>NC_056731.1:177794144-178394144 GCF_019279795.1 Protopterus annectens | reverse complement strand
TTCTGTAAAACCCTGAGCATGCCCTCAGAAAAGAGGTCCCTGAAAGGGATCAAAACTCTATCACCCACAATGGCAGTTGGAAAGTGGACATGTGGGGATGGATGAGAGACCCCTTGTTCTGTGTAAGTAAATCCAACCACTGAGGTAACTTGTGATGATTGCCCCTGTCCAGATGCATTAAGAGGAGAAACCAATACTATCTCGGCAAAAAGGAAGTCATTTGCAAGATTTTTGGGGAGTTCAGCTGAATCTCCTGCAGGGCTCTTGGAAGTAAAGGAAGAGGAGGGAAAGCATAAAGAAACCTCCTCTTCCACGGAAAGGATAGGATGTCTGTTTTCCAGGCAGATGGCATGGCACTCTGGAACAGAAGAGAGGAATCTGCCTGTTCAGAGGGGAGACAAAAAGAACTATCTGAAGAATATCCCACAGATGGACAATGTCCAGATAAATGTCTCTGTGACGCATCCATTTGTGAGCCTGTGTTTTGGACCTGCTCAGACAGCCTACCACAATATTGTACTCTGTAGGAATAGATACTGTCTGAAGGAGATAACTGATAATGGAGAGCCACTTCCCAAGCTTTCCTGCAGAGGAGCTAAGATTTCATGCCCCACCCTGCTTGCTGACATACCACATCACTGTAGTGTTGTCTGTGTACACCTTCAAGGGGCCCGGACAGAACAGGAGGTGAAAAGCCTGAAGGGCCAAAATCAGATCCCTTCATCTCCTTGATGTTGATATAGTCTGACTTCTGACGGGGAGGCAAAGACCCTAAACTTTAAGATGATCAAGAGAAGCTCCCTACCCCATGTCCGATACATTGGTGAACAGCTCTGAGACTGAAAGGACCAGCCTGGGTTGAGAGTGAACTGTTGTATCTACCACTCAAATTCCTTCTTGAGACAGGAAAGGTACACCAAAAGTCAGAGGGTGATGATGCTGCAGCTAAACTGATATGAGGTACCACTGAAGCTTCCACATATGCAGTTTGGCAGGAGGAAGCACTGGAATAGAAAAGGCCATGAATCCCAGGGCCTGAAGAAACTCCCTGGCTGGCACAGCAGTCAGGGGAAGAAGATACTGAAAGAAGGCTGTCAATGACAATACCCTTGGAAGTGGAAGAGAGGGCAACCTCTGAATTCTGCTACTCAGATACACATGATCCTAACAGGGAGCCAGGATGGACTTTTGGGAGTTGATAGTAAACCCTAGACTTTGAAGAAGAGAGTTGGTGAAATGTAGATCCTGCAACAATCAATTGGAAGAAGACGCCTGAACCAACAGGTTGTCTATATAATCTGAATGCTTTGGAGACTGCAGAAGGAAATCAAAGGAGCTAGGTATTTTGTGAATACCCTTGGGGCAGTAGAGAGGCCAAAGGGCAAAACAGTGAACTGAAAATGCGAGAAGGTCACAGAGAAATGTAAAAACTTCCTGTAGAGAGGGTGAATGGGGATATGTAGGTAAGCATCCTTCAGATCCAAGGACACCAGAAAAGCCTGGGGTAATAAAAGAGGAAACAGAGTTTGAAGAGTAAGCATCTGAAAAGATGGGATCTTGAGAAAGATGTTGAGCCAGGAAACATCTCCAAGTGCCCTCCTTTCGAGGAACCAGGAACATCTTGGGAATAAAAATGCCATCCCACTTGGGAAGGGGGGGTCAGGCTGAATGGTCCCTTGGTTCAACAGGGACCCTAGAACCTCCAGGAAAAGAAGCTGCTCTAGAGGAGGTTGAGAAACCCCAGAAAAAGGACTGAGAGATTTCCATACCATGAAGTAACCCTAATGGATAATAGAAAGAACCTGAGTCTGAAGTGATGGGATGCCAATTTGGAAGGGACAAAGGACCCTGGTCCAAAGGTAGAGAGGGCAAATTGTCAAAACGAAGCAGGCTTATCAGAAAAATGAGGTTTCTAGGCCACAGAAATTTGAGAAGCCTTAGCAGAGGGCACCCGCCTCCCACCCTTCCTGCCCTTAGAGGCCTGGTGAGGTTGCCTGGGAACAAAAGCAGATCTAGAAGGATAATTCCACAGGAAATTAGGGAAAGGAGGGACAGAAATATGTTTAAGGTCTTGCAAGGCTTTGCCTTTCTCTTGAAGAGACTTAAACAAGTCAGCAGCAGCAGTTCCAAAAAGATGGGGGTTATCCAAAAGAGCATCCAACAACTTGGCCTTAATGTTCTCAGGAAGAGACTGAAGATGAGGCCAAGAATAATGCTTCATGATAGACCAAAAAGCAATGGCCCTAGAAGAGGCATCAGCAGCATCATAACTATGCTTAATAGAGTGGTGAGCCACTTGAGAGGAGGGCACAGATAACCTGACAAGCCTGAGCAACCAAGGCCAGAGCATACCTGCCAAGTGGGTCTGGTAATAAATAGCCCTAAAGACCAAAGTAGCAGCAGTGTACACTTTCTTGCCACTCCTCTCTATTGCCCTGCTATCCTCATCAGAAGGCAAAAGTATGGAAGAGGGCAAAAGCTTAGAAGGTTTGTCAGAAGAGACTGACACCACAGTAGGATCAGCAGAAGGACATTTAAATAAAAATTGACAAACCTCAGGAACCTTAAAGAGCCTATCAGATTTCTTAGGAGCAGGAGGCTTAGAATCAGGAGACTTGGAAGCAGCAATGAAAGCATCTAACAAGGCAGCCACCACTGGAGGAACTGCCGATGGTTTAGGAGTACCCACCAGAATCAACTCATAATATCTTCTCTGAATACCCGACACTTGAGAAGAATCCCACTTAAAGAATTCCATCATCCTAGCAATTCTGCCCCAAAGGACAATTCCTTGAAAAGCGACTCAGAGTTAACAGAGTCCTCTGTACCACAATCAGAAACCAAGGGCAAAGCATCCATGAAGAATTGGACAAAGACCCCTCACCAGATAGGGAATCCTCATCCGAGGAATCTGGTTTCCTAAACTGTTTAGAAAGGGCAGAGATCCAAGGACGAGTGGGTACTGAAACCCCTTGAGGAGGCTTTAGAGCCATTAAGACAGAGAACAAGCCCTGAGTAAACTCCTGCCACTGAAACATGCTTAGGTTTTTGTCTTTTCTTAGAAGGGACATTAGTCTAACAAATACCGGAGGTTCCGACCATTGGAGAAATTCAAGAACAGACCCCTGAACTTCCTCCCTGACCAATATCTGCAGAATCCCTCTAGGACCCTCAGAGATAATCAACCTTGGTTCCCCCTTGATGTCCGGAGCAGATCCCTGCAAAGCCTCAGAGAAAGACAGATCCATGCCGGCCTCTGATGGGGTCACGGCAGACAAATCTGACATAACAGGAAACAACCTACAGAGCTATTACCTGCTGCTAGAGGGATGTCCAGTGGAGATTGGACAGCTAAAGAATCTGTCTGAGACTTTGTGGCCTTCTTCTTACCTAGCGGAAGAATCTTACAGTTAAAGGATTCTGTCATGTTACCCTGGGCTATCTGTCTAAGCCATTGGTTTTCAAGATAAATGGCCAGGGAAGACAGCTTTTGAGTATCCTAGGCACAAATGCATTACAGATACTACAAGAGGTATGGTCGTGGGAAGTGCCCAAACAAAAAGGACACTGTTTTGACGATCCTTATGGGGAATCTGCCTTCTACACTATTTTCCCCTCTTGGATGACATGAGTTCTAGGTAGTGGTAAAAAATACAAGACCAAGAAAGTCAATTTTAAAAACAAAAAGAAAAAATTACCCCAACAGGGCACTTATCTGGTGTTGTTAAATATTCAGTACACAACAAAATGTTCAACCCAACTGGCAACAACAGCATTTGAACTGGTGGCAAAAGAAGTTCTGGGTAGTTGTGTCCATGTGTCCCTTTTATGCACTACGTTCTGTGTGGAGAGCATAAATGTGATATACGGCACAAACAAGATCTTTTTCAAGCTTATCTATACTGGTTGATCAATGGGCTACCTGGAACAGGAAATCCCTTCTTTAAGGAATGCTGCAACACTGATAAGGACATCAGACAGTACAAGAGCAAATATGTCAATGTTGGCAACACTGGTGCAGTACTACAGCTCACACAGTACATTTGTGTGTACCTACCTTATCACCAAAATTTACAGAAGGCACTGTAGCAATAAATGTTGACATTTTGATTTACTCACCATATGTGCTCTTTGTTATGTGTTATTAAGGCCATACTAATTTCCTGTTAGTGTTCCGTGGAATCTAGCCGAGACACTATTAGCAATTGCCAAAAGTCTCCTTCTGCTTTGATCCTCCTTTGGCCTCATACAGAAATGTCTCTGTAGTAACCTACTTTGCTATGCACAACAAGATAATATAACAACAGAAAATTAACTATATGACTGAACTAGTTTCAAAAGACTGAAACATAAATGAACACCATTGCGAATCTAAAACTCTGAAAGCAACAAATGACTAAACCCCCAAATTTTAAAATAAGTCCACTGTATACAAGAAAGTAAATACACAAAGGGTTAACTTAATAATATAAACAATGTATTTTGTACAGGCCATGCTTCCTTCACCCCCAAGTGGAGACTGTGCTCCCCAAACCCCCTAAACATATATTCTGAATCCAAGCCTACTCTAAGAAAGTAATCCAGTTGTCCATCTGTGTTACAACTTCTGTCTAAAAGAACAAGGCTGTAAAACCTGAATTCAAAATATATATTTTGGAGGTGGAAATGGGGAAACACTTCCACAATGGTAGTGCAGATAAGATTGTCTCCATGCAAAGTTACTGAATATGTACACTCACAAAAAGTGTGTTTATTTCAAATTCTGTATTTGTTTTCATGTACATATTTTTGTAGTCTGCACGTTAAACAGTTAATTTCTAGAATTTTGTTTTTAATCTTGTGATTGTCAACAACTAGAAAAAATGCTTTCCAAGAAAGGTACTTCAATTCCACTGTACCTAGTGATTCACAGGGAGATAAATAATTTTTCCAACATAAACTACAAAATTCAAAGGTATAATGTGTTTTCTTAGTGATATCAAGTGAAGAAATCCTTAACTACAGGTTCATAGGTGAATACTAGGCTAGCTGCCCTTGTGGGCCATTTTAAGCCTATCCAGTTTTCCTTCTTGTGTTTAAATTGATCTATCCCATCTGGTTAGATATTGGCCTTACCCATCCTATGGTGGATAATTATATATATTCTCCCTGGGCCTGTACCAAAAATGGGCTCACCAAGGCCCAGTAGACCTTCCCGGTTAAAAATACAATAAACAAACAAATAAATAAATAAATAAATATTACCCCTAATGAGAATAACTGACAGTATATCATAAATAATTTGAGGGGACCCATGCATGGAATAATGCATTCAGAAGCTGCCTCTGTCCATTAGTAGTACGGGGAGCAGTCCTGGAGTAAATTTTTTGCTTCCCATCCATACATCCAAATTGTGCTTGAATATGGAGAGAGATTAATTTTGCTTTACGTGAATGGGCAGTCTGTTCCAGAGAAGTGGATACACCTCTTGCCCCTCCAAACTGTTCTGTTAATGTTGCTGAAAATGTTTAGATTCCTAGATGGACTACTTCTGATGCCATTATACTTGCTGATGTGTTGGGTCAGAGGATGCCTTGTATGCCAGACACAGATCGTCTCTTAGCAGTCTGTAGAATACATAGTATAATGACAGGTCTTTGACACAGTCCATGTAGGACATATTGTTTAGGCCTTGTATGTTTTTAGTAAGATATCTCTGTGGGCATCCCAGATGTTGCATGTGCCTGCACCGATACATGCCAAAAGGGACATTATACTCAATGGCCTAATAAGAGTAAAGGGGGACAATGACACCCCTAGATCTAGATACAATCCTTTGTTTATAAGCTGTGCGGTATAGAAGTACTTTCTTACAAGGGACACATGTTGCTCAAAATTTAGGTCACTGTCCACATACGTTCCCAAATTTTCAACAAGTGGGTCAACTCTTAGGGGCATTTTGTCAATGTGGCAGTTCCCTTGGGTAGATAACTTCCCAAAGAATACAATAATGCATTTTTTGGTATTAAATTTCAGTCCATGATTTTGGTACCAGTTATTTATTTGGGACAAACCTTCCTTCAGGATGGCTAAGTCATTTGGGGATTCAATGACTGCTCCTAGCTTGCAGTCATCTGCAAATTTAATCAGCCATATCCCTTTGGAATTGGCTTTTCAGAAAAGTAGGTGCCAGACTGGAGATGTCTCAGCACAGAAAGTACAGTTGTGTACACTTACCATAAATGTAGATGTTTGAGCAGTGAATGAGAGAAGAGGGGAGGTTCTGTGTTATAATGAGCTGAAATGGCTGAGGCGTGGATTTTAATAGAGGAAAAAGATAGGCCCTTGTGAAGCATCTCAGTTAAGTATTGTAAAATCTGAGGTAAATTGGGCACTGCTGTGCTCATCCCTTGAGATTGGTTCCAGGCACAGAATCTTTTCCGTTTTTTAGCATAAGATTTTCTAGTGCTAGGCCTCCTTACCTCTAAAATGATATCCATCACAGGTTTACTGAGGGACGGTAAAGGAGAGATTATGTAATTAGCCAGACTACAAGGTTCAGTGTTTGAAGCTGAAGGTGCAGAATCTAGATCTCCTGCTGAGACAACAGGGAAGAAGTCTGAGGCAGGTGCCATGGGGGTAACCGTGACACACTGCGCAGGAGGGGGTACCAGTGTTGGCACGGTCAATCTGGATTAATCAAAACCATCCTTGGTTTGTCCTATTTGATTTTTAGTAGTACTTTGGGGAGCAGAGGCAGAGGGGGGAAGGCATAGACGGATAGGTTTTTCCAGCTGAAGGACAGAGCATCCACTTTCCAGGCTTGTTTGTGGGGAGTCCTTGTGCAAAATTTGTCCAATTGGTAGTTCTGGGGAGAGGCAAACAGGTCTATATCTGGGCTCCCCCATTTGCTTGTCAACATGTTGAAAATCCTTAGTCCCAGTTTTCACTCGTGTGGGTCCATGAGGTTTCTGCTTAGTCCATCTGCCAGTGTATTTAATTTTCCTGGCAGGAATTGAGCTTGTAGGTGCACTTGGTAGCTCAAGGCTATGTTCCACAATGCCATGGCTAGTCTGCAGAGGGGGTAAGAATGTGTACCCCCCTGCTTGTTTATGTACCAGATAACAGTGGTGTTGTCCGTCTTTACCATTAGTTGTCCTGGAAGAATGTGGTCCTTGAAGGCTGTCAGAGCATTCTGTACAGCTAACATTTCTTTTTGATTGATATGCAGGTGCATTTGACTTGGGTTCCATTTGCCCTGAATGCACTTCCCTGCCAGGTGAGCCCCCCATGCATAGTCTGATACATCTGTTGTTAGGGTTTGGGTGGCAGGGGGTGGTGTGAAAGGTAGTCCCTTGTTTTGGTGGCAGGCCTCTGCCCACCAAAGGAACTCTAGGCGTAGGCAAGGTATGATAGGAATCATGGCTTCTAAATCCTGAGAATGTTGACACCATAGGCTTTTTAGATACCAGTGTAGTTTCCTCATATGCAGTCTTGCATATGGAATTAGAAGACTGCAGAAGGCCATGAACCCCAAGGCTTGCAGTATTTGTCTTGCAGATAGCAGGGTTATTGTGGCCACTTGTTTGAAGTAGGTTGCCAAATGAATTTGTTTCTCTGGCGTGAGGTAAGCCATCTGGGAAGTTGTATTCAAGCTTGCTCCCAGGAATATAATTTGTTGATGGTACCAGGTGTGATTTATTTTCGTTTATGGTGTACCCCAGACAAGTTAGAACCCTTTGTACAAAGGCCAGATGACTCAAAAGTATGTCCTGGCTTTCTGCCTGAAATAGACAATCGTCCAGGTATGGGTATATTTAAATATTTCTTTGTCTGCAAAATGCAATAACTGGAGCTAGGCACACTGTGAATACCCTGGGTGCAGTAGATAAGCCAAAGGGCAGGGCAGAGAACTGATAGTGCGTGTAGCCTGCTTTGAAGCGTAGGTATCTTCTGCAAGATTCCCTGATTGGGATGTGCAGGTATGCTTCTTTTAAATCTAGTGTTGCCAACCAGGCATCTTTGCCTAGCATTGGAAGTAATTGGTGAAGAGTCAGCATTTTGAATTTTGGAATCTCCAAAAAGGTGTTTAGAGTAGACAGATCCAGGATAGGATGCCATGAATTGTCTTTTCTGGGTACCAGGAAAAGTCTTGAGTAGAAACCTTGTCCCTTTTCCTCTTCTGGTACCAGTTGAATAGCCTCCATGCTTAAGAGAGAAAGTACTTGTTTTTGGGCCTCTGCCCACTAGGTGTTGGCAACGTGTGGAAGTGAAATCTGTATCTCTGGGACACTTATATTTAAAACCCATTTATCCTGGGTAATGAGTTCCCAATTCTTTGCATGAAGAGCAATCTTCCCCCCAAAGAGGCAGTCAGTTAATAAGTGCATGGAAATTTTAAAAGGAAGTCATTGAGACAGTTTACCATAGGGGCAGTCTTATTATTCTCAGATTTGGAAGTGGAGGCCCCCCACTGCTTAGTCCCGTGTGTCCCCTGGGACTGAAACCTGGGGTTTTTGCTATGTCTGGGTTTGGCTTGAGAAGACCTGGAAGGGGCTGGAAAGGACCAATTCTTAGAGGGCCAGTGCCTACTAAATCTAGGAGGCTGAGCTTGTAAGAAAGCTTTATCTTCCATCTTTTTTAGAACTTCCTCAGCCTTGTTGCCAAACAGGCGGTCATGATTTAAGGGAGCATCCAACAATTTAGCTTTAACATGATCAGGCAAAGATTGCTCCTTAAGCCAAGCATGCCTTCTGAGCACAGACCCAGTAACAGCAGCCCTGCAAGAGGCCTCTAGTGAATCAAAACCACATTGCAAAGTATGTTTTCCAACTTGTTCAGCAGACTGTATTAAATCCTGTAATTCTTTATTTTCCACACAGTCAGGAATCAACATCATTTTCTGTTTAAGCAATCCAATAACATGTTGCTGATACTTTAACATATGAAACTGGCAGTTTAAAGCCCTAATGGCCAAGGTTGCAGAAGTGTAAACCTTCTTAACCCATCTATCCAGCACCCTGGAGTCTCTATCAGAAGGGGTAGGATTTTTAGCAGTAGAAGCCTTAATGCCCTTGGTCTCCTGTGAAGTAATCTCTGGATCTGCAATAGAATTTTTAAAAAGGAGCTTGTGAGACTCAGGGACCCTGCAGTATCTGTCAGGTTTTCTGGGAGCAGGAAGCAAGGAAGCAGGGGCCAAACTAGATTGTGAAAAAGCATCATCAACAATGTCTAGTACAGGAGGAATAGCTAAAGGCCTATGCTGAGGTAGGAGAAGGAAATCCCTAAGCCTCTTTTTTGAATCAGAACAATCCTGACTTTCCCAGTGGAAATGCTCCCTTACAGGATGTAAGGTTTCCCCAAAAGAAAAATCCTCAGGAGAGGAAGCAGAGGGAATGGAGTCCTCTGCATCAAGTCCTCTGCATCAGAATCTTCATAAGTAGATAAGGGCAAATCCAGATCATCAGAAGAATCAGAAAAAACAGAATCCTGGTCAGAAGATTCATAATCAACTTCAGTTCTAGGCCTCTTACAAGGGGGGGGGGGGGTTGGCTACCCACTGATTAGAGTTATTAGATCTTCACCATTCTTATCATTTGTTTTTTAGGCATAGAGGCCTGAGCATGTGGCCTGGGCATCAGTTTTTTAGGCATGGTTCGAGATTTAGGCCTAAGTAAAGAAGGAGGCGTCTGTTTAATATGCAAGTCTGTAGGCCTGAATACACCCTCAGAAGCCTGTGCCTGCACAGCGGCTCCGGACCCATCCAAGGTAGAGACATCCACGGGTTCCATAGTTGAAGCATCTTGTGGCATACCGGACTCCGAATGGGTCTCAGTAGAGGCCTGCGAATCAGACATAGTGGGTATCAGGGGCTGCAAAAGCACCTCACTGAGTACTGGCAAACTGGCAATTGGCTTACGAGAAGCGTCGTCGGCAGTTTTGGACCTTGGCGGCCTGTCTCTGTCTTTATCCTTGTGTTTTTTTTGGAATCCTGGTAGTCGGATGGCTAATAGACTACATTTCTGGATAATTAAACCGAGAACCTAAATATTTAAAAGCGAAAATATACCGACGATGGATAGTGCGCTGATTAAATAAAGCACACAACCGACAGCAAGGTACGTCGTGGTCAGGGCCTAGGCAAGGAATACGATACGAATGAAAATCTTTATGAGGTATTTTCTTTCCACAAGTAATGCAATTATTAACTTTTACTGACATCAGTAAGGAGCAAGAAAAAGTTTCCCCAACGGGGTACTTAGCTTTATTTGAAGACTTCAGTTCTGAAACTTGAAAATGAAAATTTCAGGAGTCAGCCGACTGGCACTTGCAAACTGCTTCTGCTTCGGGCACCGCACGGCAAGAAAGACTGATGTAATGGTGTCGGCTGCAAGTTTTATACCCCTGACGACCTGACATCATGGAAGACGGGACAGCAACCGACGCAGGACCCAAGACTTTGTTAATCAAGCTGACTGAGGGCTATCTGCAAGCAGATAACCCAAATGTAATGACTGCAACAGTAAAACACGAAGAACATCCCTGGGGAACTCGACTGGTGACTGGTCTCTTTGTTGAGGTACCTTCCCCTATTTTGATTTCCTGCGTCTTATCTGTGAACAAGTTGGCAATACAGCAGGTGACACAGGAGTTTACTCACAGTTTGTTTAGCTTTTCTAAAATACCTGAGTGGGGAACAAGCTTTGGCCAAGTCAAGGTATGGATCATTTTACCTTAATCCATTGCTTTGGCAACATTTTCAAAAAGTCTACCAGGTTAAGTAGGCACCTGTCCTTGACAAATCCAAACTAAGATGGGTCCAGTGTTTGGAATTTCCCTATGTCTTGAATGATTACTTCCATGCTAAGTCTTTCCATGGCTTTGTGTATGAGGCTGGCCAGACTTATAGGTCTGTGGAAGGTCCTCCCTTATGCAGGGGAATGACTGTAGCTGTTCACGGTTAGCTTGGTACAAAACCTGTATGGAGGCTTTGACTGAACAGTGTTGATAGGGGGTCTTACTAAATCATGCCTCATGCTATTTGAGATGCATACCCAAGGATACTGTCAGGACCCACTGATGCAGTACTTTCAAGCTTTTGATAGTAACTTTAGGACTTGGTATTGTGTGACAGGTGCAGGTGAGCTACTTTCAGATATGGGCAAAAAGGAGAGAGAGAGGGGGGTAAACTTAGAGCTAAGTTTATCAGCCAGTAGGTTTGCTACAGCTTCAGCCTCAGTTTTAGTAAAATTGTTCACAATCAGTTCAGCACACTGCTGCATTGTACTTTTGAGATTATGAATGCTACTGAATAAAGCCTTGTGATTTTCTCTGGCTTAAGTAGCTATTTTAGCCTCAAAGTTGGCTTTGGAGGAGTTTATTATGCTCTTGAGTTGTTTTTTTTTTTTTTAATGACCAAAAATAACAAAACCAACAGATAAAAACACTTACTTTATTTTATAAAAAATAAAGCTTTCAGGAAACTCTCTTCATCGGTTAATAAGAAGTTATGTATTCATCATAATGTTCCAGGTTGCCTTCATTCTTGACTGATGGGTTCGGAGCCGATCCCTCGGCTCCGATACGGCCAAATGCAAAGCTCGAGGTCTTCCAATAGCTCGAGGCCAAGCCCCCTATCCTATGATGCACTGTGAATTACCTCAGATCTTGTTTGCTGCGTATACTATAACTATATACAATACTTATTCCCCTATAGAAGGTAAGAAGACATTGAGCAACCAGGATGAAGCAACATCTAGCTCAACTATCAGCCAGGAGGGGGTAGGAGGGAGGGACATAAGCATGATGGCGAGATGAACAACTCACATGGAACATTATGGTGAGTACATAACTTCTTAATGTGAAGTTGTTCAATCTCGCCGTTCATTCTTGACTGATGGGTAGCGTCCCAAGCACCATCAATCTCGGGTGGCTCACGGGAGTACATTTCTCAGAACTGTGGACCCAAAGGATGCTCTATCCCTGGAGGCCTTATCCACTTTGTAATGAGTGATACAGGTATGAGGTTTTGACCAAGTGGCTGCTGCACAAATGTTATCAAGGGGAAGTTTGGCTGAAAATGCAGAGGATGTAGAGACTGCTCTGATTGAGTGAGCCTTAATCTTGTGTTGCAAAGGCATATTAGCAGCGGAATATTCAAAAGTGATACAATCAGATAACCATTTAGACAGAGTTGTTTTAGCCACTGGTTTACCTTTCTTGGATTCAGAGAATGAAACAAAAAGTTGGTCTGATTTCCTGAAATCTTTTGTTCTATCCAAATAAAATCTGAGCTGTGAACATCAAGTTGGTGCAGCATATACTCCAATTTGCTGGAATGATTAGGGAAAAAAACTGGTAAGCCAATAACTTGGTTAATATTGGTTTCTGAACAAACTTTGGGCAAAAAAGAAGGATTTGTCCTAAGTGATACTCTGTCAGCATGAAAAATAAAATAAAGAGGGTTGATAGATAAAGCCTGAAGCTCTGACACTCTGCAGGCAGAAGTAATAGCTATGAGAAAAATGGTTTTCTATGACAAATATTTGAGGTCACAAGATGATGCTGGTTCAAATAGAGGGAGAATTGCACATGATAGCATAAAATTTAGATTCCATGGAGAATAAGGAGTTTTCACAGGTGGTCTCATATGAAATGTCCCCTTGAGAAAAGCTTTGGATAACTTGTGGGACATGATGTTTAAACCGTCAACTCCAAGATGAAAATTAGAAATAGCAGCCAAATGAACCCGAACTGTTGCTGCTGCCACTCCTTTGTTAAAGATCATAGTCAAAAACTCTAATAAGGATGTCAAAGGGGCTTGGTAAAAATCAATATTATTTTTAGAGGCCCATATGGAAAATCTCTTCCACTTACTAAGATACAATTTTCTAGTGGAGGGCTTGTGAGAAGACAAGAGGATCTGTTTTGTCTCATTGGAAAAGTTATGAAGCCTGGCTATGAGGGGAACTGGAGCAGCCAAGCTGTCAGCTTCAATGACTGCAGAGAGGGATGAAGGTCCCCCGACGGGTGTGTCAGTAGGTCTGGAACTGTATCCAGCATCAAGGAATCCTCCAAGAGATGAGGTTGAAGGAATGGGAACCAAATCTGCCAAGGCCAATGAGGAGCTATAAGAATGATGTTCCTTCTCAGGGATTTTGCTTTCTGTAGAACCTTGGGTATCAATAGTATTGGTGGAAATGCATAGAGGAGACCCGGGGGCCAATCGTGTATGAGTGCATCCCTCGGGGCTTCTCCCGGAGGGAGAATCAGGGCAAAGTAGCTTCTGCATTTTGTGTTGATGTGACTGGCAAAAAGGTCACAGCAAGGCTGGCCCCATTTGCGGTAAATCCTGTCTGCAATCTCTTTCTTGAGGGACCACTAGTGTGGCAATAGGATTGCCCTGCTTAGTTTGTCTGCTATCACGTTGGATCTCCCTGGGATGTGCGTTGCCAACAGAAAGCGCTGGGAGGAAACAGCCCACTGCCAAACTCTGAGGCCTTCTCGGCAAAGGGGGTAAGATCTAGTTCCCCCTTGTTTGTTCAAATACCAGACTACTGACATATTGTCTGTCTGAATCGCAATCGTTCCCAGAGGAAGAGAGTCCTGGAAGTACTGCAACATCAAAAGTACTGCTCTCATCTCCAGGATATTGATATGCAAATGTAACTCCTGATCAGTCCATGTGCCTTGGGCAGTCTTTCCTTGAAAATGCCCCACCACCCTATCAGGGACGCGTCCGTGGTCACAATGGCTACTGGGGAGGGTAGAATAAAGGGGTGTCCTATGGTGACATGAAGAGATGTCAACCACCACTGGAGGTCTTTCTTGCAAGAGCTTGTAATCAATACTGTGTGGTCCATGGGTAGTTCTTGGTAAGACCACTGAGTGAACAACAGCCATTGAAGGATCCGCATATGCATTCTTGCTAATGGTATGGCTAGGATTGCTGCAGCCATCATACCCAATACTTTCAGAACTTCTGAAGCTAGTTCTCTGTCTTTCGATACCAATATGCTGACATGCTGACGAAGAAGAAAGACTCTTTCTACTGGCAGCTTTAGAGTGGTGGTTGAGGTGTCTAGCCCTGCCCTGATAAAAACGATATGCTGCGATGGCGACAAGGCAGACTTTTCTGAGTGGACTATAATGCCTAGATGATTGTAGAGTGACAGAGTGTATCCCCTTGCATGAATAAGTTAATGCCTGGTGGTGGCGGTAAGGAGCCAATTGTCTAAGTACTAAAACACCTGGAATCCTAGACGCCTCAGGTGAGCCGTGACCACTGTCATGCATTTGGTAAACACTCTGGGGGCTGTAGTGAGACCAAAGGGCAGGGCTGAAAACTGAAAATGACTGGCTCCCAGCCGGAAACGCAGGTGATCTCTGGATGGCCTGGCCATCTTTATGTGGTAGTACGCATCCTTGAGATCTATCGATCACATCCAATTGTCTTTCCCTAAGAAGGGAAGTATAGACTGAAGCGTGACTATCCGGAACTTCTCTGTCTTTACATACTGGTTCAGTCTGCTGAGGTCCAAAATAGGTCTCCAGTCCCCTGTTTTCTTTGGAACCAAAAAGAACCTTGAGTAAGTTCTGAATCCTGTTTGGTCTGCTGGGACTGGCTGGATGACTCTTTTCTAGCAATTTTTGGACCTCTATAGTTGCCTGTTCCCTGTAACTGGGTGGAACATTCAGGATTCTCCTTATAGACAGAGGGGGCGTGGTGAATGGTATGAAGTACCCTCTGGAAATTATACTTTGTACCCAGCTGTCTTTTGTTATTTTTTGCCAGGCATCTGGGTGCAAAGATAAGTGACCCCCGACTGGCTCCAGAGCAGGACAGTCGGGCCTCTTTCAGGAGCGCTGGTAGGGTTGTCCAGAGAAGTGATCTGTCACTCTGATGTTGTGGACCCCCTCTACCGCGAGGGCAGCGTCTTCCACTATTACACCCTCCTCTGCCCCTGGAGGGGGGGGTTCACCAAGTGTGTCCTGAAAGGCTCATTGGGCTTTCCGGAACCACATTTTCCCTCCCCTTTGACCTTTGGGATAAGGTTGGGTAAGGGTGGAAAAACGGACTCCGACGGCAGACAGAGTCTTTCCCTCCTGTTCACACCTGGTCAAGGTTTCCTTCACTTTAGGCCCAAAAAGGGATGAGCCATCAAAGGGGGTTGTTCTCGAAGGATGAATTTAAGGGCTCCGCGAAGGAACACAAGTACATCCAGGAATGTCTTCTAAGACAGATTCCTGTACCCGCAGCCCTACTCGTTCCTTCAGCCACATAGGATATGAGACGCATGGATGAGTTGACAATAGAATTTAGGATAGAAAGCTAGGCAGCAACTTTATCAGAGTCACTTGCAGCCACTGTACACTGAAGAGCATCTTCCAACTCCTTAAGGAGATCTCTTTGCAGTCTAGTAAAATGGGTTAAGTAGTTCAGTGAACGGAAAGCAAAGGTTGCTGAAGTGAACATGCGTTTCCCATGTCTATCCATGATCCTAGACTCTATTAGGAGGATGGATAGAGGAGGAGGTCTCAGACATCTCCTTTTTGGTGGCCGCCACCACCATGGCATCAATAAGAACTCCTTTGGTTAAGAATGTTTTGTCTGGTGGGGCTGATATAAACTTGTTAGGCCTCCTAGGGACAGGTACCATGGACTCCGGTGACTCCCACGTCCTTTGAGAAACCAACTGCATGAGCTCATCGAAGGGCGGAGACACCCAAGAGGTGGAGGGTCGAGAACCGAAAGCCTTCAGAAGAAAGTACAGTTTTGTACCTACCATAAATGTAGATGTCCGAACAGGATAGCATCTGCAGTCCTAACAAATGGGTTGTCCTGTCGTCAGGCAGCCCTTCGGTCGGCTGGATTCCAAAGTCTGGGTCTGGCCTCGGCTGGTGTCGCACTTCACCCGACGTCATCTCTGCTGGTCTTCGGGTATAAAGGCATCAGCCGACGCCATTTTCCTCAGTGTTTCTTGCCCCAGATGCCAGTAGCCCTCTTGGATAGCTAAATTTTTGGGTAAATGCCAATGTTTCCCAAAAGTAGAAGGCAAACACAAAAAATATACATGTATGTACATATATACAAACAAATACACCATAAGAGATCCCCCCCCAGCTAGCTATTAGGTGGGCAATACCCTAGGAGTACCACAGAGGGGAAGGAGGGTGGGTAATCCTGACTGCAGATGCTATCCTGTTCGGACATCTACATTTATGGTAGGTACAAAACTGTACTATGTCCTTCAAGGATGCATCTGCAGTCTGAACAAATGGGTAGAATACCATAGCCAAACTAGGGGAGGAGGAATAAGAATTATGGTGTAGTTAGGATCCCTTGCAACACAGCAGTGGCAAACCCTGCTCGGGATCTAGAGTATAGAGGTAAGTTATAATGCTTGGCAAATGTATGCACGGAGGTCCAAGTAGCAGCCTCAATAATGTCCTTGGTAGCCACTCCTCGTAAGAAGGCTGTGGTAGTGGCTGTAGCCCTTGTAGAATGAGGCCTTATGTTCTGTGGAATTTGCTTTCCATGATAGGAGTAACAGAATCTTATGCAATTTCCTATCCACTTGGAGATTGTCTGTTTGGAAATTGCTTTTCCTTCCCTTCCTGTTGCATAGGCTACAAGGAGCTGGTCAGTTTTTCTATTGCCCTTGGTTCTGTCCAGGTAGTAGCAACTGTCTATGTACATCCAAGGTATGCAGCAGTCTTTGCCCTTTGTTCTGTGGATTGGGAAAGAAGGTAGGTAGGTGGATTGCCTGGTTTAGGGACACTCTGGATACCACCTTAGGCATAAATGTAGGATTAGTTCTCATGGACACTCTATCTTGATGGAAGATTAGGAAGGGTTGCACTGCCATTAAAGCCTGTAGTTCCAAAACCCTTCTTGCTGAAGTAATTGCCAGTAGGAAAGCAGTTTTCCAGGATAGGTGTTGAAGATCTGCTGTTGCTGCTGGTTTGAATGGAGGGAGTGTCAATTTTTCTAGCACAAAATTCAAGTCCCATGCTGGTAATGGTGGTTTCCTAGGAGGTTTTACATTCTTAATTCCTCTTAGGAACTGCCTGAGTAGAGGATGAGAAGACAGGGGATCGAGGCTGTATTCTGCAGAAATAGCTGATGCATGTATCTTGATGGAGGAATAGGACAGGCCAGTATGTAGGAGCTCTGCCAAATACTCCAGGATGTTGGCAATATCTACCTTTGACACATCTTTCCCTCTTTCCGTACTCCAAATGACAAACCTTTTCCATTTTCCTGCATAGTTCCTTCTAGTAGAAGGTCTATGGCCTCAAGGATAATGTCTTTAACCCTTTGGGATAAATCTGGGTTGGATGCTCTTATGTAATGTTCCAGGCAGTGTGTTGCAGAGTTTTCAGGTTTGGATGCAAGATGTTGTAGTTGCTCTGAGTCAACATCAAAGGAATCAGGGTAGAGTCCACGTTCCCGGGACATGCTCCTCAGTAATGGATACCAATGTTGTCTTGGCCAATTTGGAGCTATCAGAATTATCCTTGGACGTTCCTCTTTGATTTTCAGTTGTACCTTGTGCATCAAAGGAAGGGGTGGAAATGCATATGCTGTCAGGCCTTTCCAATTGAAGGATAGAGAGTCCACCTTCCAAGCAAGAGGGTGGTATGTCCTTGTGCAGAATTTGTTGAGCTGGTGATTGAGTGGGGATGCAAATAGGTCTATTTGTGGCATTCCCCATTTCTATGTGATGGCTTTGAAGATGCCCGGGTGTAGCATCCATTCGTGAGCATCCGAGGTAGTTCTGCTTAACATGTCTGCTAGGATGTTTTCTTTTCTAGGTACAAATATTGCCTGTAATTGAATGTTGTAGCTCAGAGCCATATTCCACAGGTCCAGAGTCATTCGGCATAGGGAGTATGAATGCGTGCCTCCCTGTTTGTTGATGTACCACATGACTGTGGTGTTGTCTGTCCTTATCATCAATTGGCCCTCTTTGAGGAATGGTCTGAAATTCTGGATTGCTAGTTTTACTGCCAGCATTTCTTTTTGATTTATGTGCAGGTGTAGTTGTTCTGGAGTCCATAAGCCTTGAATGCACTTGTCCAGCATGTGTGCCCCCCAACCGAGGTCTGAGGCGTCCGTTGTGATGGTTTGGCTTGCTTGAATGTTGTGGAAGGACAAGCCTGGGTTTGCCTGGCATGTCTGAGCCAACCATAGGAACTCTTGTTTCAGGCATGGGATTAGTGGTATTTCGGTTTCTAAGCTGTGCTTGTGCTGAGACCATAAATTCTTTAGGTACCACTGTAGCTTTCTCATATGTAGTCTGGCATGAGGGACCAAGATTATGCAGGATGCCATGAAACCCAAGGCCTGCAGTACTTTCCTTGCTGTTAGTATGTTCTGCTTTGCTAGTGCTAGTGCCAAGAAGTACAGAGGAAGTTGTTCTTGTTTTTCTGCAGTTAGGAATGCCATCTGTTTTACTGTGTCCAATTCTGCTCCCAAGAATGTTATTGTCTGGGATGGTACCAGTTTTGACTTTTTTAGATTGACTGTGTATCCCAGGGCTTGTAGTAAGCAAATGACTCTTTGTAAGTCTTGTGTCAGCTTGCTTTTGTTGTCCGCTTGTATCAGGCAGTCGTCCAGGTATGGATAAATTTGGATTCCCTGAAGCCTGCAATGAGCGATTACTGATGCCAGGCATTTCGTGAACACTCTGGGCGCAGTAGATAAGCCAAAGGGCAATGCTGAGAATTGATAATGCTCTGATCCTGCAAGAAATCTGAGGTATCTTCTGCAAATTGGTCGTATGGGGACGTGCAGGTATGCCTCCTTGAGATCTAGAGTTACCAGCCAATACTCCTTGCCCAGCATGGGAAGAAGTTGGTGTAGGGTCAGCATTTTGAATTTTGGAACGATGATGAATGTGTTTAAAGCGGACAGGTCGAGAATAGGTCTCCAACTGTTCTCTTTTCTTGGTACTAGGAAGAGTCTGGAGTAAAATCCCTTGCCCTGTTCTGTAGGTGGTACCCTTTCCACAGCTCTCATCTTTGTTAATTGAGCTATTTGTTTTAGGGCTTCTGACTTTTGATTTGGTGGCAGGTTTGGCATTCCTCTTTTTGCTGGTAAGGTGTGGAAATGAAACCTGTAGCCTTGGTCTATAGTTTGCAAAATCCAGTTGTCTCTTGTGATATAGTGCCAGTTTTTTGAAAATAAGGTTAACTTTCCGCCTAAGGGTGCTACCATTTGTTCCCTGGTAGGCGGTGTTAGAGCCAAGTCACTGTGATTGTCCTGTTGCAGTGGCTGTATCTGTGCCTCGTTGGTTATTGCCTTGCCACTGGCGTCCCCTGTAGGCACCTCCTCTGGATTGATTTCTGCCTCTGGAACGTCTATTCCTGCCTCTCTGATATTTAGAGGAGTCTGGAAAGGACCAATTTTTGGAAGGCCAGTTCCTGCTGAACCTTGGGGGCTGTACCTGTAAAAAATATTTAACTGTTTGTACAGATTTTGCCTTCTCTTCCATTTTCTTCATTACTTGTTGGGCAGGAGAACCAAATAGACTGACCTTGTCCATAGGAGCATCTAATAGCTTTGCTTTAACATGATCAGGCAAGACCTGCTCTTTCAACCATGCATGCCTTCTTATAACTGTGCCAGTCATGGCTGATCTAAATGAAGCCTCCAGTGCATCATAGCCACATTTTAAAGAATGGTTACTAACCTGCTGAATGTTATTCACCATTTCTAGAACATATTTCTTATCTAAGGAATCATCAGAGGACAGTTTCTTAGTTAACTGATCAAGCATAAACTCTTGGTATTGGATCATATGAAACTGACAGTTCAAAGCTCTAGCTGAGAGAGTAGCGGAGGTGTATACTTTTTACCCCATCTCTCTAAGGACCTGGATTCCCTATCAGAAGGAGAGGGTTTTAGCTGAGGTCAAGCTACTGCCTTAGGCCCCTGGGAGATAGTCTCGGATCTGCAAAAGGAGCCTTGTATAAGTGGTGATGAGTGTCCGGTACCCTGTAGAACCTGTCGCTTAGCAGGGGCTGGAGGTAAAGTATCAGGAGCAGTGCAAACATCATTAGATGTATCCTCCACAACAGGAAGAACTGGAGGTATTGCTAAGGGCCTATGTTGTGGTAAGTGTAAAAGGTCCTAAGCCTTTTCTTGAATCAGAGAAATCTTGTGCCTACCATTGCGAGTGCTCTCGTATGGCATGTAAGGATTCCCCAAAGGAAAATTCCTCTGGTGGAGAGGCAGAAGGAATAGATTCTTCAGCATCAGAATCTTCATAAGTAGAAAGAGGAGCCTCTGGATGGTCTGTAATGTCTGAGTCATCAGAAGAGTCATCTGGGGAGCCTGGCTCAGGGGCTCTGCTCTAGGTCTCTTTTCCGGTGGTTGTGAGGCCCTGTCTGGGTGAGATTGGGATCCCCTTATTAGAGAGATGAGATCCTCTGCCAGAGTAAGCATTTGTGAACTGGAGTTGGGCCTGTGAGAGGGGGCCTTAACAGGCACTGATTTAGCAGTTTTGGCTGCTTTAGCCCTGGCAAAGGCCTTTATAGACATGGCTGCAGGAGGCCTATCAGCACCACGTGCTGGGGTAGAGACATCCAAAGGGATGGTGTCCGATAACTCTAGAAACCACATTAGAAGGCAAAATTTCAGAGGCCGATTCAGCTAGGGTAGAAGGGGCCTCGGTAGTAGTCATGGATTCGGCTGTAGATTGAACCGTTTGCTCGGTTTCGCCGAAACCGAGACACTCATGTTTGCTTTACCGTGGTTTCGGCGAAACCGCGGACCGCGAGTGTCGGTCCTTTTCTTTGCGCTTAACAATTTGGGAAGTCGGAGGATCCGGCGGCATAATGTACGCAAAGTCTGAGCCAAAAACTGTTCAGCAAACTCCGACCGATGCCTAAGCGTTCGCCGGTTGAAGGAAGCACAGGCTAAACAAGCTGCTACGTCATGGTCTGGGCCTAAACAAGGTAAGCAGTAAGAGTGGAAATCTTTATGAGGTATTTGTTTCCCACAAGTTAAACAGTTATTTACTTTTTCTGCCATCGGCTGAGGCAAGAAAGAGTCCCCAACGGGTACTTAGCTTTAGAAGTCTTGAAGTTGTATTCGTAGTATTAATCTCTGGATCTGACCGACCGGCACTTGCGAACAGCTTCTGCTTGGCCACGCGGCAAGAAAGACTGAGGAAAATGGCGTCGGCTGATGCCTTTATACCCGAAGACCAGCAGAGATGACGTCGGGTGAAGTGCGACACCAGCCGAGGCCAGACCCAGACTTTGGAATCCGGCCGACCGAAGGGCTGCCTGACGACAGGACAACCCATTTGTTAGGACTGCAGATGCATCCTTGAAGGACATCTGACTCATCCTCAGTAGGGTTTTTGGACTGCCAATCACCCCTCTGCCTAAGGATCTCGAATATCTCAGCAAAGGAGATATCCTCAGAGGGGGACCGTGGGGACCCTTCTGGCTCATCCAAGTCAGTATCAGATGTTAAAGACTCCTGTGGGGAGTCCAAGTGTTGCCTCTTGCACAATATCTTCCTAGGAACCTCCTCAGTCGGGGCTTCTGGAGAGGTCTCGGAAGAGCAGGGGCACCCTGTGGGGCTACCTGAGGCTCTTGGTCTCCACACTTCGCCTGGATGATGGAAACAGAAGCAGACACAGGCGCTTTAGGGGATGAGGAAGCAAGACCTGAAGTCGAGGATGTCTTGAGTGACAAAAGCTCTCCTCATGGCATTGAAGGCACCACGGCTCCGATGGGAAGGAATCGATGGATCCAAGGGAACTGTCAAACCCTCCCACACTGAGGCAGTCGGCTCTGAGCTGGAGGTAGGAGCTGAGCTCATCGGAGCCAAATCTCCGAGAGGGAGAGTCGGCACCAAGTCAGTTCGACTATCCTCTCCAGATCCAACTGGAGAGTGTCAGCTCCTAGAATCCCCAGTCGGTGCCGAGGATGTCAGAGTGGATGGAGCCGAGGACACTGGAACAGGCCTCGACCCCAACGGCTCCACGATCAACAGGTCTGATTCTTCTGGCTCCGAAGGGCCGACATGGCTCGGAGGAGGAGTAGTCAAAGCAGGAGTAGTGGTCTTCGGCTCCGAAGTTGCTTGGGTCGGAGCCGACAGCAATTTAGCAAGGCCTGGTGCCTGTAGAAGCTTCTGCACCAAATCTGAGAGGCTGATAGATGACCTAGATGAATGCACCGGTGGTGCCGACTGAAGTAAAGGTGACTGAGGCACTTCGGATGCTGGCTCCGAAAAGAAAGGACAGTCGGCTCCGAAACCTGTGGAGCCAATGTCTCATCAGATTTTTTTGATTTTGATTTTTTTGAGTCCTTAGATTCAGCAGATGACTTGGAGGACTTAGGGGATTTAGAGGATTTGCTAGCAACATCCTGGTCACTCAATGCCTCTTGAAAAGGGGGTTTTAGCAAACCCCTATCCATTAATTTCCTTTTCCTCTCTAACAGAACCCTGGAAGAAAAGGAATAGCAGATAGCACAAGATTCTTGCAAGTGTATAGCCCCAAAACAATGATTACAGTCTCGACATTTTTTAAAACCAGACTTGGGATGCTTGTCCTTATCTGCCATGATACCACACTAAACCCACGTGGATCCAGAATCACTGAGAAATTAGCAACTATAGGCTCTAATTACACACACACACACACACACACACACACACACACACACACACACACACACACACACACACACACGAGCCTAAGATAAAGGTATTCAAAAAACTCTATGCTATAACTACTATAGAATGAATATAACACACACTCAAGTTAACTAGGCTGAAAAAAGTACAGTTTTGTACCTACCATAAATGTAGATGTTCGAGTGTAGACACTGCTGCAGTCATTACACTTGGGTTATCCTGCCATCAGGTGGTCCCGCAGTCGGCCAGAGTTCCAAAGTCTTGGTCCGGCATTGGTTACTGTTGCCTCCTCCCTGACGTCAGTGCGACAGGGGTACATAATATGCAGCCGACGCCACTTTCTTCAGTTTTTCTTGCCCCAGATGTCAGGTGCCTCTAATATGTAGGCAATTCCAATTGCTAATAAAACATACATAAGAAAAGCAATAAACAACTTACAGCTACCAGCAAATACTCCCCACAGGTAGTAAGGGTAGAAGACATTGGTACGTACCAGCCAGTAAGAGGTAACTGTACTATGTTCGTGTTACACTGCTGCAGTCATTGCACTTGGGTGGTATCCCAAAGCTGAGGAAGGGTGGCTGGTCCTATAAGGCATTAGGGGTGGCTATAAGGCCCTGCAGCACTGCAGTGGCGAAGCCAGCTCTGGATTTAGAGTATAGAGGCAGATGGTAATGCTTGGTGAAGGTGTGTACAGAACTCCAAGTTGCTGCTTCCAAAATATCCTTGGTAGGTACTCCCCTGAGGTAGTCAGTTGAAGTGGCTGTTGCCCTGGTGGAGTGAGATCTAATGCTGCTAGGTACAGGTTTTCCATGGTATGTGTAGCAGAAATGTATACAATGTCCTATCCATTTTGAAATAGTCTGATGTCCTTCAAGGATGCATCTGCAGTCATAACATATGGGTTGTCCTGCCTCAGGCAGCCCTTCGGTCGGCCGGATTCCAAAGTCTGGGTCTGGCCTCGGCTGATGTCGCACCTTCCCCGACGTCAGAGCGTCTGGGGTATAAAAGCATCAGCCGACACCATTTTCCTCAGTCTTTCTTGCCGCGCGGTGCCCGAAGCAGAAGCTGTTCGCAAGTGCCGGTCAGTCAGATACAGTGATTTCAGCTACCGAAAAAAACTTCGCTAAGTACCCGTTGGGACTCTTTCTTGCCTCAGCCGATGTCAGATAAAGTAAATAATTGTTTAACTTGTGGGAAACAAATACCTCAGAAGGATTTCCATTCCTACTGCCTTCCTTGCTTAGGCCCAGACCACGACGTATCGTCCTGTTCAGCCTGTGCTTCCTTCAACCGGAACTCTTAGGCGTCGGTCGGAGTTTGAGAGGAATTTTTGGGCTAGTTTTGCATATAAAATGCCGTGGAGACTCGACATCACATTTGGTGAAAAACGAAAGGACAAGGACCGACACTGCGGCCGCGGTTTCGGCTGAAACCACGGTAAGGCCTACCTCGAGTGTCTCGGTTTCCGAAACAGAGTCCTCGGAGATTCCTTCATCCGAATCCACTCAACCGACCACGCGCCCAGGAGGCCCGGCTGAGTCTACCGAAGCTACTACGAAACCAGTGCCCAGGATATGTCCGACACCATACATTTGGACATATCTACTGCTGCACGTGGGGCAGCTAGGGCCCCCTGCTTCCATGTCCATTAAGGCCTTTTCTAGGGCTAAAGCTGCTAAACTTTCTAAAGCTTTGCCTCCCAAGACTACATCCCAGAGGCCTACCTCTAGTTCTCAGATCCTCAGCCTTGCAGAGGACCTTATTTCTTTAATTAGAGGTTCACAACCTCACCCGGACAGGGCCTCTCACCCTCCACCAGACAAAAGGCCCAGGACTGAGCCTTCTGACCCACACTCTTCAGATGAGTCCTCGGATGGTTCTGAGTTGTCAGACCACCAGGAGGAGGCTTATTCCTATGAGGATTCTGATGCAGAAGAATCTATCCCTTGGCCTCCCTCCTGAAGAGTTTTCCTTTGGTGAGACTTTACACTGCATGAGAGAGCATTTGCAATGGCAAGGTCAGGATTTCTCTGATTCTAGAAAAAGATTAAGGACCTTTTACATTTGCTCGGCATAGGCCCTTAGCTATACCTCCTGTTTTGAATGTAATTGATGATGTGTACAATGATGTCAGTACAGCCCCTGATACTCTCCCCCCCGGCCCCTGCCAAACCTGATAGATACTACAGGGTCCCGGATTCTCATTTTCATCTGTATAAAGCCCATTCTGCAGACCCAGAAACTATTACTCTGGGCCCTAAAGGGGTTGCGGCTACCACTGCCAAAAATCCTCTACCTTCTGAAAGAGAGTCTAGAGCTTTAGAGAGATGGGGAAAGAAGGTATATACTTCTGCAACTCTTTCCGTCAGGGCACTAAATTGTCAATTTCATATGATACAGTACCAAGAGTATTTGTTAGATGAACTGAACAAGAAGCTTTCTTCTCCTGAGCCCCTTGACCATAAATCCCTTCAGGATTTGGTACACAATTCACAGCAGGTTAGTAATCATTTCTTAAAATGTGGTTATGATGCATTGGAGGCTTCATTTAGGTCAGCTATGACTGGGGCAGTTATTCTAGGCATGCCTGGCTGAAGGAACAATCTTTGCCAGACCATGTTAAAGCTAAACTCCTGGATGCTCCAATGGAGAAACAAAGTTTATTTGGCTCCTCTGCTCAGGAGGTTTTAAAAAAGTATGAAGAAAAGGCAAAATCTGTGCAAACAGTTAAGGATTTCCTACAAGTACAACCACCGAGATTCAGCAGAAACTGGCCTACTAAGAATTGGTCCTTTCCAGACTCGGACAGAGCCCAGAGAGGCAGGAACAGACGCCCCAGAGGCAGAGGCCAATCTAGGGGCTCTTACAGAGGCCGCCAGTGGCAGCCTGCCAACCAGAGAGGTAGTGCAACAGCAGCAACAACAACTACTACACTAGGACAGGCTCAATGACTTTATTCTGATTCGCCCACCAGGGCTCAACTGGAAGCACCCTTGGTGAAAGCTTGCTTTATTCTCGGAAAATTGGCATTATATTACAAGGGACACATGGACACTGCAAATAATAGACAAAGGATACAGGTTCCACTTCCACACTTTGCCAAAAAAGCGGAATGCCAAACCTACCACCAAATCAGAGGGCAGAGGCTTTAAAGCAGATCAACAACTTGCTTCAAATGAAAGCTATAGAAAAGGTACCACTTTCAGAGCAAGGCCAAGGATTTTACTCCAGAATATTCCTTGTACCAAGAAAAGAAAATCAATGGAGGCCTATTCTCGACCTGTCCGCACTGAATACTTACCTCATTGTGCGAAAATTCAAGATGCTGACCCTACAAGCAACTTCTTCCCATGTTGGGCAAGGAGTCTTGGCTGGTGACTCTAGATCTCAAGGAGGCATACGTCCCTATTCGACCAAACTGCAGAAGATACCTCAGATTTCTTGCAGGATCAGAGCATTATCAATTCTCAGCATTGCCCTTTGGCTTATCTACTGCGCCCAGAGTATTCACGAAATGCCTGGCATCAGTAACTGCACACTGCAGACTTCAGGGGATTCAAATCTACCCTTATCTGGATGACTGCCTTATACAAGCGGACAACAAGGTAAATTTGATAAAAGACTTGGCCTATGCCATCCACCTACTACAGGCATTGGGATACACAGTCAACATCCAAAAATCAAGACTGGTTCCATCCCAAAGGATAACCTTTCTGGGTGCGGATCTAGACACAACCACCCAAATGGCCTTTCTCACAGAAGAAAAACAAAAACAACTTCCGGATTACTTCATGAATCTGACAAGACAAGCTCAGCTTACTGCAAGGAAAATCCTGCAGGCCCTGGGTTACATGGCATCCTGCATAATTCTGATACCACAGGCCAGGCTGCATATGAGAAAATTACAATGGTACCTAAGGTGTATGGTCTCAACACAGTCACAGTTTGGAAACTTTGATACCAATCATTCCTTGCCTTCAAAAGGAATTCCTGTGGTGGGCTCAGGCCTGACAGTCCAACAGAGGGTTGCCTTTCAACAAGCCAAAAACAAAACAAACCATCACCACGGATGCTTCAGACCGAGGATGGGGAGCACACATGGAGGGCAACTGTATCCAAGGCTTATGGTCTCAAGGACAGCTACACATGCACATAAACCAAAAGGAAATGCTGGCAGTGATGCATGCAATCGAGGCTTTCAAACCCTTCCTCCATCAAGGCCACCTGTTAATAAGGACAGACAACACCACGGTCATGTGGTACATAAACAAGCAGGGAGGCACACACTCCTACCCTTTATGCCGGCTGGCTATGAATCTATGGGAGCTATGCCTGAAACTCAATATCCAACTGCAGTCCCAGTTCGTGCCAGGAAAGGAGAATGCACTGGCAGACAGCTTAAGCAGAACTACCATGGATGCACATGAATGGATGCTACACCCAGACATCTTCCAACTCATAACAAAGGCATGGGGAACGCCGGAGATAGATCTGCTCGCCTCCCCCCTCAACCATCAACTGAGGACATTTTGCACAAGGACATACCACCCACAAGCATGGAGGGTGGACTCTCTCTCTCTTTCAGCTGGAAAGCTCTAAAAGTATATGCCTTCCCACCTCTCCCTTTAAAGTACAAGGTTCTACTGAAGATCAGGGAGGAACAGCCAAGAGTGATTCTGATAGCTCCAGACTGGCCAAGGCAACACTGGTATCCACTATTGAGGAGCATGTCACAGGCAAAACCATGGCCTCTCCCCCTATGGCCTCTTCTTCTGACGCAGAACAATTTCAAGATCATGCATCCCAACTTAAAAACATTGCAGCTAACTGCCTGGAAAATCCCTTAAATCCAGAACAAAATGTTTTATCACAGAGAGTGAAGGACATTATCATGGAAGCTCGCCGGCCTTCCACAAGGAAGACATACTCAGCTAAATGGAAAAGATTTTTCATTTGGAACACATCAAAAGGCTTAGATGTGACAGTGACAAGCATAACACATATTCTGGAATACTTAGCAGAACTCCTCCACAATGGCCTTTCCTATTCTTCCATTAAAATTCATGCCTCAGCAATTTCAGCAGGATACAATGTGGATCCACCTATCTTCTCACATCCTCTCCTCAAGCAATTTCTGAGAGGGTTCAAAAATATCAAACCTCCAAGAAAACCCCCTTTACCTGCTTGGGATCTCAACTTTGTCTTGGAGAAACTAACACTTCCTCCCTTTGAACCAGCAGCAACAGCGGATCTTCAGTTTCTGTCTTGGAAAACTGCATTCCTTCTGGCAATAACTTCAGCAAGAAGAGTATCTGAGTTACAAGCATTAATGGCAGTACAGCCATTTCTTATCTTCCATCAGGACAGAGTTACACTAAGAACTAATCCTACTTTTATGCCAAAGGTGGTATCTAGGGTATCCTTGAACCAAGCTATTCACTTGCCTCGTTCTTCCCAAACCCACAGAATAGGGGAAAAACTTCACACCTGGATACACACAGACAACTACGCTACTACTTGGACAGAACTAAAAGTAGCAGAAAAACTGACCAACTATTTGTAGCACATGCTGCTGGGGTGCAAGGAAAAGCAATTTCCAAACAGACAATTTCAAAATGGACAGGAAATTGCATTCGATTTTGTTACTCCTTTCATGGAAAGTCAGTTCCTGCAAACATCAGGCCTCATTCCACAAGGGCCACGGCCACCACTACAGCCTTCCTACAGTGGCTACCAAGGACATTTTAGAAGCTGCTACTTGGAGCTCCGTGCATACATTTACCAAACATTACAATCTACCTTTATACTCCAGATCCAGAGCAGGCTTTGCTACTGCAGTCCTGCAGGGGATCTTAACTACACCATCTTTTTCTTAGTACCTCCTCCCCCAGATTGGCTATGGTATTCTACCCATATGTTATGACTGCAGATGCATCCTTGAAGGACATAGTACAGTTTTGTACCTACCATAAATGTAGATGTCCGATAGGTATGCATCTGCATCGGGTTACCCTCCCTCCTACCCCTCTGTGGTATTCCTAGGGTGCTTACTCCTCTTTTAGCTAGCTGGGGGAATCTATTATGGTGTATTTGTTTGTATATATATATATATATATATATATATATATATATATACATATATATATATATATATATATATATATATATATAATTTTGCAAATGTTTGGAATTCTATTGCATTTATCCAAATTTAGCCTTCCTAGAGGGCACCTGGCATCTGGGGCAAGAAAAACTGAGGAAAATGGCGTAGGCTGATGCTTTTATACCCCAGGCGCTCTGGCGTGGAAGGTGACATCAGCCGAGGCCAGACCCAGACTTTGGAATCCAGCCGACCGAAGGGCTGCCTGAGGCAGGACAACCCATATGTTATGACTGCAGATGCATACCTATCGGACATCTACATTTATGGTAGGTACAAAATTGTACTTTTTGAAATGGCTTTTCCCTGTGCTCCTGCAGCATATGCTACCAATATTTGCTCAGGTTTTCTGAAAGCTTTAGTTTTGTCCAAGTAGAAGCGTAACTGCCTGTGAATGTCCAAAGAGTGCAGTAGTCTCGCCCCTTTATTCTGTGGTTTAGGATAAAAAGTTGGCAGGTGAATAGTTTGGTTTAGAGCCACACTGGATACCACCATTGGCATAAAAGTAGGGTTAGTTCGTAAAGGACACCCTGTCCTGGTGGAAAATGAGGAAAGGTTCCACTGCTATTAGTGCCTGTAATTCTGAAACTCTTCGTGCTGATGTTATTGCCAGGAGCAGAGCAGTTTTCCAAGAGATATATTTTAATTCTGCTGTGTTGGCTGGTTCACAAGGAGGTAAAGCTAGCTTCTCCAAAACAAAGTTGAGGTCCCAAGTTGGAGTAGGTGCTCTACGGGGTGGTCTTATGTTTTTAGCCCCTCTGAGGTACTGTTTTAACAGAGGATTAGAGAAAATTGGTGGATCCGTGTTGTAATGAGCAGAGATGGCAGAGGATCTTGATGGGTGAGAAGGAGAGTCCTTTGTCCAGCATCTCAGTTAAGTATTGTAGTATCTGAGGAATGTTTGGGACAAGAGGGTCAAGGCTGTGAGCTTGGTTCCAGGCACAGAATCTCTTCCATTTATCCGAATATGCTTTCCTGGTACTAGGCCTTCTGGCCTCCAGAATGACATCCATAACAGCTTTGGAGAGAGGCATTGCTTGCTTGACTAAGGAATCTTCCATGCAGCTAGGTTTAAGGTATTTAGTTGGCTGTGTAGTATTTGTTTGTTGTGCTAAGTCAGCAGATGTGGGATTTGAGGCAAAATCCCGGGTGGTTCTTGTGCTAAGCTCCTTAAGATTGGGTACCAGTGCTGGTGTGGCCAGTCTGGTGCAATCAGGATCATCTTTGGCTCTTCCTGCCTGGCTTTTATGAGTACCTTTGGCAGGAGAGGTAGTGGTGGGAAAGCGTATACTTGTAGGTTCTCCCAGCTGAATGAGAGGGCATCCACTTTCCATGCTTGTGGATGGTAACTCCTTGTGCAGAATTTTTGTAGCTGGCAGTTTATTGGTGATGCAAACAGATCTATGTCCGGGCTCCACCATTTCTGTTATTATTCTGAATATTTGTGGATTCAACTCCCATTTGTGGGGATCCATGATGTTTCTGCTTAAGTCGTCTGCCAGTGTGTTTTTCTCTCCTGGCAGGAATTGCGCTTGCAGATGAACTTGAAGGTTTATAGCTGTGTTCCATAAGGTCATAGCTTGTTTGCATAGGGGGTAGGAGTGAGTGCCACCTTGCTTGTTTATGTACCACATAACTGTGGTGTTGTCTGTCTTTAGTAGTAGTTGTCCTGGATGCAGCAGGTCCTTGAAAGCTATAAGCGCATTTTGTACAGCTAGCATCTCTTTTTGATTGATGTGAAGATGCCTTTGTTCTATGGTCTATGTGCCCTGAATACATTTGCCTGCCATGTGTGCTCCCCAGGCGTAATCCAATGCATCTGTTGTCAGTGTTTGCCTGGCTGTGGGTTGTGTAAAAGGCTGTCCCTTGTTGAGGTGACAAGCTTGAGCCCATCACTGAAACTCCTGTTGAAGGTAAGGGATTAGTGGTATAACTATTTCCAAACTTTGACAGTGTTGAGACCATACATTCTTTAGGTACCATTGTAGTTTCCTCATATGCAGTCTGGCATATGGAATTAGTAGTATGCAGAATGCCATGTAACCCAAGGCCTACAGAAATTTTCTTGCAGGGAGCTGGGTCTTTGTTGCCATCAATTGAAAGTATTGAGTCAGATGTCCTTGTTTGTCTGGTGTGAGATAACCCATCTGGGCCGTTGTGTTCAAGCTGGCACCCAGGAATATAATCTCTTGTGAGGGCACTAGTTTTGATTTATTTTCATTTACTGTGTACCCCAGGCAACTTAATAACTTTTTTACAAACGCCAGATGCTTTAGAAGAATGTCCTTGCTCTCTGCTTGAATCAGGCAGTCGTCAAGGTATGGATAAATTTGAATTCCTTTCTGTCTGCAAAATGCAATTACTGGTGCCAGGCACTTTGTGAACACCCTGGGCGCAGTAGATAAGCCAAAGGGCAGTGCAGAGAATTGGTAGTGCACTGAACCAGCTATGAATCTGAGGTATCTTCTGCAGTTTTGTCTGATAGGGATATGCAGGGTATGCCTCTTTGAGGTCCAAAGTCATGAGCCAAGCTTTCTTGCCCAGCATGGGAAGAAGCTGCTGTAATGTCAACATTTTGAATTTCGGAACATCCAGGTAAGTGTTTATAGATGAAACATCCAGAATGGGCCTCCAGGCTTTGTCCTTTCTGGGTACCAGAAAGAGTCTTGAGTAAAATCCTTGTCCTTGCTCCTGTGATGGTACCTTTTGAATAGCTCTCATATCCATGAGTGCTGTAATTTGTTTCTGAGCCTCTGCCCATTGATTTGGTGGCAGATTTGGCATTCCTTTTAACACTGGCAGAGTGTGAAAGTGGGACTTGTAACCTTGAAATACAATGTTGAGAACCCATTTGTCTTTGGTGATCATTTGTCAATTGTGGTAGAAGAGTGCTTGTTTTCCTCCCAAGGGGGCTGCCAAGAAGGATCTGTTTGGCAGCTGTAGTGGGAAGTCATTGGAGCTGCTTTGTATATGGTTGTGGCCTGTCTTCCCCTTCTTTCTGGCCTGATGCAACCCATTGTCAAGGCCTGTAAGGACCATGTGTTTGACCTCTACCTCTTGGACGTCTGTATCTTCCCCTTTGAGGTCTGCCTGTAATTGGAAAGGACCAATTCTTAGTTGGCCAGTTTCTGCTAAATCTAGGAGGCTGAACCTGTAAGAAAGCCTTCACCGTTTGCATAGATTTTGCCTTATCCTCCATTTTCTTCAGTACCTCTTCTGCCTTAACTCCAAATAACACATCCTGCTGCAAAGGTGCACCCAATAATTTTGCTTTAACATGATCTGGTAACGCATGTTCTTTTAACCAAGCATGTCTTCTAATGACAGAGCCTGTAACTGCTGCTCTGCAGGAGGCCTCTAGAGAATCAAAACCACATTGCAAAGAATGCTTTCCCACTTGTTCAGCTGCATGCAATAAATCCTGCATTTCTTTAAAATTAGGAGGATCTGATTCTGGAAGCATTTTTTGTTTTAACTGAGACAGTAAAAATTGCTGATATTTTTGCATGTGAAACTGGCAATTTAAGGCTCTTATTGCTAAAGTTGCAGACTTATATACTTTCTTTCCCCATCTGTCTAATGCTCTGGAATCTCTGTCAGAGGGAACTGGATTCTTGGCTGATGAGGCCTTTACTCCTTTGGGTCCCTGAGAAATAGTTTCAGGGTCAGCTACAGGGCTTTTACACAGAAATTTATGTGAGTCAGGGAATCTGTAGTATCTGTCAGGTTTAACAGGGGCTGGAGGTAAGGAATCAGGATTTAAGCTGGATTCAGTATACACATCATCCACAATATCTAACACTGGTGGAATAGCAAGGGGTCTGTGTTGAGGTAATATAAGGAAGTCTCCGAGCCTTTTCTTGGATTCTGAGTAGTCCTGGCCTTCCCAGTGGAAATGCTCCCTCATGGTATGTAGGGTTTCCACAAAGGAGTAGTCCTCAGGCAGTGAGGCTGATGGAATTGATTCCTCAGCATCAGAATCCTCATAAGGGGGTAAAGAGTATCCTAGGTCTGAGGATGAATCAGAAGAGATGGACACCTGGTGGGATGAGTCATAGTCTGCATCCTGTCTAGGCCTTTTATCAGGAGGGGGATGAGACCCCCTGATCAGAGCAATTAGGTCTTCGGCCATTTTGTGCATTTGTTTCTTAGGCATGGAGGCCTGTCCTGGAGAATGCTGTATTTGTTTCTTTGACTTTAAAGGAGGCTTAGACTTAGCTGAGGGTTTTTAATGCTTAACTGAGTAGGGTAGGTCTGAAGACACCCTCTGTAGCTGTGGGTTGCTCAGCTACTCCGGATCCCTCTGCAAGGTTAGTCTCGGTAGGCTGAAGAGCTTGTGCGTTTAAAGGTCCAGCCATCTCCACGTGGGAGTCAGAGGCGGCTTGTGGTTCCACAGAAGCGGTCGTCAGGGGCTGCGAAGGCACCTCGCTGAACACCGGACCGGTGACTGGCCTAGAAGAGGCTTCGTCGTCAGTTTTGGGCCTCGGATGCCTATCCTTGTCTTTGCGTTTTTTGTGTATTACGGTCATCGGAAGTTCTGAAGGCATGGTATAATTGAATTTTCTACCAAAATAATGTCAGGCAAAATCAAACCGGCGTTTAAGAGTGCGCTTGTTAAACCTAGCATAAAACCAACAACCAGTAACGTCGTGGTCAGGGCCTAGGCATGGGATACAATAGGAATGGAAATCCTTATGAGGTATTTGCTTCCCACAAGAAATACAGTTATTAACTTTTACTGACATCGGTCTGAGGCAAGAAAAAGTTTCCCCAGTGGGGTACTTAGCTTTGTAGAAGACTTCAGTTCTGGATTTGGAATGAAAATCTCAGGAGATGGCCGACCTGCACTTGCAAACTGCTTTTGCTTCAGGCACCGCGCGGCAAGAAAGACTGAAGAAAATGGCGTCGGCTGCATCTTATATTCCCCAGTCGCACTGACGTCAGGGAGGAGGCAACAGCAACCGGCGCCAGACCAAGACACTGGAACTTTGGCCGACTGCGGGGCCACCTGACGGCAGGATAACGCAAGTGTAATGACTGCAGTAGTGTAACACAATGAACATCGAGGCCAAATATCTAAAGATTAAATATAGTAAGTATATAATATCACACCAAAAACTCTTATACTATAACTGTTATAGAATATCTAAGACACACTCAAGTTAAATAGGCCAAAAACAATGAGGCCAAATATCTAAAGAGTAAATATAGTAAGAATATAATATCACACGGGAAGGGGAAAGCTACAAGATCTAACTACTTATGCAAAATATTAGTAAAGCTATATATCAAAGCTACTAAATAGAAATTTTTTATAAGTTACTGGCCCGAGCATACACTGGAACCTCTGATCAGATGCTGCAGCAAACTAGATCGGAGGTAATTCACAGTGCATCATGGGATATGGGGCTTGGCCTCGAGCTACTGAAAGACCTCGAGCTTTGCATGTGGCCGTATCGGAGCCGAGGGATGGGTTCCAAACCCATCAGTCAAGAATGAATGGCGAGATTGAACAACTTCACATCTACAGTTAATTCGTTTCTTTCCTTTGGCTCTAACATTCTGGGAGTTACTCTTCTCACTTTTGATCAAAATTATTTTCCTTTTATTGTAAAACTTGTTGGTACTACAGTTCCACCATGTGGTCTTGTTTCTGAGGTTTACCTTGCACTTGTTTCTATGGGGTAGAGCTGCATCTATGCAGCTTTTTAAATGCTGGTATAGTGTGGTGGTGTACATTTCCATGTACTCAGTGGAGTTAACTGGGTTTGGATGGGATCTGAAACTTGTCACTGTATCACTTAGGAGTAGACAGTTGTCTTAAAGAAATTTCTAAAGGTACCTTGGGTGGAAGGGATCTCTGATTTCTATTTTACTTCAAAAGGACACTGCTTTATGGTCAGACCTAACAAGTGAAGTTGCTCAAAGGATGGTGCAAGAAGCTCCTATATTAGTAAGGACGATCCAAGATGTTATTCCCCCAAGTGGGTACTCTAATTGTTCCAGGGCATTTGCACTGACAAAGTCCAGGAATCTCTGTTTCTGCACTAGTGGTAGTGTAGATTTCCCAGTCTGTAGTTGCATAGTTTAGATCACCTATGAAAACAATATTGGACATAAAACTGAATGATTCTAGTTCCTGTAGAAAACACTGACAGACAAGCATATACTTCTGAAATATGAACTTTGATTGCTGAATAAGTAAAGGCTGAATCAATTAAACTACTCAAAACTAGTAACATTGGTGTACAGCAATGCAAAGGATCCAGACCTTATTACACAGTCCAAAAAGCAAATCTCTTTAAACGTCTGAATGCAATGTAAAGAATCCAGACCTTATTACACAGTCCAAAAAACAAATCTCTTTAAATGTCCGAATGCAATATTGTTTTGTACTGTACTACGGTCTCCTGACCTCCTTTAAGATATTTAAAACAAAGTCAAAATTTTATCCTCTTGATTGATGGGTTCAGAGTTTTAAAACTGTGATGTGAAAATCTGATTTGCTGTTGTGCCTGAGATTGACTTGTGTAGACAGAATGGCTATATGGAAAGTACAGTTGTGTAAGTAAAACTTACCATAACAGATGTTCGAATGATCACTATAGCAGTAACCTTAGCTAGATGGGTTACAGCCTGTCAAGGATACAACAGCTGGCCAGCTTTTAAAGCTTCAAGGCACCTTTCACACACACAAACTGTCAGGCAGTTCAAGCTGAGCTGACTAAAAGACAAGCTTGGGTGTGAAGCCCTTCAGAGCTTTTTTGCCAGCAGAGAGAATGAGGCTGAGCCCTGAAAAGACACTGCTAAGAACAACAAAAATAAATGATCACACCTTGGCATACAAAACACAACAAAAAAAAAACGAGGATGATGAAGGGATGGAGCAGATAGTGGAGCAGTGATCATTCGGACATCTACTGTTACGGCAAGTTTTACTTACACAACTATACTGTTCATTATACTGATCACTGTCACAGTGACCTTAGCTACATGGGTAGATTATCTTAGCTAACTACATTTGGGAGGTGGAAGGAGTAGTGCAGGAGCCCCTGGAGAATGGCCCTAGCAAAGCTTGATCTGGACCTGGAAAAGGAATCAAGCATGTAGTGCTTTGTAAAAGTATGTACAGAGGACCAAGGAGCAACTTCTAGAATTCTTCTAGAATCATACCCTTTACAAGCATCCATAGATGAAGTCAAGACCCTGGTAGAGTAGGTCTTGAACCTGCTTGGAATAGTTTTGCTATGGTGAGTATAACAAAAGGTAAGAGCCTTAGAAAAATGTGGGAAATAACCTTCATAAGAAATGAACAACTGATCTGAAGTTCTGAAAGATTTAATTGTTGTCAAGATAACACCTGAGCTGTCCATGGATATCCAAGGTATGGTATGCTTTTTCCCTCATTTTCAGGTTAAGGAAACAAAAGGGGGAGATGAATAGTTTGGCTTAAAGTAAACTCAGATACCACATTTCTTCCAAAAGAAACCCAGTCCCTACGGAAAATGAGATAGGGTTGACTCACCATAACAGCCTGCAACTCAGATATCCTTTTTGCAGAGGTCAGAGAAATCAATAAAATTGTTTTTCAAGTTAAGAACTTCCAAGTCAGTCAGATCAGCTGGTTCAAAGAGAGCAAGCGTTAGCTTCTCTGACACAAAATTAAGATCCCAAGGAAGGACCACCAGTTTTCTTGGAGGTTTCTGAAACAAAACCCTTTTCAAGGACATTTTGAAATGATAAGACATTGAAAGAGGCAGATCAATGGGCAGATGGGCTGAAATGGCTGACAAATGAAAATTGACAGAGGAATAAAAAAGGCTGTAGGATAGTAACTCACACAAATATTGTAGAACCAAAGTACAACTAGCCTTGAATGGGTGCTGGTTATGTTGTTGGCACCAACTAGAAAATATTTTCTATTTGCTAATATATGGTCTTCTAGTAGCAGGCTTTCTTGCCTCCATTAGTACCTGTTGCATGTCCTCAGTAAATAGGTGCCTAAAAGAAATTAAGGCTCTATCATCTAGACAGTCAACTGAAGTGGACTGATGAAGTGTATTAAACACCCCTGTTCTTGCATGAGTAGATCCAGTCTGTGAGGAAGCTTGTGGTAATTGTTCCTGCCCATTTCCAAAAGAAGGGAGAACCATGGTTGCCTGCAGGGAAGTCACCACATTGATCTTGGGGGGTTCCTTCTGAATCTTCAGAAGTACCCTGGATATTATTGGAAATGATGGAAAAGCATACAGGAACATTCTTGTGCAAGAAAAAGAAAGGGCATCTAATTTCCAGGTCTTCTTGCATGGAGTCTGCCAACTGATTGTTCAGAGAAGAAGCAAACAGGTCTACTTAAGGAACTCCCCACAGATGGATCAAATCTTGTAAGATCCCCATCAAGTTTCCATTTGTGATGGTCTGCCGTGGTCCTGCCACAAAATTTTGATATGAACGAATGTAGGATGCCTGCAGATTGAGATTGTGGTATGAAGCTATATGCTAAGCTAACTTGGCTAGTCTGCAAAGGCAGTATGACCTATGTGTGAGTGAGGTAGTGCCAGCTATGCCAGGCGAAGTAGGGCAGTGGATGTGTACCACATGTCAGCATAGCTAGCTGGAGGTTTGTAAAAAAATTATATATCATTTGTATATCAAACTTATTTGTACAGATGTTTGTGTTGAAAAATGTATTTGTAATGTTCCTTGTATTAAAACATGTACCAACAGTGTGTCCTGCTGAACAGAAAATAATATACATGTATGACAGGCTGTACCTACTGTAACTGATTAAATGTATATGTTGTAACAGAGAATACTAGAAAAGAAAAGGTTAAGCTCAGCCCCAGCTAAGTTTTAGAAAAATATCCTGAAATTAAATTACTTCATTTAGGCAATAAAGATTGTATATTACAGTTCTGACTGCAGCTAGAGATGAAATGTCAGTGAAAACAAGGACTAGGAAATCCTGCTGTATTGTTCTTAGCAGTGAACTAATTGCTACCCTGGAAGGGTAGAAGTGCTGAAATATTTTTATGGTTTCCAGATGCTATAACGCATCTTAGCAAAGCTCTGTGTGTATGGTAGCACGTGTGAGATTCTGGTTTAGTTTCTAGTAAAGGGGGATAGTATGGGAACCAGAAGTCTGATGGCCAGATGTGTGTGATGTCATTCTGCAATCCAGCACTGAAATTATGTTTTAATACCAGATGAGACAGAAGCCTCAGAGCAGTCTGTTTTTGAAATCTAACACAGAAGACTCAATCGCCGTCTTCATTTTGCATTGCTTTAGAAAGTATCCAGGGAACAGTAATTCTTTAGATCAGTCAGAAAAATATAGTGAGATTAGTTAATTATTGTTCTTTTTTGTATCTGCGTGAATCTATCCACCTGTGCTATTTGTAATATTTCCTTTGTTTGAAACTCTGTTTACTGTAAATAGATATTTACTATTTTGTTCTTTTATTATTTATTATTAAATATATTTAAACGTTTCATTGTGTCTGTCTTTTAGAGAATATTTTAACCTTTAAGAGTACTTATATTTATTTGGTGACACTGAGGCCACTGCTGAAAGCCTTACTTGCATTGATCAAACACTACCATTTGTATTAATATTAATTTCATTGAGTATAATCGGGTACCCTTGTAAGAGCCTAGAGTAGCTGGCTTTGGAGTGTCCTGGTGGCAGTATATACTTTATAGTCTGGGCAGAGGGACACAGCTAGTAAATCTGTGCCAGCCTTTCGCAGGTGTGTGTGTGTCTAAATCAAATCTCAAAGTGTGTACGTGTCAGCTACCTGGAGCAGGGACACAGAGCACTAGTTTCACAGAAAGGGTGGTGGAGGACTTGGCCTGGGACACTTGGCTGAGGACTCAACTCTGTAACTGTGCCAGTGGAGAGTCTTAATGGGGTACTGGATAGAAAGAGAAAGAGAGACTTGGAGAGGGAAACCCAGACCCTGACTGTGTTCCCTGTGTGCTCTTAAGGGAAATTGTGCTTGGTGCAGAGAGCTGCATCTGAAAATACTGGGTATATCCATTTTTGTTACAAGTAAACATCCCTCACTGGTGTCAGTGGTGAGGACTCAGGCTCTTTGATTATTGGCCCAGAGAGGATGTCACAACCTGGTTCCCCTCTTGGTTGTTCATGTACCACATGACTGTGGTATTGCCTATAACCATTCAAGGAGGTCCTGGAGACCAAAGATAGCTCTGAGAGTTGAATGCCTTGATTAGGGCAAGCATCTCCTTGACATTTATATGCTTGCCATCTGTTCTCGGTGTCCAACACCCTGCACTTTTATCCCTCCTGAAACTGCTTCCCCAGCAAAGTTTGAAGCACTGTGGTGACTGTTTTGTAGTGGGGATGGAGAAGAGGAGACCTGGATTTAAGGATATCGGTTGTCCCTCTCAAAAGATTTCTCTTCTGATAAACCCTAGCACTAGGATTTGAAAAGATAAAGACCATTGGTGCTAGAACCGAAGAGATTCAAGAGAGACCACTGTATCACTCTCATGAAGGGTATTAAACACAACAACAATGAACTCAGCAACACCTCAATCTGTGTAAAACATGCATTCAATAGCAAAGCTTTTGAGACCAACTCTTTTTCAGTGCTCATAATAAAACTCTAGTCATTCTTATGTACATCACATATAATCAACCAATCAGAACACAGTCAAAATAATTCAACAAACAATTATATAGTTTAATTAGTTAGTTAAAAACATAAAGACATTTTTTTAAACAGATTTACTACTGACAGTCTCATTAATCCAGGATAGCTATCTGCATGGAAATAATTTATCCATTTACATTCAATACATTCAACAAACAATTATCTAGTTTAATTAGTTAGTTAAACACATAAAGATATTTTTTTAAACAGATTTACTACTGACAGTCTCATTAATCCGGGATAGCTATCTGCATGGAAATAATTTATCCATTTACATTCAATACATTCAGTGTTTAATATAACATCACCACCTCTATCATTCTTACTAATACTAACCACTCTAAATGTAAACTTATGGGGCTTATGCATATCCATTATATGCTTAGACAAAGCATTACTATTAGCTTTCCTGCATATATCAGAAGGATGTTCTGATATACTTTCTTTAAAAATCCTACTTGTCTTATCAATATAAAAACAAGCTAATTTTTTACAAGTTGCGAAATAAATCATATTTATGGATTTACAGATTGCAAAACATCAAAATATTTTTCTGTCACTGGATGCTTGCTTAAGTTAATTACTTTTTTTGATGCAACTATGAAATTGACAATCATACTATGGCACAGTTCATAAGTTCATAGGTAGGTACTAGGCTATCGGCCCTAGGGCCCATACAAGCCTAGCCAAAAAATGTACCCTGGCTTTCGCCACCCAAGAAAATTATTTTCCTGTGCCCCTGTCGAGCAGAGCCACAGAAGTGATCCCCGGGGTGAATTTCCCATTTCCCATCCAATCATAAAATAAACAGTCTCTGCAAGACTCAAACCCAGGACCCTGCACACTATCACCAAAGTGACTTACCACTAAGCCATGTTCCCTTAGTCACATTAATAGAAGTTGTACTAGAATCTTAAAAACAAAGTTGTCTCAGATTTCTTTATGAGCACAAAATAGTCCAATTTTGTTTAATAATGTTTTTAATCTTACCAGTATGTGTATTATATTTAACATGACATATAAGCTTAAAATTATTAGAATTTTTAGACTGTTCACACTCTGCTTATTAAACTTCATCTAGCTGACGTTTTCCTCTCATATAACACTCTGTTTCTGTTCATTTCTAAAAGATCAGTTTTATAACCCTATTATGGAAACCAGAATACATTTCATTAAGTTGTCATGAAGAGTCTTGCCAGGGGTATCATGAGAATCATTGACACCATGACACCTAAAATCCTGAGGTATTCCCTCAAAATGACTGAAGTAAACCCTAAAAATGGATCTAGATATAGCTAGATTTTTCCTGCTGAAGAAAATCTCTTTGAACTCTGGTGTTTAATTGACATCCCATGAGCACAACAATCTTTTGTGAAGGAGTCAAGTAAGAGTTTTGTTATCTTGGAATCCTAGACTGTAAGAGAGCTCTCATCCAAGACAGAGATTCCTGACACTATGAAAAAGACTCTGCAAAGATAAGCAAGTCGTCTAAATGTGGAAAAATGTGAATACCCTGTAGCCTGCAAAAAGCTATAACTGGAGTAAGACGCGTTGTGAACACTCTTGGTACAGTGGATAGTCCAAAGGGTAAGGAAGACAACTGATAATGTGATCAAGACACACACAACCTTAAGAAACATCTGAAGTCTGGATGAATACGGATGTGATAAGCATCTTTTAAGTCTAGTGTTGGGATGAAACTTGAAAGGGGGAGAGGTAACAGTTTGTGAAGTGACACAATTTTGAATGTGGGCCCTATCACCAACAGGTTTAGGAAACAAAGATCCAGAACTGGTCTTCAAGCATTTGGCACTAGCAGCATCCTTGAATAAAAAACAATCCTACCTGGGTAGGAGGAACTGGATCTACCATTCCTTGGGACGGCATGTGATGAACTAGAGAAAAAGTACAGTTGTGTACACTTACCATAAATGTAGATGTTCGAGTGTATTCACTGTAGCAGTCATTACATTTGGGTAAAGTCTTGGGCCCTGCGTTGGTTGCTGTCTCTTCTTCCATGATGTCAGGGGTATAAAACATGCAGCCGACGCCATTTTAATCAGTTTTTCTTACCCCAGATGTCAGATGCCCCCCCAAATGGGGAGCAAAAAAAAAATTATATATATATATATATATATATATATATATATATATATACATATAAATTGGAATACAAAAAATATACCTCCAACTAAAGGAAAATACACCAAAAAGGCTTTTGAGGATAGTAAAGAAAAGAAGAGGTATAATAAGAGAGAAACAGGGGGCTGGTGGTGGGTAACCAGGACTGCAACAGTGAATAAACTCGAACATCTACATTTATGGTAAGTGTACACAACTGTACTATGTCTTCGTGTTTTACTGTTGTAGTCATCACATTTGGGTAGAATCCCAAAGCTATGGTTGGGAGGATGGAATTATACAGCATTAGGAGCAGCTATAAGGCCCTGCAGGACAGCAGTGGCAAAGCCTGCTCTGGATTTAGAAAAGAGAAGTAAATGGTAATGTTTGGTGAATGTATGAACTGAGCTCCAAGTAGCAGCTTCTAGAATGTCTCTGGTAGGAACCCCTCTGAGAAAAGCTGGAAAAGTAGATGCAGCCCTGGTGAAATGGGATCTGATCCCCTTGGGGACAGGATTACCACGGTGCTTGTAGCAGAAATGAATACAATGGCTTATCCATTTTGAAATAGTCTGCTTTGAAACAGCCTTTCCCTCTGCCCCTGCAGCAAATGCCACCAGTAGTTGCTCAGATTTTCTTAGAGATTTTGTCCTATTTAAATAGAATCTTAGTTGTCTGTGTACATATAATGAATGCAAAATCCACTCCCCCTTGTTCTGTGGACTTGGGGAAAAAAAGTTGGCAGATGAATGGTTTGATTAAGAGCAACACTGGATCCCACCTTAGGCATAAAGGATGGATTGGTCCTGAGGGCCACCCTGTCCGCATAAAAGATAATGAAAGGCTCCACAGCCATGAGAGCCTGTAGCTCTGAAATCCTTCGAGCTGAAGTGACTGCTAAAAGAAAAGCTGTCTTCCAAGAGAGAAATTTTATGCCTGCAGTAGTAGCTGGTTCAAAAGGAGGTAGGGTGAGTTATTCCAGCACAAAATTGAGGTCCCATGCATGAGTTGGTGGTCTCCTGGGAGGTCTCAAATTTTTGGCCCCTCTGAGGTACTGAGAAAAGAGAGGAGGCTCTGTGTTGTAATGAGCCGAAATGGCAGAGGCATGGATTTTTATAGATGAAAAAGATAGGCCCTTATGAAGCATCTCAGTTAAATATTGAAGAATCTGAGGAATAATGGGCATTGCTGTGTTTATTCCTTGTGCTTGGTTCCAGGCACATAAACGTTTCCATTTATCAGCATAACATTTTCTAGTACTAGGCATTCTAGCCTCCAAAATGACATCCATCCATCACAGGATTACTGAGAGATGTGACTGGTGAAATTAGTTGATTAGCCATGCTGCAAGATTCAGAGTTTGGAACTGTGTGTGCAGAATTTGATAGTTCTGCTGAGACAGTAGGAAAGGTGTCTGAGACAGGTACCACGGAGGAAGGTGTGACATACTGCATAGAAGCGAGGCCAGTCTGGAGCAATCAGAATCATTTTCGTTTTTTCCTGACTTTTAGTAAAACCTTGGAGAGCAGAGGCAGAGGGGAAAAGGCAGAGACTGACAGGTTTTTCCAGCTGAAGGATAGAGCATCCACTTTCCAAGCTTTTTTGTGATGAGTTCTTGTGCAGAATTTGTCCAACTGATAGTTTTGGGGAGAGGCAAAAAGATCTATGTCTGGGCTCCCCCATCTTCGTGTCAACATGCTGAAGATTTGCGGATCCAGTTTCCATTTGTGTGGTTCCATAAGATTTCTACTTAGTTCGTCTGCCAGAGTATTTTGCTTTCCTGGCAGGAATTGAGCTTGTAGATGCATTTGGTAAGTCAAGGCTGTGTTCCACAAAGCTATGGCTAGTCTGCAAAGGGGGTAGGAGTGGGTAGCCCCCTGCTTGTTTATGTACCACACAACTGTGGTGTTGTCTGTCTTTATCAGTAGCTGTCCTGGATAAAGAAAGTTCTTGAAGGTTGTCAGAGCATTCAGTACAGCTAGCATTTCTTTCTGGTTGATAAGTAGGTGCATTTGATTTGGGTTCCATTCGCCCTGAATGCATCTCCCTGCCAGATGGACCCCCCCCCCCCAGCATAATCTGATGCGTCTGTAGTCAGGGTTTGGGTGGCAGGGGGTGGAATGAATTACAGTCCCTTGTTTTGGTGACAGGCCTCTGCCCACCAAAGGAACTCCTGTTGCAGGCAAGGAATGATAGGGATCATTGTTTCCAGGCTGTGACAATGTTGACTCCATAAGCTTTTTAGGTACCATTGAAGTTTCCTCATATGTAGTCTTGCATATGGAATTAGTAGAATGCAGGAAGCCATGAACCCCAAAGCCTGCAGAATTTGTCTTGCAGAGAGCTGGGTTTTTGAGGCCACTTGTTTGAAGTATGTCATCAATTGAATTTGTTTGTCTGGCATAAGGTAAGCCATCTGGGCAGCTGTATTCAAACTTGCACCCAGGAATGTAATTATTTGAGAGGGTACCAGTTGTGATTTATTTTAGTTTATGATGTACCCTAGGCATGTTAGAAGCCTTTTCACAAATGCCAGATGTTGTAGAAGAGTGTCCTTGTTTTCTGCCTGAATTAGACAATCGTCCAGATAAGGATAAATCTGAATGTTTCTTTGTTTGCAAAATGCAATTACTGGTGCCAGGCGCTTTGTGAAGACCCTGGGCACAGTAGATAAGCCAAAGGGCAGTACAGAGAACTGGTAATGCAAAAAGCCTGCTTTGAAGTGGAGGTATCTCCTACAAGATTCCCTGATTGGGATATGCAGGTAAGCCTCTTTTAAGTCTAGAGTTACCAACCAGGCATCCTTGCCCAGCATAGGCAATAACTGTTGTAGAGTCAGCATCTTGAATTTTGGAATGTCCAGGAAAGTATTTAGAATGGATAAGTCCAGTATTGGACGCCATGAGTTGTCTTTTCTGGGTACCAGGAAAAGTCTTGAATAAAAACCTTGTCCTTTTTCCTTTTCTGGTACTGGTTGAATAGCGCCCATATCCATGAGGGACAGAACTTGTTTTTGGGCCTCTGCCCACTGATTTGGGGGCAGATCTGGCCATCCATTTGGAATTGGCAACGTGTGGAAATGAAATCTGTATCCCTGGGATACTATATTTACGACCTACTTGTCCTGAGTAATTAGATGCCAATTTTGAGCATGAAGTGCTATTTTTCCTCCTAAAAGGGCTGCCAAAAGATAAGTGCTTGGAAATGGCAGAGGAAAGTCATTGAGACGGTTTACCATGGGGGCTACTTCCAGATTTGAAGGTGGAGGCACCCCATTGTTTTGTTCTGTAACCTGGAGCCTTTGGAGTGTCTGGGTTTGACCTGAGCGGCTCTGTTGGGTACTGGAAAGGACCAATTCTTAGTAGGCCAGTGCCTACTGAACCTGGGTGGCTGCACTTCTAAAAAAATCCTTTACAGTTTGCATAGATTTAGCTTTGTCTTCCATCTTTTTCAAAACGTCTTCTGCCTTATTACCAAATAGACTGTCCTGTTGTAAAGGAGCATCCAACAATTTTGCTTTAACATGATCCGGCAGATTTTGCTCCTTGAGCCAAGCATGCCTTCTTATCACAGATCCAGTTACTGTGGCCCTGCAAGAGTCCTCCAAAGAATCAAAACCACATTGCAAAGTATGCTTTCCAACTTGTTCAGCTGAATGCAATAAATGCTGTAACTCTTTACTTTCCACACAGTCAGAAATCAACATCATTTTCTGTTTCAGTAAGCCCATGACATGCTGCTGATATTTAAGCATATGAAACTGACAACTTAAAGCCCTGATAGCCAGGATTGCAGACGTGCAAACCTTCTTACCTCATCTATCAAGCACCATGGCGTCTCTATCAGAAGGCATAGGATTTTTAGAAGTAGAAGCCTTAACATCCTTGGGACCCTGAGAAATTGTTTCAGGATCAGCAGTAGGGTTTTTAAAAAGAAACTTGTGGGAGTCAGGAACCCTGTAATATCTGTAAGGCTTACTAGGAGCCAGAGGCAGGGAATCAGAAGCCATGTTGGATTCTGAGAAAACATCATCAACAATGTCTAAAACAGGAAGCATAGCCAAATGCCTATGCTGAGGAAGAAGAAGGAAATCCCTAAGCCTCTTTTTGGATTCCGAAAAATCCTGACTCTTCCAATGAAAATGTTCCCTTAAGGTATGCAAAGTTTCTCCAAAAGAAAAATCCTTAACAGGAGAAGCAGAAGGGATGGATTCTTCTGCATCAGAGTCCTCATTAGGGGGAATAGAAAATTCCTGATCAGAAGAGGAATCAGAAGAAATGGAAACCTGATCTGAAGATTCATAATCAGTGCCTTGCCTAGGCCTCTTAGCAGGAGGGGGTTGGGAACCCCTGATCAAGGTAATTAAATCCTCAGCCATTTTGATCATTTGCTTTTTAGGCATAGGGGCCTGAACACGTGGCCCATGCGTCATTTTTTTAGACATAGAAGTTGGTTTTGGCCTTGTTTTTGATGATGGCGTTGGTTTAATATACAAATCTTTAGGCCTGAAAACACCCTCAGAAGCCAGTGCCTGCTCAGCGGCTCCGAACCCATCTAAGGGAGAGACATCCATGGGTTCAATACTTGGAAGTGTCTCGTGGCATACCGGACTCCGAATGGGTCTCGGTAGAGGCCTGCGAATCAAAAATAGCGGGCATCAGGTGCTGCAAAAGCACCTCACTGAGTACCGGTGAACCGGCGACTGGCTTAGGAGAAGCTCTGTCATTGGTTTTGGACCTCGACGGTCTGTCTCTGTCTTTTTCTTTGCGTTTTTTGTGAATTCCAGTAGTTGGACTGCTAACCGATGACATTTCTGGATAGTTAAATCTTGAGCCAAAATATTTAGAAGCAAAAATATACAGACGCTTAACAGTGCTTTGGTTAAATTTAGCACAAAACCGACAGCAAGGCATGTTATGGTCAGGGCCTAGGCAAGGAATACAGTACAAATGAAAATCCTTATGAAGTATTTGCTTCCCACAAGTAATACAATTATTAACTTTTACTGACATTGGTAAGGAGCAAGAAAAAGTTTCCCCAATGGGGTACTTCGCTTTAGGTTGAAGACTTTGGTTCTGAAACTTGAAAACGAAAATTTCAGGAGTCGGCCGACCGACACTTGCGAACTGCTTCTGCTTCGGGCACCGCACGGCAAGAAAGATGAATTAAAATGGCGTCGGCTGCATGTTTTATACCCCTGATGACCTGACGTCATGGAAGAAGAGACAGCAACCGACGCAGGACCCAATACTTTGTTATTCAGGGCCACTGAGGGCAACCTGCCAGCAGATTACCCAAATGTAATGACTGCAACAGTGAAACACGAAGAACATCAAGAGTCTGATCTAGGGGATAAGGAATGACCTCCTGGAGAAAAGAAATTTCCACTCACTGCCATCTGTAAAGCTTGATGAAAGATTTTCAGATCCCATTTGTCTGGAACAATCTGTTGTCAAAGAGAAAAATGAAGATTCAGAATGTCTGGAACAAAAAAGGGGCCATGGTGAGAGGGAGTCTCAAGATCAGACTTATTGGACTGTCCTTGGTTTTTGAGATTTGAGACTTCTTTTTGGAACCCCCTTGCCATTTCTTCTTAAGCATCTGTTTACCTGTATTTTGTTGAGACTGTTTATTCTGTTTTTTTCCCCCAAAACTGGATGATTTGACAGAAAATCCTCTGGAAATTTTGGAAAAGATGGGCTGAAAAATCTTAATTTCCCTGGATCAGCTTGGCCCTTTCATCAACTTTTTGAGCACCTTTACAGCAAAGGGGGCAAACATTAAATCTCTACTGAAGGTAGAATTTAAAATCTTAACATTTGGGAGGTTCTGAGAATGCACCCATGCAAATCTCAAAACAGTACCAGTGACTATAGTAATGGAAGAAGTAGTAACAGAATCATACACACAATGTAAACAATGCATAGTGAAGAACCTAAGTTACTTGAAGCAGACTTTTCTTCACAGAAACAAAACTGCGGATAAAAAATTCTTCATGCTTTCACAATTTGTCAGAAAAAGAAGTTATGTTCTTACCATAACTGACCAGCCGCATTTTCTACAGCTTGACGTTTCTGACTTGAGCTCCTCCCCTATACCCACAATGCCCCGCTCCCCCAACGTACCTCATAGCGAGTTTCCCAGCAAAGGCATAGCACATAAACATATTTACACTAAGAAATGCAAAACTCTACTAAACAACATCAAGAGATGAACATAAGAAATGGAAATTCCTTTGAATCTTCAACCAGGCTTCTCAAAGAGTTGGACAGAGGGATGGGGGCAGGAAGGTTAATGGAAATGAAGACGGACAACACAGATGGAACATTATGTTAAGAACATAACTTCTTTATCTGATGCTGTCCTCTTCAATTCATTAACCTGTGGGACAAAGTTCCCAACTACCAAGGATCCCGGGTGGCCCTCATGGAAGGATATACTGGAGAAGAGCAGAGCCAAATGCACTTGCACTTCTGGATATGATGTCCAATTTGTAATGCGTAATAAGCGTGTGAGGATTAGACCAAGTAGCTGCTGCACAAATGTCCTCAATGGAGACTCTGGATCAAAAGGCCTGAGAAGTAGCCATGGATCTTGTGGAATGGGCCTTAATTTGCCTTGATTAGGGAAAGTTTTTGGAAGAGTAAATACAGGTAATAGTCTTTCAACCAACTAGCTTGCGAGATTTTGGTAACAGATTTACCTCTTTTGTCACAGAGAAAGATGCAAACAACTGATCAGACTACCTAAAGGGCTTGGTCCTGTGTAAATAAAAAAAAAAGCTATTAATGAACATCAAGCAAATGGAGAATATATTCACCTTTGTTTTGACAGTTGGGGAAAAAAGACTGGAAGATCGAGGAGCTGTTTAATATTCTTTTCCTTAGCCAACTTGGGTAAAAACAAAGGATTAGTACACGAGTAACTCTATCCTTGTGAAAAATCAGATATGGAAATTTTGAAGAAAGGGCTTGGAGTTCAGACACTCTTTTTGCATATGTAATAGCTACCAGAAAAAGCGTTTTCCAGGAAAGGAATTTCAAATCCACAGTAGCTACAGGTTCAAAGGGTGGGTGAACCAGGGCTTGCAAAATCATCGTTTGATCCCAAGGTGGAGAAGGATCTTTCACTGAAGGCCATAGTAGGAAAGTGCCCCTGAGGAAAGTTTTACAGAGTTTATAAAAGAGGCAAGGGATAAAGAATCAAAACTACAGTGAAAATGGCTGCTATGACAGTTGACTGACTAGCTCCTTCATAGAAAAGGGAAGCCAAAAATTCAAGTCGACTGCAACTGGTGTTGTAAAGGGATCTATCTGTTTCTGTTCAGCCCAAATAGCAAATCTTTTCCACTTACTTTGATAAACCTTACATATCTAAGACCTATGTGAGACCACCAAAATTTCTCAAATGGCAGAAGAAAGCCTGGAAAATCTTGCCATCACTGGAAGTGGAGAAACCATGAGGTTAGCTTCTGGCCCTGTATGTCTGGATGGGGATGCCCTGATGGGTGACAGTGCAGATCTGGGGCCAGATCCAACCTCATTGGAGGGGCAAACCACATGAGACCAAATGAAGGTGAACCAGGTATGTCGAGACCAATAGGGGGCAATGAGGATAACTTTGCTCTGCAACCTGACAGCTTTCTGCAAGAACTTGAGAATTAGAGGTAGAAGAGGAAAGGCATAGAGAAGACAGGATGGCCAAGCATGGAGTACAGCGTCCTTGGGTGACTGCCCCTGAGGAGGGATCAAGGCAAAGTACTTGCTGCATTTGTTGTTGAAAGGGGAAGCAAACAGATTTCAGCAGAGATTACCCCATTTCTGGAAGATCATGTCTGCCGCTGACTGGTTCAGAGACCACTCGTTAGGCATCAGTAAAACTCAACTGAGCCGGTCTGCCAACATGATGGACTCCCCCAGAATGCGAGTTGCTACCAAAGCAGTTGGCTGAGATCACCCACTGCCAAACCCTCATCGCCTCTCAACATAGGGGCGAGGACCTGGTTTCTCCCTGTTTGCTGATGTACCAAACTGCTGACATGTTGTCCGTTTGGATCACAATAGTCCCCAGAGTGAGAAAGTTGTCTAGTTCCTGCAACACTAGAAAAACACTCTCATCTTCAGTATACTGAAATGCAAATTGGTCTCCTGGGATATCCACGTGTCTTGGACTGCTCGACTCAGATAATGAACCCCCAGCTGGGAGGTGTCCATGGTCACCATGGGGTTTGGGGATGGAAGTATGAATGGACATCCTAGAAGAATGTCTGCAGAATGAAGCCACCAGACCACAGATTCCTTCCACTCTCATGACAGTTTTATGGGAAAACTTAGAGGATTCCTCAGCAGTGACCAATGAACTGCTAACGTTCATTGCAATATTCTCATGTGGAAGCAAGCCATGGGCAGGAGAGTTATTGTTGCTACCACTGAACCCAATGCCCCGAGTACTAAACTGGCTGGGGGTTGAGGTATGGCTAAAATTTGTCTGATGTGACTTAGATTTGTTATCCTGTCTGACGTCATGTAAGCACAGGATGTCCTAGTATTCAAATGAGCCCCAATGAAATCTATGCCTGAACCAGATCGGACTGGGAATTTTGCATGCTGATAGTTATCCATAAAGTTGGGGCTAGCCTTAGTAAATGGTCTCTGGCTTGAATGAACAGATGCCTGGTTGGAGAGGTCAGAAGCCAGTCATCCAGAAACGGACAAAATCTGGTAGCCCTGTAGCATGAGATGCGCTGCCACCACTGCCAAGCATTTGGTGAGCACCCTGGGTGTTGTGGTGAGACCAAACCTGAATGACCTGAACTGGTAATGACTGGCTCTCAGCCTGAAGTGTAAAAATTTCCTGGAGCAAGTCCATTTTTATATGGTAGCATCCATCCTTCAGGTCCACAGAGCACATTCATATGTATGCCTTCAGAAGAGGCAGGATGGACTGGATTGTGACCATCGTGAACTTCGTGTGTTTTATCAATTTGTTCAGAGAGGTCAGATCCAGAATAGGACTCAGTTCCCCTGTCTTTTTGGGTACTAAAAAGAATCTGAAGTAAATGCCTGATATGACTTGACTGGGAGGGGGGGACCTCTTGGATTATTCTTTTTTGCAAAAGCTTTCCTAGTTCATGGGCTGAGTTCTCCCTCTGACTGGGTAGAACATCAGGGAGGTAATGTTGTCTCTTGGGAATTTCAAGAAAAGGAATGAAGCATCATCTGGATATGGTCCTTAGCACCCATTTGTCATTTGTGATGGCGTCCCAGGCTTCTGGTTGAAAGTTCAATCACCCCCGACTGCTTCCAGAGAAGGACAGTTGGGCAACTGTTCAGGATCACTGGAGGGGCTTGTCCCGAGTGGCTTTCCACAACCCCTGATTTTTTGGACCCCCCTCGGCCACATGGCGCAAGATTTTCAAAATGTCTCCTCGGATGGGGACTTTGAGGACCCTTCTCCTTCCTTGAATTCTGTGTCCATGGTGAATGATTCCATAGGGGAATCAATGTGTCTCCTTTTACACAGCCTCTTCCAGGGGACCTTCTCTCTGGGATGCTCTGGGAAGGTATCAGTAGATGCTAGGGGTTCTGCAGTGGGAAGAGTGTGGAGGTTTTGAGGGACCAGCTGTCCACACAGCAGACTGGAGGCCTTGGGCACCAAACTAGAATGAAGAGGGGGAGGTACCATGGCACAAAGCACAGAGGCTCTCCCTGGCTGGGAGAGAAACCTCTCTCCACCACTTCAAAAGCTGAAAGGCTCTGAAGCACTAAAATATGTCACACCAGAGCCAAAGCCACTGGTGCCAACACCTTCTGGAAAGCTCAAGCTCCCCTGCTCCAAATGGGGAGTCGGAACATAGCTGTCAAAAGCCAAATCTCCAAGGGGAAGAGAAGGTTCTGAAAGCTTCAGGGTAGACTCCCTCCACCCAGAACTGACCTTGATGCTATGGCTCAGAGAGACACTCAGAACTGAAGCCGAAGGAGTCAAGCAGTCGGAGAAATAGTAGGAAGTGAAGAGGAAACCTCTATCTGCTTTGACACCTCAGCACTGGAGACCAACTGCACTGAAGACTGCAAAACCAAATGGCGGATTGGAGAAGGAAGCCAAGGGTCAGAAAGGTGAAATCCTCATTGAACCAGATGTGGATGGAGCAGACACAAGCCCCATCTGAATCTGGGCCTCGAGAAACTGCCTAATCAGTTTGCCAATGTCTTTGGAGGATAGGCTGCAGGAAGACCTGGAGGAGACTGCTGAAGGGGGTCTTACTGATTTCCTGGGGGAGCCAGACTGGGACCTAGGAACTTGCCCTGTCTGTGACGAACTAGGCACCGACACAATAGGAGCAGATGGGATATCACTCAGCCCCAGAACAACAAAGGGTGACCAGGACGGAGGGGAAGAAGTCTGAACTGAGCTTGTGGCCGACCGAGTTGGCTCTGACAATTTCGGAGCCTTCTTAGGAGGCTTCAAGGAAGACCAGGAAGGAGAGAGATACAGTACAGTTTTGTACCTACCATAAATGTAGATGTCTGATAGGTATGCATCTGCAGTCATAACATATGGGTTGTCCTGCCTCAGGCAGCCCTTCGGTCGGCCGGATTCCAAAGTCTGGGTCTGGCCTCGGCTGATGTCGCACTTTCCCCGACGTCAGAGCGTCTGGGGTATAAAAGCATCAGCCGACGCCATTTTCCTCAGTGTTTCTTGCCCCAGATGCCAGGTGCCCTCTAGGAAGGCCAGATTTGGAGGAATGCAGTAAAATTCCAAACATTTTCCAAAAAATATATACATATATATATATACAAACAAATACACCATAATAGATCCCCCAGCTAGCTAATGGAGGGGTAAGTACCTAGGAATACCACAGAGGGAAGGAGGGTAAACCTGACTGCAGATGCATACCTATCGGACATCTACATTTATGGTAGGTACAAAACTGTACTATGTCCTTCAAGGATGCATCTGCAGTCATAACATATGGGTAGAATACCATAGCCAATCTGGGGGAGGAGGTACTAAGAAAAGGATGGTGTAGTTAAGATCCCTTGCAGGACTGCTGTAGCAAAACCCGCACTGGATCTGGAGTATAAAGGTAAATTGTAATGTTTGGCAAATGTATGCACGGAGCTCCATGTAGCAGCTTCTAAAATGTCCTTGGTAGCCACCCCTCTTAGGAAGGCTGTAGTGGTGGCTGTGGCCCTTGTTGAATGAGGCCTGATGTTTGCAAGAACTGTCTTTCCATGAAAGGAGTAGCAAAGTCGAATGCAATTTCCTATCCACTTTGAAATTGTCTGTTTGGAAATTGCTTTTCCTTGTACCCCAGCAGCATATGCTACAAGGAGTTGGTCAGTTTTTCTGAAACTTTTAGTTCTTAATCTCTTTCTAGAATCAGAAAATTCCTGACCCTGCCATTGAAAATGCTTTCTCATGGAATGTAGAGTCTCACCAAAAGAAAACTCTTCAGGGGGGGAGGCCAAAGGAAAAGATTCTTCAGCATCAGAATCCTCATAGGGGGAATAAGCCTCCTCCTGGTTGTCTGTTAACTCAGATCCATCCGTAGACTCATCTGAAGAGTGTTGGTCAGAGGGCTCAGTCCTGGGCCTTTTGTCTGTTGGTGGGTGAGAGCCCCTGTCCGGGTGAGGCTGAGAAAGTTCAGTTTTGTACCTACCAGAAATGTAGATGTCCGATAGACATGCAACTGCAGTCATAACATATGGGTTGTCCTGCCTCAGGCAGCCCTCGGTCGGCCGGATTCCAAAGTCTGGGTCCGACGTCGGCTGATGTCGCATTTCTCTCCGACATCAGAGCGGCTGGAGTACATAAGCATCAGCCGACGCCATTTTCTTCAGTGTTTCTTGCCCCAGATGCCAGGTGCCCTCCAAGGAAGGCTGTAATCAAATTGGAAGACAAAAACAGGATTCCAGATAAATAAAAGAGCAATAAAACAAATACACCATAACAGATATCCCCAGCTAAGAGAAACAGGGATAGGAGTGGACCCTAGGCATAGAGGGGTATGGAGGGAGGGAAAATCCGACTGCAGTTGCATGTCTATCGGACATCTACATTTATGGTAGGTACAAAACTGTACTATGTCCTTCAAGAATGCAACTGCAGTCATAACATATGGGTAGAATATACCATAGCTTAGCTGGGGGAGGAGGAATGCTCTAGGAAAAAGATGGTGTGGCAATCAAACCCTGCAGGACTGCCGAAGCAAAGCCTGCTCTGGATCTGGAGTATAGAGGGAGATTGTAGTGTTTGGAGAATGTATGCATGGAGCTCCATGTAGCAGCTTCTAGAATGTCCTTAGTAGGCACCCCTCTTAAGAATGCTGTAGAGGTGGCTGTAGCTCTGGTGGTATGTGGTCTGACATTGGCTGGAACAGTCTTTCCATGAAAGGAATAACAAAATCTGATGCAATGTCCAATCCATTTTGAAATAGTCTGTTTTGAAATTGCTTTTCCTTGGACTGCAGGGGCGTAAGCTACAGAAAGTTGTTCAGACTTCCTACTGGCCTTGGTTCTGTCCAGGTAGTATCGAAGTTGTCTGTGAATGTCCAAGGTATGTAACAGTCTTTCCCCCTTATTCTCAGGATTGGGGAAGAAAGCAGGCAGATGAATAGCTTGATTTAAAGAAACCCTAGATACCACCTTTGGCATAAAGGTAGGGTTGGTCCTTAATGAAACCCTGTCTCTGTGAAAAATTATGAACGGTGGTATTGCCATTAGGGCCTGTAGTTCAGAAACCCTTCTTGCTGAGGTAATTGCCAACAGGAAAGCTGTCTTCCATGAGAGAAATTGCAAGTCAACTGAAGCTGCTGGCTCAAATGGAGGTAGAGCCAGTTTTTCTAGGACAAAATTGAGGTCCCAGGCTGGCACTGGGGCCTTTCTTGGTGGCTTAATGTTCTTGATTCCCCTGAGGAATTGCCTTAGCAAAGGGTGTGAAAAGACAGGAGGATCAGTGTTATATCTAGCTGAAATAGCTGATGCATGTATCTTTATGGAAGAATATAAGAGGCCGTTCTTTAGCATATCCGCCAAATATTCCAAGATGAGTGGGATGTTCAACAATGATGCATCAAGTCCCTTGCTGGTATTCCAATTGCTGAATCTCTTCCATTTTGCTAAGTAAACCTTTCTGGTGGATGGTCTTCGAGCCTCTGTTAGTATCCGCTGAACTTCCTTGGAGAGAGATAGGTTGAGGTTATTTATGGGATCTCCCAGGCTGTCAGCTGCAGTGTCTGAAGGTTTGGATGCACTGTTTTGAAATTGTGTTGAGTCAAAAGTAAAGGCCATTGGGGAAGGGCCCGCCTCCTGGTGTGACATATGCTCCGTAGTAGTGGGTACCAGTGTTGTCTTGGCCAGTCCGGAGCTATTATGATTCCCTTGGGTCTCTGCTTTGATCTTTAGTAATACTGAGGTCATCAGTGGCAGAGGTGGGAATGCATAGATTGTTAGGAAGTCCCAGTTGAATGAGAGAGCATCTATTTTCCAAGCTTTTGGATGGTATGTCCTTGTGCAGAATTTTTGTAGATGATGGTTGAGGTGAGAGGCAAATAGGTCTACTTCTGGCCTGCCCCACGTCGAAGTGAGTTGTGTGAAGATCTTCGGATGTAACCTCCACTCGTGTGGATCTGTGAAATTCCTGCTTAGGCTGTCCGCCAACACATTGTCTTTGCCTGGAACAAACTGGGATTGTAACTGGATGTTTAGGCTCAGTGATTTTCCCAAAGATGCATTGTCAGTCTGCAAAGGGGTAAGAGTGGGTTCGCCCTTGCTTGTTTATATACCACATCACAGTGGTGTTGTCTGTCCGTATCAGTAAATGGCCTTGCTGAAGTTGGTGTTGAAAGGCCTCGATGGCATGCATTACTGCCAGCATTTCCTTTTGATTTATATGCAGATGTGTTCCCTTTGGAGACCATTGTCCTTGTATACACCTGCCTTCCATGTGCGCCCCCCATCCAAGGTCTGAGGCGTCTGTGGTCATGGTCTGTGTTATCTGTGGTTTTGAATGACATACCTGTGTTTGCCTGGCTCACCGAGGCCCACCATAGGAATTCCTTTTGTAGGCATGGAATGAGCGGTATGGTTGTCTCCAATTGTTGCTGTGCTGAGACCAAATGCTTTTTAGGTACCATTGAAGCTTTCTCATGTGTAGTCTTGCTAATGGAACCAGGAGAATGCAGGATGCCATGTAACCCAGGGCCTGTAGGAATCTCCTTGCAGTCATCTGGGTGAGTTTTGCTAAACCTTTGAAGTAATGAGTTAACTTCTCTTGCTTGTCTTCTGTCAGGTAAGCCATTTGAGAGGCTGTGTCTAATTTGGCTCCTAAGAAGATTATTTGCTGGGATGGCTGCAGTCTTGACTTTTGGAAGTTGACTGTGTATCCCAGAGCTTGAAGTAATCATATGACATAGTCCAAGTTTTTGTCAACATCAATTTGTCGTCGCTTGTATGAGGCAGTCGTCCAGATGCAGGTAAATTTGTATCCCTGGAGCCTGCAATGAGCAATTACTGAAGCCAGGCATTTTGTGAATACTCTGGGCACAGTAGATAAGCCAAATGGCAATGCTGAGAATTGATAATGCTCTGGCCCTGCAAGAAATCTGAGGTATCTTCTGCAGCTGTGTCTGATAGGGACATGCAGATATGCCTCCTTGAGGTCCAGAGTAATTAGCAAAGACCCCTTGCCCAGCATGGGAAGGAGTTGCTGTAGAGTCAGCATTTTGAACTTTGGTACTATGAGAAAGGTGTTTAATGCGGACAAATCCAGTATTGTTCTCCATTGAGATTCTTTTCTTGGAACAAGGAACAGTCTTGAGTAAAACCCCTGGCCTTGTTCTTGTTGTGGAACTCTTTCTATTGCTTTCATCCGAGTCAGCAGAGAGATTTGCTTGATAGCCTCTGCCCTCTGGTTTTGTGGTAGGTTTGGCATGCCTTGTTTTCTTGGCAAGGTATGAAAATGGAACCTGTAGCCTCGGTCTATAATGTCCAAAATCCATTTGTCCTTTGTCAGTCTGTGCCAATTTTCTGCAAACAGAGATAATTTCCCGCCCAAGGGAGCTTCTATTTGTTTCCTGGTAGGCGGAAGTAGAGGAAAGTCATTGAGATTGTGGCTGTGGGGCAGGTGAAACCCCTGCATCACTTCTTTGGTTTCCTGGCTGCCATTGTCGTCCCCTGTAAGGACCTCTGTATTGGCCTCTTCCTCGGCCACGTCTGTTTTTACCCCTTTTCTGGATTAGGAAAGGACCAGTTTTTTGTAGGCCAATTCCTACTGAATCTGGGGGGTTGAACCTGGAGGAAATCTTTCACCGTCTGAACTGATTTTGCTTTTTCCTCGATGGTCTTTAACACATCCTTAGCATTAGCACCAAAAAGCTTGTTCTTTTCCAAAGGTGCATCCAGAAGTTTTGCCTTTACATGATCTGGTAGAGGTTGATCTTTTAACCATGCATGTCTACGAATGACTGCCTCTGTCATAGCTGCCCTACATGAAGCTTCCAGTGCATCATATCCACGCTGCAGGAAGTGATTGCTTACTTGCTGAGTGTTATGTACAGCTTCCTGCAAAGCCTTCCTGTCTAAAGGATCAGGAGTGGCCAATGTTTTTTGTAAATCTTCTAACAGGAAATCCTGATATTGTAACATATGAAAAAGGCAATTCAAAGCTCTCATAGATAAGGTAGTGGATGTGTAAACCTTTTTGCCCCATCTCTCTAATGACCTAGCTTCCCTGTTGGAGGGCAATGGATTTTTAGAGGTGGAAGCTGAAACTCCTTTAGGCCCCTGTGAAATAGTTTCCAAATCAGCAGTATTTTTACAGTATTGGGTTGGGAGGGTGGCCTAATGGTTAAGGTGTTTGCCTTACAAACACAAGGTGCAGGGTTTGAGTCTCACAAGGGATAATTGGCTAAGCTTAAAATGGCTCGCAAGAGCAGTTAGCTTAGTAAGAATCTAAAGTATGGGCCCTGAATAAATGGGAATGTGTTTCTGGGACCCTGTAATACCTGTCTGGCTTGGCTGGAGCAGGAGGAAGAGAGTCAGGGGTAACACTAGAGTCAGAATATAAATCATCCAAAACATCAAGTACAGGAGGAATAGCTAAGGGCCTGTGCTGGGGCTTCTTGAGGAAAGTCCGAAGGCGTTTTCTGGAATCAGAATATTCCTGGCCTTGCCACTTGAAATGTTCCCTCATGGTATGCAGAACTTCCCCAAAAGAAATATCCTCAGGAGGGGAGGCCGAGGGGATGGAATCCTCTGCATCCGAGTCCTCATAGGTCTGGAAGAGCTCTTCCTGGCTATCAGAGTGGACAGAGCCTCAGAATCTTCATCTGACGGAATAGGGTCAGGGGGTTCAACCCGGGGCCTTTTATCAGAAGGAGGCTGGGATCTTCTCTCAGGATGGGCCTGTGAACCTCTAATCATAGAAATTAAGTCAGCAGCCATAGACATAATTTGTGTCTCTGGAGTAGGCTGAGGTAAGGTTTTAGTAGTAAGATGTTTTGTTTTGCTGGCTGCCTTAGCCCTAGTGTAGGCCTTAATAGACATGGCCATAGGAGGCCTGGCAGCTCCACGTGCAGGAGTGACCTTGTCTACAGCAATGGTCTCAGGCATTTCCTCGGTTTCGGTATCCGGAGGAAAATCAATAACTGGCGTCGGAGTGATATCCGGAATCGGAGTTGTCGGTAATGTGGTGTCTTCGGTTCGGAGCGGTGGAGAGACTGTCTCAGAGGGAACCGGAGCACTAGCGATAGGTTTTGGCGTGGAGCTGGTGGTAGACGCGGGCCGAGGATGTCGGTCCCGGTCTTTTCGTTTCTTGGGAGTTTGCGATGTCGGAAGTTCCGACGGCATTGTGTAAGCAAATTTTTCGCCGAAAAAATCTTCAGCGAACTCCGCCCGGCGCCTGAGAGTGCACTTGTTGAAGCGAGCACAGGCTACACAGGCCGAGACGTCGTGGTCTGGGCCAAGGCAAGGAAGACAGTAAGAGTGGAAATCCTTATGAGGTATTTGTTTACCACAAGAAAGACAATTGTTAACTTTTTCAGTAATTTCTGACATCGGCTGAGGCAAGAAAAGGTCCCCAACGGGGTACTTAGCTTTTTTGATGACTTCGGAATCGAAGAATACAGGAACTGACCAACCGGCACTTGCGAACTGCTTCTGCTTCGGGCACCGCGCGGCAAGAAAGACTGAAGAAAATGGCGTCGGCTGATGCTTATGTACTCTGACGTCGGACAGAAATGCGACATCATCCGACGTCGGACCCAGACTTTGGAATCCGGCCGACCGAGGGCTGCCTGAGGCAGGACAACCCATATGTTATGACTGCAGTTGCATTCTTGAAGGACATCCTCTAATTAAAGAAATAAGATCCTCTGCAAGGCTGAGGATCTGAGAACTAGAAGAAGAAGGCCTCTGGGAGGTGGTTTTTGGGAGGCAAAGCTTTAGTAAGTTTGGCAGCTTTAGCCCTGGAAAAGGCCTTAATGGACATGGAAGCAGGGGGTCTAGCTGCCCCACGTGCTGGAGTAGATTTGTCCAAAGGTATGGTGTCGGACATTTCCTGGACACTGGTTTCGTAGGGAAGTCGGTAGCCGACTCAGCCGGGCCTCCAGGGCCGCTGTGGTCGGTTGAGTGGATTCGGTTAAAGGAAGCTCCGAGGACTCGGTTTCGCCGAACGAGACACTTTCGCTAGGCCTTACCGTGGTTTCAGCCGAAACCGCGGGCCCGCGGTGTCGGTCCTTGTCCTTCCGTTTTCACCAAATGCAGTCGGAGTCTCGAAGGCATCTTATATGCAAATTAGCCCCCAAAGAATTCCTCTGCAAACTCCGACCCGGCGCCTAAGAGTTCGTCGGTTGAAGGAAGCACAGGCTGAACAGGCCGAGACGCCGTGGTCTGGGCCTAAGCAAGGGAGGCAGTAAGAGTGGAAATCCTTATGAGGTATTTGTTTCCCAAGTTAAACAATTATTTACTTTATCTGACATCGGCTGAGGCAAGAAAGAGTCCCCAATGGGGTACTTAGCTTTTGAAGTCTTGAGCTGAATTTCTTCTCATCACAGGATCTGACCGACCGGCACTTGCGAATTGCTTCTGCTTCGGGCACCGCGCGGCAAGAAAGACTGAGGAAAATGGCGTCGGCTGATGCTTTTATACCCCAGACGCTCTGACGTCGGGGAAAGTGCGACATCAGCCAAGGCCAGACCCAGACTTTGGAATCCGGCTGACCGAAGGGCTGCCTGAGGCAGGACAACCCATATGTTATGACTGCAGATGCATCCTTGAAGGACATCTGCCCCCTGGGACCCCATAGACCTTTTAGGAGGGGGTTCAGCCCTTGAAGTTGATGGCACCCCCCCCAGAGGTGGAGGAAGCAACCCTTTAAGAACCAGCTTACTCCTCCTGTCTGCCAGAGCCCAGGTGTGAAAAGCCTGACAAATGGAGCAAGGGGCCTCAAGATGGGTAGACCCCAATCAATAAATACACTCCCTGTGGGCATCCAATAAAGGAAATTTCCACCCACAGGAACTGCATTTCATAAACCCTTGAGATTTTAGCTCAGCCAAAAGAAGAAGAAAGGGAAAGAAGGACAGAAGATTAAATACAGAGAAATGTGACTAGTGGATAGAACAGGTTGGAAAAGATTAAAAAAAGAAAAAGGAAGTTAAAGGAGATAATATGCAGAAGAGTAAAAGGTAAAGACACAAACAAACCACCAAAACATCTGAAAATTCTCTGGATGAACTCACAGCCACAGGAACCTGTTGCTGATGTGAAGCGCAGTACACAAGATCCGAGGTACATTAGGGGGAGCGGGGCGTTGTGAGTATTAGGGAGGAGCTGAAGTCAGAAAGATCAAGTTGTAGAAAATGTGGCTGGTCAGTTCCGATCCTCGGACCAGAGACTCGCATGTTAATGAAATGAAGAAGACATCAGATCAAACTAACAAAAGAGCCCAACAATTCAAAATTCTAAAAACCAAAGTTGCAGAACTACACACTTTTTCCCTACCTATCAATATTTTCCACATCTTTATCAAAAATAGTAGGACTGGAATTAACTAAGTGCTTAGCAGCAGTGGGATCAACTAACACTAAAATGGCTGGGACAAGTTTGGGAATACAGTATTAAAAATGTTAAAGTCTGAGGAACTTTACACATCCTATATCTGCCTTTTTATGGACAGCTGGCTGACTATCAAGAAAACTGCAGGCAGTAAAACACACATCCTCTAAAGCAGAGAAAATGGGAGGGATAGAAGTAGGTTCTGGAAAACCCTTCTTTAAAAGCTCATAGTATTTTCTGAGGGAATGAGAAATCTCAGTGTTCTCCCACTAAAAACAGTGGCACATTCTAGCAATAGTCGCAGAGAAAGAGAAGTCCTCACATGGAGAATTTGAAACTCAGCTCTCCTCTAATTTCACAATCCGAAATCTGAGGGGAAAAAAACTATCTGGCCCTGCATATTCCTGTTCAGACTCGAAATCTTGAATCTCTTCAGTTAAAGAGGAATCCCCGCTTTCTTTTACCAGAAATTACTTTACAAGAAGGATCAATAGCCTGAATTAAACCCTGAGACAGGCCCAGTAAACTACTCTTATCCAAAGAAAATTGAGGAGGTGTAGATACATGCTTGATTTTCTGTTTCTTTTTGACAGGGACAATGAGGCCAACTATGTTAGTAATGGCAGCAGCAGCTTCACCAAGGATGGGCACAGCATTCTGACACAACAGGGGAAATCTTCCCAGTTTTCTCTCCCTGGACCAGCAAGAGTGACTCTCCCTTGCTCACTAAGTGGACCCAAACAGCTGCAGAGCACATGGCTAACCCCTGGTCAGTAATGGCTGTAGATGCTACACTAGAGGGATCCTGGGTATAAGATAAGTGGTCTGGGGTACAACAAATGGCCACAGCAGAGTCACCCACATGCAGTTGTGACAAACTATTAGCCAGCTGTGGTGACAAAGGCTATTTGCTTAATTTTCTTCTTTTTGTGGCTGGAAGATGGATTGACCATGGGACCAGTAGTCTGTTCACTGGCATACCTTTCAACCATACTGAATTCCTCAGTATTTATCAGTTTTGAGGGCAAAATACTGGGGTGCCACGAATTTCTGAGTGGCCCCCTTAATTTCCCGGTCTTTCTTTTTTTTATAACAACTTTACCACTTTAAATTTACTTACCACCCATCACCAACCTACATGGGTGTGCATGATGACATCAGCTACTGCCTGTTGGACTGGAGGGAAATAAGGGAATGTAAAACAGCAATGGCGGCAGATGTGCATAAGTTTTAAAAATTCCGCCCACATCATGTACCAGCCTTCAGGTAAGAAAAATTATCTAACAGGCCATAAGCTTTCAGTGTGCAATTAATTTATTTTATTATAAGGCCATTCATTAAGTGTGCAACAAGTTAGCTGGAAAGTTTTATCTGCTGCTGAGCTGGATTAGCCATTGGCCATTTCAGTTCTATTTTATTGCTGGCCAAGTGCTATGTTACCTACTTATTAGATGTGCGTTTTATCTGCCGGTTGCTCGTTTTTATTTTATCAAGTGTGCAAGTTTTATCAGCTGCTGGGCAAGTTAGCTGGAAAATTTTGTCTGCATTGGGCATTAACCATAGCACTGCTGGGCCGTTTTAATGGCCAAGTGTTATCTGCTCATTAGGTGTGTGTGTTTTCAGTTTATCCGTTTGCTCGCTTATCTCAAGTTAGCTGGTCTGGAAAGTTTATCTGCTGGTGAGCACATTCAGCATTAGCTGTTTCAGTTATCTCTCTATTTCTCTGCTGCAGAGCTGGATTAACCATTATTTGCTGCTGAGCACATTTGGTATCGGCCATTTCAGTTTTCTCTCTATTTATCTGCTGCAGAGCTGGGTTAACCATTGTTAAAATTGGCATTAGCCATTTCAGTTATCTATTTATCTGTTGCAGACCATTGTTATAATTGGCATTAACAGTTTCAGTTATTTATCTGCTGCAGAGCTGGATTAACCATTATCTGCTGCTGAGCACATCCGACATCAGGTATTTCAGTTATCTATTATAATCGGCATTAGTTGTATCTCTATTTATCTGCTGCAGAGCTCAACAGGTGTGTGCGAGTTTTATCTCCTGCTGGGCAATTTTGCTGGAAAGTTTTGTCTGCATTCGGCATTAACCATTGCTGGGTCGTTTTGCTGGCCAAGTGTTATCTGCTCATTAGGTGTGTGTGTTTTCAGTTTATCTGGTTGCTCGTTTATCTCAAGTTAGTTGGCCTGGAAAGTTTATCTGCTGCTGAGCACATTCTCAGTTATCTCTATTTATCTGCTGCAGAGCTGGATTATTTGCTGCTGAGCACATTTGATACTGGCAGTTTCAGTTATCTCTATTTATTTGCTGTAGAGCTGGGTTAACCATTGTTAGCCATTTCAGTTATCTATTTATCTGCAGTAGACCATTGTTATAATTGGCATTAGCCCATCAGCATTTCAGTTATCTATTATAATCAGCATTAGCTGTAGTGTGTGTGTGTGTGTGTGTGTGTGTGTGTGTGTGTGTGTGTGTGTGTAAAATGCCCAGGTAAGCAAACCTGGTGGTTAGAGTTAGGCAGGCTCAAACCCTGTACCTTACATACAAGGAGCAAGAGCACGAATTCCCTACCCACACCAGCTCTTTGGCCTGTTCCTCTTAAAATTTTTGGTTTTCAAGCAAATTACTGAGAACTGAGTTCACTAAATGATAAGAAGACTGAAACTTAAATGGCTATCTTTCAGGAAATGCATGGTAACACAAAACATGTTATTCTCGCAAGTGGCAACTTTTCTAACATTGCTCAAGCAATGTTTAAAATGCATCTTTGGTGTTGGGCCTCCCCCCAAAATAAACTTTGGCTTTTTCCAGATTTCTTAAGTTGTGCTGCATAGTTCCTCAGGAGGGAGAGAAGTTTAGTGCTGCTTACATAAAGTCTGTGTTAGTAACACAACAGGTAGAATACTTGCTTTTGATGCAGAAGGCTGTGGGTTCTACTCCCACAGTATGTAGATGGATTGCTGATACTGTACTGTGTTGTACTTTTAATGAGGGTGGATGCTGCAGTCCCGAGAATGTCCTCTTTGGCAGAGATACCTAGTAACTATGAACCTATCATCAGTTTGCCATCCATTCCCTATTGCAATATTAGTAGCTTATCAGTTTTTAATGCAACAGGCAATTTATCCGTCAAGGGCAACAGGCACTTTATCTGTAAATGAAGCAATGAAATATAAAGTTGTTTGCTAGCAGCAATCTCTTAAATTACAGATCTCTTTAATGTGGAATTTAGATGACTTTTACTTCTGCAGAGATTGTACATATTCAGTGATACTGGTGGATTGTAGAAGTTTAAGTAGACCTTTATTATGGAAATGTTCTGAATTGAGCAGTTTTGTCATTATTGATTCATGTCATGCATTTTGTTTCACTGGTTACTGGAAAAATGTTAAAAACAATAAATTTAAAATGTGCTTTAACAAACGTGCTGTATTACACAAAGAATATACTATAATTTAATAACAATCGGGAAGGTGCATCAAAGAAAACATGTATGTTTTCGTGTGTAAGGAGCCTATGATTTGAAAACAGCCCAAAGGTAATCTTTATCCATCACTGGCCAGATGCATTTTCTTTGAATGTGGGTTTTAATGCTGTTTCAATGAATGTGAGTTTTAAGGGTAGAGAAGCTTTGATGCTAAGTCTATTTTCACTGTGATGCTATTACTTTGTTTAGAAGATGTCTGTCAGTGTTTGTGCTATAAAATGTAAAATAAAAGTTTTAAATGAAATCCAAATAATCATTGTAGAAGTAAGGCAATATGCACATTACAGCATTTATGGCAAATGGGGCAAAGTAGCCAAGTAATGGGACACTAGAATGGCTGCAGGGGAGAGGGCTTTGTATGGGGGGGACCCATTCGACCATGATTTTGTGAGGGGGAAGGGCAGCAAACTCAGACAGCCCTGGATAGCATAAACTCTAGCTACACCACTGATCAGTAAGGCCATGGAGAATGACTTCTGGAGGTCCTAGCAAACTGTAATATTCTTTTGCTAAGATTAGAATATTGCCAGCCATTAAATGTCCTACTTTTACCACAAAACCCACATACTGCAAGTCACCAAAAACAAAATCGCAAGGCTCATCTTCTTCTCCCTTCCCAATGAACATAATTGCTACACATTTAAAAAAAGAAGCTATGTCTTACCATAATGTTCCATCTGTGTTGTTGATCTTCTTCCATTCATCACTGATGGATTCGGTTCCAAGCCCCTCAGAATCGTGTCTGCCTAATACCAAGCTCGCGTACACCAAAAACTCTCGAGCTAAGCTGCTACCCACAATGTCCTTCTCCCTGTTACCTCAGATCGAGTTTGCATAAGACATATAGAAATAAAGCAGAGTCCATTTCTGCGCCAAAACCCTGACACACCACAAGGACCCATGAGATCCACTAGGAGCCTTTGGAGGGGGACGGAGGGTGGGAGGTGATGAATGGAAGAAGATCAACAACACAGATGGAGCGTTATGGTAAGACAGAACTTCTTTATCTGATGTTGTTAATCTTCTTTCCATTCATCACTGATGGGACAGAATCCCAAGCTACCTGAAAAACCTGGATGGCCCTTATGGAAGAACATTCCTGAGCACCATTGAGTTGAAGGCCGGTCTTCCCCTGGAGACCATATCCAACTTGTAATGTTTGATAAAAGTGTGTGGTTTAGCCCAAATGGCTGCTGCACAAATGTCATCCATAGAGGCTCTGGAGGGAAAAGCTACAGAGGTTGCTATAGCTCTAGTTGAATGTGCTTTGATATTGTGAGGTCTAGGCTCATTTGTACATGAGTAAGAAAAGGAAATACAATCTCTGAGCCACTTTGATAAAGTGACTTTTGACACAGCATATCCCATCCTTGGACCAGAGAAGGAAATAAAAAGTTGGTCTGTCTTGCACATAGATTTAGTCCTGTCTAGGTAAAAATGAAGTTGCCTATACACATCCAAGGAGTACTGGCAGTATTCTTCTTTATTTGAATAGTTCAGGAAAAACACTGGGAGCTTGATGGATTGGTTCACAGAAAAATCAGAAACCACTTTGGGGAGAAAGGCTGGATTAGTACGTAAAGATACTCTGTCTTTATGAAAAAATCAGGTACGGTCTCTTGATGCATAAGGCCTGTAATTCTGTCTAGTTGAAGTGACAGCTACCAAAACTTTTAGTTATGTACTTACCATAACTTCGGATGTATGGGATCCATCTCGCCTACATTCACAACAGATGGGTTCGGAGCCGATCCATCGGCTCCGGCAAATAATACACTAGCACGAAGTCTCTCATTGGCTGGGCTACTCCCTATCCCAGGATGCACTACACCTGCCTCCCCAGATCTTGTTTGTTCGCTTTCATACATCCATGCAAACACAGAAAAACTAGTAGTCACTATAACCAACTAAAGTTCTTCAAGAAAGATCCAAGAAAAAGAGACTACAGCTCCTCTAAATCCGAATGGAAGGGGAAGGAGGGTGGGTACTTATGAATGTAGGCGAGATGGATCCCATACATCCGAAGTTATGGTAAGTACATAACTAAAAGATGTAATGGGATCCTATCTCGCCTACATTCACAACAGATGGGACAGCGTCCTAGCACCTACATCCCGGGTGGCTCATTGGAACACAATCCTGAGAACTGTGGAACCAAAGGAAGCTCTGCCTCGAGAAACCACATCCAATTTGTAATGAGAAATGAAAGTGTCTTGGAGAAGTCCAGGTTGCCGCAGCACAAATATCATCTATTGATAACTTGGAGTGAAAAGCTACGGAAGTAGCCATTGCCCTGGTAGAATGAGCCTTGACTGGAAAGGGAAGGTCTTTGTTAGCCTGTGAATAAATAAAAAATGATACAATCTTTAATCCATTTAGATATGGAGGGTTTTGTTACTGGTTGACCCAATTTGTTCACTGCAAAGGAAACAAACAATTGATTTGATTTCAGCGTTTGAGCGGTTCTATTCAAATAAAAGCATGATTGTCTATACGTCCAATTGATGCAAAGTATATTCTACCTTATTAGAGAATTCTGGAAAAAGACAGGGAGTTCTATAGTTTGTTGAATACAGAAAGAGGAGGCCACTTTTGGTATAAATGCAGGGTTTAATTTCAATGAAACTCTATGCTTGTGAAAAGTCAAATAGGGAGGATCAGAACAAAGAGCTTGAAGTTCTGAAACTCGCCTAGCAGACGTTATGGCTACTAAAAAGGCCGTTTTCCAAGACAGAAATTTTAAATCACAAGTAGCAGCTGGTTCTAAAGGACGGGCAGTTAGGGCATCAAGAACCATATTCAAAACCCAAGGGGACAGGATGAGATAAAGGAGGCCTAAGGAGCCAAGCCCCTTTAAGGAAAGCCTTACAAAGTTTGTGAGACATCAATGAAGGTTCAAAAGAAGCATGAAAATTAGAGATCGCCGCTAACTGAACCTTAATGGTAGAAACTGAAGAGCCCGACTGAAAAAGGGAGGCCAGAAAATTCAGAACCTCAGATACTGGTGCAGTGAGAGGATCTATACCCGTTCTTGAGCCCAGAAGGCAAACCTTTTCCATTTACTGGAATAAAGTTTGATGGTGGAAGGTTTATGAGAAGAAGACAGTATGTGGACCACGTCCGGCGAAAAAGAGCATTGTCTCGGACTAAGGATGGAAGTGGAGTAACCATGCTGCCAACTTCAGGGACCTGAGAGACGGATGAAGCCGTCCTGACTGATGAGTCAACAGGTCTGGCACCGGATCCAGAAACCATGGACCTTCTATCGCATGCCTCTGTAGGAAAGGAAACCAAACTTGACGAGGCCAGTGCGGGGCAATCAAAAACATCTCGCTCTCCATGTAAATGGCCTTCTGTATCACCCTCGGTAGGAGGAATGGAGGAAGGCGTAGAAGACCGGGGGCCAAATGTGAGTCAGAGCGTCCTGGGAATCTGTCCCTGAGAAGGAACAGTGTGAAGAACTCTCTGCATTTCGCATTGTGAGGGCTGGCAAACAGGTCGCAGCAAGGAAGACCCCATCTGTTGAAGATTTTCGCAGCTATACCCTGGTTGAGGGACCACTCGTGGGGTAAAAGAATGGTCCTGCTTAATCTGTCCGCAATCACATTGGACTTCCCCGGTATGTGTGTTGCCATTAGAAAGCGGTTGGTAGCTACCGCACAGTGCCAAAGTCTCATGGCTTCTCTGCATAGTGGGTAAGACCTGGTTCCACCTTGCTTGTTTATGTACCACACCACAGACATGTTGTCGGATAGGATAGTAATCGGGCCCTGTGGGAGAGCGTGATGGAGAGCTTGGAGTACCAATAGTACCGCTCTCATCTCCAGGACATTGATATGCAAATGCGTTTCCTGGATCTGCCATGTGCCTTGGACCGACCTGTCCAGGTAATGACCCCCCCCACCCTACCTGGGAGGCGTCCGTAGTCACAGTGGCAGCGGGACGGTGAGGTATAAAGGGTCGCCCTGGTCGAGATTTGATTGGAGAAGCCACCAATGCAGATCTCGGCGGCAACTTTCCGTGATTATGATTAAGTGGTTCAAGGGAAGTTCCTGATAAGACCATTGAACCGACAGTAGCCATTGTAAAATTCGCATGTGAAGTCTGGCCAAGGGAACTAAAAGTATGGTCGACGCCATCGAGCCCAACAGTTGTAGGATCCGATGGGCGGGGCTCTTAGTAGGGAAGACAGGATTTGACTTGATCTTGTAAGACCTGAATTCTTGCTGCCGGTAAAAGGCGCATTCTTTTGTGTCTAAGTCTGCGCCTATGAAAGTAATACGCCGAGATGGCTGTAGTACAGATTTTTGCAAATTGAACGTGATCCCCAAAAAAACGGCCCAAGGTGAACGTGGCTCTGAGCGCTTGGAGTAGTAGATGCTCGGAGGTGGCAGTAAGGAGCCAGTCATCTAGATAAGGAAACACCTGGAATCCCAGACTTCTCAGGTGAGCAGTTACCACTGCCAGACACTTGGTGAACACCCTGGGGGCTGTGGTGAGACCAAAGGGCAGTGCTCGGAATTGGAAATGACTGACTCCGAGGCGAAAGCGTAAATGTCTCCTGGACTCTTGAGCTATGGGAATGTGATAGTAAGCGTCCTGGAGATCTATGGAGCACATCCATGCATCTTTTCCAGCAAAGGAAGAATAGATTGAAGAGTGACCGTTGAATTTGGACTTCTTTACAAACGATTCAATGAACTGAGGTCCAAAATGGGCCTGAAGTCCCCTGTCTTTTGGTACCAAAAATAATCTTGAGTAAGTTCCTGATCCGATCTGGTCGATGGGGACAGGCTGGATGGCTCTTTTCTAGCAGCTTTGAAACCTCTAATGCTGCCTGATCCCGCTGACTGGGTGGTGCGTCCGAATTTCCCTTAAAGAAAGGGGGATTTGTTGAAGGGGATGATATAACCTCCGGTAATGCGAAGCACCCACTGATCGCTTGTTATGGATTCCCAAGCTTGTGGGTGCACCGCAAACGACCCCGACTGGCTCGAGTTGCACAGTCGGGCAACAACTCAGGAACGCTGGTTGTATGAAGAACCACGAAAGGAATCGCGGTCTCCAGAGTTACGGGGCCTCTGCCACCTCTGGGCGGCGTCTTCCAAAATCCCCTGCCTCTGGAGGGGGAATCACTGGGTGGAGTAGGGAAAGACTTCTGAGATTTTCTAAACCACATTTTCCCTCCTCTCCCAGCCTTGGGGTAAGGCCTAGAAGGAGCGGAAAAGCGGGGCCCAACGGCAGTCAAAGTCTTGCCCTCCTGCTCGCACCGAGTTAGTGTGTCCTTCACCTTGGGTCCAAACAAAGATGACCCATCAAAGGCGGCGTCGGCGAAGGAAGACTTGAAGGCCTCAGCGAACACAAGCATAACCAGGCTTGTCTCCTGAGGGCAGCGCCTGTTCCCGCTCTCTACTAGCCCCTTGCCGCATATGAAATGAGCCTCATGGACGAGTTAACAATAGAAAAAGGGTAGTCATCTGTGCGCCAACAGTCGGGGCCAGCGCCTCAGGTAGGTTACCAACAAGAGAGTCATTTAGCTCTTTGAGAAGATCCCTTTGGAGCCTCGTGAAATGACATAAGTAGTTCAGCGACCAACCGTGAAGGCAAAGGCCGCTGAAGACAGGGTCGCTTCCGTACCTATCCATACTCCTAGAATCCTTATTAGGAGGATGAACAGGCGTGAAGCCTCTGCCCGTCCTGCTGTGTGGCAGAAGCCACCACCAAAGCATCTACAGGCACACCCTTTGTGAGAAACTCCTTCTGGGGGCTGACAAAATTTATTGGGCCTCGCATGAGCACGGTTCCACAGAATCAGGGTGTTCCCGCCCTTGAGAAACCAAATCAAGGAGTTCATCAAGGGCGGAGACACCCAGGAGGCGGAAGGCTGGGCCCCAAAGGCCTTGAGGAAGACTGACTCCTCAGCTGAAGGGGTTTTGGCTTGCCAGTCACCTCTCTGTCTCAGAATCTCCAAGACATCTGAGAAGGAGATATCATCCGAAGATGATTTGGGGACCCTTCTGCGTCATCGAGGTCAGTATCCGATGTAACAGACTCATCTTGGGAGTCTACGTGCTTCCTCTTACACAATTTCTTCCGTGGGGGTTAGTCCGAAGCAGTTTGGACGGACCACCCGAAGAAGGGAACCCGATGGGGTATCCTCAGGCCCTGGGGCCCGCTGCCGGGGCTGCAACACAACAGAGGCACCAGTCTCCAAATCTAGGGACGGTGAGGTAGAATCTTGCTGAACCGGCAAAGGCATGGCCAGCGCTCCTCATGGCCTCAAAGGCGGACCTCCAGAATCCAAGGAGGTCACTGGTCTAGAGGCCACGATGGCACTAGAATTCCAGCAGCCGATGCTCGAGAGGAAGACTAGGCACAAGCACCCAATCCCAAAGTGTTCCCCTCGGGCCCGGCTGAAGAGGTCGCAGTACCAAACCCTGAACCGGAGGACAGGGTAGGAAGCACAATCGGAACCGAGAGACCTCGAAGGGTCTCTGCTCCGACCGTATGGCTCCGCTTTGCTCCACCACCACCGACTCCAATGGCTCCGAGGAGGTTGGAGGAGGAATCTGCGTTGAGGGGGATCGGCTCGAAGCTAACTGTGCTGGAGCAGAGACCAATTTAGTAAACACTGGAGATTGGAATAGCCTCTGCAAACCCTATCCAGGTCCGAATCTGAAAGTCTCCGATGATTTAGGGGAGGTAGACAATCGAGAAGACTTTCCTCTACGGCTCCGAGAGAAGAGGACCGGCTCAGCGGCTCCAATGCTATCGGCTGTGACTCCACCACAGCATGGACCACCATCGCACAGCGAGCCCAATATCCAGAAAAAATATCACTTCGCTTGAGAGCTTGGTGAAACGCTGCTATATGGCTATGTGGCAAATGAGATCTGCAGTAACAGGGAGAAGGGCATTGTGGGTAGCAGCTTAGCTCGAGAATTTTTGGTGTACGCGAGCTTGGTATTAGGCCGACATGGTTCCGAGGGGCTCGGAACTGAACCCATCAGTGATGAATGGAAAGAAGATTAACAACATCGGATACAATGTTTACCATTTACTACAGGGTCTGGGGCCATATTTTGGTTGTCTATTCTTCAGTTTGTGTTTGAAAGTTGGTATCCCACAATTCCACTGGAGTGGGAGGAGTTACATAATTATGTATGTACATTTTATGTTAATCAGCATAAGGATTTGTACCTATTTTTATGGGAGTTTGTCCAGATTTTTGATGTTTCCAGGTTGACAGGTATATTCACTGGTCAAGCTGAAAACAGTGCCTCTTTCCTATGGAAGAGGAACAGCAATTGCCAGTAAACACTACCAGTCCACAAAAGTTGCATTTTGACAAGAAAAACAAAGATCTTTAAAACACTATGCTAGTTCCACAAAAGTAAAATAATTAGAAGTTATGTTCTTACCATAACTTGGCATCTGTGTTGTCCATTTTCATTCTTCCTGACTGACAGGTTTCAGATCTGATTTGGCCTCATTTTCAAGACTTATGGATCAGTGTCTTGAGCTCCTCCCTCTGACCATAATGCAAAATACGTTCCCTAACTCCTCAAATCGACTTTGCTGCCCTACTGCCCAAGAATTATAGAAACAAAACAGGCATGAGGTTTGGGGCCCAAACCTAGAACCTATGGGCTCCAAATTACCACAGGTACCTTTTTAAAGGGGCAAAGCTGTGAGATGGTTGAGGGTGAAAGTGAAGAAGAATGAAAATGGATGACACAGATGCAAAGTTATGGTAAGTACATAACTCCTAAATCTTTAGTCCTTTTCAGTTTTCCTCACTGATGGGTCAGTCCCCAGCTATGTAACTCTTGGGTGGCCCTCAAGGAAGGATATGCCAGAGCACTGTTGAGCCAAAAGATGCCCTGCTTCTGGAGACAATGTCCAATTTGTAGTGTGAGACAAAGGTACGAGTCTTTGACATAGTGGCTGCAGCACAGATTTCATCAACTGAGGCTCTAGAAGAAAAAGGAGATGAAGCAGTCATAGATCTGGTAGAGTGGGCTTTTGGAGGTTGAGGCAATTCAATACCCTTTTGGGAGTAAATGAGAGAAATACAATTTGTAATCCATTTAGCCAAGGTCATTTGGAAACTACCTGACCTAAAAGATTTGGTGATGAGGAAAAGAACAACAGGTCAGACTCTCTGTGCTTCTTTGTTCTGCGAAGGTAGAAAGGTAGTGGTCTATGAACATCAAGGAGGTGCAACATGCATTAAATAGAAGTTATGTCCTTACCATAACGTTCCATGTGGAGTGTTCATCTCGCCTTTGTTCTTACACATGGGTTCGGAGCCAATCCTCGGCTCCGTGTCGGCCGCTTGCAAGCTCTGCATCGAGAAGAAGCTTGAGACAATCTAATACCCACAATCCCCCTCTGCCTTTACCTCAGATCTAGTTTGCAAGCAAACTAGTCTCTAGAGAGAGCACACTCATGCTTACATCACATATGCACAGAACTAAGAGTCTATATATATATATATATATATATAGACACATACACATATATATACATGTCAACTATGTACACAACAACTGCAAAGCAGAAGCAGAATGCTCCAGGCCAGGCACCAAAACTGAACGTTCGTCCTAAGGGCGGGAGGGTGGGAATGTAAGAACAAAGGCGAGATGAACACTCCACATGGAACGTTATGGTAAGGACATAACTTCTATATGTGATAGTGTTCAATCTCGCCGTTTGTTCTTACACATGGGTAGCGTCCCTAGCTCCTTGTTCCTGAGGAACTCACGGAAGGACGTTCTTGAGCACAGTGGAACCAAAGGTTGCCCTGTCCCTAGAAACCTTGTCTACCTTATAATGAGAAATGAATGTATGTGGCTTAGACCAAGTAGCAGCCGCACAAATGGCGTCTAGTGGTAGGCGGGCTGCATGAGCCAGGGATGTAGACACTGACCTTGTGGAATGTCCTTTGGGTTTGTGCAAAAGAGTTTGATTTGAAGAATCATAGACATAGATTATACAATCCGTTAACCACTTAGAAAGAGTTCTTTTGGTAACCGCTAATCCTTTCCTGTTATCAGCAAAGGCCACAAAAAGTTGATCAGTTTTCCTGTGATCTTTTGTTCTATCCAAGTAAAACCTTAGCTGTCTGTGAACATCTAATTTGTGCAACATATACTCCATTTTGTTGGAGTGATTCTTGAAGAAGGTGGGTAATTCAATGGACTGATTAATATTATTAATAGAACAAACTTTAGGAAGGAAGGATGAATTAGTTCGAAGAGAAACTCTGTCAGAGTGAAAGATCAAATAAGGGTGCTTAATGGAGAGAGCTTGAAGTTCAGATACTCGCCTAGCGGATGTAATGGCTACCAAAAGACAGTCTTCCAAGACAAAAATTTCAATGGGCAAGAGGAGGCTGGTTCAAAGGGGCGCAATATTAATTTAGATAACAATAAGTTTAGACTCCAAGGTGGCGTAGGAGATCTAATTGGTGGTCTAATATGAAAACCCCTTTTAAAAAGGCTTTACAAAGTCTGTGGGCCATAACAGGAGCCCCACATTCTTCCACATGGAAATTTGAAATGGCAGCCAATTGAACTCTTAGTGTAGCAGGAGAAGCACCCTGATGGAATAAGTCCGTTAAAAACTCTAATATTTTATTCAAAGGAGCTATAAAAGGATCCACTTGCTATGTATTAGCCCAGAATACAAATCGCTTCCATTTACTAGAATATGTTTTAGTAGTGGAAGCTTTATGAGAAGCCACCAATATATTCCGAACTGCTGGCAAAAGAAGATCAGACCTGGCTAAGTTGGGAATTGGAGCAGCCAAGCTGCTAGATGGAGGGACAGGACCGCGGGATGGGGAGCCCCTGACGAGTGAGTCAATAGATCTGGCTCTGGGTCCAGGATCCAGGGTCCCCGAATGCAGTGTGTCTTCAGGAAGGGAAACCAAATTTGACGAGGCCAGAATGGGGCAATGAGGATTATTGTCCTGTGTAGGTTTCTGGCTTTCTGGAGAAACTTTGATATCAGGGGAAATGGAGGAAATGTGTACAGGAGTCCCGGGGGCCAATCGTGAATCAGTGCATCCCTGGGGACTTCCCCTGGAGGGGTAATAGGGCAAAGTAGCTCCTGCATTTGGCGTTCATTGGACGCAAACAGATCGCAGGAAGGCTGGCCCCACATGCGAAAAAAAATCTTTTTCGCAACTGACTGTTTAGGGACCACTCGTGCGGTAACAGAATTGCTCTGCTCAGCCTGTCGGCTATGACGTTGGATGACCCCGGGATGTGCGTTGCTATCAGAAAGTGACCCGTGGACTCCGCCCATTGCCAGATTCTCATGGCCTCTCTGCATAGCTGATAGGACTTGGTTCCCCCTTGCTTGTTTATGTACCAGACTACCGACATGTTGTCCGTCTGAACTGCAATAGTTCCCAGAGGAAGAAGGGGAGCAAAGTGTTGCAATGCTAGAAACACTGCCCTCAACTCTAGAACATTGATGTGCAGATTGTACTCCAAATTGGTCCATTCGCCTTGGACTGTCTGTCCCTGAAAGATGCCCCCCCACCCTATCAGGGAAGCGTCCGTGGTCACCGTAACTGTAAGCGTGGGTAGCACAAATGGTCTCCCCTTGGAAAGGTTGCACGTTTGAAGCCACCAGTTTAGGTGTGTTTTGCATGTGTTCGTTATAAGAATCTCGTGTGTTAGAGGTAGTTGTTGGAACGACCATTGTGCAAACAGTAGCCATTGTAGGACTCTCATGTGCAGCCTTCCCAAGGGTATTGCAATAAGAGAAGCTGACATGAGTCCCAAAACCTTCAGTACCAGTTTTGCTGGGGATTTCCTGGACAAGAGAAGAAGACGTATGTGAGTCTGAAGTGAAAGTATCCTTTCTGGAGGAAGTCTTAGAATTAACTGATGTGTGTTTAATTCTGCTCCTATGAACAAGATACTCTGTGATGGCTGAAGTAAGGATTTTCGAAGTTTACGGAAATTCCTAGGTGAACACACAGTTGAAGAGTATAGTCTCTGGCCTGTACTAGTTGACGCTGGGTGGTGGCAGAAAGGAGCCAGTCATCCAGATACGGAAACACCTGGAATCCTTGGCGTCTCAAGTGAGGCGCTACCACTGCCATGCATTTGGTGAAGACCCTGGGACTGAGGTCAGACCAAAGGGCAGGGCTCGAATTGAAAGTGACTGGCCCCCAGCCGGAAGCGCAAATGATCTCTGGATGCCCTGGCCATTTTGATGTGGTAGTATGCATCCTTCAGATCTATTGAGCACATCCAGTCGTCCTTCTGTAAGAATGGAAGGATCGACTGAAGCGTGACCATTCGGAACTTTTCTTTCTTGACGAAGGTATTGAGGTCGCTTAGGTCCAGAATGGGCCTCCAGTCCCCTGTTTTCTTTGGAACTAAAAGAACCTTGAGTAAGTCCCGAATCCTTGCTGGTCCACTGGGACTGGTTGGATGACTCTTTTTTCTAGCAGCTTTGAAATTTCTATAGCTGCTGGCTCTCGCAGATGGGGCGGTACATCTGGGAGTCTTTTCTTTGGAATGGGATGGGATAGAAAGGGTATGTTGTAACCTCTGGTAACCACGCTTTTTACCCACTTGTCTGTAGTTATGTTTTGCCAGGACTGAGGTATAAAGCTAGCGACGCCCGACTGCCTCCAGAGCAGGACAGTCGGGCCTCCTCTCAGGAGTGCTGGAAAGGTTTACCAGGGAGTGTATCCCTGTCACCTTGATTCTGCGGACCCCCTCTGCCGCCAGGGTGGCGTCTTCCACCTCTGCCCCCTCCTCTGCCTCTAGAGGGGCATCACCCTGTGTGCCTGGGAAAGATCCTTGGGGTTTTCAAACCACATTTTCCACCACGTTGCCCTTTGGGGTACGGTCTGGTTGGGGTGGAAAACGGACTCCGACAGCAGACAGAGTCTTTCCCTCCTGTTCACACCGGGTAAGGGTCTCCTTTACTTTGGGGCCAAAGAGAGTGGCACCGTCAAATGGGGCGTTAGTAAAGGAAGACTTGAAGGCTTCCGCAAATGAACATAAGCGCATCCAGGATTGTCTGAAGAGCAATCGCTGAAGCTGCTGCCCTACTCGAACCTTCTGCGTAAGAGATCAGCCTCATGGGACGAGTTCACAATGGATGTAAGGGTATTAAGTTGCGCTGTCACTTTCTCTGAGACAGCAGCATCTGTAGTACCCTGGAGGGTATCTCCCAACTCTTTGACTAGATCCTCTGTAGTCGTGTAAAGTGGGTCAAATAGTTCAGGGATCGCATGGAAAAAGCCGCTGAACTAAAAATGCCCCATACCTGTCCATAGTCCTAGAATCTTTATTAGGGGCTGGACAGATGAGGAAGATTCCGACATCTCCTTTTTCGTGGCCGCTGCCACCACCATAGCGTCCACTGGAACTCCTTTTGTTAAGTAAGTCTTGTCCTGGGGTGCAGTGATATACTTATTGGGTTTCCTTGGGACTGGTTCCACTGTGTCAGGCGCCTCCACGCCCTTCGAGCAATAAGTTCCATTAATTCGTCGAAGGGCGGAGTGACCCAGGAGGAAGAAGTGCGAGCACCGAATGCCTTCAGCAAAACTGACTCATCCTCAGAAGGGGGGAGGGACTGCCAGTCACCTCTCTGTTTCAGGATCTCCAATATGTCTGAAAAGAGACATCTTCTGAAGGTGACTTAGGGACCCTTCTGACTCATCTAAGTCAGTATCGGATGTCAAGGATTCTTGTGGAGAATCCAAGTGTCTCCTCTTACACAATCTTTTCCTAGGGACTTCTTCGTGGGGAGCATCCGAAGAAGCTTCCGAGGAAGAGGGGGCACCCTCCAGGGGTGGCTGAGACACTGGTGCTCGACGCTTGGATGTGGCCGTGGGTGCAGAGGAGGATAACGGCCCTTTATGGGGAGGAGAGGTTGCTTCCACTGATGTGGTTGTCTGGGTAGACAACACCTTCCTCATTAGGTCGAAGCCCCGGTCCCGAATCGAAGAATCTCCCGGTTCCGAAGAAATGGGAAGAATCCCCGAAACAGGCACCGAAGGCATCGACCCCGAGGATGGAGCCGAATCGATCCGCGCTGAGGCCCCGAGCGGGAGAGTCCCAACCGAAACGTCTGTTCGACTCTCGGCCCCGGAACCAAGGACAGATCGTCGGCTCGCAGACTCCGCTACCGGGTCCGACCGAGTTGGGGTGAGCGGAACAGACCGAGAAAAGGACGGTTCTGGACCCGAGGGCTCCACAATCAGAAGATCAACCTCTTCCGGCTCCAAAGACTGGACAGGTCTCGGAGGAGGAATGGATGGAGACAATGGGAGGCCTTCAAGTTTCGACACCAACTGGGTGGAAACTGAAATAAGTTTGGACAGGGCCAAATGCTCCAATAACTTCTGCACCACACGATCCACATCGACATCGGAGAGCTTGGAAGAAGAACGGGTCGAAGGAACCGAAGACGGAGCCGACCTCAATAAAGTCGATGGAGGAGCTCCATCACCGGTTCCAAGACTCGAGGCTCAGGAACCGACACCAGTTGAACACTCGGCCCGAAGTCTGTGGAACCGGTGATCTAACTTTACCGAAGAGCTCGGAGCAGATGACTTGGGCTCCGACGTCTTCGATTCCTTCGAGGATTTTGATGCCTGGTCTGAAGCATCCAGAGCCTCCTGAAAGGAAGGTTTTAATAATCCTCTGTCCATGAGTTTCCTCGCCTATCTGTCATGACCCTCCCACTAAAAGAGTGACAGATTGAACAGTCCTCTTGTAAGTGGAGAGGGCCAAGGCAGTAGACACAGGAACTATGGTTGTCAGTAACTGACATTTTTTGGCCACACTGACAACGCTTAAAGCCTGATTTAACTTTATCAGACATTTTACAGGAAAGATAAAAGTCAAGTCCAGTATAAGAGTCAAATCCGGTGGAAAAAAGTCAAATCCGATTTAAATGTCAAGTCCGGTTGTCAAATTTAAGTAGGGTTGGTAGGCCCCGAAAAACTCTAACCAGTTAATAAACTTAACGGTACCGAGAAATTCTACCTACTCATACACACAAACTCTCAGTATATCAAAAGTTACTATTAGAACAAATTTTCTCTAAAATATAACAAAAATAAAGTTATATCTTATCTCAAGATGCTCGAGCTAGCTCCCAGCGATGCGAACGCAGCAGCGGCAAACTAGATCTGAGGTAAAGGCAGAGGGGGATTGTGGGTATTAGATTGTCTCAAGCTTCTTCTCGATGCAGAGCTTGCAAGCGGCCGACACGGAGCCGAGGATCGGCTCCGAACCCATGTGTAAGAACAAATGGCGAGATTGAACACTATCACATCCTTTATTAGAAAAACTGGGAAAGAAGACTGGCAATTAACTGACTGACTAATGTTCAATTCTGTGGCTACCTTAGGCATAAAGGAAGGGTTGGTTCATAGGGATACAATGTCTTTGTGGAAAATGATGCAGAGAGATTTGGCTTATAAAGCTTGAAGTTCGGACACTCTCTTAGCTGAGGTAAGGGCAACCAGAAAGATTGTTTTCCAGGAAAGATATTTCATGTCACAATTTTCAGCTGTTTCAAAGGGTTTTTAAGTAAGGCTCTGAAGAACAATAGTAAGATCCCAAGGGGGAGAAGGATCTTTTATGGGTAGGTCTAAGAAGAAAGTTCCCTGTCATAAACACTTTACATAACCTAGAAGCTAAGAGAGAGAAAGATCCACGTCCAGTATAAAAACTAGATATGGTGGCCAGTTGAAGTTTTATGGTAGACAAACTGGCTCTTGGCTAAAAAAAAAAAAAAGAGAGAGAGAGTACTAAGAAAGAGGAGGATAGCTGAGGTAAGAGCTGAAAAAGGGTCAATGTTCACCTTTGAGGCCCATATGGAAAACCTTTTCCACTTGCTGTTGAGACATTTTTTGGTGCAGGCCTTTTGGGAAGCCAAAGTAATGTCACGGACTGCAGAGGCATGCCTGTACTGTTTTACTATCACTGAAAGTGGAGAAACCATGCGGTCAATTTGAGGGTGTGGAGATTGGGGTGCTAATGTTCTGACAGAAGGTCCTGATTGGGTTCCAGTATCCATGGAGGATATTTACTTACTGTGAGACCACAGAAAGGCAAACCATAGTTGATGAGGCCAGAAGGGGACAATGAGGATTACTGAGCTGTTCAAACCACTGGCTTTCTGTAGGAACTTCAGGATCAATGGGAGAGGAAGATAAACATAAAGATGTTCCGGGGGGCCAATCATGGACCATAGCGTCCCTAGGTGACCCCCCCCCCCCGAAGAGGGATCAGAGTGAAATACTTGCTGCACTTGTTGTTGAGGACAGAGACAAATAGGTCAAAGCAAGGCTGACCCCAACGGCTGATAATACTGCTCGCTACCGACTGATTGAGGGACCACTTGTGAGGAATCAGAATGGACCTGCTGAATCTGTCTGCCAGTGCAATGGTTTTCCCTGGAATGTGCATTGCAATTAGAAAGTGGCTTGAAGAGATCACCCATTCTCAGACTCTCATGGCCTCTCTGCATAACAGACAGGATTGGGATCCTCCTTGTTTGCTGATGTACCAGACTGCAGACATGTTGTCCGTATGTATAGCAGCAGTCCCCAGAGGGAAAATGTCCTGAAAGCCTGGAGGAGGATCACATGCCTTGGACCATCTTTTCCCTTGTAATGCCTCCCCACCCCAAATGGGAAGCATCTGTGGTCACTGTGGCTACTGGGGGGGGGGGGGGACAGCCAGCCCAGAGACAGGTTGTTTGACTGTATCTACCATTGGAGATGACATCTGCAAATTGAAGTCAGCTTGATGGAAACGGATAGAGGTTGGTAAAGAATGGACCACTGAACTGCCAGGGTCCATTGTGGAACTTACATGAAAAATCTTGCTAAGGAAACTAGAATGATAGAAGCTGACACAGACCCCAGCATTCACAGCACTACCCTTGCTGGGGGAGCAGGGAGATCTAGTAAATCCTGAACTTGTCGTCTTAGAGATTCTATGCAATGCAGCAGTAGTGAAGCTACTTGAATTGTAGTTTTTAGTTGCAATCCTAGAAATTCTAGATCCTGTACAAGAGACAGGTTTGATTTTCCAAGATCATCATCATCTTCTTTCAGCTGTTCCCGTTAGGGGTCGCCACAGCAGATCACCCGTTTCCATTTCCTCCTGTCCTCTGCATCTTGCTCTGTCACACCAACCACCTGCATGTCCTCTCTCACCACATCCATAAACCTCATCTTAGGCCTTCCACTTTTCCTGTTACCTGGTAGCTTTATCCTTAGCATCCTTTTCCCAATATACTCAGCATCCCTCCTCAGCACATGTCCAAACCAACGTAATCGTGCCTCTCTGGCTTTGTCTCCAAACCTTCCAACCTGAGCTGACCCTCTAATATACTTATTCCTAATCCTGTCCACCCTCATCACACCCAGTGCAAATCTTAACATCTTTAATTCTACCACATCCAGCTCAAACTCCTGCCTTTTTGTAAATGCCACTGTCTCCAACCCATATAACATAGCTGGTCTCACTACCCTCTTGTAGACCTTCCCTTTCACTCTTACAGGTACTCGTCTGTCACAAATCACTCCTGACACTCTTCTCCACCCACTCCATCCTGCCTGTACTCTCTTCTTCACCTCTCTTCCACACTCACTGTTACTCTGAACTATTGACCCCAAGTATTTAAACTCATCCACCTTCGCCACCTCTACTCCTTGCATCCTCACCATTCCTCTATCCTCCCTCTCATTCACACGCATATATTCTGTCTTAGTCCTGCTGACCTTCATTCCTCTTCTCTCTAGAGCATCTCTCCAGGGTCTCCTCCACATGTTCTCTACTCTCACTACGGATCACAATGTCATCTGCAAACATCATAGTCCACGGGGACTCCTGTCTGATCTCGTCTGTCAACCTGTCCATCACCATTGCAAATAAGAAAGGGCTCAGAGCTGATCCTTGATGTAACCCCACCTCAACCTTAAACGCATCCATCACTCCCACCGCAGACCTCACCGCTGTCACACTACCCTCGTACATATCCTGTACCACTCTTCCTCATACAATACCACAACTCCTCTCCAGGCACACTGTCATATGCTTTCTCTAAGTCTACAAAAACACAATGCAACTCCTTCCGACATTCTCTGTACTTCTCCATCAACACTCTCAGAGCAAAGATCGCATCTGTAGTGCTCTTTCCTGGCATGAAACCATACTGCTGATCACTAATCATCACGTCCCTTCTTAACCTTGCTTCCACTACTCTTTCCCATAACTTCATGCTGTGACTGATCAATTTAATCCCTCTGTAGTAACTACAGCCCTGCACATCACCCTTATTCTTAAAAATCGGTACCAAAACACTTTTTCTCCATTCCTCACGCATCCTCTCACTTTCCAAGATTTCATTAAACAATCTGGTTAAAAACACCACTGCCACCTTCACCTAAACACCTCCATGCTTCCAAAGGTATGTCATCTGGGCCAACAGCCTTTCCATTCTTCATTCTCTTCATAGCTATCCTTACTTCCCTCCTTGCTAATCCATTGTACTTCATGATTCACTACCCTTACATCATCCAACCGTCTTCTCCCTCTCATTCTCTTCATTCATCAACCTCTCAAAGTACTCTTTCCATCTCCTCAACACACTCTCCTCACTTGTGAGTATGTTTCCCTCATTATCCTTTATCACCTTTACCTGCTGCACATCTTTCCTAGCTCAGTCCCTCTGTCTAGCCAATCGGTACAGGCCCTTTTCTCCCTCTTTAGTGTCCAACCTTTCATACAACTCTTCATATGCCTTATCCTTAGCCTTCGCCACCTCTCTCTTTGCCATGCACCTCATCTCCTTATACTCCTGTCTACTTTCTTCATCTCTCTGACAATCCCACTTCTTCTTTGCCAACCTCTTTCTCTGTATACTCTCCTGTACTTCCTCATTCCACCACCATGTTTCCTTGTCGTCCTTCCTCTGTCCAGATGTGGTACCAAGCACCTTTCTAGCCATCTCCCTTACTAGCTCTGCTGTAGTTACCCAGCTATTTGGTAACTCTTCACTGCCACCCAGTGCCTGCCTTAACTCATCCCTGAACTCCACCTCACAATTACCCTTTTTCAGTTTCCACCACTTGATCCTTGGTGCTGCCCTCACACTCCTCCTCCTCTTCTTGATAACCAACGTCATCCTACAAACCACTATCCTATGCTGCCTAACTACACTTTCTCCGGTCACCACTTTACAGTCTCCAATCTCCTTCAAACTGGCCCTCCTACATAAGATATAATCCACCTGTGTGCATCTTCCTCCACTCTTGTATGTCACCCTATGCTCCTCCCTCTTGTTAAAATATGTATTCACCACAGCCATGTCCATCCTTTTCGCAAAATCCACTACCATCTGACCTTCTGCATTCCTTTGTTTAACACCATACCTACCCATCACTTCCTCATCCCCTCTAATCCCTTCACCAACATGCCCATTGAAATCTGCTCCAATCACCACTCTCTCACCCTTGGGTACATTCATCACCACTTCATCCAATTCACTCCAAAATTTTTCTTTCTCATCCATTGCACACCCAACTTGTGGAGCATACGCACTAACAACATTCATCATTACACCATCAATTTCCAGTTTCATAAACATCACTCTATCCGACACTCTTTTCACCTCCAAAACACACTCAGCATACTGTTCCTTCAGAATAACTCCTACGCCATTTCTCCTCCCATCCACACCATGATAAAACAATTTGAACCCACCTCCGATGCACCTAGCCTTACTCCCCTTCCATCTGGTCTCTTGCACATACAATATACCAACCTTCCTTCTGTCCATCATATCAGCTAGCTCTCTCCCTATACCAGTCATACTGCCAACATTCAAAGTTCCGACCCTCACTACCACAGTCCTAGCCTTTCTCCTCTCTTCCTGCCTTCGGCCATGTCTTCCACCTCTCCTCCTCCTTTAGTCAACAGTAGCCCAATTTCCGCCAGCACCCTGTAGGCTAACAGTACTGGTGGCAGTCGTTGTTAACCCGGGCCTCGACCGATCTGGTATAAAGTTTTTTCCAAGATATAGTGTGATATCAAGGGACACGGAGATTCGAACGAAGTAATCCCTGACCTGGATCAGCTGATGACTTGTTGAGGCAAGTAAGAAGCCAATCGTTGAGATGGGGAACAACCTGGAATCCTTTTAGTTTCAGGTGAGCTGCTAAGACTGCCATACATTTGGTAAACACCAGGAGAGCTGTGAGGAGTCCGAAGGGAAGTGCTCCGAATTGGTAGTAACTAGCTCCCAGTTAAAACCGCAAGTGCTTTCCGGACTGCCTGTCTATTGTGAAATGGTAGTATGCATCCTGGAGATCTATAGAGCACATCCAATCGTCCTTGCGTAGAACTGGCAGAATGGACTTGACTGTTAACCATTCCCGAACTTTGACTTACTGACATACTGATTTAAGTTGCTGAGATCCAGAAATGATCTTCTGTCTCCTGTTTTCTTTGGCATCAAAAAGAACCAAGAATAAGTTCTGAATCCTATTTGTTTGATCGGGACCCTCTGGATGAATCTTTATGTAAAAGTTTTTGAACCTCCTGGATTGCATACTCTCTCTGACTGGGTGGTATGTTGGGAAGTTTCTTCCTGGGACTTGGAGGTGAAGGGAAAAAGAGAATTTGGTAACCTCTGGATATTATGTTTAGCACCCAAGCGTTGTTTGTTATATTCATCCAGGCATCTAAGTGCAAGGACAGATGATCCCTGACTACATCCAGAGTTGGACATTTGGGCAGTGCTTCAGGAGCAGTGATAGGACTCCCAGACGCCCTGATTTTGCAGACTCCCCCATGCCTCTGGGGTGGCACCTACCACTGCAACCTCCCCCTCTGCCTCTGGAGTAAGCATCTCCGCATGGGTCTTGAGAGTTCCTTAACCCAGCCTTTTCCCCTCCTTGCTGGTTCTTAGAAAAGGTCCTCTGAGAGGTGGAAAACTTGATCACCACAGCAGAAGAGGTCTTTCCTTCTTGTTTGCTGTGGTTAAGCGTATCTTTCACCGATAGTCGAAACAAGAAGGAACAATCAAAGGGGGATTAATAAAGGATACTTCGAAGGGTTCCACAAAGTTAAAAAAAGCCTCATCCAGGCATATAGGTTTATAGGTAGGTACTAGGTTTTTGGTCCTGGGGCCTATACAAGCCCAGCCAAAAAGGTACCCTGGCTTTTGCCAGCCAAGAAAATTATTTTCCTGTGCCACTGTCGAGCAGGGCCACAGAAGTGATCCCCGGGGTGAATTTCCTATTTCCCATCCAATCATCAAGATTTTTCTTGAAGAGTGCTAATGAGGAACTTTGTTTGATATAGACAGGTAGTTTATTCCAGAGTATGGGAAGTCTCTGGGACAGGAATCTATCCCTCCGGCATGTTCTGTTTATTGTGGTGACAAGGTTTAGGTCCCTAGAGCGTGTAGCTCGGAGGGATTGGGATTTCTTTAAGTGGAGCATGTCCAACAGCTCTGGGTTTGACATAGCTTTGTATGTTAGGCAGAGATCACCTCTGAGTAGGCGATATGCGACGGAGTAAAGCTGGAGTTTTTTTTGAGAAGATCTGCGTAGGGCATCTATTTGAGGCCAGTAATCCTCATTGTGAGGTATTTCTGCGGCCTTTCCAGTTGTTGTAGATGTCTTGTGAGGTACATACCAAAAGGGGCATTGTACTCTATAATGGGTCTAATAAGTGATTAGTAGAGGGGAACAATGACCTCTTTTTTTCTGGATGAGAAACCTTTTGTGATGAGGTGTGCCACATAGAAGGATTTCCTGACTACTGTGGTGATGTGATTATCAAAGGACAGACTACTGTCCACCTGTGTCCCAAGGTCTCTTATCACACTTTTGGTGTTGAGTAAATTACCGCCTATGTTGTAGTTGATGGGTACAGAGATTTTACCAAATGGGATGACAATGCACTTTTTGGCATTGAGCTTGAGGCCATGGCTTTGACACCAGGCATATGTCTCAGTGAGGCCGTTTTGTAGGATGGAGAACATCGATGTCTGTGCTGTGACAGAAACCTGGTTCAAGGCTCAAGAAAGCACCCCAGCACTAGCAGGTTTCACCTCATATCATGCGTTCCGGCCCCAAAATCCGGACAACACCAAGAAAGGAGGGGGGTGTCCATAAAGGACACCCACACCTCAAGGTTGGTGGCAACGCACGATGCATCGGAGACCATCCAGGTGCAATTAACCATAGGCAAGACTGCTCTGCAATTTGTAGCATGTTACAGGCCACCCTCTCAAACTCAGGAACCTCACATGGCCTTCCTGAAAACAATGGAAGGGATAAATGTATCTCCAAACACCATCATACTAGGTGACTTCAACTACCCTAATATAGACTGGGAACACTACTCAAGCCCAAACACTCTAGCCCAAAGGTTCCTGGAGTTCATAAACTCAAATGCCATGGAACAACTAGTCACCATCCCCACAAGAGGAGAAAACATACTTGATCTCATCATCACGAACATGGGATCACAATGTTCAACACCGGAAGTATACCCCTCACTGGTGAGATCAGATCATAAACTAATCTTGCTGGAGGTCCTCATCCCGCCCCCACCTGAAATAAAAAAGACCACAGTGAAAAACTTCTCAAAAGCCGACTTCAGACTTCTAAAAAGTAGTGTGGTCTCCTTTAAGGCCCATGAGCCAGTGGTAAACATTACTCAAACCGCTGAATCACTTACAAATGCCTTCTACCAGCACCTACAGGACTGCATGGATCAGGCAATCCCAAACAAAACTACAACTCTTTGTACCAAAGGCAAGCGTCCAGTCTGGTGGACCCCAGCCATAAACAAGCTCTACAACAAAAGGAGGAAGCTACTACAAGATAGAGCAAAATCCTTGAAAGGTAAGACACCTTTGATCATTATAAGTAAAAAACTAAGAGCTCTCATAAAATCATCCAAGGCAAATTTTGAGAGAAAAATCGCCAAGGACTCAAAAGACAATCATAAGGCCTTCTTTAGCTATGTTAGAAACCTAGCAGGAAACTCCCAGATATGCTCAGAATTAGTTCAAAATGATGTGAAGATTACTGAACTTACACACATTGCCAACATACTGGCTGACAGGTTCAGTGCAAACTTCTCCCCAAAAGGAGAGATATCTATACGAGAGGATTGTAGGCGGCCAAACATCTCCAACACCCAGGTGAGAACTGCTCTCTCTAAAGCAAAAAACACAGCATCCATGGGACCGGATGGTGTCCCCGGCTGTGTGCTCCATGAACTCAATGAGGAATTAAACCCGCAGTTAGGACAGCTGTTTAATCTTAGCCTCACCTCAGGATACGTACCCAAGGAGTGGTGCACGCGACTGTGGTCCCACTTCACAAGGGCGGTGCCTCCACCGACCCTGGAAATTACCGTCCCATTAGCTTGACAAGCCTTATCTGCAAAGCCATGGAGAGGATCATAATGGAACTCATAAATAAAGACATAGGGAACTTGCAGACTTTGGATCCAACCCAGTTTGGCTTTGTCAAAGGCAGATCATGCCTTTTAAACTTGGTTGACTTTTTCGAGACAGTCACCAAGGCCATTGATGAGGGAAAGGCAGTCCATACAGCCTAAATTGACCTGGCAAAGGCCTTCGACACAATACCCCACTCAGGTATCATCGAAAAACTCATCAGCTTGAATGTAAACCCATACATCACAAGATGGGTTGCAAACTGGCTAAGTGACAGAACCCACAGGGTCAGAGTTGCTGGAGCCATGTCAGACGCAAAGCCTGTCACAAGTGGTGTCCCACAGGGCTCAGTCCTGGGTCCACTCTTGTTCGGCATCTACTTTTCTGAAGTACAAGCAAACACAGGAGGGTTATGGCTGACAAAGTTTGCAGATGACTGCAAACTGGGCCATAGTCGAAAACACATCTGACACAGATATCCTTCAGAAGGGCCTCACAGAAACGGATAACTGGTGCCAGAGCCATGGCCTAAAGTTAAATGCCAAGAAATGCATAGTCATACCCTTCGGGAAAAACAAGGTTACCCCTAGCTACCATATAGGTGGCAATCCACTGAGCACAGAAGAAGTCATCAGGGATCTGGGGACCCAGGTTGACAGTAGCCTTCGCTTGACACTCATGTTGCTAAAGTAGTTAGGAAAACCTTCTACATTGCCCACCTGATCATGAAGGGATTCACATCTAGATCAAGGGAGGTCATCATCCCCCTGTACTCATCACTCATTAGACCTATGATTGAGTACAATGCCCCAATCGAATGTATCTGACCCGACACCTGCAGCAGCTGGAAAGGCCCCAAAAGTTCCTCACCAAAAGGATAAAGGGTCTCAAAAATATGTCTTATGCTGCCCGACTGAAAGAACTCCAGCTCTATTAAGTCTCATACCGCTTGCTCAGAGGTGACCTGTGCCTGACATATAAGGCCATGTCAAACCCTGATTTGATGAATATGCTTCACCTCAAAATCTAGATCCCTCAGAACCACAAGGGCGGAGACTTAAACCTTGACACGGTTATTAATAGAACATGCTGGAGGGACAGATTCATCACCCAGAGACTCCCTATGCTGTGGAACAAAATCCCGGTACATCTGAGGCAAAGCACCTCGCTGGCCTTGTTCAAGAGGAATCTTGACCAATGGATGGGGGATCGCAGATATACCCCAGGGATTACTTCAGTGTCACTGCTTGACAGAGGCACAGCAAAATAATAGGCATAGTTTTATTCAAACTAAAGGGGTGGCGAAAGCCAAATAACTATGGGCTAGGCTTATAAATGCCCTTGGGCAGATAGCCTAGTATGAACCTATGAACCTATGTCAACATCGTTAGAAGTTTCGATTACGGCTCCTAGCTTGCAGTCATCTGCGAACTTCGTTAGCCAAAGACCTTCTGTGTTAGCCGGTACTTCAGATAAGTAGATACCAAACAGGAGAGGACCCAGGACTGAACCCTGTGGTACTCCACTTGTCACTGGTCTGAAGTCGGATTTGGAGTCTGCTACTTTCACAGTGTGGGTTCTGTCAATGAGCCAGTTGGCAGCCCATCTTGTGACATAGGGATTTATACCTAGTTTAGTGAGTTTATCTATAATTCCAGAGTGGGGGATGGTGTTGAAAGCCTTGACAAGATCTAGATAGGCTGTGTGAACCACCTTGCCCTCATCTACAGCTTTGTTGACTGCTTCAAAGACATGATCTGCCTTTTACAAACCCAATCTGGGTGGGGTCCACAGTTTGGAGATTACCCATGTCTTTGTTTATACGTTCCATGATGATACGTTCCATGGCCTTGCAGACCAGGCTCATCAGGCTAATGGGGCGGTAGTTCCCAGGGTCCGTGGTGGCTCCCCCCCCCCTTGTGGAGTGGGATAACCATCACTGTGCACAATTCAGCAGGCACAAAGCCTGAGGTGAGGCTATGATTGAACATGGTACCTAGGTGGGGTGCCAGTTCGTTCTGTAGTTTGTGTAGATGTGGGATGTTGTCTGGTCCCATGGATGCTGTGTTCTTGGCTTTGGAGAGTGTGGTTTTTACCTGTGCAGCTGTGATTATAGGAACTTTGCATTCTTCCGGTATAGAGATGGGCTCTTTAGGGGGTGAGAGGGGGGTAAAGTTAGCACTGAACCTATCTGCCAGGATATTGGCAATATCAGTTGGGTCTGTACATTTAGTGCCATTGTGCTGTAACTCAGAGAAGATCCGAGTGTTGCCATTGAGATTTTTGACATAGCTATAGAATGCTTTGTGGTTGTCTTTAGAATCAGTGACGATTTTGTTTTCGTAACTAGCTTTGCAGGATTTTATCAGGGATCGCAGCTTCTTACTGAGGCTGACCAGGGAGCTCCTCCACTCATGGGATTTTACTCTCTTTTGCAACAGTTTCTTCCTTCTGCTGTACAGTTTGTTTATGGCAGGGGACCACCAGATTGGCTTCCTTTTTTTTTTTGGAGGATAGCGTCTTGGTTCTGTTTGGGATAGCACGATCCATGCACTTGTGTAAGTGCTTTTAAAGTGCAATTGTGTAGGATTCAGTAGTCGCAACTGTACTGTCCATCTGCATGGGTGTCATGAAGTTCACCACTTCTGTCTTAAAAAGCATGAAGTTGGCTTTGGAGAATTTTTTTTACCATGGTTTCCTTAAAGAGGGGTGGGGGCAGGATGTGGATATCTAGGGTAATTAGCTTATGGTCGGATTGGACCAATGAGGCGTTGACTTCAGGTGTGGAACACCGGTCACTCATGTTGGTAATGACTAGTTCTAGGATACTGTTGCCCCTAGTGGGGGTGTGGATAAGTTGATCCAGGGCATTGGAGTTTCTGAATTCCAGAAAGCGTTGAGCGAAGGAGTTGGTACATGAGTAGTTTTTCCCAGTTAATGGTGGGGTGGTTGAAATCGCCCATTATTACGGTGTTTGGTTAAACCCTAATATTTTCCAGTACATCAAGAAAATAGTGGGAATCCTGGGGCATGGTGGGGGATCTGTAGCAAGCTACAATTTGGGTTGCAGTTTTGCCCAGAGTTAGTTGCACTTGGATAACCTCGGCTGCAATATGCTGAGCAACTAGCCTGGAGGTGTGGATATCCTTAATGACTATGGACACACCTCTGCCTTTGGTGTTCCAGTCCAGGTTACATGGCCGAAAAGTTTGGTATGAGTTATAGCCTGTTAATGCAGGGGTGCTCTCTGGAGCCTTGAACCAGGTCTCAGTCACTGCACAGATATCAATGTTCTCCATTTTAAGGAGTGCCTCGAGTGAGTGCATTTTGAGATTTAGACTTCTAGCATTGAGTAGCATCGCCCTCAAGTTTTTGCTTGTCTGTTCCTGTTACGGTGGTGAATTTGTCATTTGAACCTTGCCTAAAAAAGGCACTATAGGGGCGGCAAGAACCTTAGCCAGTATCTGGAATCCCAGGGGTGACAGGTGCAGGCCATCTCTGGCAAAGCATCGTGGTCTGTCGACCATGTCATCCCCAGGCAGACAGATACTGGATCCCTTTAGAGTGACACCAAAAGCTTAGCCGATTGTTGAAGTCAATCATTTTGTCCTTGTACTGCGGCATCATTCTGGGTGATGGAAGAATGCTACTCAGGACTAGGGTCATACCTGCCTGGGATACAAGATCAGAGATCTCTTCCATGTCTTTTTTCATGTAGTCCAGGGAGGTACGTCTCTGGTTGCTCACACCAACATGGACAATGACAGAGTCATATTTGTACTTGTTGTGGAGTGACCTGAGTGCGTGCGTTATGTGACGGATCCTGACACCAACAGGCAGTTGACAGTAACCTTCTCCTTGTTTAGCCTGGTGAGTGGGACATCAGTGTGCCTGACTATAGAGTCATCTATGACTAGTGTGTTGGGTACGTTGTTTTGCCTTATTGGCTGTGGTTGAGTGGCACACTGAGTCTGCGGGCTACGTGTCATTTGGGTTGTGTTGGGGGGGGGTGGAGGTTGCTTGCATTTCTGCTTTGGAGGTCTCTGTTGCTTGAGCAGATTATTATTGAGAGCCTCCGCAAATATTTTTGTGTTTCTATGTGTGGATTTTGGTGGTGTAGATTTAGTGAGACTGTGTTGAGTGTGGTGTAAGTGTTTACCTTCTCCTCTTGACTGTCAAGTTCAGTCTTGGTTGGAGAGAGCTTTACCTCCAGTTTGGCTAGATAAGTGCATCTCTCACAGGTTGTAGTGTTGGGTTGTAGGAGGAGAGGGTTGTCTGTGTACATGAGGCAATTTCTACATTGCCCTAAGATGCCCAGATTCATTAGATAGAAGAGAACACTGGGAACTGACCCTTGGACATGCCTGAATAAAAAACTATTTTCCTCTAGATAAGATGTCTCCTGACAGCTACACTTGAACCAGCTGCTTGTGAGCTTCCTTCAGTAGTATGTGAAATCTCTCTCTACTCGTACCCGTAAGTCCACCCCAATAGATTTCTAAGTCACATCTAACAATGGTACACTCATAAAATAAATGCACACAGGAAACAGTCAACTCTATAAACCAGCAGTATAATCAGTTCCCTCTGGCTCATATTCGAAATACTGGCACTTCGTAGTTAAATAAAAACTTCTTTAATTCATACAATGGTTAAGCGCTTTCATCTAAATCACTTAGACTTCCTCAGAACAATATAACCTCTGATCCATTGGATTTATATACATTCATTTTCCATCACATAATTAATTGAATAATTACAATGTCAATTAAAAACTTTTAAAAATTTAAAGTGCCAGTGTGCCATTTGTTCACCATAACTATTTAAAATTTCATTTAAAACATACTTATAAATACTTTACTTATACAAATGAATGCTGTCTATACAATCTCTGTACTATAATATATGACTAATTTATAAATAAATATAGTAGTGTGAATTCCATTCTTAGAGTTAGAAACTGTAGTCCCAATACATCTCTCTACCCCATATTAACCAAGATGGGTTTTACAGATATGTGATCATTCAACCCTGGAGGGGTTGATGCATCTAACTTAATTTGCCATCTAGTTTCTAACTCACCTAAATTCTTCTTAATATTTCCTCCTCTGGGATTCTCTTTGGCTATATCCAGAATTCCAAAATGGAACACACTACAATTCCTATTTCCTTCCAAATGCCTCCAGAGAGCATTTTTTGTATCTTTTTTCTTGATACAATAATAGTGGTCATAAATTCTTTCTCTCAGAGTTCTATCGGTCTTTCCTACATAATAACTAGGACACATGGAACATTTAGCAAGATACACTAAATGAGACGTCCTACAATTACCTTTCCTAAACTTTATCACAGTCCCAAATATGTCATCCAGTTTAATACTGTTTTCTGAGTGTATGTACCTACACTGATTGCACGTGCCACACCTAGTCGTTCCATTCCCCTCCAAGATGTTTACCCCAATGTTTATTTTCCTTTCTAATTCCATTTTCATATTACACCCATTCCTAGAAAAATGGTACACTCATATCACCTGATTTAACAACCAAACTCCTAGGAGTTACAACTGACAACAAACTCAACTTTGATACTCATATTAACAACACAGTAAAAACAGTCAACAGAAAATGGGCTCCCTCTGTAGGATCAAACCCTTCCTTACTCCATTAGCTAGATCTACTATTGCCCACTCCCATCTAATCTCAACATTTCTCTATGCCTCTTCCATTTATACTAATCTGTCTAAAAATAATCTTCAAAAATTGGCTAAATCATACAATAATATTGCCAGATTTGCCACTGGAAAATCCTTCAGAACCCACCACTGTCAGAATCTAAAACAACTAGGTTGGCTGGAACTTCAGAATCAGCTTAATTTTAACCAACTTACAATTGCCCATAAGACCCTTTACCATCCTCATAATACTCCAGTACTATCCAGCCTGATCACCTCCTATAAAAACCTTAACACCTTATGCTCTACAAATAAACTACTAGTTTGCACAAGTAAATCCAATAACATGACAGGTGACTCTCTCTTCTCAAACACAGCTGGGAAAAACTGGAACCTTCTACCTAGTGAACTTACATCACTACCTTCCCTAACACTTTTCAAACAAAAACTTAAAATTCACCTTAAACACGCTGGCTATGCCCTTGTTGTAACCCTGACTAACCTTTGACTGATTTTTATTAATACTTTTACTTCTACTACCTTTCTTTGACTAAGTTTCTTCTCCCTTATTACCAGAGAAATCAGGAACTGTAAATTAAGTAACCATCTATAAGATTACTTCTTCAGAATTTATTTATCTTATGTGATCTTCTAAATTGCATTGTCATATTAAATGAATGGTAACAATGTATACAAATATGTACTTTGCCTATATTATTGTAACCTTTATTAGTGTTTCAACTATTTTGATTTTTTCTTTGGAGCTTTTCTCCCCGGGCCTCTACTGAAAATGGACCTGTACCCAGTTAGACCAGCCTGGTCAACAAATGTAAAATAAAACAAAATAAATAAATAAATCAGCCTCATAAAGGAAATGGCAAGGGAAGGTAGAGTAGCCAGATGGGGAGAAACCTTCTTCAAGTCCTTCTCTGACATTGTCTGAGCAAGAGAGTTTGTTAGTTCTTTTACAAGGTCTCTCTGCAAACAGGTGAATGTGCCAAATAGTTTAAAGACCTCAGCACAAAGGTAGCTGAGGTATAAACACGTCTTCCATACCTGTGCAATACTCTGGACTCCTTGTGCAGCAAATGGACAGGGGAGTATATGTGCCTCCTCTTGCACTTTTTATTTTAAAGGACCTCCTCCATGGGATGTTTGGGGGAGGTTTCGGAAGAATGGGACACTTCCTGATAGGAAATGGTCTGGATACTCTTCAGGGTAGGCTGACCTATGGCAGGAGTGATGAGCTTAGTGCTCGGACCTGATGAAGGAGAGGGAGGATCCAAGATATGAGGAGACAGTTCTCTTATCCTAGAGAAAGCCTTCTCTGCAACCCAGAACACTGACGAGCCCAGGGAGACCCCTGCTCCCCCCTCGGAGCTGAATCAACTGAGGTGGAGAGAGAGCAGAGCCAACACTGGATCTGAGGCATCCAGGCAGAGTTGGACCCAGGCTGTCAACAGCCGAGGCACCAAGAGGAAGGGATGGATCCAACAGTCAGAGCCGAAGCCAACCCCTCCCCCCGGACCTGTTGAAGACATCTTGGATCTGAGAACCACTCTGAACCAGCAAAATTGGAGTAGGGCTTTTAAGGGACAAAGTCGGAGTCAAGGAAGGTATTTTCCTTGGATCAGACGGTGACTCTCTCGGGTATCCAGGATACTAGGGTTCTGAAACCACCGGTCAGATCAGAGGAGGAGTCTGTATCAAATGATGGAGCACTCATGGATCCAAGATGGGACAAATTTGTGAAGCCTCCACCTGGATCTGATCCCTCAGGAACTTCTGCATCATCCTATCACAATTTCAGAAGACCTAGAAGAGGAAGCCGAGGAAGCAGTTCTGGATTTAGCTGGAGTCTGCATAATTCTGGAAGGGGGAGCTGGAGACACTGGTTTCAGAAGACCCACTGGTGTGTGGCTTCTAACAGCTGAATCCAATGTGTTAGGATCCGAGTTGGAGGTACTTGGTGTAGCAGAATCTGAAATGACAAAGGTACCTATCAGATCTAAAGTGGTCATAGGATCAGAGGATGACTTAGCTTTGCTCAGATTCGAAGTAGTCAGATCTGATATTTTTTTGTCTTTTCTCACATGGCTCTGACAAAGCCTTCTGGGAAGCAGAGAGGGCTTGTTTTTTAAACCCTTGGAGCTGACATGCTTAGAGGGGTTTTGAGCCCCAGATGAAGATGATGACACAGGTAGAAGGCCTTTCATTATAAGTTTATTGCATCTGTCCAACAAGGTCCGCAGATCAAAGGATGTACACAGCTCGCATTCAATATTCAAGGATCTATAGCACATTGTCGACTCTTAAAAGTTCGAACGTTATATGATCGACACCATAGGATCAAACTTTTAAAAGTTTGAACGTTTCAACGGAGATCTCTGTACACTGTGTAATGGGAAGATTTTCCTTTTCTGCACTGTAGTGCTATCTCGCAGTTGGTATATTTAAACTGCAGGTGGTGTGGGGGGTGCAGGGGGGCTTGCCCCCCTGCATAAACCGTTCAGGTAGGTTTTTTCCTTTGGTTTATTTTTTTTATTGCATTTTCAAACTTTTGAAAGTTAGATCATATGGTGTCAACCATATGACGTTCGAACTTTTAAAAGTTCGATTAGGTAATCATCTTCTTCTTTCAGCTTTTCCTGGTTAGGGGTCGACACAGTGGATCACCTGTCCACTCATGATTGGGAGTGGAGTTTTACAGTGTCGAGTTGCCAGCCCGGCGCCCAACCTTCCACAGAAGGCACACACACACACACACACACACACACACACACACACACACCTACGGCCAATTTAGAGTGTCCAATCCACCTGCAGCATGTCTTTGGGATGTGGGAGGAAACCGGAGCACCTGGAGGAAATCCACGCGACCACAGGGAGGACATGCAGACTCCGCACAGAAGGCACCCCAGCCGAGGATCAAACCGGAGAACCTCTTGCTGTGAGGTGACAATGCTAACCACTGCACCACCGTGGCCACCCAAAAGTTTGAATAGGTAATATAGATGCAATATTCAAGACCCTGGTCCTAAACAATAGACGCACTTCTTGTGGGCATCTAAATTAGGGACTTTATGACAAGAAGTGCATCTTTTGAAGCCTGTAGGTTTATCGGACATTATTTAATCTAATAATAATGTCAAGTTGAAAACGGTAAACTAACCATTGCACTTTCTAACAAAAAAACACACACACACCTACACACATGACCACCAAAAAACAAAGGAAAAAAAAGTCTGCTGTATCTCAAGATTTTAAGCAAGATAACAGCGATAAACAAATATTATAAGCAATTTTGAATACAGATAAAGCTATAAAGCAAGTATCGATGGCACCAGCGAAAAGGCAGAAGGAGGGGGAAAAAGGGCAGCTGTTCCTAACGCCTGCGGAGAGCTACAGATGGAGGGAGGATGAGAAAAAAAAGGTGATAAGCAAGATACTAAGTTTTTAAAAGAGAAAAACTTAGCTCAACACAAGTCTTTGAGATTCCCAATCGAGACTCAAGAATCTACATCTGGATGCACTGACGGCAAACGACATCTGGGGATTTAGGGAAGGTATGCTACATTATGGAAAAAGAGAGGCGCTCGAGACTTGATCCATAAGCCAAATCGGACCGGACATTGGACCCAAAACTCATCAGTGAGGAAGACTGAAAAGGACATCAGATACACAATTTTTCCACAGAAAAAAATGTTTTCAGTTACTTTATACCACTTTTAAACTGAAAGAAAAAAGCAAGTGTTCTGTTTGAATGCAGATCACATTCTTGAGACAGTCTGTTAAAACACAACAGTCCCAGTTGTAAAGTAAATTTCCTAATGAGGAAATGTAATAAAACATGAACAAAATAAAGAAAATGGAAGCCCCCCCCCCAATGGAATGTTCCTGCCCAGCAAAGGAAAGCACAAACCACCCATTGATCCTCATAGCAGCATACTCTTTGGTGGCAGTAAAGCTCTGAAGGATTTCATGCCCAAACTTGTCTTTTATTCAGCTCAGCTTGAGCTGCCAGAGAGTTTGTGCACATGGAAGGTGCCCTGAAGCAATGGAAGCTGTTCGGCTGTTATATCGTCAACAGGATACAACCCATATAGATAAGGCTAATGCAGCAGTGATCAATATGTTGATCAAGTGATAAGGCTCATCAACAGAGAATACCAGGGTAGTCTTGGCCAAGAATGAGCTATTAGAATTGGCCTTGCATTCTTTTGCTTTGAACAGTACTATATGAATCAGAGAAAATGGAAAGAAGGCCCGAGTCTATGTGAAGAAGTACTGTATGGTGAGGAAAGTGTGATGATAGCTAACAGGTCCATCTCTGGCAGTTCCCATATGTGATAAATATATCGAAATAAGTGTTGAAACTATTTCCATATGTGTGTGAGAGAGAGCTAGAGTCAAGGTCATTTTCCTGCTTAAAGCATTTACTATTTGATTCTCGAAACTTTAATAATGAAGTACTGTAAAATGCAGGTTGAGTTGTCATGCCCTCTCTCAAATATGGACTGTTGCTTTCTTGAACCTGGAGGATCTGTTTTTTTTTCCCTATCTATTTATGCACCATACTACTTTAGTGTTGCTTGTCTTGATATGTTCTGGTTGGAAACTGCCATGTAAGGTTGTCAAGAGCCCTGTAAATTATTTTCATTTCCTTTAGCCTGTCGAGAAGAGATACCACTTGTTCAGACCAGTCAGCCTGTTGCTCAACTGGGCTCTTCATATAAAATATAAAGGAGTCTGTTCTTAGATGCTGGATGTTGAGTGGGAAAAGCTGTTCCATTCCAATGGATTAGTTTGCTGCACCTCTTCACTACGGGAAGGTCTTTATGCACTGAGGGACAGGAATCACTATGCCCTGTAGATAAGTGGATTAGTTCCACAGAAAATTTTTGTTGTATAATTTACCCACAGCAGTAAATGTTGTCAGTCCTCACTGCTGCACTAGCTTTTAGATTGCGTCCGTTTTGTTCTGCTAAGGACACAATGATGAACAATATGGAGCCAAGAGCCTCTGCAGAATGGTCCTACCAAAGCCTATCATGGAATTAGAAAAGGAACTGAGTTTGTAATATTTTGTAAAAGTATTTACAGAGGTCCATGTAAGCTGCTTCTAGAATTCTTTGAGTCCACCCCTTTCCAATATGCCATCAAAGAAGGCAAGGGTTTACAGGGATGTGCCTTGATACTGCCTGGAACTGATTCTGCCATGGTGGGTATGACAAAAGGCAATAGCAGAGGACAACCAGCTAGAAATGGTCTGTTTTGACATTGGTTGTCCCTTCTTTGTTCCATCTAAAGAAACATATATCTGATCAGCAACTGACTTAGCTCCATCAAGATAGTATATGAACTTCCTCTGCACTTCCAGCGTATGTAGAGTCTTTTCTTCCCGGTTCTAGGATCTCCACAGAAGACTGGAAGACTTGCGTATGAGTGAGGGATTTGTTCTTAATGAGACCCTATCCCTATGGAAAAACAGACAGGGCTCACCCACCATGACTGCTTGCAACTCAGATACTCTTCTTGCACGTCAGAACAATTAGTACAGTGTTCCATGTAATGAACTTCAAATTTGCCTGATGAGCAGGCTGAAACAGAGACACAGTTAACTTTACCAGCACAATGTTAAGATGCCAAGAAGAAGTAACCTGTTTATGAGAAGGTTTCAAGTATGACTCCCTTTAGAAGCCATTTCACTAAAAACAGAGAAAAAAAGGGAAGTATCCATACAGAGACATGTGAAATGGCTGCAAGTTGTACCTTGAAAGAGTAGTAAGAGAGACAAGAGGATAGCAACTCGCATACATATTTCAGCATCAGGGTACATGATCCCTGATGGGACTCTGGTTATTGGATTGGCACAGACTAGAACATTTTTCCCACTTACCAGTACAAGATTTCCTAGTAACAGGTTTTCTTGCCTCCATTAGTACCTGCTGCAAGTCTTCAAGAAAGAGGTGCCTAAAAAGTATCAGAATGGAATCATACAGGCAGTTAGTTAAAGTTGTCTATAGTTCAGGTGCAGTAAACTCTCCTTGTGTTGTACAAGTAGGTCTGGTCTGTGAGGAAACTTGTAATTGCCATTGGCCAATTCCATAAGAAGGGATAACTAGGGTTGCCTGAGACAAAAGGGAGTTAACTACAATGATTTCTGAAGAGTCCTGCTGAATCTTCAGAATTTCCCTGGATATCAGTGGAAAGGTTTAAAGGAACATCCATGACCACAGGAATGAAAATGCATATTTTCCCAGGCTTGCTTGCAAGGAGCCCTGGAGTAGAATTTGGTGTCTGTTTTCAAAAAAGACCAAAAGATCTGTTTGAGCTGCTCCCCACAACTAAATCAATTCCTGGAAGATCCTCTCATTCTGTTTCCATTTATGAGGGTCTGTCCTGTCCTGCTGAGCTTGTCTGCCACTATATTTTGCTCTGATGGTATGCAAGATGCTTGGAGAGTTAATGAGTGCTATAGAACTAACTTTCAAATCATCATAGCCAGACTGCATAGATAGTAAGATCTTGTGCCCCTCCATTTGTTTACAGTGGTGTTATCTGTAATTACCTGTAGAAGACCGGACTACAGGTGAAGAGAATTCAAGGCATGAATTACAGACAACGTCTCACTGACATTTATGTGCTTTGGATTTTCTCAGGAAATCTATAGGCCTTGCACCTTTAACCCTACTAGAAATCTGATGACTCTGTGGTTAGAGACTGGCTTGGGGTGTGAGGAGAGAAGGGTAGACCTTGATTTGTTTTTATTTGATGTCTCCACCAGTGTAGTTCCTTGAAAAAGACCAAAATTGGCATCTGAAATTTCAATGGAAGCAAAACTTGAATCCATGTATTCTGAAACCACTGAGTTTTTGTCATATGTAACCTTACAACAGGAATTGTGAGGGTCACAGAAGCCATGAACCCTACATAAATTCTCTTGCAGAAGTCTGAGACTGATTGGAGAAGATCAGGAAAGTTCCCTGACAGAAATACACCTTCTCCTGTATCAAAAACATTTTTTTGCTGACAAGTATCTTCTAGATGATGGGATCAATGAGGATTTCTGACCACTCATGTAGAACCCAAAACTGGTCAAAAGATAAGACACCAGTTCTAAGGGCTCTTGAAGTCTGGGAAAAGACTATGCAAAGATACATACACTGCCTAAAAAAAGAAATATTTGAATGCCATTCAGACTGCTATGAGTTGGATCTAGACACTTTGTAAACAATCTGGGAGCTGTTAAATAACCCAAGGGATAATGCTGAAAACTGATTATGGGACCCAAAACCAGAAAATCTGAGAAAATTCCTGAAGCCTGTTGCTATGGGAATGTATTGATAAGCATCCTTCAGTTCTAATGTTACCATAAAATATCTTTGGGGGATAAGTAACAGAAGGGTCAGCATCTTCAATTTTGGCAGCTTCGTGTACAGATTTACAGAGGAAAGACCTAGAACTAGGCTCCAAGAAGGATCTTTCTTTGGAATGAGAAACCTTTAGGAATAGCATCCTTTGCTTCTTGGATTTAAAGGCATTGGTTCTATGACTCCTAGGTAGAGTACAGGATGAAGAACCTAAGGGAAAAAAAAAACACTCTAGTTTAGAAGATGGGAGGCACTCCCCTCAATGAAGGTACTTTCATCCAGTGCTAACTGTAACCATCTTGAATTGCTTTTAGCACACAAGATTCTGAATCAATCGGTTGTCAAAGGACAGTGTAAAGAGACAGCTCCTGGGACCGATTTTGAAAGACAGGTGCAGGAGGGGAGGCATGGGGATAGAATTATGGCATAGACATTCTGAAGTATTAGACTATCTTTTTTTATGGAAAAGATCCTTGTTTCTTGTTATTCATTTCCCTTCCTGCCATCTCTTTTCTGCAAACTGTCAGGAACCAAAGGTCTGCTGCAGCAAACAAATGCACCAAAACAAACTACGTAGACCACCAGGCTAAAATAAAATAAAAACAAGAACTTTTATTATGGCTGTGTTAGCGCTTTTGGGAAAATCTTTCTTCAGGCATAGGAGATTTACACAAACCAAATTAAATAAGTACATACAGCCTATCAGCATCCTAGAACAATTAAGACAAATAAATCAAGTATAAGGTCTACGCCTACTTAAAACAGGTTTTTAAAGGTACTAGTCCATTCACTCTCAGATACCTATCTGCTCCCATTTCCACTATCCATCCAACCTCACAAAACTCAGTATAACTCCTAATATCACCCCCTCTTGGGTTAGGCTTAATCTCTTGAAGTGCTCATCTATGTGTTGAAATAATGCATAATGTGCATGCTTCAACCTGATATCCGACAGGTGTTTGAAAAGCTTGTCTTTAAATTTACAGTTTGTCTTTCCTACATAGAAAGATGAGCAACATAGACACCTAGCTAGATAGATAACATGTTTAGTATCACAATTGACTAATAGGTCCGGACTATACTTCTTACCAGTAACTGGATGAGTAAAAGTCTGTTCCTTACTTATCAGGCTACAAGCTTTGCATCTATAACAGGGGTATGTCCCCTTCTTGTTACTATGATGTATTTTGCTCTTATTGCCGATATTATGCATGTCTCTATCACAAACAATTTGTTTCAAATTCTTGTTCTTTTTATATACAAATCTGGGACCATTCCCTACTAAATCACTTAATCTATCATCAGACTTCAATATTTTCCAATTATTCCTTATGTTGTCACATATTTGTTTATTATTACTACCATATGTCATATGCAGATTCACCTTACATTTGTTGTTAGGGCTGAAAAAGCCACTCTGTCCACGCATCATCCCCCTTATCCTATTTTGTACCCCTTGGGAAGAGAACCAAGGTGCCCCCTTAGTCTCTCTCAGCTGTAGGACTTCCTGAATCCCTTGTTCTATCTCATTACTTTTATAACCCCTAGATTTAAGTCTACTGGTAAAATCTATCATCTCACTCTTAAATTCGGATTAAGTGATTTAGTAGGGGATGGTCCCAAATTCGTATATAAAAAGAACAAGAATTTGAAACAAATTCTATGTGACAGGGACATACATAACATGGGCAATAAGAGAAAAATACATTATAGTAACAAGAAGGGGACATACCCCTGTTATAGATGTAAAGCTTGCAGCCTAAGTAAGGAACAGACTTTTACTCATCCGGTTACTGGTAAGAAATATAGCCCGGACCTATTAGTCATCTGTGATACTGAACATATCTATCTAGCTAAGTCTCTATGTTGCTCATCTTTCTATGTAGGAAAGATGAACTGTAAATTTAAAGACAGGATTTTCAAACACCTGTTGGACATCAGGTTGAATCGTGCACATAATGCATTATTTCAACACAAAGATGAGTTTAAAGGACATCATTTTTCATTCATGGTACTTCTGGTTACATACCCAGGCATATCTCCTCAACACTGTAGCAGTCGCACAGTACTTGAGACAGATTACAAACAATGGGATTTGGAAAGGAACTGCCTTCTGAAGGAAGAGTGGCAGACTATTTTGTGCAGGCAGTTTGAGGGAATTAACTTCCACACGTGTGCCTGATAATTAAGAATTCTGTACACCAAAGTAGAAGAAAACATTCTCTTAAGTCTGTCCAATGCCCTTCTTTGTCCACTGGGGATGGCTTGGAAGAAACCAGTAGTCTATTTCAGAGCTGTCAAAGATATATAAACAGCTGATTGATCCGATCCAAGGTGAAAGAAGAAATATTCCTTATTTTGAGGAACTATAAAGTCTAACTTTTTGGGAACTGAACGTTGAGAAGGTACAGTTGTATAAGAACAGTAAATATCTTTCCAAGATCACTATTACAATATTCCTTACAATACAAGTGTGATATCTTGCCAAGGGTAGCCATATATCCAGTCAGCATACCAAGGCCTGGGTCCTTCCACATGCTGTATATCAGATGTACGACTTAAGCCCAAAAGTGGGAGGAACATAAGGAATGTACACGTCAGAATTTCTTTGTCAGCAGTCTGAATGCTGAACTCAGTCTTTAGTCTGTTAGTCATACATCTCAGAACTGACTGCCTAGCAGTCTGGGCAGATAAGTACCCTGTTGAGGACCCCTCCTTTTCCTTTACTTCACTACACTTTCAAGTTCAGGTCACCCAGAAAAGAGAAATGTGATTGTGGGAGACAGACTATCCCTTTAGACCATCACAATAAATGTTTGCTTTGCTTTGGAGTGGAGGATTACAATCTGTTGTCCCCAAGATCCTTTGCAGCCACCTATCTTGTCAGTTTACTTCAAAAATCAGCATCTTAAGCTCCTCACCCAAGGTGTGATGTCAGCTGAGTCTTCCAGCCCTGACATCCAGCCTCCGCAAAAAGTCATCATCTAAGAAATTTAAGTCAGAGACTTCAGATGTCCATCCCCAAATACATATTTCTGCTGTGTCTGATAATGAGAAGTTAGACTGTCCAGTTCCGACACATGTCCAGCTATCGTGACTCAGTCAGCAGTCCATATGGGGCAGGCCACTTGCACATCCACGAGAGTTGATCAGACATCTGTTGAATTCAGGATTACTACTGGCAGTATTAAATTCATCTTCAAAGGCTGGAAAACAGCAGGTATGGGAGTGAATGAGGGATACCTTACTTGTAACATATCACAATATCTCCTCAGTTCATGGAGAATATCCACTAGGTCCCACAAAAATACCTCATTCATCCTGGCTGTTGCCTGAAAAATGGAAAATCCTCCAAGGGGGAGGGGGGGGGCACGTTTCCTCTGAATTAGAGAACTGGGATTTTTAAACTGCAGGAGAAGCAGCCCTATCTCTATCAGTGTCATATTCCTCAGACAAAGTTTTAAACTTACTCCTGGTTTCTGGTGGCTGAAAGGACTACACAAGAGGAACCCAGACAGATAAGCGAGTGGTCTGAGGAATGTCATATGGTCACTACAGCTTCACCCACTACTGGCTGTGGCACTGAATGAGCCTCCAGTGTTGGCAAAAGCTCTTTTGTAAGTTGTTTCTTTTTTCTAGTTACAGCAGGAGAAGAAACACCAAGAGCTGGGTAAGAATCCACACTGTAACTGAGGAGGAGGAGGTCTCAAAGGTGGACAGCATTGCTGGAAAGAGTTGGATGGAAGGTAAGTTGTCAAAAACTCTTCACAAATAGTACACCTACACTTAACACTTATCACACATCACTTAAGTGCACAGTCAAGCAACACATTAAAATCCTGTCAGAAAACCTTCAAGAGCAAAAGCACACTGACAAAAAATGGCAGGTATGTTATTACAAAGTGTACACAAGCCTTGACATACACAGTAAATACTCTTGTCCGCTCAAAATACTTCCTGACACTAAACTTTCTCGAGAACTTTTTACACAATCAATACTTATTTACACAAAAACAGATAAGTGCTAAAAAGAGCAGTCCCTGACAAGAAACGTCCACTTAAATGAAGCTAGAAGCAGACCTTTGATCCCATGAAGCCTCAAAGCTGCTGCTTATTAAGTCAGCAAGAAGGTACTGAAGAAATGTTCCTTCTGACTGTTGATTTCATGCCACAGGGCTATCCATTCAACAGTCAGACTAAATGTGTGGCAGGAGCCAGAGTTTTTTGAAAGTGGCTGGTTATTGTGTCTTGGGCAGAATGCAACCCATAAAGCCTAGTAGGCTACTGCAAGAGTGAGAATGATGAACATTTCTGAGATACCACAGTTCTTCATATAAAGTTTTTTGTTGCTGACTACAATTTGCCAGGACTGTCTGACACTTGTCTGCCCTAGTATAAAAACACTTTAAGAACTGAATATATGACTGGGCCTAGAAAAATACTGACGATAAATAGGTCATAGACGACTTTTTGTAATGTAACCTTACTTTCGGTGTTGGAAGATTACAGCTGTCTATTCTATATGTTGTGTCAACAGTTTATTTGCTTTTTGCTTTTTATCCAACAGTTATTTAGACAGGCAAAGAAAGGAATGATTTTGCTTTCCCCTTAATGAACTAGGTCAATCTCTGTAAGGCTTGCTGTACTAGAAGTGATGAGGTGCTTGGGGAACAAACTGCATTTTAGGTTTCTGAAGACATTCTTTGTTTAAAATGGATTATTGCCATTATATTGAGGAGTAGAAGATACATTTCTTTAAATGATCTTACCTTCAAACCAACAATATCATCATCTACTGGATTACCAAACAGGACCCCTTATGTCATCGCAACATTAAGTAACCTGTCTCTAACATTCTGTTTTTAAGAATGTATTCTGAGCCATGCAAATCTTACCAAGTGTCCCTAACAAGGCAGCTCATGATAAAACATCTACAGCATTATATGCACAATGTGAACTACACTGCTGACAAGAGCAATTCATTTCTCTCTTCTGTTTGCAACATTACCGGTGGTAACAAAATACAAGATTTCCCAAATTTTCTTTAGAATTGAACTTTAGTATGAAATTGAGTAAGATAAATAAATAGTTGCTCTAACAGATTTTTACCATATTTTTTCTGATAAACTTGAATCCTTAGCAAACTGAAAAGATTTAAGGGGGTAGCAAATTCACAACTCTGATTAAATGGAGGTAAAGAAATAATATCAGGATCTTCCTTATGTGAACTGTATAAATTCCTGTCTATCCAGTAGGGGCTTAAACATGTTCTCATCTTTTTAGGGGATGGCTTAGTTGTGTACCTGAATACTGACTAGATGCAATTAAAGCATCCCAAATTTTTTTTGAAATGGCGGTGGTACCGTCTACTTTTGAAATTGGCAGCTTTATAATTTCTCTGCATGTTTTAGCAGGTAAACAGGGAATCCCCAATGACCAACTAAAAAATTAGCCCTGAAAATTTAAAGTATCTATAAAAGAAATTCCTTATGGTAGAGATACTGAACAGTGAGAAAACATTGCTCAATAGAGATTCCAGAGAAAAAGCAGACTAAATCTGCAACATATACAATTTCTCCTCTTCATTATAATAATGGGGGAACTTTTCTTCCTTCTTACTCTTCCAAACATTTTAATGCCTGCAAAACTCAGCATCTCTCTGCGCTTCCAAAAGAATAATGTTGGACCTTGTTCTTTCATTGCAGTTTTCTGCACAATGCTACAACACTCCTTTGCAAAGGTCTTGTAATCAAAGAAGGGCTGTCAAAAGGCAGGAGTTGGAATAGATGGAATGATAGTGGGCCTAGCCTGGCTAAATACTGCAAAAGTGTTAGGTTCATCTACCACCCTACTGTGAACCCTGGATCTGATACTAAATATGCTGCTGCTAAGGTATTTTCATATGACATTACCAATGTACATGGCACTTTTGTTAATGATTGTAAATCGCTGCTTTGACAGTCATTATCAGTACCCTCTTAAAAATTAGGATTGAGAGTGAAGGATTTCAGCTCTTTCAAACTTTTGATTCTTCCTTTGATGAGTCACCTTTTTAAACAACAAAATCTGTTATCCATTTTTCTGAAAAGTAAACTACATGAAAATTAAAACAGTTAAACCCCCAGTTTTTTCAGCATGGAATCAATGAATGAATATGTGCTGGAAGACATATTATTAAGGCAGTGCTCCATCTGTAAAAACATTAGAGAAGAAACCCTTCCAGCAGAAGTATGTTCGGCCTGCAATAAAGTTAAGGGGCTGTGTGGAGTGGTAAAAATTGTACTAGACAACAACTTGGATGACGGTACATGTTAATTTAAAAAGGCAGTTTCAGCTATTAAGGAATATACAAAGGAATGGGATGAAGAGCGGGGAAGTGAGTTCCTAACATATGGGCTGGTAGTAACCCCCAAATCAAGATACTAATGCAGATAGTAAACTTTCTGACAGCTGTAACATGCAACTATGTTAGTGATGCATGTAATATAACAGGTGACTGTTAAACCACATATATCAACAAACAATTAAGAAACAAACAAATGAATTGCACACCACTGAAAATGAACTCCCTGATGCCTTGTAAAAAAAGGAAAAGAACAGGTCTAAAGAAAGGAAATCATAAGAAATCACAACTGACAAATATAAGATTTCCTAAACTGGACAATGAGAGCATAAATACATCTGCAGAAAAAAGTCTTGCGCATGAACATATAACCACAGGAAGACAATAATGGCAGTAATGATGCGTCTAATACACAGCAAGAACCCATTAATGGTACTACTTCTATAGATCAATTGTAATCATATTTATCTATAAATAACTGTGAATCTGATGTCATTTTGATTCATTCAACTGATGGGTTTGGATCCGACGTGGCCATTTCTACCAGGTCATCGGATCCTAGAATTCCCGAGCTCCTCCCTTTACCCACCACGCCCCACCAACCTAACATACTTCAGATCTCATTTGCCGACACTAGGTATCAGATGTGGACTTCTAGCTCTCAAGCATTTTTTTGCATGGTCTTTGGACTTTTCTTTTTTTGCTGGTGTTTGTGAGTTAATTACTTTTAATGCATTACATTTTTTCTTCACCCCCATATTTTAGTGTTTTAGCTAACTTTCTTTTCCCTTTTATCATCATTTACTGTGTTTCGGTACTTCTCTTCTTACCACTGCTGGTACCCATTTGTACTCTTCTAGAATACTTTGTCTACTACGCTTGGTAGCTTTTTCATCTTCTCCCTTTCTCTTCTTTAAAAAACATCCTTTTCTGTTAGAACACATGGGTTGTTTTCTTGTACCTTTTGCTAGCATTATATTTTTTGGTATTTGTGTGTTGCCCATAGCATTTCGGAGATGTTGGAGAAACCCTCTGGATTTAAAAAGTGCGTTTCCTGTGGGCATAAGATCGCACATTCTGATGCCCACAGGGAAAGTATGTATATTTGGGTCCAGCACACCTTGATGTTGACTGTGCTATTTGCTCCAGAGTTAATTCTAGGGCCTTATCTGACCGCAAGTACAAATTATCTGTGCAGGATTTCTTACCTTCTACTTCTTCTTCTGTGGCTGGGACTCAAACCCCCTAAAAGTCATAGAAATCAAAAGTTAAACACTCCAGTTAAGGACAGGGAGTCCCAGAAAAGGTCTCCAAATCAATCCTTGACTTCAGCTCCCTCATAACAGCCCTCTGCTAAGACTCAAAAGAAGTTGGCTCTAGCAATCTCGGAGCTGACAACTCAAAAATCAAGGTATCCTCAGATCTGTACCCTACTCCTTCCACTGGATCAGATATCATCCAGGATTCCCTCTCCTAGAAGAGTTGCCTTGAAGACATTCTAAGTTCTCCTTCCACTACATCCTTTCTTCGATCCTCCAGAAGCCTTTCAGAAGCAGATGTGGACAGGATGAGGAGGAAGTTTTTCAGGGCACAGATACAAATGGGGTTCTCCAGGCTCCGACCCCTTCCAGGCCTGAGAGCTGATGCCCTTCCATTTCCCCTCTGGTATCTCCTTCTCTGATTCATCCTTCTGTTTTGGAGCCACTGGATCAGAGATCTCTGGGGGTGTCTATTTCGGTTCCGAAGAATGTTTGTTCTTTGACTAAGATACTTCCCCTGAGCCGACATGCATTGAGTGTTTCGGAGCCGAAGCATAGCATCAGATCTGGGGGCTTGGAGTCGACTATCAAGCTTTCAAAGCAGTCTTTCCCCCTCACAACCTCGGTGCTGGTTAGTTTGGGTCCAACTTCCTCCTTGGGTGGAGCGCTGATGGGGTTGCAGGAACTGACAATATGAGAGATTCCAGTTTTGGAGCCACTGAATTCTGCTTCACCTAGGAATTCTGCTTTTGAGGTTGTGGAGCTGGTTTTCTTTATGACTAGACAGCAGACATCCGTGCCTCATGGTGTTCAGAGCCTCAATCATCTCTTCCACTGGGACAGCCAACCCAAGTCCATCAGGGCATTATCTCTTCTGACACTCCCCCAGAACACTCTATTGAGGAAGTCCCTCAGAAGAGAATGTGCAGAAGGAGGCACTTAGATCCCACCCACCCCCAGGAACCTCTCACAGAGGACACGGATTTTGAAAAGTGGGACAGGTCCCCCAGATCACCACCTGATGATGTCTGCTTTGAAGACATTCAGGAGCTGTTAAAATAAAAATGTGGCTGGTCTTCCAATACCCCTTCCCAGGAGGAATTAGTGTTCCTACAGGATTTCGGGTCTGTCCCATCTATTTCTTGGGTGATTTCCTGGCAGATGAGCTCATTGACTTAGTCTCTTGTTGGGTATGGAAGGAGTCAGACAATGCTGAGCCAATACTCAAAAGACTGGATAAAATTCTTGCCCCCCCCAAAAAAAAAGACCGCATGCACTGCAGCAAGGGAGTACCTGTTAATGCCATGGTTGCGGTTGCAGCTACATGAAAGGAACTAGTAGAACAGAGTTCTTGTCCATCCCCCTGATAAAAAGTTTAGGGTATTGGACAGATTTGGGAAACGTACTTATGCTTCAGCAACCTTTGCCCTTAGGTAGCTGAATTACTTGGCATAATTTACTAGTCTGCAAAGAGATTTGATCAAGGAGTTTACCAAATCTCTTTTGGGGTACATGTCCTTAGAGGATGAGAACAGAATTGCCACACAACTGGCCACCCTCCAATCTATCTCAAATGTGTCCATGAGGTTGATCTTCCATGCTGCTGAAAGTACCTCGGGGGTGGGTAGGTTCAGGCATAGCCATCAGGAGACATGCTTGGATGCACTTATGTGATTTTCCTGGAACCATTTAACTCTTCATTCATCAATACACCTTTTGACTGATCTTTTCTGTTTAGCCCCAAGGTTAAGGACACACTCTCCAGGTGTGAATAGGCAGAGGGGGGAACTCAACTGGAAGACATCCTCGCAGCAGAGGTGGTCTCTAGAGATTATTTCTCAGATAGGCCCTATCAGCGCTCTTGAAGGGAGGCTCTACTGTCCTCTCTGGAGGCAGGTGGGGGTCATTTATCCCTGCACCAGACAGCCTGGCTATCTATCACAAAAGATTCAAGGGTGCAGAGGATTACAACCAGAAGTTATACAATACCATTTTCCTTAGCCCTTCCCACAGTTATGAAGAAAATCCCTGATGTTCCACCCAGTCAGGGGGAAGCAGCATCTCTAGAAATAAAAAAGTTGTTAGAAAAAAACGAGTCATACAAGAGGTCTCACCAGACCAGAGAGAGTCTGGAACTTACGATTCTTTAGTGCCAAAAAAAGACGGGTGCTTCAGACCAGTTCTAGATCTCTGCAAGTTAAATCAGTTTTTTCAATATATGAAGTTTTGGATGGTCATGATTCAGTCTGATTTGCCTCTGCTGCAAAAGGACGATTGGATGTGCTCGACAGATCTTCAGAATGCGTGCTATCATATTGAAATGAACCAATGCTCCAGGAGACACCTACACTTCCAGCTGGGAGACAGTTATTACTAGTCCAGTGCACTGCCCTTTGGTCTCACCACAGCCCCAAGGGAGTCCACCAAATGCATCACAATGGTAGCAGTTTACTTAAGAACGCTAGGATTCTGTGTGTTTCCATATCTAGACTAGCTTCTTACTGTCCCAACCAAACATTGACTACTACAGACAAGGGACTACTTATTACCAGATGAGAACACAACTGGAACAGCAGTCAATTACAAGTCTCAACTCACCCCAACAGAGAGTCTGATGTTCAAAGGTGTTCGCTTAGGCAAAGTCAGTGAGTCTCTCTTCCCTCCACTCGAATAAACACACTGCAGTCCCATATCAAGAAAGTGATCCAGAATTCATCTCTTCCAGCCTGACTGATACCGCAGGCACTGGGTTCCATGGCAGCAGCTATCACCCTTGTTTTATTGGCCAGGTTTCAAATGAGAATCCTTCAATGGACTCTGTCAACTCAATGGTCCATTCTCCAACATCCATTATCCATGCCAGTCAAAACTATTCCAGAATGCAAACGATAAATTCTATGGTGGATTCATTCAAACTAGGTCCACAAAAACAGTCCTTTTGCTCTTCCCCTTTCCAAGGTCACGGTGACCACAGATGACTCCCAGCTTGGGGGTACTACTTGGGAAGAACAGTCCAAGGTATGTGGTTCCCCAAGAGGCCAAAACACATATCAATGTCCTCGAGATGACAGCTAGCCTCCTAGCACTGCAAGTCAGACAAGACATTCTCCCTTCCGAAACAACTGAGATACAGACGGACATTTTGTCAGTAGTGTGGAACATCAACAAAGTGGAACCAGATCTTACTCTGTTGAGAAGCTATGAGAGTATGGCAATGGGAAATCTCTTCCAATTGCTTTTTAATAGCAATGCACATCCCAGTGAAATCCAGTGTGACTTCACACAAACTAAGCAGGTCCATTCTGATACCTCATGAGTGATCTCTCAATGTCAAAGTGACTGAGAAAATTTTCCATCAATGGGGTCAGACATGTTGTGATCTATGTGCCTCACTATTCAACAACAAGTGCAGCAGGTTCTGTGCTCTGATCCCTCCTTTGGGAGGGTCACTGACAGATGGTCCAGTTCAAGACTGGCCCCTCCTGTCTCCTGTATGCATTTTCCACCCTCATCACTAATTCCCAAATTTCTTCAGAAAGCAGTTCGCTTGATGAGCACAGTTATCCTCATTCCACCCTTTTGAACTCATTAGATTCAGTTCCTGTTCCTCTGGCCTCATCTTCAACATCTACCCTGGATTCTGCATCCATCTCTAGACCTTCTGTCTCACCTGACAGGCATGACTCACCCAGACTTAACAGGCCTCACACTGACCACATGGTCTCTCCAGTTCCAATGACCGCTAGACAGGCTAGGCTCTCCTCCCCAGTCTGCCATATTTTGCTATCTTCCCATAAGGCTTCTACTGGAAAGACTTAGAGTAAGCAGAAAAGATTTGTCTTCTGGGCCTGTAGCAAAGATATGGACCCCTTTTCAGCACCTATACCAGTGATCCTTGAATTTTTAGCTTCACTCTTTAACAAAGGAACTAGTCCTTCTACTATCAGAGCTTAACTGGCTGCCATTTCCAATATCCACATGGGTGAAAATAACTCAACATTAGCCTCTCTTAAATTATGCAAGGCCTCTCTCAAGGGAGATTTTTGTTTAGACCTCCATTAAAAGATCCTACTCCTCTTTCGCATTTAAAGGCCTTAACCCAATCTCCCTTTGAGTTTTCAGCCAAATCTGACCTAAAATTTTTATCTCGAAAAAACATTTTTCTGGTAGCTATTACGTCAGCTAGAAGAGTACCTGAACTCCAAGCACTGTCTTCAAAGCCTTCTTATTTAATTTTTCACAAAGAGAGGATGTCATTGTGTACTGATTCATCCTTTTTACCTACAGTAGCTTCTGATTCAAATGTTAACAAGGTAATTAATCACAGAGTTTTCTTTCCAAATTTCTCAAGCAAACGAGAGTGCATGTTACATCTGTTAAATGTGCACAGGCAACTTTGTTTCTACCTTCAAAGAACCAAAGACTTTGGAAAATCTGACCACTTATTTGCTTCCTTTTCTCCTCTCAAATTAGATAATCCAATATCTAAAGTTATAATGACCAAACTGTTGACTGATTGTATAACCTTTGTCTATGGTAAATCAGGTAGATGATATTTGCACAGCTACAACATGGGCTAATCCCCACACTTCATTGCTCATTACAAACTGGATTTTATTTCTAGGAATAGAGCAGCATTTGGCTCAGCAGTGCTCCGGAATATCCTTCCTTAGGGGTCTCCTGGTGTTACTGTAGCTGGGGACTCTGTCCTATCAGTTGATGAATGAATGAAAATGACAACATCAGATTAAAAAGTTATGTATTCACCATAAAATTCCATCTGTGTTGTCCTTCCTACCCACCTGCCTCCTCCTTTTTGCCTTCTGGAGAGATCTAACCGCTGTTCCTTGTTTGACCTCCAGCTTTCCTTTTTCTACTCTGCCTCTGATATTTCTATTACTGGTTGTTCTTTTGTAATTAGGGGCAGCAAACTCAATCTGAGGTAAGTTAGGCTGGCTGGGTATTAAGGGTAAAGGGAGGAGCTTGAGAGGATCTGAAACCCATCAGCTGAGGAAGAACGAAGATGGACAATGCAGATGGAAGGTTATAATGAGTACATAACTTTTACTGCAAACAATGAATGCTGCAGATGGGCTTCCTAAAAAATGGAAGTAAGAGTAGTAGCATAAATCAATGTGAAAAGGAAAATGAAAAGGATGTTGCTATAAACCTGGTCAGTATCCAGTCAACAGAGAAATCTTGAGATTGAATGCCATTAAAAGGATTGTAAAATAATGGCAGGAATAGAAAGATTACCCATGCTGCAACAAGATAAGAACTGTGATCAAAAAATAGGTTTGTGAATATATAAAGTGCAAGAGAGATGAGAAAAAGTCTTAGACTGGTTGACTCATTTAAAATATCAAGCAAAACCACTAAACGCATTACACAGTCTTTAACAGTAACTAGTCTGACTGGAATATGGTTAAAGATATGTGTGGTAGATTAAGTGAAATACATGTGTGTGTGTGTGTGTGTGTGTGTGTGTGTGTGTATATATATATATATATATATATACATATATATACATATACACACACATCTATATATATTACACATACATCTACATATATATATATATATATATATATATATATATATATATATATATATATATATATATATATATGGGTTACCTTCAGAAGCTGGAAATACGCTTCTAAACTTCCACTGTGGTCATGTCTTCAAGTAAGTATGTGTTAAGGGGTTTGGGTAGGGGCTGTGGTGTGTGTCACTGTGTTTTGTTGCTGTGATGTGTGTGTGCGAGGAGAATGTAGCTTGTGTTTTGGTGTTTTAAGTGCGTTTGTATGTAGTGTGACCTCGGAGTGAGAATATTTAAGTGTGAGGGGTGTGGGGAGCGTGCCCCCCTGCTTTCATGTCATAGACAGATTGTGTGTGTTTGTGTGGAGAATGGTGTGTGTGTGTGTGTGTGTGTGTGTGTGTGTGTGTGTGTGTGTGTGTGTGTGTGTGTGTAGTAGTACCGCGAAATTCAAAACCTCCGGTATTCGAGGTTTTGAATTTCACCGTTTTTAGGTTTCATTGTTGTATGGATTCCGCTTCTTGGGCTCAAGATACTGAAATTCGAGATTTCAGTATTTCGAGCTTCTGAAGTGAATCCATATAGGTTCATATGTAGGTACTAGGCTATCTGCCCGAGGGCATTTATAAGCCTAGCCAGAGTGTGTCGGCTTTTGCTGCCCCATTGATTAATTAACTGATCCTCTGTCAAGCAGTGCCAATGAAGTGATCCCAGGCATGTATTTTCTGTTACCCATCCACTCGTCAAGGTTTCTCTTGAAGAGCGTTAGTGAGGGGCTCTGTCTAATGTAGTTTGGAATTTTGTTCCAAAGCATGGGGAGTTTCTGTGACAGGAATCTATCCCTCCAGCATGTTCTATTTATTGTTGTGGTGAAGTTTAGCTCACTAGAGTGCATGGCTCGCAGTGACTTGGATTTCTTTAGGTGGAGCATGTCCATCAATTCTGAGTTGGACATGGCTTTGTAAGTCAGGCAGAGATCACCTCTGAGTAAGCGATATGCCACTGAGTACAGCCTGAGTTTTTTCAGTCGGGCTGCATAGGACATATGTTTGAGGCCAGTAATCCTCTTGGTAAGGTACTTTTGTGGTCTTTCCAGCTGTTGGAAGTGTCTTGTGAGGTACATCCCAAATGGGGCATTGTACTCTACGATGGGTCTGATGAGTGATGAGTAGGGGCACTATAACCTCTACTTCTAGATGCAAACCCTTTAGTAATTAGATGGGCCACATAGAAGGATTTCCTAACTACTTTGGCAATATGATTGTCAAAGGAGAGATTACTATCTACCTGTGTCCCCAGATCTCTTATTACCTCTTCTGTATTAAGGGGGCTGCTATCTATGTGGTAATTCATGGGTAAAACAATTCACAAACGGGATGACTATGCATTTTTTGGCATTTAGCTTGAGGTCATGACTTTGACACCAGGTGTCCATCTCAGTAAGGCCCTTTTTGAGGATGTCTGTGTCAGCCGGAGAGTCAATTATGGCTCCCAATTTGCAGTCATTGGCGAACTTGGTTAGCCATAGTCCACCTGTGTTTGCCTGTACTTCTGAGAAGTATATGCCGAACAGTAGGGGTCCCAGGACCGAGCCTTGCGGGACGCCACTTGTGACTGGTTTAGAGTTGGACCTGGAGCCGGCTATTCTTACCGTGTAAGTTCTGTCTGTAAGCCAGTTGGCAACACATCTCGTGACGTAGGGGTTTATGTTCAGGCTGGTGAGTTTGTCTGTAATACCCAAGTGGGGAATGGTGTTAAAAGCCTTGGTGAGGTCAAGGTAGGCTGTGTGAACATATATATATATATATATATATATATATATATATATATATATATACACACACACACACACACTTACATACATACATTCATGCACACACACACACACACACACACACATATATACTGATTCTGTCATTCTGTCAGGAAGTAATGATCTAAAATATAGACCACTGAACTATATAAAAGAGGCAGTCACTAAAGTTCTGTATATTGTTTGGTAAAGATGGTTAAGCTCAGTTTCTGTGAAGTTCTATCATCCTACTGTGCTCAATCTTCTCAGGTTATGACAAAGTCGATACTTGTTTTAAAACACCTTTATTAAATTATCACTTAAGGCATAAGCAAGCATACATTAACGGAAAAGAAAAAAAAAACTTTATTCAGCTGCTTTTACAGTATTTGTGTTTCCTCCTCCTACTCTATTACTTTATCTTGTTTTTTCTGCTACTTGTGCTCTAAAGTGTTCAATTGCATCTTCTCTGCTCCATTTATTACTGCTTGTTTTTAGTCTGTTTAAATTTTAAGAGTTATTCTAAGCCTCTTAGTTTTGGTTTAAGCACTTGGGCTTTAGGCCTACCCCTTAGTTCTCCTTCACTTCCCTGCCTCAGATTCTGACAAATATGGATGGACAATTTCCTACGGTTTCTTCTACCAGCCTGGTTGATATGGGCATCTTCAGACAGTGTAGCACTTGCCTAATGGACACGGGCAACCATCTACTACTACCACCTAAGAACACAATTTATGAGAGATGCAATTACGTAAAGAAGCTAGAGTCTATGCTCTCTCCCTCACAAGTCAGTATATCTGGCACTGAGAATGTTGTCAACACAATCACTACACTCAAACACCACCCACAACTACACAACTCATACCCACATATGGAGGTTCTCAAGAAAAACAAATCCAAACAAAGGAGACCACAGAGGCAAAAACACATGAGAACTCCACAACCCTCCACACCACACACTATGCACAGTCCATACACTAGTGTCTTGCAACCACTAAGGCCTAAGTTACTATGGCTAACCATATTAGTCATAGCAGACCCCATTGTGAGACACAGAGATGTGCCTCTCACTATGATGGATAAGGAGAGGGTCACTGTTAGTTATTTGTCAGGTGCCAGAATCTGCCATATCATACATGCACTCAAGTAACTCAACAACATGCACTGTTATGACTCTGTCATAGTCCAAGTTGGCGTGAATGACTTGAGACGTACCTCCCTGAACTACATGATTGAGCTTGCTGAATGACTGTCCCAGACAGGTATGTCCTTAGCCCTAAACAGCTTTCTACCATCACCCAAATGATGCGTCAATAGAAACAGAAAACGATTGACTAACAACTGGCTTAGTTTCTGGTGTCATTCCAGGGGGATCAAGTACCTGACAGCCAGGGAAGACATGATCGATAAGACCTTGATGCTTTGCTAGAGATGAACTGCAGTTGTCTCACTTGGGCTTAAGGCTTCTGGCAAAGGCCCTTGCCTCCCCCACAGTGCCTTTTTTAGGAAAGTCATGAGGTCGATACTACCAACATAAACATTTCAACAAAATGTAAATTAAAGGTTATGCTGCTAATTGCTAGGAGTTTAAACATGAAACTGCACTCATTGCAAGCACCCTGGAATATGCTGACATTAGTGTAGTCAGAGAAACCTGGTTCAAAGCTGCGGAGGGCACCCCAGCCTTACCTGGTTACTCATCATACATTCAGACCTCAAACTGTGGGCAGCAAAGCCAAAGGAGGTGGAGTTTCAATATATATTAAAGACACACACACACACACACACACACACACACACACACACACACACACACACACACACACACACACACACAAAACCCCCTCCAGGCTGGTCAAACAGTATGACGCACAGGAGACACTCCAGGTGCAGTTAACCAGTGGCAAGACCCCTATTCAAATTACAGGTAGCTACAGGCCCCCAAATTTGACTAAAGATGCCCACTCCACCTATCTGGACCTCTTCAAATCTATCAAGATTCAACCCTTTACCCTGATCCTGGGTGACCAACCATAGACTGGAAAAACTACTCGTGCCAGAACACATGCCCACAGATTCCTTGATTTTATCAATGCAAATGCCTTGGAACAGCTAGTCGATACCCCCACAAGTGGTGATAATATCTTGGACTTGGTATTAACCAACATGAGTAACCACTGCAGCACCCCTACAGTATCATCCTCCCTGGTAAGATCAGACTATAAAGCGGTCACTACTCCCCTGACCCCCTCTACCTAGGGTCAAACAAAAAACTTCTCCAAAGCTGATTACAACCTCCTCAGCGGTGGTATAAACAGCTTTACACCCCCCTTCCCCACTGTAGGAACTGGCACCAATGTTCAAATTTACACCAAAGTGCTATACGAGCATTTATACAGATGCATGTAATCAGGAATACCTGACAGGACAAAAATCATCCTCCGCAAAGAAGAGTAAACCTGCTTGGTGGACATCTGCAATAAATAAACTATATAACAAAAGGAAAAAAATGACGTCCAAGACCAAGAAGGAGCAGGTGCCCAATTGGAAGCAATCTCTTCTTAGCCTGAACAAGCAAATAAGAGCACTAGTGAAATCTTCTAAATCCAACTTCGAGTCCAAATTGGCCGCATCTACTGAAGACAGTCATAAGGCTTTCTTCACATATGTCTGCAATCTCAAAGGAAGCACCCATATGTGTTCAGAACTGGTGGTCAAAGACACCACATACACAAATGCTGCAGATATAGCCAATCTACCGGCTGACAGATTCAGTGAAACCTTCTCTCCTCTGTCTCCCCCAACAGTAACCCCCCCCCCCCGATCTGTAGGGAAAGTACAGTTGTGTACACTTACCATAAATGTAGATGTTCGAGTGTATTCACTGTTGCAGTCATTACATTTGGGTAATCTGCTAGCAGGTTGCCCTCAGTCGGCCTGATTAACAAAGTCTTGGGTCCTGCGTCGGTTGCTGTCTCACCTTCCATTACGTCAGGGATATAAAACATGCAGCCGACACCATTACATCAGTTTTTCTTGCCACAGATGTCAGGTGCCCCCCCCCCCCCCCCGCCAAATGGGGAGCTAAATATATAAATATATATGTAGAATGAAAAACACAAAACATATACTTCCAAACAAAAGCAAATATACTAAAAAGGCTTTTAAAGATAGTAACAGAAATGAGAGGTATAGTTAGAGAAAAAACAGGGCTGGAGGGGGTGGGGGGTAACCAGGACTGCAACAGTGAATACCCTTGAACATCTACATTTATGGTAAGTGTACACAACTGTACTATGTTCTTCGTGTTTCATTGTTGCATCATTACATTTGGGTAGAATCTCAAAGCTATGGTTGGGAGGATGGAATTATATAGCATTAGGAGCAGCTATAAGGCCCTGCAGGACAGCAGTGGCAAAGCCTGCTCTGGATTTAGAGAAGAGAGGTAAATGGCAATGTTTGGTGAAAGTATGAACTGAGCTCCAGGTAGCAGCTTCTAGAATGTCTCTGGTAGGTACCCCTCTGAGAAAGGTTGCAGAAGTACATGCAGCCCTGGTGGAATGAGATCTGATCCCCTTGGGGACAGGTTTACCATGGTGCATGTAGCAGAAATTAATACAATGGCTTATCCATTTTGAAATAGTCTGCTTTAAAATAGCCTTTCCCTCTGCCCCTGCAGCAAATGCCACTAGTAATTGTTCAGATTTTCTTTGAGATTTTGTTCTGTTTAAATAGAATCTTAGTTGTCTGTGTATATCCAATGAATGCAGAATCCGCTCCCCCTTGTTCTGTGGATTTGGGAAGAAAGTTGGCAGATGAATGGTCTGATTAAGGGCCACACTAGATACCAATTTAGGCATAAAGGATGGATTGGTCCTGACAGCCAACCTGTCTGAATAAAAAATAATAAAAAGCTCCACTGCCATAAGAGCCTGTAGTTCTGAAATCCTTCTAGCTGAAGGGACTGCTAAAAGAAAAGCTGTTCTCAAAGAGAAAAATTTTAGGTCTGCAGTAGCAGCTGGCTCAAAAGGAGGTAGAGTGAGTTTTTCCAAAACAAAATTGAGATCACATGCAGGAGTAGGTGCTCCCCTGGGAGGTCTTAAATTTTTGGCCCCTCTGAGGTACTGCTTTAGCAGAGGATGAGGAAAGAGGGGAGGCTCCATGTTGTAATGAGCTGAAATGGCAGAGGCATGGGTTTTTATGGAAGAAAAAGATAGGCCCTTGTGAAGCAACTCAGTTAAATATTGCAGAATCTGAGGAATGTTGGGCATTGTTGTGCTTATTCCTTGTGCTTGGTTCCAGGCACAGAATCTTTTCCATTTGTCAGCATAAGATTTTCTAGTACTAGGCCTTCTGGCCTCCAAAATGACATCCATCACAGGTTTACTGAGAGATGTAACTGGTGAAATTAGTTGATTAGCCATGCTGCAAGATTCAGAGTTTGGAGCAGAGTGTGCAGAATTTGCTAGATCTGCTGAGACAGTAGGTAAGGTGTCTGAGGCAGGTACCACGGAGGAAAGTGTGACATATTGCGTAGGAGCGGATACCAGTGTTGGCGAGGCCAGTCTGGAGCAATCAGAATCATTTTTGGTTTTTCCTGTATGACTTTTAGTAAGACCTTGTAGAGCAGAGGCAGAGGAGGAAAGGCATAGACTGATAGTTTTTTCCAGCTGAAGGACAGAGCATCCATTTTCCAAGCTTTTTTGAGATGAATTCTCATGCAGAATTTGTCCAACTGATAGTTTTGGGGGTGAGGCAAAAAGATCTATGTCTGGGCTCCACCATTTGCGTGTCAACATGTTGAAAATTTGTGGACCCAGTTTCCATTCGTGTGGGTCCATAAGAATTCTGCTTAGTTCGTCTGCCAGAGTATTTAGCTTTCCTGGCAGGAAATGAGCTTGTAGATGCATTTGATAAGTCAAGACCACTCCGCAACGAGGGTAGAAATGGGTACCCCCCCCCTGCTTGTTTATGTACCACATGATTGTGGTGGTGTCTGTCTTTATCAGTAGTTGTCCTGGATGAAGATAGTCCTTGAAGGCCGTCAGAGCATTCTGTACAGCTAGCATCTCTTTCTGGCTGATATGTAGGTACATTTGATTTGGGCTCCATTGGCCCTGAATGCATCTCCCTGCCAGATGCGCCCCCTCAAGCAGAATCTGATGAGTCTGTAGTCAGGGTTTGGGCTGCAGGGGGTGGAATGAATGACAGTCCCTTGTTTTGGTGGCAGGCCTCTGCCCACCATAGGAACTCTAGCTGCAGGCAAGGAATGATAGGAATCATTGTTTCCAGGCTGTGACAATGTTGACTCCATAATCTTTTAGGTACCACTGAAGTTTCCTCATATGCAGTCTTGCAAATGGAATTAATAGAATGCAGGATGCCATGAACCCCAAGACCTACAGAATTTGTCTTGCAGATAGCTGGGTTTTTGTGGCCACCTGTTTGAAGTAAATCATCAACTGAATTTGTTTTTCTGGCGTAAGATAAGTCATCTGGGCAATTGTATTCAAGCTTGCACCCAGGAATGTAATTATTTGAAAGGGTACCAGTTGTAATTTCTTTTCATTTATGGTGTACCCCAGACAAGTTAGAAGCCTTTTTACAAATGCCAGATGTTTTAGAAGAGTGCCCTTGTTTTCTGCCTGAATTAGACATTCATCCAGGTATGGATAAATCTGAATATTTCTTTGCCTGCAAAATGCAATTACTGGTGCCTGGCACTTTGTAAAGACCCTGGGCATAGTAGATAAGCCAAAGGGCAGTACAGAGAACTGGTAATGCAAATAGCCTGCTTTGAAGTGAAGGTATCTTCTGCAAGATTCCCTGACTGGGATATGCAGGTAAGCCTCTTTAAAGTCTCGAGTTACCAACCAGGCATCCTTGCCTATCATAAGTAGTAACTGCTGGAGAGTCAGCATTTTGAATTTTGGAATGCCCAGAAATGTATTTAGAATGGATAAGTCCAGAATTGGACGCCATGATTTGTCTTTTCTGGGTACCAGGAAAAGTCTTGAATAAAAACCTTGTCCCTTTTCCTTTTCTGGTACCGGTTGAATAGCCCCCATATTCATGAGGGGCATAACTTGTTTCTGGGCTTCTGCCCACTGATTTGGAGGCAGATATAGGTTCATAGGTTCATACTAGGCTATCTGCCCTAGCCCATAGTTTTGGGAACTATACCCATTATTTTGCTGTGCCTCTGTCGAGCAGTGACACTGAGGTAATCCCTGGGGTATATCTGCGATCTCCCATCCATTGGCCAAGATTTCTCTTGAACAAGGCCAGCGAGGTGCTCTGCCTCACATATACCGGGATTTTATTCCACAGCATAGGGAGTCTTTGGGTGATGAATCTATCCCTCCAGCACGGTCCTAATAAGCCGTGGTCGAGGTTTAAGTCTGTGGCTCTTACGGATCTAGATTTTTTGAGGTGAAGCATATTCATCAAATCTGGGTTTGACATGGCCTTGTATGTTAGGCAAAGGTTTGGGATTGGCAACATGTGGAAATGATATCTGTATCCTTTGGATACTACATTTAAAACCCACTTGTCCTGGGTAATCAGTTGCCAGTTTCATGCATGAAGTGCCAGTCCCCCCCCCCCCAAAGGGGTGGTCAAAAGATAAGTGCTTGGTGACTGAAGCGGAAAGTCATTGAGACTGTTTACCATAGGAAGGTGCCTTGTTACATCCAGATTTGGAGGTGGAGACACCCCATTGCTTTGTTCTATAAGTTTCTTGTGACTGGAGCCTGGAGCCTTTGGAATGTCTGGGTTTGACCTGAGCGGCTCTGGTGGGTACTGGAAAGGACCAGTTCTTAGCAGGCCAGTGCCTACTGAACCTGGGTGGCTGCACTTGTAGGAAACCTTTTACAGTTTGCATAGATTTAGCTTTATCTTCCATCTTTCTCAAAACTTCTTCTGCCTTATTACCAAATAGACTGTCCTGTTGTAAAGGAACATCCAACAATTTTGCTTTAACATGGTCAGGCAGATTTTGCTCCTTGAGCCAAGCATGCCTTCTTATCACAGATCCAGTTATAGCAGCCCTGCAAGAGGCCTCCAAGGAATCAAAACCACATTGCAAATTATTTTTTCCAACTTGTTCAGCTGATTGCAATAAATCCTGCAACTCTTTATTTTCCACACAGTCAGAAATCAACATAATTTTCTGTTTAAGTAAGCCCATGACATGCTGTTGATATTTAAGGATATGAAATTGACAGTTTAAAGCCCCGATTGCCAAGGTTGCAGATGTGTAAAACTTCTTACCCCATCTATCCAGCGCCCTGGAATCTCTATCAGAAGGGGTAGGATTTTTAGCAGTAGAAGCCTTAACGCCTTTGGAACCCTGAGAAATGGTTACAGGGTCAGCAGTAGGGTTTTTAGAGAGGAATTTGTGGGAGTCAGGAACCCTGTAATATCTGTCTGGCTTACTAGGAGCCAGAGGCAGGGAATCAGGAGTCATACTGGAGTCTGAGAAAACATCAACAACAATGTCTAGAACAGGGTGGTATAGCCAAAGGCCTCCACTGAGGAAGAAGGAGGAAATCCCTAAGTCTCTTTTGATTTTGAGAAATCCTGACTCTCTCAGTGAAAGTATTCCCTTAAGGTATGCAAAGTTTCTCCAAAAGAAAAATCCTCAGGAAAGGAAGCAGAAGGGATGGAATCTTCTGCATCAGAGTCCTCAGAAGTGGGAATAGAAAATTCCTGATCAGAAGAGGAATCAGAAGAAATAGAAACCTGATCTGAAGATTCATAGTCAGTGCCTTGCCTAGGCCTCTTAGCAGGAGGGGGATGGGTACCCCTGATCAAGGTAATTAAATCCTCAGCCATTTTGATCATTTGTTTTTTAGGCATTGGGGCCTGTACACGTGGCCCAAGCGTCATTTTTTTTAGACACAGAAGTAGATTTTGGCCTTAGTTTTGAAGATGGCGTCGGTTTAATATACAAATCTTTAGGCCTGAAAACACCCTCAGAAGCTGGTGCCTGCTCAATGGCTCCAGACCCATCTAGGGTAGAGACATCTGTGGGTTCAATACTTAAAGTATCTCTCGGCATACTGGACTCCGAATGGGTCTCAGTAGAGGCCTGCGAATCAAAAGTAGCAGGTATCAGGGGCTGCGAAAGCACCTCACTGAGTACCGGCAACTGGCTTAGGAGAAACTTCCTCGCCAGTTTTGGACCTCGACGGTCTGTCTCTGTCTTTTTCTTTGCGTTTTTTAGGTATTCCAGTAGTCGGATTGCTAACCGACGACATTTCTGGATAGCTAAATCTCGAGCCAAAATATTTAGAAGCAAAAATATACTGACGTTTAATAGTGTGTTGATTAAATTTAGCACAAAACCAACAGCAAGGCATGTTGTGGTCAGGGCCTAGGCAAGGAATACAGTACAAATGAAAATCCTTATGAGGTATTTGCTTCCCACAAGTAATACAATTATTAACTTTTACTGACATCAGTAAGGAGCAAGAAAATGTTTCCCCAATGGGATACTTAGCTTTTAAGATGAAGACTTCGGTTCTGAAACTCGAAAACGAAAATTTCAGGAGTCGGCCGACCGGCACTTGCGAACTGCTTCTGCTTTGGGCACTGTGCGGCAAGAAAGACTGATGTAATGGCATTGGATGCATGTTTTATACCCCTGACGACCTGACGTTATGGAAGAAGTGACAGCAACCGATGCAGGACCCAAGACTTTGTTAATCAGGCCGAATGAGGGCAACCTGCCAGCAGATTACCCAAATGTAATGACTGCAACAGTGAAACACGAAGAACATCAGGTCATCACTGCCCTCTCAAAGGCAAAAAATACAGCCACCATGGGACCCGATAACATCCCAGGCTGCATCCTACATGAACTCAGGCATGAACTTACAGCACCATTAGGCACCCTATACAACCAAAGCCTGAGTACTGGCTTTGTCCCAGCTGAGTGGAGGACAGCCACTGCTATCCCTTTACACAAAGGTGGAGCATCCACTGATCTGGGAAATTATAGACCCATCAAGCCTAACTAGTCTGATCTGCAAGGCCATGAAACAGATTTTCATGGATCTCATTATCAGGGACATTGGCAACCATTAAAACACTTGACCCCCACACAGTTTGGCTTTGTCAAGGGGAGGTCATGTCTGTTAAATATGGTCGACTTCTTCACCAAAGCCATGGATGAGGGGAAGATGGTGTACACTGCCTACCTTGACCTGGCCAAAGCCTTCAACACTATTCCCCATTCGGGAATAATAGATAAACGCTCGCAACTAGGTATCAATCCATATGTTACCAGATGGGTAACAAACTGGCTCACTCATAGAACTCACCTAATCAAAATAGGGGAAGCCACCTCAAGCAGTAAGTGATGTACCTCAGGGATCAGTTTTGGGGCCTCTGTTATTCGGGATATACTTCACTGAGGTGCAGGCCAAAACCAGTGAGCTATGGCTGATCAAGTTTGCAGATGACTCCAAGCTGGCACAGTCATCAATTCCCCAAGTGAAGTGGACATCCTCCAAGAGGGTCTCACCCAAACAAATGACTGGTGCCAGAAACATGGCCTCAAGCTAAATGCCAAAAAATGCATCAATATCCCCTTTGGGAAGAGTGATGTCACCGCACATTATCACATTAACAACAATGTCCTAAGTACACAATTTGTAGTGAGGGATTTGGGCACCCAGGTTGATAGCAACCTGACTTTTGACCACCATGTTGCTTCCATTGTACAGAAAGCTTTCTACATGGCCCACCTCATAAGTAAGGGTATCTCATCAATGGACAAAGCGGACATAACATCCCTGTACCCTTCCATTATAAGGCCAATTATGTAGTACAACACCCCCTTTGGCATGTACCTCGCAAAGCACATGCAGCAGCTGGAGAGACCACAGAGGTTCCTCACCAGGAGAATCCAGGGCATCAAACATCTACCCTACACAGATAGGCTAAAAGCCCTGTCCCTCTACTCAGTCTCATACAGACTCCTCAGAGGTGCCCTCTATCTGGCATTCAAAGAAATCTCAGACCCCGCCTTGATGGGACTGCTGCATATCCGCAAGTCAAGCTCCACTCGATCAACCCATACATGCAACCTCAACCTAGTCTGTGATATCAATAGGACTTGTTGGTGGGACAGATGTGTGTCCCAAAGACTCCCCCATTTGTGGAACAGACTCCCTCTCCACGTCAAGCAGAGTACCTCATTATCCCTTTTTAAGAGCAACCTGGATAACTGGATGGGAAACAGAAAATATACCCCTGGGATTCTACCTTTGCCCCTGCTGGACAGGGGCTTTGAGTGCTGACTTGTCTAAACATGGGCTCTTTGATAAACTAATATTAGGAAATATAATAATAGGTAATAATGTACTGGACACAGTTAACCATGCAAAAGCCCTTGGTACAATATGCGGAAATGACTTGAAATTTAAATAGGATATTTTGGACACAAAGGCTACAGCATTAAGAAAGATAAGCCTACTCTTGACTACCTTAGAAACCAAAATCACTAAAAACAGTGTTCATATCTATGGTGAGAACTATTACTGAATATAATTTGCTCTTCTGTGTTTTAACTACTTCCATGTCACTTTACAATAAGGAGTGTGCAAAAGCTCAGGAAGAAGACTGAGAGGAGGAAGGGCCAGCAGAGCGCTCTAGGAAGTCATGGAGAATGGCCCTGGCAAAGCCAGCTCTGGCCCTAGAAATCACATCCAACTAGTACTTAGTAAATGTATGCACACAAGTCCAGGTTGCTGCCTCAAGAACAGAGTTCGTATCCAGACCATTGAAAAAGCACCAGAAGAAGCCACAGACCTAGTGGAATGAGCCTTAACAGAAGAAGGAAGGCGCGTCCCATGAAAAGAAGAGCAAAAGGAAATGGCTTCAGATATCCAAGAGGAAATGGTTTGCTTGGAAACAGCTAAACCTAAACACTTAGGATGAAAAGCTGTTCAGATTTATGAAAAGCTTTGATCTTATCCAAATAATATTGGAGTTGTCTATGTAAATCCAAGGTCTGCAAAATCTTCTCAATAGCAGACTGTGGAGAAGATAAAAAGTGGGCAATGAATAGACTGATTAAGAGAGAGAGAATTCATTAACCACCTTGGGCATAAAAGAAGAACTAGTATGAAGGGACACCCTGTCCTCATGGAAAACTAAAAAAGGAGGAACAGCCACATGGGCTTGCAGCTCAGACACCAGTCTAGCAGAAGTAAGGGCCAAAAGAAGAACAATCTTCCAAGAACAATGCTGTAAATAAGCTAAAGCAGTAGGCTGAAAAAGACCCAGAGTCATTTTTTTAAAACAAAATTAAGGCCCCAGGAAGGGGGGACAGGATTCCTGGGAGGCCTAATATGAAAGACACCTTTAAGAAACCGTTTGACCTGAAATCTAGAGGGGAAAGGGGGAGTAAAGGGCAGACAAGCAGAGATATCTGATCTGTGGGCCTTAACAGATGAATATGGCAACCCAGCATTGAGCAATTCACACAAATAAGAGAGAACCAAAGGACCTTCCATAGTAAGTGGATCCAGGCTGTGAGAAAGACACCAAACAGAAAACCTCTTCCATTTGGATAACTAAGATTTTTACAGTAGTGGGTTTCTTGGTCACCTGCAGGACCCAAAGCACATCCTTGGAAAAAAAGGTGTCTGCAGGGAATCAAAACTCTATCCCCCACAATGTCAGATGAAGAGTGGACAGGTGGGGATGGATAAGAGATCCTTGCATTGTGTGAGTAGGTCCACCTTGTGAGGTAATGCTGTGATTACTGCCCCTGGCAAGCTGCAGAAGATGGAACCAATGCTGCCAAGGGCAAGATTTGGGGCATACCCTGTTTCATCTTGAACAGGACTTTCAGAATGAGATTAAAGGGAGAGAAGGCATAAAGAAACATCCTCTTCCAAGAAAAAGGCAGGACATCCACCTTCCAGGCCAGAAGGCATGGAACTCTGGCACAAAATTGTGGAAGTTGTCGGTTCAGAGAGGAGGCAAACAGATCTACTTGAGGAGTATCCCACTGGTGGACAATGCCCAGAAACACAGCCCTGTGAAACATCCACTTCTAGGACAGTTTTATGGGCATGCTGAGAGAATCTGCCAATATGTTTTGATCTGAGGGAATGTAAACTGCCTGAAGGGTCACCTGATACAGGAAAGCCAGCTCCCAAACCTGAAGGGCTAACCTGTATAGGACATAAGACCTTGTCACCCCTTGCTTGTTGACATACCACAGCATGGTTTGTGACATTCTTGAGGGGCCCTGGAAGGAGAAGAGAATGAAATGCCTGAAGAGCCAACAGACAAGCTCCCATCTCTGTTACTGATGTGGTCTTTCTTTTATGGAAGTGACCAAATGTCCTGTAGCTTCAAAGGGCTGAAAGAGGCCCCTCACCCCACATCCGAGGCATTGATGAAAAGTTCCTGAGAGGGGACTGCAGGTTGAAAAGGAAGTCCAGAGTTGAGGGACAACTGATGAATCCACCACTGAAGTTTCAGCTTGAGGCATGGAAGAAGAGGGACTAGAAAATCTAAAGGATGAGAATATTAAAGCCAAACTGACTTTAAGAAACCACTGAAGCTTTCTCATGTAGAGCTTGGCTAGAGGAAGCATAGAAATGGTGGAAGCCATGTAACCCTGAGTCCTCAGAAATTCTCTGGCTGTGACTAAAGCCACAGAAAGAAGGGACTGAACAAAAGCAACGAGAGTTAAGGTTTTGGGAGGAGGCAGAGATGCCAGCACTGGAACAGTCTGGATCCTACGCCTAGGCAGCATTGGTTCCTGACAAGAAGTCAGAAAAGAGTTCTGGAAATTTACAGTAAACCCCAGGCTTTGCAAGAGAAAAAAAAATGGTAAAGTGTATATGCTGAAGTAAGATCTCTTGAGAGGTGGCCTGAATAAGTAGGTCATACAGACAGGGAAAGACGTGTATCCCCCTTAGCCTGCAGAAAGCTATCATAGGCATGAGGCATTTGGTGAAGACCCTTGGGGCAGTAGAGAGGCCAGCGGGCAAAGCACAGAACTGAAAATGCCAGGAAGCAACAGAGAAATGTAAAAACTTCCTGAAAAGGGGATGAATAGGAATGTGTAGATAAGTATACTTGAGATACAGAGAAACTAGAAAAGCCTGAGGAAGTAGCAAAAGAAACAAAGTTTAAAGGGATAGCATCTGAAAGGAAGGGATCTTCAAAAAGTTGTTTAACTGAGAAAGATCCAGAATAGGTCTCCTTGTGCCATCTTTTCCTGGGGACCAAGAAAATTCTGGAGTAAAACCCCTTCCCCCTCTGAAGAATTGGAGCTTCTTAAATTGTTTCTTGAGCCAAGAGACCCTGAAGCACCTTTGGAAAAAAGGTCAGTTCTTCCCAAGAAGGCTAAGGAACACCCAAGGGAGTTTTTTTTTTCCCCGAAACTATGTAATTACCCTGTCAAATTAAGGAAAGAACCCAAGAGTCTTGGGTGACCTTTACCCAAACAGTAAAGGACAAGGAAAGATGCAGAAAAAGAGGAATGTGACTGACAAGAACAGGATAGTCATCAGAACAGCACCTGGTATGTTACAAAAAGCAGACTTCTGAGTAGGAGGAGTTTGGGTGGCCTTAGCAGGGAGAGTCCTTCTACCATCCTTTTTACCTTAGGGGGAGGGTGAGACTGTCTACAAACAAAGGTAGGCTTATTAGGATAATTCCTCTGAAACCTGGGCACAGGGGAAAGAAAAATACGCTCCAACTCTTGTAAGGCCTTGCTCTTTTCTTGTAGGGACTTAAACAACTCTCCAGCAGCAGCACCAAATAAATACTTATTATCCAGAGGAGCATCCATCAGTTTAGCCTTCATTATCATCAGGCAAAGGCTGAAGTCTGAGCCAGGAATACCTCCTCAAAACAGATTGAAAAGCAGCAGCCCTAGATGAAACATCAGCTGCATTTAATGGAATGGCGAGCTACTTGGGAGGACACCCCAAGCAAAGCAAGAGCAGAGGTCTTCCCCTCAGAATCAGGGAGATCTGAAACAACCTGACAGGTTTGAGAGAGAAGAGCCAAAATGTACCCTGTCATATGTGTCTGATAGTTAACAGCTCTAAAGGCTAGGGTAGCCGAAGTATACAACTTCTTACCCAGCCTCTCTATGGTCATGCAACATGCAACCCTAATCAAGTGGCAGCAATTTAGTAGAGAGCAACAATTTGGAAGGCTTATCGGAAACCACAGACAGGTCAACAGATGGACACTTAGAAAGGCACCTGCAGTCTTTAGACACTTCATAATATAAAGCTTAGTTTTTTGGGAGTAGGGGGCTGGGAATAAGGAGCCTGAGAAGCAGTGGAAAAGGCATCCAGCAAGGCTGCAAAAATAGAAGGAACAGCAGAGGGTCTAGAAGATTCCATTTGTAGAAGCTTACAGTACCCTCTTCTGAGCATCAGACACCTGACCACAGTCTCATTTGAAAAATTCCATCATTCTGAAAACAATATCACTAAATGAAATCTCCTCAGAAGGAGAGTCAGGACCGACAGACTCTTCTTCCTCAGAACCATAGTCAAGTGGCAAAGGAATCTAGGAGGAATAAGTCTTGGACTCTTCATCAGAAGCAACATCCTCCTCAGAACAAGAATCCTGTTCCATGGGTCTCTTATGAGGGTTAGATGACCAGAGGGAGCAGGAACAGAAACACCCTGTGGAGGCTTGAAAGCCATAAGGGCATTAAACAGGCCTTGAGTGAAGTTTTGTCGTTCACTTTTGAGAATCTTTTGGAGCAGGCAAAATATGTTTAGTTTCTTGCTTCTTTTTGAGTAGGAAGTGAGCCTTGAAAATTTTTGGAGGCTCTGACCCCTGACGGCACTCAATAATGGTAGTCAGAACCTCTTCCATTACTAAAATTCGAGGAACACCCCTAGGCTCTTCAGTAATAACCAGCCACGGTTCCCCCTGTACATCTGTGAATGCAAAACATTCATGGACATGTGTGGCATTGGGTCCATGCCAGCCTCAGAAGTGGTCACAGCAGAAGGATTCCGGGCTTTCACCAGCCTCAAGAGAGTTATCGGGTGGCAGAGGTACAGCCGCAGAACCGCCCAGACTTTCTTGGACTTTTTCTTCACAAACGGCTGGCCCTCAGGCCGGGAAGATCCTTCCATGGTATCCTTAGCCAACAAATTTAAGTCATTGGATGCCCTTACATTCACTGCTGTTGTAGACGTAACTATATGGGATTCCTTGCAGTGGAAGCCTGATGTCCAGCCATTCTTCCAAAGACTTCTGAATTTAAAAGTTATGCCGAACATCACCATACACACCCTGGGTAATATAGGGTATAAAGGTGACATTCAGGCTTACCAAAAAAGAACTTCTTTGCTGCCAGTCTGAACCTGCATTTGTTTTCTGTCAGTTGAACGCATTTTCAATCTCCAGGGACTTCCTTTGCCTTGTTAGTAGAAGGAGTACATCAATGTCAAAGAGATGAGAGCTCTTCAGGCCTTTCAGTCTCACTTTCCTCCAGGGCCACTCAAGGTATTCACAGACAATACCATAGCGATGTGGTATATCAACAAACAGGGAAGGATGAGATCTTATCTTCATTCCTGGTAAGCACTTCTGGTATGGGATCTTGCTGTCAAGAATCAAGTGACTCTTCAGGCAGCTTATATCCCTTCTGGTCAGAACATTGTGGCAGACACTCTGAGCAGGTCCTTAACTGAATCCCATGAATGGATGCTTCACAGGGATGTGTTTCTGGACATTATCCACCAGTGGGGTACTTCTCAAGTGGATTTTTTTGCCTCCTCATAGCTCTCAACCTTCCACCTCCAAAAAGAGGAACATTTGCCCTCATAATGTGGAACGAATGGGCAAAATGTGGAACACATACTACTGTCTTACTAACATCTTCAACTAGGAAGGCCATAGGATGGTTAAATATGCTGGTTTTACTTATAAACAAAGACCTTTTAATGAATTCATATGATTCATTTCTATTTACCATGGATTTCACTTGAAAAAATTCCTAACACTGAATGTGTGACAGAGTCTTTCAATGTGGAACATTGAGGAACTTTGAGGAACATGAACTTTTTAAGACCCCAAATGAGGTACGTTCCCCGTAATGAAGTACACTTGAGAAGTATGTGCCTCCCTCTGAACAGACAACTTCCTCTGTTTTGTGACAGTATCCCAGGTCCTCTGGTGTAGAAGGTGGATGCTCTCTCTTTCTCTTGAAAGGTGAAGTTTCTTTATGCATTCCCTCCCCTTCCTCTCACCCCCTTTTGGCTGCTGAAGCACTGATTCCCTCTTCTTCTTCTGCATCTAGCCAGGGGCAATCATCACAAGTTTTCATGGGGTGGATCTAATCACGCAAGACAAGGGATCTCTTATGCATCCTCCTCACCTGTGCACACTTCAACTGACACTGTGGGTGACAGGATTTTGACTCCTCAGAGACACCTTTTCTTCTGAGGATGTGCTGCATGTCCTGCAGGAGGCCAGGAAACATATGACTAAAAAATCCTACTTATCCAAATGGAAGAGGTTTTCTTTTTGGTGCCTTTCTTGTAACCTCGACCCAATTACTGTGAATGCTCATTTGGTTCTCTGTTATTTGTGTGAGTTGCTCAATGCTGGTTTGGCCTATTCTATTAAGGCCCACCTATCAGCTGTCTCTGCTTGTCTGCCCTTTTCTCCTCCTTTAGCTGCTAGATTTGAGGTGAAACAACTTCTTAAAGGCATCCTTAATATTAGACCTCACAGGAAGCCTGTTCCTTCTCCCTGGGATCTTTCTTAAAGGCGTCCTTAATATTAGACCTCCCAGGAAGCATGTTCCTTCTCCTTGGGATCTTAACTTTGTTTTAGAGAAGTTGACTCAGGGTCCCTTTCAGCTTGCTGCTTCAGCATCCTTGCAACATTGATCATGGAAGACTGTTTTTTTGTTAGCGCTTTCTTCTGCCAGACAGATACCCGAGTTGCAGGCCCTTATGGCTTGCCCTCCTTTTTTGATTTTTCATGAGGACAGAGTGTCCTTGCAGACTAACCCTTCTTTTATGCCAAAGGTAGTTAATGAGCTATCTATTAATCTGCCTACTTTTTTCCCCTCTCTGCAAACTGACAGTGAGAGAGTGCTGCATACTTTGGACATGCATAGGCAACTTCGAGTTTATTTGGTTATGACCAAGGCTATCAGAAAATCTGATCAGTTATTTGTTTCTTTTATTCCTAGATCTTTGGGGTTTGCTGTATCCAGACTATTTCTTCTTGGATTGCTAAAGCTACTTCCTTTTGTTACACTTTTTAATGGCAAGAGCCTTCCTTTTTCAATTAAGGCTCATTCTACTAGAGCTGTGGCTTCTTCTTGTGCTTTTTCCAAAGGCTTAGATACTAAATCTATTCCTGAAGCAGCTACCTGGACTTCTGTACATACCTTTACCAAGCACTACAAAGTTGGATGGTATCTCTAGAGCTAGGGTTGGTTTTGCTAGTTCAGTTCATGTTTTATTATGGGATTCTTCTGCCCCTTCCTCCTCCCTAGTTTCCTCTTGAGCACTGACACTCTCCCATATAGTTATCAATACTGCAGCAGTGAAAGTAAAGACGTAATACAGTTGTGTAAAATCTTACCATAAAGGTACATGTCTTTGCCTTCACTGTTGCAGTATTTGCTCCCTCCCTCCATCCCCCTGGTTCTTTACCTTCCTGGATGTACACGTTACCTATTGTGTTACTTGGACAGGTGTTCCTCCTGGGGCAATCAGTTCTGTTTTTGGTAAGCCTGAATGTCAACATTATGCCCTATGCTACACAGAGTGTGTACGGTAACGTTCGGCATACCTTTTAAATTCAGAACTCTTTGGAAGACTAGCCAGATGTCAGGCTTCCACAGCAGGGAATCCCATATAGTTATGAATATTGCAGCAGTGAAGGCAAGGACAACTACCATTATGGTAAGATTTTACACAACTGTACTTTCTCTAGGTGAATCTCAAGGGGAAAAAAGCAGACTCCACAACATCTTAGGGACAAAGGACTGATAAATCTCACAAGATGCCTGGCCGTGGAACGTGCTTAAACAGAACAAACACAGATAGTGACAATCTTCATGGGGAATCTGTCTCACGCACTGACATTTCTCCTTTCTGGATAACATGAAACCCAGCAACCAGAAATAAGGCAAACGTAAGATAATAAAACCAAAAACCCCAAAGGGCACTTTATCTGAAATCAGTAGAAACCAGTAGACTAATAAGCATTCAGAGTGTTGATTGAAGATGGCAAAGAAGTTCTGAGGATGGTACATCCAGATGTCGCCTTTATGCCCTATGCCATGTGTGGGGAGCATACATGTGATGTAATGCGCATCCTTTTCAACCAAAAGGCTTTGGTATACTGGCTGGACGTCAAGCTGCCCTTGGCAGGTGATCCCTACTGTAGAGAATACTACAACAGTGATATGGAAGGACATCACTAGCTATAGCACCCAAATCTAATTACTATACAGTACTAAAAAGGCAGTACATCATCTCAACATGAACTTGTGTACTAACAGTATCATAACACCCCAACATCTTACAATCTCAGCTTTAACGAGCTACACATCTTAGAGTCTAGTTACAACTTCAGCCCTCCATCCTAAAAAACATTTTGGTTGTTTGCTTCTGGACTCCTAGCAGCCTGATATCCCTGGCTTTTAAGGTCTCAGGAAATGCATGCAGTACTCAAGGTATGGCCAAATCAGAATACAGAAGAATAGGAACACCTCTGAACACACCCCAGCATTCTGCTTCCTGCTGCGAGTGTCCTCAAATGCTGCTCTTAGCGATGGTCCAATGCACATGTGATCAACACACTTAGATAATTTCTTGCTCTGCAGACATTAGTTTTAATCCCCTCTGCTGATTCTTCAGACATGGCTGTTGTGGCACAAGTACTGCATCTACAGTAAATATTCACGGTCACCTTTCTGGCCAACTGGTCAGTCTTTATAAAACCCTACCTAGATTCTCCAAATCATACATTATTGCATTTATTTTTTGTGCCATAAGAAACTAGGCTAACACACATTTCTAACCCTTTAGATACATCTGAAACAAGTACAGTGAAGCGTAATGGATTGAATACCAATTTATGCAATACTTCACTAGTCATTTTTACTTCCTCCTCTCATCATCCCTCTGACCACAAACCTTTGTGTCCTAGTGTTTAACCAAGCAGCAACCTCAGTTCTCAGTTTTGAGCCATCCCCCAACCTTTGCACTTTTCATAGCAAATGTATGTGTGGGACCAAATCAAGAACTATGATGAAATCCAGGCAGCCCAAATCACCTGTTAACTTGTACTATAACTCAATCATGAAACTAAATCAGGTTTGACTGACAGCTCCTTCACATCATGAAACAGTGGTTGTTTGCGATTCAGGACAGATGCTGACTTTTTAGACAGAAACTAGCATTCCTCTCAGAAATATTTCCATGGTTTCCGTGTCACTGCTCTTAGGCTAACAGGCATTTAATTCCCTGGATTTTTTTCACACTTTCTGCCTTGGACAAGGGTGTTCTCTCTCAGTCTTCTATTCCTTGATCACTTATGCAGTGGCCACTGATATTCTTCTGAGCACCTCTGTCAGGAGGAGTAGAAAAACTGAATAAAATGGCGTCAGCTGCATGTTTTATACCCCTGATGACCTGACGTCATGGAAGAAGAGACAGCAATCGACGCAGGACCCAAGACTTTGTTATTCAGGCCGACTGAGGGCAACCTGCCAGCAGATTACCCAAATGTAATGACTGCAACAGTGAAACACAAAGAACATCTACTACTGGAACCTCTGCTACAGAAGATCTACCATTCAGACTAACATCAAAACCTCAGCAGGACGTTCCAGGCATATCCAACTCCTAAAAACATCAGTATGTCCACTGTATAAAGCTGGTGATTAGCCATTAGTTTTCTTGTTCAAGCAATCATGACATTCACTCTGCTTACTAATGGACATAGCCTTAATGATTCTGACCAAGAAGGAACTGCCATGGACATTCTCTGGGCCACAGATTAGAGAAATTAAGTTCCTCAAGTCTATTCAGACATGAGCAGGCCTAAGGCTCTGATAGTGAAAGAGAGAGAGACAAGGGGCAATATCATATGTAAAGAGTATTTCAACTTAGTCTTAGGCTGTCCGAAAAAAAGAGGAGAGAGGTTGGTAGGAGAGAAACCCCACTGCAACGGTGATCTACTAAACCATCTATTTTTATGTTAATTTCTTATAAAATTGTACTATGCTCTTCATATAGACCACTGTTGCAGTAGTAGTGACTATTGTGCCCATACCTAGAACTTACAAAGACTGGGAGGTGAAAGATCTGGTTGGGCTGTAACAAACACAGCCATTGCCCTGAAGCAATACCAAGATTAGAGTTTTTTTGAAAATGTATGGTTAATAACCAGGTGGCAGCCTTCAAAACAGACTAAGTAAATCCCTGAAGTATGACCACACTGGTGGCAGTACCATAAGTGCCACCGTATCACAATTGATTCAAACTTTTTCCCATGATAACAGTAACAGAATGTAATACATTGGGCCGGCCACTTTAAACTGTTTACTTGGAGACTAACTTTCTGTTCCTTCTGGTTTCGCATGAGAGAAACAGCTGACTTGAGGTTGTGATGTGCTTGGTCCGATCTAGACAATATTGCAGCTGTGTGTATATTTAAGGAGTGTAGGAATCTGCCTATTTTGTTCTGGAATTTAAGAAAGAAAACAAACAGCTGAATAGTCTAACAGAGAGAACTCGGTCACTACACTTTTTGCTCTTTTTGCATAAAAGGTGACTGGCTCTAAGACTGACCCCATCCTTACAAAAAATCTCAAAAGGGATCTTTGCACAAAAGAGCCTTTAGTACTGAAATTCTTCTAGCTAAGGTGACTGCAACTAACATGGCTGTTTTCCAGGTTAGATATTTAAGGGTAGAAGTGGCAGTGTGGGTTTGAAAGGAGATTGAACAAGTTTTTCCAACATTATTGAAATCCCGTTAACAAGCAATAAGCTTTCTATGGGGTCTTAAATTTAAAACTTCCTAAAGAAGGTACTTAAACTGGATTACCCTTCCTATTACCATGTAGGTTGGTAGAGACATGTGGAGAGGGTTAGGACAGAGGTCTGGAAAATGGATCAGGAGAGGGAAAAGCTCAGTGCAGTCACAGCTAATCCCTTTGGCAGACAGGCTTCTCTAGACCCTAAAACTTCTCCATGCCATTTACTTTTATATGTGCCCTTTTTTAACCTTTGACTACTTAACCTTATCTTATTTGTGACAGAATAACCCAAACTTTGATAAGTAAATTGCTGGTCACACCTTGGCAAGGAGGACGAGGAGTGAAAAATCTGTTTCACTGACTGCTTAATCTTTTCACTTTCTTCCATCCTTTTAAGTACTTCAATGGTAGATGTCCTAAAAAGTTGATCTTTAACAAGGGCTGTATTAAACTGCAGTCTGACAACCTGTGTGTGTGTGGGGGGCTGAAGCCTCAACAAAATATGCCTCCGAATGACAGACTCCATAGCTGCTGCCCTGGATGCTGCATAAAAGGCATCATAGCCACAGCTGACAATGGGTGAAGTTCAATAATTTTGCCCTTAGCTCCACATTACACACCTTCCCAAACTTCTTCCTTATTTGGTCAAGGAGAACAATCTGAAACTTACACATCTATACCTGACAGTTAATGTTTCTGAAGGACAGGGTGGCATCTGTGTATATTTTTTCTCAAATCAGTTAAGCACTCTGCTTTTACAGTCTTTGGAAAATGTACTAGGAGCATGAACCAATTCAGACCCATTCTCTGGATCCATATACTTTAATGTTGTATTCACAACAGAGCTCGTGTAAAGGAATTTATGAGACTCCAATATTCTGTACAAACCATGTCAGTATTTCTAGGGGCAAGGTGTTGGGTGTCAGGTTCCCTAAAAGTAGTTAAGAATGCATTCTCCAGAGCTCCTAGGACAAGATGAATTACTACAGGTTTAGGGGCGTACAGATTCAGCAAATCAAAATACCTTTTTCTGGGTATTTGCTACTTTTCTAACTTTGCATATGAATAACCTTTCATTCCACAGAGTACCACACAGAAATCTAAACAGCAATAAAAATTCAAACTTATTAAAGATATCTCAGCTGTAGTGGAACAGACAAAAAGAATCCAGCACCTTGTATATTATATAATGTATAACAAAGAAAAAACAATGAAAGTTGACCACTTTCGTTGCAATGACTTATGGAACTTCCTCAGACCTACATTTTATAGGTGGGTACTAGGCTATCGGCCCAAGGGTCTAAGTAAGCCTAGCCAACAAGGATCCCTGGCTTACGTCACCCAAGAAAGTTATTTTCCTGTGTCCCTGTTGAGCAGAGCCACAGAAGTGATCCCCGGGATCTATTTCCTTTTTCCCATCCATTCATCAAGATTTTTCTTGAAAAGTGCTAATGAGGAACTTTGCTTGACATGAACGGGTAGCTTGTTCCAGAGTATGGGAAGTCTCTGGGACAGGAATCTATCCCTCCGGCATGTCCTGTTTATTGTGGTGACAAGGTTTAGGCAGAGATCACCTCAGAGTAGGCGATATGCTATGGAGTAAAGCTGGAGTTTTTTGAGACAGTCAGTATAAGGCATCTGTTTGAGGCCAGTAATCCTCTTTGTGAGGTACTTCTGTGGCCTTTCCAGCTGCTGCAGATGTCTTGTGAGGTACATTCCAAAAGGGGCATTGTACTCTATAATGGGTCTAATGAGTGTCAAGTAGAGGGGAACAATGACCTCTTTTCCTGGATAAGAACCCTTTTGTGATGAGGTGTGCCACGTAGAAGGATTTCCTGACTACTGTGGTGGTGTGATTATCAAAGGAGAGACTACTGTCCACCTGGGTCCCAAGGTCTCTTATCACACATTCAGCATTAAGTAGACTGCCTCCTATGTGGCAGTTCATGGGTACAGAGTTTTTACCAAAGCGGATGACAATGCACTTTTTGGCAAAGAGCTTGAAGCCATGGCATTGACACCAGGCATCTATCTCAGTGAGGCCCTTCTGTAGGATGTCCACATCATTTGGGGACTTGACTATGGCTCCTAGTTTGCGGTCATCTGCGAACTTTGTTAGCCTGTACTTCAGAGAAGTAGATACCAAACAGGAGAGGTCTCAGGACTGAACCCTGTGGTACTCCATTTGTCACTGGTTTGAAGTCAGATTTGGAGTCTGCAACTTTTACAGTGTGGGTTCTGTCAGTGAACCAGTTGGCAACCCATCTTGTGATGTAGGGATTTATACCTAGTTTAGTGAGTTTAGCTATAATTCCAGAATGCGGGATGGTGTCGAAAGCCTTGGCAAGGTCAAGATAGGCTGTGTGAACCACCTTACCCTCGTCTACAGCTTTGGTGACTGCCTCAAAGAAGTCAATCAGGTTCAGGAGGCATGATCTGCCTTTCACAAACCTGAACCGGGTGGGGACCAGAGTTTGGAGGTTACCAATGTCTTTGTTTATGAGTTCGATGATGATACGTTCCATGGCCTTACAGACCAGGCTCGGCAGGCTAATAGGGCGATAGTTCCTGGGATCAGTGGTGGCTCCCCCTTTGTGGAGTGGGAGAACTGTTGCTGTGTGCCATTCAGTGGGCACAAAGCCTGACATGAGACTATGATTGAACATGGTGCTTAGGTGGGGAAACAGTTAGTTCTGAACTTCGTGTAAAACGCAGCCTGGGATGTTGTCCGGTCCCATGGATGCTGTGTTTTTGGCTTTAGAGAGTGCAGCTCTTACCTGCATAGTTGTGATTATAGGGACTCTGCATTCTTCCTGTATATTTATGGGCCCTTTAGGGGGGTGAGAAGGGGGTAAAGTTGGCAATATCAGTTGGTTCTGTAATTTTCATGCCATTGTGCTGTAACTCAGAACAGATCTGGGTGTTGCCATTGAGATTCTTGACATAGCTATAGAATGCTTTGTGGTTGTCCTTAGAATCAGTGGCAATTTTGTTTTCGTAGCTAGCTTTGGAGGATCTTAAAATGGATCTCAGCTTCTTACTGAGGCTGACCAGGGAGATCCTCCACTCATGGGGTTTTGCTCTCTCTTTTGCAACAGTTTCTTCCTTCTGTTGTAGAGCTTGTTTATGGCAGGGGACCACTAGATTGGCTTCCTTTTTTGGGGGATAGCGTCTTGGTTCTGTTTGGGATAGCACAATCCACGCAATCGTGTAAGTGCTTATAGAGTACATTTGTGTAGGATTCAGAAGTCATAAATGCATTGTCCATCTGCATGGGTGTCATGAAGTTCGCCACTTCTGTCTTAAGAAGCATGAAGTTGGCTTTGATGAAATTTTTTACTGTGGTTTCCTTAATGGGGGTGGGGTGGGATGTGGATATCTAGGGTGATTAGCTTATGGTTGGATCTGACCAACAAGGAGTTGACTTCAGGTGTGGAACACCGGTCACTCATGTTGGTAATGACTAGGTCTAGGACATTGTTGCCCCTGGTGGAGGTGTGGATAAGTTGATCCTTGGCATTGAATTTATTAATTCCAGAAAGCGTTGAGCGAAGGAGTTGATACTGGAGTAGTTTTCCCAGTTAACGGTGGGGTAGTTGAAATCACCCACTATTAGGGTGTTTGGTTGAACCCTAATATTTTCCAGTATATCAAGAAAAGAGGCGTGGGAATCCTTGGGCATGGTGGGGGATCTGTAGCAAGCTACAATTTGGATTGCAGTTTTGCCCAGAGTTAGTTGCACTTGGATAACCTCAGATGCATTATGTTGAGCAACTAGCCTGGAGGTGTGGATATCCTTAATGAATATGGACACAGCTCCGCCTTTGGTGTTCCAGTCCAGGTTAGATGGCCGAAAAGTGTGGTATGAGTTATAGCCTGGTAATGCAGGGGGTGCTCTTAGCAGCCTTAAACCAGGTCTCAGTCACTGCACAGATATCGACGTTATTCGTTTTAAGGAGTGCCTCGAGGGAGTACATTTTGAGATTTAGACTTCTAGAATTGAGTTTTTGCTTGCCTGTTCCTGTTATGGTGGCGAATTTGTCATTTGAACCTTGCCTAAAAACAGCACTATAGGCATGGCAAGATCCTTAGCCAGTATCCGGAATCCCAGGGGTGACAGGTGCAGGCCATCTCTGGCAAAGCATCGTGGTCTGTCGCCCATGTCATCCCAGGCAGACAGATACTGGATCCCTTTAGAATGACACCAAAAGCTTAGCCAATTGTTGAAGTCAATCATTTTGTTCTTGAACTGCGGTATCATTCTGGGCGATGGCAGGATGCTACTCAGGGTTAGGGTCATACCTGCCTGGGCTACAAGATCGAAGAGCACTTCCATGTCGCTTTTCATGTAGTTCAGGGAGGTACGTCTCAGGTGGTTCACACAAACACAGACAATGACAGAGTCATATTTATACTTGTGGAGTGACTTGAGTGCGTGGGTTATGTGGTGGATCCTGGCAACCAACAGGCAGCTGACAGTAACCTTCTCCTTGTTTGGCCTGATGAGTGGGACATCAGTGTGCCTGACTATAGAGTCACCTATGACTAGTATGTTGGGTACGTTGTTTTGCCTTATGGGCTGTGGTTGAGTGGCACACTGAGTCTGCAGTCTATGTGTCATTTGGGTTGTGTTGGGGGTGGAAGTTGCTTGCGTTTCTGCTTTGGAGGTCGCTGTTGCTTGAGCAGATTATTATTGAGTGCCTCTGCGAATGTTTTTGTGTTTCTATGTGTGGATTTTGTTGGTGTAGGTTTAGTGGGACTATGTGATGAGTGTGGTGTGGTGCAAGTGTTTAACTTCTCCTCTTGACTGTCAAGTTCAGTCTTGTTTAGGGGCATCTAGATTCAGCAGATTCAGCAAATCAAAATACCTTTTCTGGGCATTTGCTACCTTTCCATATGAATAGCCTTTCATTCCACAGTGTATCCAAATGAGAATTTTTCCTATGAAAAAAACAGAGAATATGGTATAATTGGTGCATATGTCATACCCTAAATGGGATGACATCTCAGAAGCATAGTCCAGTTCTTTCCCCTTCACTCACTGAGGAATCAGGCTCTGTCAAGGGGAGGGGACTCCAGAAAATGAAGGCTGATTTGCACACTGCTGCAAGCTCTGCAGAGAATGAAAGGACAACTGAATCAAGGAAATCCATTCCTGGGGAAGAGTCTGGGAGAAGGGGACTGAGGCAGAAAATAATGCAGAGAACTTGATGGGGAGAATGACCTATGCCAAGACTTATGGCTCTTCCCTGCCACATCAGCTGCTCTGGAGGCTTGCACTTGGGGATGGGAATCCCATTTCTCCACATTTTGATCAGAAAAGTCGCCTCTAACTAAATTATAGTATGACCATCCCTCCTTCAGAAACAAGAAAATAAATTTTAGCAAAGGGCTTCAGCAGTGGCACATCTGGTCTGAGTTTTATGCAAGTGTCTTTGGCTTGGTGGGACTTGCTATGATCTGCAGGCATGGATGCTTCCAAAAAGGCTTCAAAAGAGGCCACAAATAAAGTACAGTTGTGTATCTACCATAAATGTAGATGTTCGAGTGTATTCACTATTGCAGTCATTACACTTGGGTTATCCTGCTGGCAGGCTACCCACAGTCGGCCTGAATTCCAAAGTCTTGGTCCGGCGTCGGTCGCTGAGGCCTCTTCCCTGACGTCAATGCGCCAGGGGTATAAAAGATGCAGCAGACGCCATTTTCTTCAGTTTTCTTGCCCCAGATGTCAGGTGCCCCCTAAAGGGTAGGCTAAAAAAATTTGCCAATAAAAATGCATGCAGTAACATAAACATTACCTTCATCTATAAGCAAATACACCACATAGGTTGTATAGAATAGAGAAGTACAGATAAGTCCCAGCAATGAAAGGGGGATGGTTGGAGGGTAAGCTGGACTGCAACAGTAAATACACTCGAACATCTACATTTACAGTAGGTACACAACTGTACTATGTTCATCGTGTTTCACTGTTGCAGTCATTACACTTGGGTTGAATCCCAAAGCTGAGGTTGGGTGGCTGGGCCTAAATAGAATTAGGAGTGGCTATGAGGCCCTGCAGAACTGCAGTGGCAAAGCCTGCTCTGGATTTAGAGTAAAGTGGTAAGTGGTAGTGCTTTGTAAAAGTGTGCACTGAAGTCCAAGTTGCAGCCTCCAAAATTTCCTTGGTTGGTACTCCTCTGAGGAAGGTGCTGAAGTGGTTGCTGCCCTGGTTGAATGTGGCCTGATGCCCTTAGGCACTGATTTGCCATGTTGTGAATAGCAGAAACAAATGCAGTGGCCTATCCATTTTGAAATAGTCTGCTTTGAGATAGCTTTTCCTTGCGATCCTGCAGCATATGCCACTAAGAGTTGCTCAGTCTTTCTGAAAGCTTTAGTTTTGTCCAAGTAGAAGCGTAGCTGTCTGCGTATGTCCAAAGAATGCAGAAGTCTCTCCCCCTTATTCTGTGGGTTTGGATAGAAGGTAGGCAAATGAATGGTTTGTTAAGAGCCACACTGGACACTACCTTAGGCATAAATGTTGGGTTTGTCCTCAGAGAAACCCTGTCCGGATGGAAAATTATAAAAGGTTCCACAGCCATTAGTGGCTGTAACTCTGAGACTCTTCTTGCTGAAGTTATTGCTAGGAGCAGAGCTATTTTCCATGATAAGTATTTTATCTCAGCTGTATTGGCTGGCACAAAAGGAGGCAGTGTGAGCTTTTCCAAGACAAAATTGAGGTCCCATGCAGGCATTGGCACTCTCCTTAGAGGTCTTATGTTTTTGGCCCCTCTGAGGTACTGCCTTAGCAGTGGATGTGAAAAAATAGGTGGGTCCGGATTGTAATGAGCTGAAATGGCAGAGGCATGGATCTTAATTGATGAGAAGGATAGGCCTTTGTCCAGCATCTCAGTTAGGTAGTGTAAAATCTGAGGAATATTTGGTACACGCATGTCAATTCCTTGTGCCTGTTTCCAAGCACAGAATCTCTTCCATTTTCCTGCATAAGATTTTCTGGTGCTGGGCCTCCTGGCCTCCAAAATAACATCCATAACTGCTTTAGAGAGAGGTGTGTTCTGAATGGATACATTATCCGCCATACAGCCAGATTTAGGGGTCTGAGTTGGCTGTGCAGGATCTGATTGTTTTGTTGGGTCAGTAAATGGGGAATATGAGGTAATGTCCAGGCTGGGCCTTGAGACAAGTTCTTTAGGATTGGGTACCAGCGCTGGCGAGGCCGGTCTGGGGCAATCAGTACCATTTTTGGCTTCTCTTGTGTGACCTTTAGGAGTACCTTGGGGAGGAGAGGCAGTGGAGGAAAGGCGTATACTTTGAGGGTTTTCCAGCTGAATGATAGAGCATCCATTTTCCATGCTTGTTTGTGTTAAGTCCTTGTGCAGAATCTCTTTAGTTGGCAGTTGTGAGGGGAGGCAAATAGATCTATGTCTGGGCAGCCCCATTTCCTTGTTATGCTGAAGATTTGTGGATCTAGTTTCCACTCGTGAGGATCCATGAGGTTTCTGCTTAGTTTGTCTGCCAGAGTATTTGTCTTTCCAGGCAGGAATTGTGCTTGCAGGTGTACTTGATAAGTCAATGCTGTGTTTCACAAAATCATGGCTTGTCTGCAGAGGGGGTAGGAATGTGTGCCTCCCTGCTTGCTTATGTACCACATGACTGTAGTATTGTCAGTCTTTATCAGCAGTTGTCCTGGATGAAGTAGATCCTTGAAGGCTGTCAGGGCATTCTGAACAGCTAGCATCTCTTTTTGATTGATATGAAGATGCGTTTGGCTTGCGGGCCATATGCCCTGAATACATTTTCCTGCCATGTGGACCCCCCAGGGATAATATGATGCATCTGTTGTTAGTGTCTGCCTGGCTGTGGGTAAAGTGAATGGCTGTCTCTTGTTGTGATGACAGGCTTGTGACCACCATCGAAACTCCTGTTGCAGGCAGGGAATGAGGGTAATAAATGTTTCCAGGCCGTGGCAATGTTGAGTCCAAACACGTTTTAGATACCATTGTAGTTTCCTCATATGCAGTCTTGCATATGGAATTAGTAGAATGTAGGATGCCATGAAGCCCAAAGCTTGCAGAATTTTTCTTGCAGATAACTGGGTCTTTGTTGCCAACATTTCAAAGTAAGATGTCAGTTGACTCTGTCTGGCAGGAGATAAGCCATCTGGGCAGTTGTATTTAAGCTTGCACCCAGGAATAGTATCTCTTGAGAGGGTACTAGTTTTGATTTCTTTTCGATTACTGTGTACCCTAGGCAAATTAGTAATCTTTTTACAAACGCCAGATGCTTCAGTAGAATGTCCTTGTTCTCTGCTTGAATAAGGCAGTCATCCAAGTAAGGATATATTTGAATCCCTCTTTGCCTGCAAAAAGCAATTACTAGTGCCAGGCATTTTGTAATGACCCTGGGCACAGTAGATAAGCCAAAGGGCAGTGCAGAGAATTGGTAGTGCATTGAGCCAACTATGAATCTGAGGTATCTTCTGCAAGACTGTCTGATTGGGACATGCAGGTATGCTTCTTTTAGGTCCAAAGTTACAAGCCAAGCCTTCTTGCCCAGCATGGGCAGAAGCTGCTGCAGAGCCAACATTTTGAATTTTGGAACGTCCAGAAAAGTGTTTAGAATAGACAGGTCCGGAATTGGTCTCCAGGCTTTGTCCTTTCTGGGTACCAAGAAAAGTCTTGAGTAAAATCCTTGTCCCTGCTCTTGCTGTGGTACTCGCTGAATGGCCCTCATGTCCATGAGGGATGACACTTGCTTTTGTGCCTCTGCCCACTGATTGTGTGGCAGGTCTGGCATACATTTTGCCTTTGGCAGGGTGTGAAAGTGGAACCTGTATCCGTGAGACACTATATTCAAGACCCATTTGTCCCGGGTTATCATGTGCCAATTTTGTGAAAAAGGTGCTAGTTTTCCCCCTAAGGGGGCTGCCAAAAGATAAGTGCTAGGTATTGGCAGAGGAAAGTCATTGGGACTGTTTCCTATATGGCTGGGATTTGTCTTCTCCGCTTTTGGAGGTAGAAGCACCCCATTGTTTAGGCCTGTATGAGCCTTGGGGCTGGGATCTGCCTCTAGGGCGTCTGTATCTGCCTCTTTGTGGCCTGTCTGGAAAGGACCAATCCTTTGAAGGCCAGTTCCTGCTAAATCTGGGTGGTTGTACCTGTAAGAAATACTTAACTGTCTGCATAGATTTCGCTTTATCCTCCATTTTCTTCAACACCTCTTCTGTCGTAATACCAAACAAAGTGTCATGCTGTAATGGAGCATCCAATAATAAACTGCAGGATGGTAGAAGGACCAGCTCTGTATGGTCTTCAGAACTATCATTCTTTGTAGAAAGTCTGTCCAGGCCTGGGGAAGGAGGGAGAGGGTCAAAGAAGAAGAAGAGAAGACAACTAACATGCAACATTTGTCGAGGCCAATAAGGAATGACCTTCTTGTTGGCTAGAATGATCCTGACGTGGACTTTGAATGTCTGAAATTCTTTGATCTGTAGGGGTAGCTGACATCCGAACACAGTTTTTAAGTTTATATGAAAGTAATAGACTGGCAGGGCAATAAGGATGATTTTTTTTGGGGTTGATGCCGAGATGCCCACAGAGAGAAGATTTGTGTTGAGCACATGCATGTGATTTTAATAATCTACTGACACTCTCTCTATCATGGTCAGAAAGAAGTCTGGACCTGGAAGAAGATCGGCTCGATGCTCCTCCCGAGAGGAGAGAGGAGAAGTTGGAGAGAGTACAATGAAGGGGACCTAGACCCTCCTCTTCCTCTCTCGGAACCAGGAACCACCCGAATACACCAGCTGAGCGGAAGCTGACAACCGGCTCCGAAGTCGGAAAGTTCTGCAAGTCCGGAGGCCGAGCCGATACAGACATAAATGTAAAGTGCCCGGACGGCGACGGACACGGCCGCCAGCCCGAGATCGGAACCCGACCCGACGACAGAACCGGTGGTCGACGAACCGAAGAGGCACCCATTTAGCAGCCGGAAGACCGATGGCCGCCAAGACTGGAATCTCCAGCAGAGAGACCGAGACTCTAAGTCAGGAGCCGCGGCCGCAGGCTTGGACACACAGAAGCCTGGGCCTTGAAAGAAGGAGTCTTAGATGGAGCCGACAGCGCTTAAGGGAGCCCGAGGCGCCTCAAAATCCTCAAAAAAAATTTTCTCTCCTTCTTTATTCTCTCTCTCTGGGCTAAATGGAATGAACAGTAGTCCATAGCACAGGAGGGCAAGTGCAGTGGCAGCAGGCAAGAGAGTGACAGGTGTCAGAGAGCAGACAATCTTCTGACAAGTTCCAACACTTCTTAAGCTTCTTTCTTTTCTTTGTAAAAATAAAAACACACACACACACACACTGTCCAAGAATTTTTTATTATAGACTAATCAAAGGAAAGACTAATCTGTCAATAAAAACACACACACAAAAACAAGGGGGTGGGAAGTTTACAAAGGTTAAACTAAAAATTTTAGATTCTAAAACTAATGGGACTAAAAAAGACTAAAAACTAAGAAATAAAAAAAAAAGGAGAAAAAGCAAGAAATAAGCAAAAATAGAAAAAAATAAGAAGGGAGGACCTCAGGAGCGGAGCATCAAAGCATCACTGCGTAATGAGAGATCTGGGATACCACATGGAGTACATATCAACTTAACATTTTTGCTTTAACATGATCAGGCAAATTCTGTTCCTTTAACCAAGCATGCCCTCTAATGACAGAATCCGTAACCGCGGCCCTGCAAGAGGCCTCCAGTGAATCAAAACCACATTGCAAAGTATGCTTTCCCACTTGTTCAGCTGCATGCAATAAATCCTGCATTTCCTTAGTTTCAGGACATTCAGAGTTTGTCAACATTTTCTGTTTTAGCAGACACATTAAGTATTGCTGATATTTAAGCATATGAAACTGACAATTTAAGGCCCTTACAGCCAAGGTAGCAGAAGTGTAAACTTTTTTCCCCCATCTGTCCAGTGCCCTTGAATCCCTATCAGAGGGGACAGGGTTTTTTTGCAGTGGAAGCCTTGACCCTGAGATATAGTTTCTGGGTCAGCAGCAGGGTTTTTATATAGAAATTTATGAGAATCTGGAACCCTGTAGTATCTGTCTGGCTTAACAGGTGCAGGGGGTAAAGAGTCAGGAGACAGGCCAGACTCTGAAAATACATCATCTACAATGTCTTGAACAGGTGGAATAGCAAGAGGTCTGTGCTGAGGTAATAAAAGAAAGTCTCTGAGCCTTTTCTTAGATTCTGAGTAATCTTGGCTCTCCCAGTGAAAGTGCTCCCTCATGGTATGCAGGGTTTCGCCAAAAGAATAGTCCTCAGGAGGAGAGGCTGAAGGAATAGATTCTTCAGCATCAGAATCCTCATAGAGAGGAAGAGAGTATCCCTGTTCAGAAGAGGAATCAGAGGAAATGGAAACCTGATCTGAAGATTCATATTCTGTCTCTTGCCTAGGCCTCTTATAAGGAGGGGGATGGGAACCCCTGATCAAAGTAATTAGGTCTTCGGCCATTTTAAGCATCTGTTTTTTAGGCATGGAAATCTGTCCAGGAGAATGCTGTACTTGTTTCTTTGTCTTTAGAGCTGCTTTAGTCTTTGCCACTGAATAGGTCTGAAAACACCATCAGAAGCCGATGCCTGCTCAGCGGCTCCAGACCCATCTGAGGGAATAGTTTCCGAGTGGCCAATACCTTGAGTATCCAGATGCCTAGTTGGCTCCACGTGGGAGTTGGAAGCGGCCTGTGGCTCTGAGGTAGCAGGCATCAGGGGCTGCAAAAGCACCTCATTGAGAACCGGCGACTGGCCTAGCGGAAGCCTCGTCATCAGTTTTGGACCTCGGATGCCTGTCCTTTTCCTTTTGCTTTTTACAAACTCCGGTCATCGGCTGTTCCGACGGCATTATATAATTAAATCTTTGGCCAAAGTAATGAAAGGTAAAATCGTACTGACGCTTAATGGTGTGTTGGTTAAATCTAGCACAAAACCGACTGCTAGCAACGTCGTGGTCACGGCCTAGGCAAGGAATACAGTAAGAATGAAAATCCTTATGAAGCATTTGCTTCCCACAAGAAATACAATTGTTAACTTTTTCTGACATCGATCTGGAGAAAGAAAAAAGTTTCCCTAACGGGGTACTTAGCTTTAATGAAGACTTTGGATCTGAAATTCGATTTTGAAAATCTCAGGAGCTGGCCGACTGGCACTTGCGAACTGCTTTTGCTTCAGGCACCACGCGGCAAGAAAGACTGAAGAAAATGGAGTCGGCTGCATCTTTTATACCCCTGACGCACTGACGTCAGGGAAGAGACGACAGCATCCAATGCCAGACCAAGACTTTGGAATTCGGGCAGACTGCGGGTAGCCTGCCAGCAGGATAACCCAAGTGTAATGACTGCAACAGTGAAACACGATGAACATCTGAGATGAGATGCATGGGCTAGGAGCTATGAAAGCACCTCCCAGAGACCTGTATTCTTGAGTTAAGCAGGGACGTTGGACACCTTTTCACCTTTAATGAGTCCTTGACCACTTTTTCCTTAAGTTGGGTCTCCATATGCTTAAGGGGGGCGTCCATGGTCAGGGATAATGTATTATTCCAGTTCCGACAAGCACTATCAATAAGCGCCCCTGTGTTCCTCCCATATGTTGTCACAAAGCTAAGTTTTGCTCTGGTGTCAGAATCCTTTTGTTTATATTGCAGGAGTTCATCCCTGTTCATCTCATTAACCACATTCAATGCTTGTGTGATACTTTCTGTTGGATAACCCCTTTACTTAAACCTGCTGGTTAGGTCATCTCGGAAATGCAAATATGAATCTTCGGCTGAGCATATACGTTTTACCCTCATATACTGTGATTTAGAGATATTTTTGCATATATGAGGAGGATGATAACTGGAGGCATGGAGCAGAGAGTTATATTCGGGGAATTTTCTGCATACTTATTACCCGGGGACCTGGTAACTATTACATCCAGAAAAGTAATCCTATCCTGGTGGCAATTGACCGTGAATTCGATCCCCCACTTATTTTCATAAAGATATTCAACAAATTCCCCAAGATATTCCTCATCTGACCTCCATACCATCCAGCAATCATCCGGATATGTTCTCCAAATATCAATTTGAACAATATATAAATTATGAGATTGATCATACAAAATTTGTTCCTCAATATACGCCACAAAAATATCCGCATATATGGGGGCAAACGAGGCACCCATTGCTGTCCCTTTAATCTGTAAGAAGCATGCTTCACGACTGAAAAACACATTTTTGGTTAATACATGCTCAGCCAAACCAAGAAGAAGAGTAACAAAACCTGGTCGGTACAATTCTGACATATATAGCCAGTATTCAAGGGCTTCAAGACCTGCCCAGTGTGGAATATTCATGTAAAGAGCTTTAAAATCTAATGTACAAAGCCACCAACCAGGTTCAAGTTGCATTTCCGAGATGACCTGTAAGAATTCTGTGGTATCCTTAAGTCTGGCTCTAACCCACACAAGCAAAGGTTTCAAATATTTGGCCAGATATTGCGACAGAGGCTCCGTCAAAGAGCCCCTTCCAGAGACAATCGGTCTACCAGGAGGACAATATCAATTTTTGTGAATTTTGGGCAGGAAATAAATATACTGGTCCCTGGGGTCAACAACTGTGAGTTGTTTTTTTATCCTATCAGTAAAGATCCCTTCCGCCACAGCTAATATGAGGAAGTCATCAATTTGTTTTTGAAAAAGCTTGGTGGGATTATAATCCAATTTTAGATAGTACATATGATCATTCAATTGCTTATTTGCTTCCAAATTATACTGATCCCAATTTTGTACAACCACAGCTCCTACTTTGCCCGCCCTTAGAATCACAATGTTATGATTTTCAGTCAACTTAGAAATAACTGACATCTCCTGTTTGGTAACATAAAGAACCAGACTGAAAATGCAGATCCTTTAAAGTAGAATTTTGAAATTATAATAGATTCTGATTCATGGGTGGAACAAAAGAGCACTTATGGTATCTAAACTGGTCAACACATGATTCTGCAGCCGACTGAAAAAACAATCTCAAATTGAGAATTTGACAAAAATCAACAACATCTTTTGCAAAAGATTCTTCAGATTAAAAAACCCCGGAATGTATGTTAAAGCTTTATTTAAAATATTCCTCTCTACAGAGGAGAGGGGATAGCAAGAAATATTTAACACATTATCATTTTTTACTTCTGTACAAATTTGCGAAGCAAACCCTCCATGTTCTCTACATTTCCTATGCTCCCCCCCCTCCTTCTAGGTTTAACTGCATAGAATAATTGGAGTTTCTACAGATAATACTCTCACCACTGAAGTATACAGAAAATTCCCCGAATATAACTCTCTGCTCCATGCCTCCAGTTATCATCCTCCTCATATATGCAAAAATATCCCTAAATCACAGTATATGAGGGTAAAACGTATATGCTCAGCCGAAGTTTCATATTTTCATTTCTGAGATGACCTAACCAACAGGTTTAAGGAAAGGGGTTATCCAACAGGACATATCACACAAGCATTGAATGTGGTTAATGAGATGAACAGGGATGAACTCCTGCAATATAAACAGAAGGATTCTGACACTGGAGCAAAACTTAGGTTTGTGACAACATATGGGAGGAACACAGGGGCGCTTACTGATCGTGTTTTTCGGAACTGGAATATTCTTATGGCAGAAAATAAATGATCAGAGTTCCTTGGGGATAGGTGCAGTTTCTCATACAGAAATGGGAGAAATTTAGCATCATATGTTAATCACTACAAACACAGTTGTCTTATACCTACGGAGAAAAAAAAGTACCATCGAAGGTGGGATTGTTAAGGGGAGCCACCCACGTGGGCACTGTAGGCATTGCTGTAGAATGCAGAAAACTATGTGCTTCAGTAGCAAGAATACTGGCATGGTATTTGAGATTCCTTTTTCTCCAACTGTAGCTCAGAATGGGTTGTACGTTGGACAAATGTCCAGGGCGGTGAGACATAGAATTTCAGAGCATATGAGTAAAATCAGGAACCAGCTTGACACTAAGTCTCTTTATAAACTCACTTTACTTCACAAGACAGCAAGCTTCAAATTTACAATTATAGATAAAATTATTGGTTTGCAACCGAATAAAACTGGATGGCATGAAAATGTTAAGGAGAAAAAATGGATAATCAAACTAGGAGGACTTTTTGCACCTGGGTTAAATGAACATCTATGATTGGCTTTAGGATTGAGGACACACTATGAATAGGGTGTATTTTTTATGTTTTTTCACACTGATAAAGGCTTTATGTTATATACAAGCCGAAAACGGTCTGGTTGATACACTTTAAATATTTTATTTTCTCCACGGTTTGCTGGTCATATATTTGGTTTACATTAGTGTTTTAGGACCCTGCAGACACCTTACTTGTAGAGGCTTTTTTTGGGACTATATACTTAAAAAGCCCTTGCTCCACCTTTATGCCCTCTTCTACCAAATCTCATTTGACATGAATCTTTGCACCATGTATCTTCCTGCCCCTTCCTTCCACCTCTTGCGTGCCATATTTTTTTTACCGTGGTCATTAGTCTCACACAGCTACGAAGCCACATTGGTTTTTTTCCCCTTTTCTCTCTTCCACAAACCCTTGTTCACAATTCTAAACACTTTATCCATTACTCTTTACCACACCGATACACATCTTTTCCTGCAGACCACCAACTCCAATATGATCCTTTCATCCAGCTCAAGTATAAATGCAAACTACCTTCACTAAAATCTCAAACAATTATCAGTATTTTACTCTAAATCATAAAGTGGCATGGTCAATGCTGGTTAATGTTGCCATCATGGGAAACATGTCAATCCATCAACTACCGAATGCCTTTAGACTGGGGGAAAAAAAACAATTTTTTTTTCAGGGGGCACCATCCACATTTAAACATATCTATCCATTTCTCTCTCTCTCTCTCTCTCTCTCTCTCTCTCTCTATATATATATATATATATATATATATATATATATATATACTTATTTATCTATATTTCTCTCTCTCTCTCTCTATATATATATATATATATATATATATATATATATATATATATATATATATATACACACACACATATATAAATATAGATATACACACACATACAGTGGATATAAAAAGCTTACACACCCCCTGTTAAAATGCCAGGTTTTTGTGATATAAAAAAATAAGACCACAATAAATCATTTCAAAACTTTTTCCACCTTTAATGTAACCTACAACCTCTATAATTCAATTGAAAAACAAATCTGTTAGGGGAAAATATAAAAAATAAAAAAACGTACAATACCCTGGTTGCATAAGTGTGCACACCTTAAACTAATAGTTTGTTGTGTGTGCACACCCTTAAACTAATACTTTGTTGAAGCACCTTTTGATTTAATTACAGCATTCTCTTTTCTTGGGTAGGAGTCTATCAGCATGGCACATTTTCACTTGGCAATATTTGACCACTCTTCCTTGCAATAGTGCTCCAAATCTGTCAAATTGTGGGGGCATCTCTTGTGCACAGCTCTTTTCAGGTCACCCCACAGATTTTCTATTGGATTCAGGTCTGGGCTCTGGCCAGGCCATTCCAAAACTTTAATTTTCTTCTGGTGAAGCCATTCTTTTGTTGATTTGGATGTATGCTTGGGGTTATCGTCATGTTGAAAGGTGAAATTCCTCTTCATTTTCAGCTTTCTAGCAGACACCTGAAGTTTTTGGGCCAAAAGTGGCTGGTATTTGGAACTGTTCATAATTCCCTCCACCTTGACTAAAGCCCCAGTTCCAGGTGAAGAAAAGCAACCCCAAAGCATGACACTGCCATCACTATGCTTCACTGTGGGGATGGTGATCTTTTGGCGATGCAAAGTGTTGCTTTTGCACCAAACATACTTTTTAGAATTGTGGCCAAAAAGTTAAACCTTGGTCTCATCGGACCATAAAAAGAAGTTATGCACTCATCATAACATTCCATCTGAGTAGTTGTACTTCATTTGTCTTCAACCTGTGGGTTATGGATCCGTATCGGATCCGACACGGCTGCATATCCAGCATCTGATCTGAGCTCCTAGCTCCTCCCCTTACCCATAATGTCCCCTGTCTTCTTCCTCCCTTCAGATCGAGTTTGCTGCTCAACATATAATATACACCCGACCCAACAAGACCTTATCTCTACTGGCAGCCCAAAAAATCCTGAGCCCAAGCATAGTAATGGACAGCTCCTAGGATGTTCATCTTCCATATCCATGGCCAGGGCAATAGTGACAAGGTCGGGGGAAGGAGGGGGGATAGTTGAAAACAAATGAAGTACAACTACTCACATGGAACTTTATGGTGAGTACATAACTTCTTGATCTGATGTAGTTGACTTCATTTGGTCTTCAACCTGTGGGATAGAGTCCCCAGCTACTAACACCTGGGTGGCCCTCATGGAAGGATATTCCAGAGCACTGCGGAGCCAAAGGATGCCCTGTTCATGGCTACGATGTCCAATTTGTAATGTGAAATGAAGGTATGAGATGAGGACCAAGTAGCTGCAGAAAGTACAGTTGTGTACACTTATCATAAATGTAGATGTTTGAGTGTATTCACTGTTGCAGTCATTACATTTGGGTAATCTGCTGGCAGGTTGCCCTCAGTCGGCCTGAATTCCAAAGTCTTGGGTCCTGCGTCGGTTGCTGTCTCCTCTTCCATGACGTCAGGTAATCAGGGGTATAAAACATGCAGCCGACGCCATTTTCGTTAGTTTTTCCTTGCCCCCAATGCTTTACCTTCATCTAAAATCAAATACACCACATAGGTTGTAGAAGACAGAGAAGGAAAGATAAACTCCAGAATGACAGGGGGATGGTGGGAGAGTAACCTGGACTGCATCAGTGAATACACTCGAACATATACATTTATGGTAAATGTACACAACTGTACTATGTTCTTTGTGTTTCACTGTTGCAGTCATTACATTTGGGTAGAATCCCAAAGCTATGGTTGAGAGGCTGGAGCTAAAAAGCATTAGGTGCGGCTATTAGGCCCTGCAGAACTGCAGTGGCAAAGCCTGCCCTGGACTTAGAGAGGCAAATGATAATGCTTTGTAAAGGTGTGAACAGAACTCCGTGAAGCAGCCTCTAGAATGTCTTTGGTTGGTACTTCTCTGAGAAAGGCTGCTGAAGTAGCTGCAGCTCTGGTGGAATGAGACCTAATGCCCTTGAGCACAGGTTTACCATGGTGTAAGTAGCAGAAGCGGATGCAGTGGCTTATCCACTTAGAAATTGTCTGCTTTGAAATAGCCTTTCCTTCTGATCCTGCAGCATATGAAACTAGTAATTGCTTAGTTTTTCTGAGAGCTTTAGTCCTGCTCAAGTAGAATCTTAGCTGTCTGTGTACGTCCAAGGAATGCAGAATTCTCTCTCCCTTGTTCTGCGGATTTGGATAAAAGGTTGGCAGATGAATTGTTTGGTTAAGAGCCACACTGGAAACCACCCTAGGCATAAATGTAGGATTTGCCCTCAGCGACACCCTGTCTGGGTAAAATATCATAAAAGGCTCTACAGCCATGAGGGCCTGTAGCTCTGAAACTCTTCTTGCTGAAGTAATTGCTAGTAGCAGAGCTGTTTTCCATGATAAGAACTTTATATCAGCGGTAGCAGCTGGTTCAAATGGAGGCAGGGTGAGCTTTTCCAACAGATAATTGAAGTCCCATGCAGGTAATGGTGATCTTCTAGGAGGCCTTAAATTTTTGACTCCTCTAAGATACTGCTTTAGTAAAGAATGAGAAAAGCTTGGTGGCTCTGTATTGTAATGAGCCAAAATGGCAGAGGCATGGATTTTAATTGATGAGAAAGATAGGCCTTTGTCAAGCATCTCAGTTAAGTATTGTAATATCTGAGGAATATTTGGTTCTGCTGTATCAGTTCCTTGTGCTTGATTCCAAGCACAGAATCTCTTCCATTTGTCAGCATAAGATTTTCTAGTACTAGGCCTTCTGGCTTCCAAAATGACATCCATCACAGCTTTACTGAGAGGTGTTGTTTGTATAACTTCATGACCAGCCATGTTGCCAGGTTCAGTGCTGTAGTTGATTGTGCAGGATCTGTTTGTTTTGCTGGGACAGTAGTTGAGGTCATGTCCAAGCTGGGTATTGAGACAAGCTCCTTAGGATTGGGTACCAGTATTGGCAGAGCCAGTCCGGGGCAATTAGTATCATCTTTGGTTTCTCTTGTCTGACTTTTAGGAGGACCTTGGGGAAAAGAGGCAGAGGAGGAAAGGCGTAAACTGATAGGTTTTTCCAACTGAAGGATAGGGCGTCCACTTTCCATGCTTGTCTGTGATAAGTCCTTGTGCAGAATCTTTTCAATTGATAATTTTGAGGAGAGGCAAATAGATCTATGTCTGGGCTCCCCCATTTCTCTGTTATCATGCTGAAGACTTGTGGATTTAGTTTCCACTCGTGAGGATCCATAAGGTTTCTGCTTAAATTGTCTGCCAGAGTATTTTCTTTCCTGGCAGGAATTGAGCTTGAAGATGTATTTGGTAGGTCAAAGCTGTGTCCCACAGTGCCATGGCTAATCTGCAAAGGGGGTATAAGTGTGTGCCCCCTTGCTTGTTTATATACCACATAACCGTGGTGTTGTCCGTCTTTATCATTAGTTGTCCTGGATGAAGTAAGTCCTTGAAGGCTGTTAGGGCATTTTGAACAGCTAGCATCTCTTTCTGGTTGATATGTAGATGCATTTGTTTTGGGGTCCATATGCCTTGAATGCATCTTCCTGCCATGTGGCCCCCCCAGGCATAATCTGATGCATGTATTGTTATGATTTGGCAGGCAGGGGGTAGAGTGAAGGCCTGTCCCATGTTTTGGTGACATGCCTCTGCCCACCATAGAAACTCCTGTTGTAGGCAGGGAATGAGAGGAATCATTGCTTCCAGACTGTGAGAATGTTGACTCCATAAACATTTTAGGCACCACTGAAGTTTCCTCATATGCAGTCTTGCATATGGAATCAGTAGGATGCAGGATGCCATGAAGTCCAGAGCCTGCAGAATTTGTCTTGCAGATAACTGGGTTTTTGTTGCCATCAGTCTGAAGTAAGTAGTCAGTTGCCTTTGCTTGTCTGGCGTGAGGTAAGCCATTTGGGCAGTTGTATTCAAGCTTGCACCCAGGAATCTTATCTTTTGAGAGGGTACCAGTTGTGATTTATTTTTGTTTATTGTGTACCCTAGGGCATGCTAGAAGCCTTTTCACAAATGCCAGGTGTCGAAGAAGAATGTCCTTGTTCTCTGCTTGAATGAAACAGTCGTCCAAATAAGGATATATTTGTATACTTCTTTGTCTGAAAAATGCGATTACTGGTGCCAAGCACTTTGTAAAGACCCTGGGCGCAGTAGATAAGCCAAAGGGCAGTGCAAAGAATTGGTAATGCATTAAAGCCAGCCTTGAATCTGAGGTATCTTCTGCACGATTGCCTTATTGGGACATGCAGGTATGCCTCTTTTAGGTCTAATGTCACCAGCCATGCATTCTTGCCCAGCATGGGCAGAAGCTGCTGCAGTGTCAACATTTTGAATTTTGGAATGTCCAGGTATGTGTTCAAAATCGATAAATCCAGTATTGGCCGCCAGGCCTTGTCCTTTCTGGGTACCAAGAACAGTCTTGAGTAAAAACCTTGTCCTTTTTCCTGTTCTGGTACTGGCTGAATGGCCCCCATATCCATGAGGGACGTAACCTGTTTCTGTGCCTCTGCCCACTGATTTTTTGGCAGATCTGGCCAACCATTTGCCATTGACAGAGTGTGGAAATGGAATCTGCATCCCTATGATACTGTGTTTAACACCCACTTGTCCTGGCTTATTAACTGCCAATTTTGAGCAAAAAGTGCTAATTTTCCCCCTATGGGTGCTGCCAAAAGATAAGTGCTTGGTGTAGGCAGGGGAAAGTCATTAGGATTGTTTTCTGTAGGTTTACGCTTTATCTCCTCCAGATTTGGAAGTAGAAGCGTCTCATTGCTCTGACCTGTATGAATCTTGCACCTGGTATCTGGAACCATTACGGCATCTGGATTTGCCCCTTTGAGCTCTGTCTGACACAGGAAAGGACCAATTTTTTGTAGGCCAGTGTCTACTGAATCTTGGTGGCTGCACTTGTAAGAAGTCTTTAACAGTTTGCATAGACTTAGCTTTGTCTTCCATTTTCTTTAAAACCTCTTCTGCCTTAATATCAAACAGGGCATCATGCTGTAAAGGTGTATCTAGCAATTTAGCTTTAACATGATGAGGCATATTTTGTTTCTTTAGCCAGGCATGCCTTCTAATCACAGATCCAGTAAATGAGGCCCTGCAGGAGGCCTCTAAGGAGTCAAAACCACATTGCAAAGTATGCTTTCCAACCTGTTCAGCTGCATGCAATAATTCCTGCAATTCTTTATTTTCTGCACATTCAGAAATCATCATTTTCTGTTTCAACTATCCCATAACATGTTGTTGGTACTTAAGCATATGAAATTGACAGTTTTAAGGCCCTGATTGCCAAGGTTGCAGATGTGTAGACCTTTTTTCCCCTTCTGTCCAGTGCCCTTGAATCTCTGTCAGAGGGGGTAGGATTTTTGCTGTTGAGGCCTTAACTCCCTTTGGACCCTGTGAAATAGTTTCAGGATCAGCAGCAGGGTATCTAAATAAAAATGTATGTGAGTCAGGGACCCTGTAATATCTGTCAGGTTTACTGGGAGCCGGAGGTAAGGAGTCAGGGGTCATGCTTGACTCCGATAACACATCATCCACAATGTCTAAAACAGGGGGAATGGCTAAAGGTCTGTGCTGAGGGACACGAAGGAAATCCCTGAGCCTCTTTTTTGATTCTGAGAAGTCTTGACTCTCCCAGTGAAAATGCTCCCTCAAAGTATGCAAGGTTTCTCCAAATGAATAATCCACAGGAGGAGATGCAGATGGTATAGACTCCTCTGCATCAGAATCCTCATTGGGAGGTACAGATAATTCCTGATCAGAAGAGTAATCAGAAGAAATTGAAACTTGATCTGAAGATTCATAGTCAGTGTCTTGCCTAGGCCTCTTATCTGGAGGGGGATGGGTACTCCTGATCAAGGTAATAAGGTTTTCAGCCATTTTGATCATCTGTTTTTTAGGCATAGAGGCCTGTGCACGTGGCTCATGTGTCAGTTTTTTAGATTTAGAAGTTGCTTTTGTCTTTGGTTTTGCAGCTGTCGTCGGTTTGATATACAAATGTTGAGGTCTGAATACACCCTCAGAAGCCGGTGCTTGCTTCTTTGCGCTTTTTTCTACTCCGGTAGTCGGATTGCTATCCGACGACATTTCTGGGTAGTTAAATCTAAATATGCCGACGCTTAATAGTGCGTTGGTTAAATCTAGTACAAAACCGACAGTCAGGCACGATGTGATCAGGGCCTAGGTAAGGAATACAGTATAAATGGAAATCCTTATGAGGTATTTGCTTCCCACAAGTAATACAATTATTAACTTTTCCTGACATCGATATGGAGCAAGAAAAAAGTTTCCCCAACGGGGTGCTTAGCTTTTGTGAAGACTTTGGTTCTGAAACTCAAGCTTGAATATTTCAGTAGTCGGCCAACCAGCACTTGCGAAATGCTTCTGCTTCGGGCACCGCACGGCAAGAAAGACTAAAGAAAATGGTGTTTGGCTGCATGTTTTATACCCCTGACAACCTGACGTCATGGAAGAGGAGACAGCAACCGACGCATGACCCAAGACTTTGGAATTCAGGCCGACTGAGGGCAACCTGCCAGCAGATTACTCAAATGCAAACACGAAGAACATCAAATATCATCCAGCGACATCCTGGACCAAAAGGCCACTGAAGTAGCCATAGATCTGGTATAATGCACTTTTACCTGACTTGGAGGGGAAACACCCTTGACATAATATGCTCGAATAATGCATTGGGAAATCGAACGAGCAATTGTCACCTTAGAAATTGGTTTCCCCTAAAAAGGGATTTGAGTAAGAAACAAACAAATGATCAGATTTACTTAAAGCTTTTGTCCTGTGCAACTAGAATCGCAACTGCCTGTGCACATCCAGCAGATGTAATTTATATTCACCCCTATTCTGAAAATTAGGAAAAAAGACAGAAAGATTGATAGTCTGATATTGGCTTCTTATGCTACTTTAGGAAGAAAGGATGGGTTAGTGCACAGAGAAAACCTGTCCTTATGAAAAATGAATCAAGAACTTTGATGGACAGTGCTTGAAGTTTCGATACTTTCCTGGCAGAAGTAATGGTGACCAAAAAGGCAGTCTTCCAAGATAGATACTGCAAATCTACCGAAGCTGCAGGTTCGAAAGGAAGGGAGATTAAAGCCTTTAAAGCCTGAAGCATGAAAGTAATGTCCCACTGGGGCGTAGGATCCTTGACAGGGGGTCTTAGAAGAAAAGCACCTTTAAGGAAGGTCTTGCAAAGTTTAGAAAAGGCTAATGAAGTCATGCTTTCTCCCACGTGAAAATTAGAAATTGCAGCCAGTTGGACTTTGACAGTGGAGGAACTGGCTCCTTGCTGAAAAATCCCAGCCAAAAACTCTAATACTGCGGACAGAGGAGCAGTAAACGGGTCCAATGCCCAGTGCGAAGCCCACATGGAGAACTGTTTCCACTTGCTATGGTAAATCCTTCTGGTGGAAGATTTGTGAGCAGCCACCAAATGGTTTTAACAGGAGATGATAAACCGGAAGTCTTAATAATCAGGAAAATGGAGCAGCCAAGCACTGAGTTTCAGACTGTCCAGGTCTGGGTGAGGAATCACCAAGGGCTGAGAAATAACATCCAGAACTGGATCCAAGGTCCATGGTGGAACTACTAGGCGAGACCAAAGGGAGGGAACCCAGACTTGGCGAGGCCAGAATGGAGCGATGAGGATCACAGTGTTACCCAGCCTGCGAGCTTTCTGAAGAAACTTCGAGATGAGGGGCAGCGGGGGATAGGCATAATGAAGACAGGGAGCCCAAGCATGAATCAGTGCATCTCTGGGGGTTTTCCCCTGAGGGGGGGGTTCAGAGCAAAGAACTCGCTGCATTTCACATTGGATGGAGATACGAATAGACCCCACTTTAGAAAGATTTGCTCCGCCACTGAAGGATTCAGAGACCACTCGTAAGGCATCAAGATAGATCTGCTGAGCCTGTCCGGTAGAATGTTAGACCGTCTCGGGATGTATGTTGCTACCAGAAAATGGCCACACCCATTCCCACACTCTCATGGCTTTGTGACAAAGGGGGTAAGATCTGGTTCCTCCTTGTTTGTTGATATACCAGACTACCGACATGTTGTTTGTCTGAATCGCAATCGTCCCTAGAGGAAGATGGGTATGAAGGGCCTGCAATGCAAGAAGAACCACCCTCATCTCCAGGACACTGATACCAGACTGGTCTCGGATGGGGACCACGCGCCTTGGACTGTTCTTCCCGAGCAATGCCCCCCCCCACAGTTGGGAGGCATCCATAGTCACTGTGGTTTTGGGAAAGCACGGAAGAAAGGGACATCCCCTGACTAGGTCCGGGGATTGAATTCACCACCGAAGAGAGTCCTTGCATACTCGGGAGATACAGACCAGATGAGACAATGGTAGAGCTGAGAGAGACCACTGGACTGCTAGAGTCCACTGAAGAATCCGCATGTGGAGTCATGCTAAGGTTAACAGGTTGATCATGGCCACCATAGAACCTAACGCCCACAGAAATGTTTCTGCTGTCGGAACTTGGGCTTGAAGGACGTACAAGACGTGTAACTTTAGACTGTGTACCCTGTCTGGTTTGAGGAAAACTTTCATTTGGATAGTGTCCAACAGAGCCCCAATGAAGTCTAGGATCTGAAAAGGGGTCAGTGACGACTTGTTGAGATTGATGGTGATGCCATGCCACTGGGTCCAGACATGAGCAGTTGGGCAGCCCTTCAGGGCTGCCATGCGGGTCTGTCCCAGAATGGTTCTTGAGACCCGAAGTTTCTTGGACCCCTTCTGCCTCTAAGGCAGCATCCATCATAACCCCCTTTGCCTCTGGGGGAAGATGAGTCCTGAGTGTCCCGGGAAAATGCCTGAGACTTCCAGAACCACATTGTCTTTGTCCCTTGCTGATTCCTAGAAAAGAATATTTGAGGGGAAGAGAAGGAGATCCCAATGGCAGAAAGTTTCTTCCCGTCCTTCTCACTCTGGACCAAGGTCTCTAGAACAGGATTTCCCAAAATAGGAAAAAAACAGTCACATGGGGCATTTGCAAATGATGCCTTAAAGGGTTCCGAGAATTGACAAAGTCAGAGCCAGCCTCATAGCAATGCCAGAACTGGCCACTCTGGTGGCTCCCTCTGTGGCATGGGAGAGAAGATGCATGGACATATTAGCTACTGCCTTGACAGTGGCCATCCGAGTGGAGAACATCTTCTTGCCCTCCACCAACATAGACTCCGGGGTCAACTCAGTGAGTTCCTTAACTTAGTCCAACTGCAGCCGAATGACGTAGCCATATAGTTCAGCACTCTGATGGACAAAGTCGCTGAAGTGTACACTTGTTTCCCTAGATGGGGCGAGCTCTTTCTTCGTGGCAGCTGTCACCACCATAGCATCCACCAGAACTCTTTATTCCAAAAACTCCTGTCTGAAGGAGGGTTATGGGCCTTATCAGGGCACTTGGGGATGGGCTGCACAGTATCTGGTTCCTTCCATGCACGAGATCTTATAAGGTCCACAAGTGGATCTGCAGGAGGGGACACCCAGGAATTTGACGGGCCTGTGCCGAATGCCTCAAGGAACACTGACTCAACAGAGGTCGTTTTTTGAGCAGACCACCCCCCCTGGTGTAGGAGTTCCATGATGTCTCCAAAGGAGACATCCTCAGGGGGTGATTGGGGGGAACCTTCCCCTTTCAACAAATCAGTCTTCAGTGTGGGACTCCGGTGGGGATTCCAAGTGCCTCCTCTTACACGTTCATTTGCAGGGAACCTCCTCAGTGGGACTCTCTGGAGAACACTTGCAAACTTCCTGCTGCTCCCTCAGGGGAGCCTCCTGAGGCAAACTGGGCACAGGGTGTCCCTAAGATGGCAGGATGGTTGTAGTCATACCCAAAACACAGGGAGTCAGGGCGCAGTCTGAGGATAAGATAGTCAAGGGCCTCAATGAAGTTGAGAGAACCCTCTCCACCATATCAAATGTCGAAGGAGAATGGACATCCTGTGAAATACCAGTAGGAGCTGTCCCCCTCTGACCTGACGGGGGAGTCAGAGCAGAGACTCCAGGAGTCGAGATGCCGAGGGGAAGACTGTGGTCTGACACACTTGGAACTGACAGCAACCCCTTGGATTCGACACTGAGGCTATGGCTCCAAGAGCTTTGATCTGACCCGGTCAGATCTGATATGCTCAAGGCAATGGCTGGCGTTAAGGTACAAGGTACCATCTGCGCCGACCCCCTGACCCTGAGGGTCCTCGGATCCAAAGGCTCCAAAACCAAAGTTCGGATCGGAGGAGGACTGATTAGAGTAAAGAAGGACTGTGAGCTCCCCGCTTTGGAGGGAGAGGGAGCAGGCAAAACTCCCATCCGGATTTGGGTGTGGGTGAACTTCCACAACATCCTATCCAGCTCCACTTTGCTAAGGCTTCGGGTCAACCAGTGGGAAGAGGCCACCAACACCGGCCTGGAGTGTTGATGAGGGGAGACCCAAATAGGAGACCAGATCTGGGACTTCTCCGGCTCAGGGGAAAACCTGAGAGAGTGCAGCTGAGGAGAACCTGACCTGTTTGGAGGCTTGGATTTTGGAGGAGGCCTTGCCGGATTCGAGCGGCCAGGAGACCTCTTCGGCCTATCTTTTTTATGCTGCTTCTCTCCTTCCCTGGACCTCTTGGAAGGAGTTCGAGTCCCAGAGGTCTGGGGAGAAGAAGAAGCTGATGTTGCAGAAGAAGCCGGGGGTGCGGGGGCTGCCGTCCCCGAGGAGGGAAGCAAGTCCTTTAGGAGACGCTTATCCCTCCTGTCCTTGAGGGCCTGTGGGTTAAATCCTGCACAGATAGGACAGGGGGTAATCAGATGCGTGGCACCCAGGCATACCGCGCACAGAGTGTGGCCATCAGCTGGGGACAGCTTATCATTCATTTTTTTTCATTTTATTTTTTCATACCCGCTGGGATAAAGATACCTTTATTGTTAGTCTGTTGGAGTTTTTGGATATGGCTAGTGAAGGACACAGCAGCCCTGTTTTAAGCCAGAACACTTTGAATGATGATATTGGGAACTTAACCATGATGATAATGATGCTTTCTCAATGTGCTGAAGATTTATCTGCTAGACTCAACGTAGCTTCTCTACCTAATAGCCAGCGGGTAGAGAATACAAACCATGTGAAACAAGAGAATATTCAGCAACCAGTTCTAACATATTGAACAGTTGCCGCTACTTCCCTAACTAATGCAGCACAAACTGTAACTGCCTTCTTAGTCTGTGACAACAACTTACAAGTTAGATCACAATGAGACAACCTGGGTAATGAGACAACGCAACCCACTAATGCCAAATGTTCCTCGGGGCTTATTGGGGACCCTAACTTGAATAATTGGTTGGTTTCTACACCAACACTGCAACTACAATCTGGAGCAATCGAGGAAGGACACCTGGCTAGAGGAACCGTACTTATAGCAGAGCATTTGAAATCCTTTGATTATTATTTACTTAAACACAAAAAATTACAACTAGAAATCTTTTATTTCCATAACTGTATAAAGCAGAACATAGTCCCTAAAGGCTTACGAGCCTGGCAACATCCAAAGTACATGAAACAGGTTTGTTGTTCAATCTGGACCTGTTGAAATTATTTGATAGACACGGACTGAAACTGTTAGAGGCAATGATAAAACATTACCAAATAATGGTAAACCAGATTGAAAAGGAAATAAAACAAGAGGATGAAAAGATTAAGAATAATAATGACTTTAATTGATACCTATATGAGTACAACAGGACTTTCTCAAGTATCGATCAGCATATGAATAAATTAAAAGATAATAAATTGAAAAATTAATAGGGACTTTGCAGACTATAGGAATGGAACTACATACCCAAAATCACCCCCTTTGCAACTTTGGAACCCTACTGGTTTCACTAACCATTCAGCTAGTGGAGGAGGGGTTACAACAAGCGCCCAACAGGAAGTGATGAGATCACAACATCAGAGGAGAGACGTGAACAAATTGAACCAGTGCGGAGAAGTGAAAGAATTGCGAACGATTGTAATAACAGGAGACAAACTACAGAAAATGTACTGGATATTAACCCTAGACTGAGTTTTCAAAACAGAGGGCAGAACTACAATCCCTGAACTCCGTATCAGCAACAAATGAGACCCAAATGGAAAACGAACCAGGAGGAGGTAATGAATATATAAAGTAACCCTCCTCAGTTAAACAGATGTAAAATCCTTTCAAATAGTACTAGTGACTTTATGATTTATAATTATTCACCATTTAATATAGAAAAGGAACTAGTCGATCTGTTGGCTAAGGGATTTACATTTGTACCCGGTAATAAATCAGACTCGGGTAAAGTTTTCCTCGATTTGAAACTGTTCGTTAGGACTTTAAATTTAAATGTTATGTTTGGGGGAAATGAACTAGCACATGAGTTCCACATCAACAGTACGTTCAACCCCCTACACATCCTGTAATTGGACTATTTGAAGCTATGTGTGAACTAGATATTAGAAACTGTTTGAATAGGAATTCAAGTAATGTACATAAATTTAATATTAGTAAGTCTGAGACAGCACTGTTAAGTGAACTGCAACAGTTGCCAGTAAGAACCATGAAACCTGATAAGCGGGGAGGGGCTGGTCATTATGAGTATAGATGACTATAATAAAAGAATGAAAGAAATTCTACAGAGTGACACATACATTTTAGTGTCAAGAAATTAGTTGAATACAGCTTATGGTCAAATTAAGATGTATTTGAATGATATGATTATTGAATCTAGGATTAATATTAACATCTTTAACTATGCCAGCCTCTAGGATTCCCATTTTATTTGGGATTCCTAAAATACATAAAGGTATAGAGGATCCCCCTATGCGATCTTTGGTTGACGCACGTAATTATGTTACTTATTCATGTGCGAAAATGGTTGATACAATTTTGAAAAAATATATCAGCAACATAAAGCAAATTTGTAAAGATTCTTGGACATTTCTCAACAGCATTAATAAGTTAGAATATAAAGAACAGTACAACCTTATGACTATTGATGTACGAGACCTTTACACTAATTCCACACATTGAAGGCATTGAATGGGTGTCTCATATGTTGAGAATGAAAGGAGCTGCAACTGATGAAATTGCATTGGTTGAAGAACTTTTAGATATTATACTTAGTAATTATATTACCTTTGATGACAAATGTACAGAGAACTGGGGTAGCTATGGGTTCCCCATGTGGTGCAAGTTTTTCTAATTTAGTTATGGCCTACTGGGAATATGAATTTGACAGCAATAACCCACATACTAAAGACATCATATACTTATACACCCGGTTCTTGGATGATATTTTTATGATATCAAAGAGAATGATACACAGGGGCTAGGGAGATCATTAAGTATTTCAACAGTACAACAAGTTTTTTACACTTTACATTTAATTTTGATCAGGATTCAATAGCATACTTGGACATAAATCTTAGAAAAGATAGAATCCAACAATGTTACACAGCTACAAATTTTTGTAAGGAAACATACTCGAATGCTTTCTTACATTTTACCAGTTGCCACTCACATTATCAAAAACGCTTGGTGGTGAAGGGACAGCTAGTGAGAGCTGCCCGAATGACAACAATGGATTCTGATTTTGTGCTGGAGTGTAACAAACTTAGAATTATGTTCCTTAAACATGTATAACCTGACCAGATGATTTTACAACTTATGGAGGAAGTGAAAATAAAAAAAATATAATGGCACATTTGTGCCTATTTTAACTTTTAGAAATAACTTAGAACTAACTACTATTGAATCAACTGATAAGTGTTGATGAAATTACTGACATACCCCTTGTAAGGTATACATTTATTACAACATACAGTGTAGATATGACATACATAAGGAATATTATATGCAAAAATTGGAATTAAAAATTACATATCTTTGGTCAATCAGTTCATGGAAGCCCCCAAAGTTGTATTTAGAAGGGGCAGGAACATCAAGGTTATATTAAGTACAGGTTGCCTACACCAGCCTAGACAATTTGGGTTGTATAAGTGCAACATGTGCAACTACTGTAAATACGGAGAGGCAGGAATATGTTTCCAAATAAGAGACAGAAAATATTACACAGAAAGGAAATTCAACTGTACTTCAAAAATGGTGGTCTATCTAGCTTCATGTCAAAGCTATCTTGCATTCTATATCGGTAAGACCGAGAGAAAGCTAAAGGACAGACTATATGAACATGTTTATAGCATCAACAGACACAAACAAGAGAATGCTCTAGCTAGACACAATATTGAAAACAGTGACCACCATTTTAAATTTAAAGTTATTGATCAAGTAATAATGGATGCTAGAGGTGGACCACACTCACTGATTTTAGAAAGGCTTGAATTATTATGGCAACTACGTTAAGACGCATGTCATTACCCTGGCTTAAATGAGATGTGTTAAATTTTAAGTGTTCTAAAACTTAAACGCTTGGAGAGAGATTTTAATATTTGATATGCATTTTAAAGAATATTTACAGTCATGTTTAGAGTGCACTATGGTCAATAGATATAAAGTAACTCGACCATGAAAATACTTTTTAAGTGAATATAGGTTTACTGAATGTATTTTAAACTTTATGTATTATCACTTTAAGTTAAAGGGACATCATTTTGTTAAGTATGATCACATGGCATAGTTACTATTCTTTTTAAATGGTCGCATTTAAATTTGAAAATGCATCTGATGAAGTTCAAACACTATTTGGACAAAAAGCACTTAATAAAGACATTCTAGCACAGCAGAGTATCGTTTGGGGTTTGTACCTTCAGCAGCTGTTTTTGTTTTTCTACTTTGTGACAACTTGCCTTCATTATTTTACTACATGAGCATGTTTGGTGCTTGTGTACATTTCATGACAATTTCCTTCAGTTCTTGTTTTCTATTAGTGCAACATTATTTGAAAAAGAGTTCAGTTCTGACAAGGTTTTAATGTATTGCTTGTGTTTTCTCTTCAATTTTGAGGGTCTGTATTGGGAAGTGCGAGTATCTGTACTTACAATTTACCTTCTGACCGACTCTTCCCAACAGCACTTCTTGATATCAGGTTTCTTCCTTAGCTACAGCATGGCCCTGCTTTTTCTTCTCCCACTATACCTAAAAATTAAAAACAAAAAAATAGACTAGGAGCCATAGCATACTCTGTAGGCTCAGACAGTTTTTCAGCTGTTGATGGGTTGGACTCTGCAGTGGCCATTTATTATTTCTCAGATCATTCACTGGTTTCTCCAGGTTCCGGTGATGTAATCCCTTCCATCACCATGGACCAGGGGTTAGCCGTGTCCAGTGGCGGATCCAGGAATTTGCAAAGGAGGGGGCGCAGTCTGGTTAGTTGACTACCGGGATGGAAGCGGGAAAGTTGGATATTGGGTGTAGTGGTTGTGAAAAGATTACTTTAAGAAGCTATGACAGCATGTTAATACTTAGAAGATAGGTACAAAAAATATATTAACGTCAAAATATTTCTGTCCATGATATATGCTAAATAAAACAAGTCTTAAAATGGAGTACTTTTGTAAATTCAAGATCATAAAACCAGCCAGATGTAATGGCATACAAGAAAAAAGCCCTGGCTACAGCCCAGGCAATTGAGTTCAGTTAGCAGCTTAGGTGCTTTTTGCAACTAATGCATGGAAGGGGTGACGATTTAGCCAGCTTACCTCCCTACAGGGTGATACATGTAGTGTATGGCCATGGTGCACAGCCCCACATTACATTCCTTGGTGATAACTGTGGACCACATGGGAGAATTGGCTTCATAGGTTCATAGGTTTATACTAGGCTATCTGCCCTAAGGCATTTATAAGCCTAGCCCAAATTTTTGTGGCTTACGCCACCCCTTATATGAAAAAATACTGTGCCCATTAGTTTGTTGTGCCTCTGTCCAGCAGTGACACAGAGATGAATCCCGGGGTAAACCTACGATCTCCCATCCACAGGTCAAGATTTCTCTTGAACAGAGCCAGCGAAGTGCTCTGCCTCACATGGACCGGGATTTTATTCCACAGCATAGGGAGTCTCTGAGTGATAAATCTATCCCTCCAGCACGTCCTATTTATGTCCGTGCTAAGGTTTAAGTCGCTTGCTCTAGTGGTTTTGGTGGATTTGGATTTTTTGAGGTGGAGCATGTCCATTAATTCCGGGTTGGACATGGCCTTGTATGTCAGGCACATGGCACCTCTGAGCAGATGGTATGCGACTGAATAGAGCTGGAGTTTCTTCAATCTGGCAGCATATGACAGATTTTGGAGTCCCTTTATCCTTTTGATGAGGAACTTTTGGGGTCTCTCCAATTGCTGCAGATATCGGGTGAGATACATCCCGAATGGGGCATTGTACTCGATCATTGGTCTGATAAGTGAAGAGTACAGGGGAACAATGACCTCACTAGATCTGGATGTGAATCCCTTCATGATCAGGTGGGCAATGTAGAAGGTCTTTCTAATTACTTTAGCAACGTGAGTGTCAAAAGAAAGGCCACTGTCAACCTGGGTCCCCAGGTCCCTGATAACCTCTTCTGTGCTTAGTGGATTGCCACCTATATGGTAGCTTGGGGTTACCTTGTTTTTCCCGAAGGGTATGACTATACATTTTTTGGCATTTAACTTCAGGCCATGGCTCTGGCACCAGCTATCTGTTTCCGTGAGTCCCTTCTGAAGGATATCCGTGTCCGATGCACTTTCCACTATGGCGCCCAGTTTGCAGTCGTGGGGCAGCCCTGAGGTATTATATCACCATTTGAAGCAAGTGACATATCCTTGGCAATGCCCATTGCAAGTCCAACAGTGAGCAAGTTGCCAGGCAAGAGCTGTGGTCAGAGAATCAGAAAATAAAACCATTTGCCAGTGCATGGATGACATACCTGCTCCTGGTCCACTCACACCTCACCTCCAAAGAATGAATGACCCTTAGGGCTTTCAGCAAGGGGAAATGAATGCAGTGCATGGATGACGTACCTGCTCCTGGTCCACTCACACCTCACCTCCAAGGAATGAATGAGCCTTAGGGCTTTCAGCAAGGGGAAATGAATGCAGTGCATGGATGACATACCTGCTCCTGGTCCACTCACACCTCACCTCCAAGGAATGAATGACCCTTAGGGCTTTCAGCAAGGGGAAATGAATGCATCAGTGTGGTGGCCAGGAGAGAATCAAGATGGTGAGTAAAGGAATGAAGCTAAAGCCGAGTGAAAAATAAAAACAGATTCTGTTACTTTTCAGCTTTACTGTTCTGTTTCTGCAACTGTAAAATAGTAAAAAAATGAGGAAATCTTGAAGAAAAAGTAGCTTACTGGAATTATTATTCATCATATTACATGTACAACCTAGTGCCAAAATGTAAAAATTTTTTAAGTGCATTTCTCCGCAGAACAATATTAAGTGAGAACATGAAGGTATTTGACTGGCATATAAGTTCATTAAAACATCTCTGGTTTCCTTCTTTTGTCCTTTGCTTGCATATGTAAACTATATAGCAGTTGCAAATGGTTTGTCTACAATACTTTTGCTGATGTACACAGAAGGATTGGTATCTTTACATCAGCTTAAAGAGGTTGAGTAATAATTGCAGTTAAGTGCTCACTGTCAATAACAAGAATTGTATTCTTTGCCATGGTACCAAGAAGGCTGTACATCTAAGAGGGAGTGCAACTAGAGTATTAAATTAGAAAGCAGTGAGTGTGAGAGATAGGAGGAACATTACAACTTTAAATGAAAGAAGGCAAATGTGCTGCAAGGTGTGAGACACTGGAGCTTTCCACCAATTAATGCAGTCCTTAAGTCATCATAGCTTCATATTAGAAGAATCAATTGATGTACAACACTGACAATTACAGATTTAAATTAAAAAGAGGGAGTGTTGCACTGTGCTTATGATATTATATATCGGTAACTTGCATGATGCTTAAGTTAGAACAATTTCAAAATAAAGGTGGTAAATGAAGCATTATGGCAGTACTGGTTAATATGAAGGGAAATGACACAGCATAGTTTTAAGAGCAGAAATTAATTTGTTTTCCTCCTTTTTCTGTTTCTAGACCTCTCCAGGTTTATCCAGTTTTGTATACTTAAGTGAGTTTGCCGCCTATCAACTTTTCTGGCAACATGAGGTGCTTTAAGCTCTGTTGTAGCTCACTCAAGATTGGAATAAGACAGTGCAGACATGGTTGCATTTATTTATATAACTGGCAAAGACCCAGAAAGGGCAAATTGTTCTTACATAAGAAAACACAGGGACATTACTGTGATTAAGTAACTTGGTTTACATTTGGGTTATCAAACTCAGGCCTTTGAAGCATTATTTATCAGCAGCAAGTTACTTTAACCATAAAGCCATAATTATTCATAACACATCCTGCAACCTGACATCTTGAAGAGACACTGTAGTGGAATAGTGAAACACTGCAATTTCATATTAAGTTAAGCAAAACTGTACTGTTTTATTTTATAATTTATTTGTTCAAATATTGAATGGACTGGACCCAAGGTCATTTTTCATGATTGGTTATAATGTAAAATAAGGTAATACACAGTGCTGCCAGTAGCAGACAAGTAGAAGTATAACTAGTAAATAAGTATATAACATTAGTTGCATGCTTGTAAATGTAAACCAGTCCCAATGGTGTAATATAAGTAAAGGCAGAGTCAAGAAACAACTGATATCAATAGCAATCTTATTCTAAAGTGAGCAGTAAGAACAGCTGCACTTCAGCTCATTAAAACAGAATCTGCCAAGGTTAGACTTAGATTTGAGGATAAGTTTCTAACAACAACCGGCAGTGAATTCCAAACTATTAGATTACAAGGTGAGCAGGATGTGGTGCAACATTCTAAATGACTGTAGTGGCATTTGTGTTTGCATAGTTAGTGAGCTAGAGATGGAATGGTTTAATATTTAAGAGTTGAGGGTGGACTTTTACAGGTTAGGGAATGGCAAGCTAGATTCCCCCCCAGTGACTGAGAGAAGTTTAGCTTTGGGGAGTGAGACATGGCAGTGTTCATGTTTGAGAGCTTGTACAAGAGAGCTACAGATATTTTTATGGGACAACATGCAGTCAGCTGTAGGTGGAGAAGGGTATGTCAGTGAAGAGTGGCGAGACATATTCTAGAGTAGATAATAATACCCTCTTCGGTATAACTGCCCAGGCTTCAAAGTTATCATATGGGATAGCTCACATCACGTTCTCAAAGTAAGAGTTGTCCCAGACTCTCTGGGACAAGCAATAGGTTTAGGGTCTGTTGATAAACTGACATGCCTGATGGATCCTGGCTTATTTCCCATGTTTCCCTATGGGATACATTCCCCACGCATTACAAATGATCAGTGAAAGACTGACTCCACAAAACTTTGGGAGGCCCACCAAAATCTAGGGTTAGCTCTGGGACTACCTGGCAGAAGCAGCTGGGGATCTAGGAGGTGGGTAGTCACAGTAACAGGGATGACAGCTGGAAGACTAAGTAGAGCTGGGGAGGGGGAGGGATTTCAACTTTACAAAAGTTTCATACTACTTGCTATATAATCCCCTACTGCTGATGTATATTAATAATGTTAATTTTGGACTCAGGTGCATATTAATAAGACTGTATAATATTATGTTTATGTGCAATTTTATATATTTTACTATCAACCTATGTTAGCGTCCAGTATTAGCTATGCACTGGTCACATTTAATTTGTATTTCCTATATTTGCAAGACGTGACTTTTTATAAACTAATATAACTACTTTTGTGACTAAAAAGGGTCTCGGGACCAGCATCTTTTACCAATTAGCAAATAAAATACAATAAAGCATCAAAAACAGCATTGTAATAGGCCCATTTTGCCACACCATATGGGTATGATATAGGATTGCTATCACTATTTAAATATGAATTTATTTAATTCTGACATCACATCAGAGCCTTTTCAAGAGACCATTATATTTTTAAAGCAACCAGCTTTCTACACTGAATGCAGGTTATGTATAGAAACGTGCAATATCCCTTCTTCTTGGCTGAACAACACAGAGGCATTCAAATAAAACTGTCTAAATGATGTAGCATTGTAAAATATAACTATTAAAGCTCTACTACATTAAATAAACACTAAGAATCGAGAATGTGGGAAAGCGAGAAGAAAACAGCAGCGAGAAATCAAACAAAAATGAGACAAATGTGCCAGAGGCAGAAACTTACATTGCATTGGTAACAGACAACCATGCTGAAACGTTTGCCATTTGCAGTTGACATTTAGATATTGGTAGCTGGTACCACCACTTAGGGAAGTATGTGTACCATTTCCAACACATGAGATACAGCCCTCTCTCCATTGGGCAGTTTTCTGTCATCACACTTTACCCCTATAACTATTTTGCCATACTTAATGTGTTTTAATCAATGACATCACCATGACATCACAAAGTAAAGGCTGAAGTCTTCTGTGCTAGTAACCTACAATATGCTAAAAATACATTAGTGACATTTCATTCCCCTGAACTAAAAATTATACAGAAGAGTAAAATTAAAGGCAACTATGCAAACCAAAGTCCTAACAAAGTCATTCTGGTATTCCAGAAGACAATGGGCAGCATTTAAAAGCTGAAATGATAAAACACTTGGGATCTCTCCCAAGATTCAAAGAACTAGCAACAATCTCAAAACTCAAAAGTTATTTGAAATCAGAGACATAAATAGTGAATAGTTAACCTGACAGACCAAGAAATGTGAATAAAACAGCAAAGTGCAAACAGCTTGACAAAATCAGCACTAGTTTTATGCATGCAGAGAATGAAATGCTGAGCAGAACAAAGAAAACAAACTGATCCTTATAAAGAGAAGAGCTTTGAGTTCAGTTTGAGATATAAGCAGTTCACTTCTCTTTACAGTTGTTGCCCTAACCCAACCCCCACTGTTAGATGTCAGCCACAACTGGAGACTATAAAACTTTGTTTATATTCACACTGTCAATCACTTAAGTATATATTAATGTAAGCAACATACAATTAACCTGTGAAACTGACCTTCACCTGTTCAGTCAAAAGTTAGTATATTCTCACTAAAACACTGCTTGAAGTCTGTCTGTTTGTGTAGTGAAACAGTATGCACTACAGACAGATGATCACAGAGACGCATCGTTAGAGCACTGAAATCACTGGAAATGATATTCTGCTGTACTTTGCACTCTCAACTATTTATTAACTTTTATTACAGTTTTAATATGCTACAGCAGGCCAAATCAAATTTCTTTAACTCTATACACAGACATTACCTATCAATTTTTTAAACACAAGCCTTTCATTATGGTGGCTGTACAGTGTAACTAACTGTGATATATCATACACTGAATACATTTTAAATATTCAACATGGAATATGCAGTTAAAGGTTAAGGAAACACTTTTCCTTCTTCTATAATTTAACATTAGGCAAACTACTTTGAACAATGGAAGTAATAAAGAAAGAAATCAACAACATATTAAGTTTGTTTTTCATACAAAGGGCATAACAAAACAATAATTTTACATTCTATTCAGGCGCCTTCAATAAGACAAAAGAAATATAATTACAGTCAATCATTATATTCCATGAAGCTATACAAACCACCAGTTTTAAGGTGTTTTTGTCTACTCTTTAGCTCATGACACAGATTTTCTTTCCCATTGTAATCCATCTATGACTCCTGACAAATTTTGATTCTGTACAGGCAATAATTTATCTGTTTATTTTGTTTTACTGACTGCATAGAAAAGTAAGGTATTACATATTTTCTGTTGTGGCCTGACAAGAACAATGCCATTTATTACAACAGACACTATATAACACAATAAACCATTTACTCAAAATGTCAGCCACAGAATAAAACATCTTTTTTACTCAAACTTGTTTTTTACACAATGATAATAAAAAATATATTATTGCATTTTAAACCAGAACAATTATTCAAAGACTCTGCATAATTTATACGGCTGTAGTTAGCGCGGCAAACACGGCACACTTGCAAACATACCGCTTGGCACCTTGGAAATTAGACCAGTAAAATAAAAAAATGAAATTACCTCGATGTGGATCACTGGCTCACACTCGATAGCACTTTCAAAGTAGTTTTTCCAACTGTCATTTTTATTTTAAAATTAAATTGCCTTCTGCCTGGCAGACAGTTACTAAACCTTTACCCGAACGCTATCACAGCTCTCTCCAACCCGCCTAAATTACAACGGAGGTGCAGTTGGAGGTGGATTGTTATAAAAAAACAAAATCATCTGACTGCAACCTCCAATCGCATCTCCGTATGGGTGCATTTGGTGACAGGATTAAAGAGGTAGCTTACTTAAAAAAAAACAAAAAAAACAAGCAAGTTTAAAAAGGGGCCGGCACGCGCCCCTGCACCCATGCCTAAATGCGCCACTGGCCGTGTCATCTACAGCTATTCTAGTGTCTAGTCCAGGCTTAGGAGAACCATCCTCTTTAGGTCTTGGGAGGTTCTTCTCAGAGAGGCTGGGGAATGAAGTGCTATATCTCAGTCAGTTTTCTTCCAGGGATGTCCCTAGAAAAAAAGAAACAAAGTTAGGTATTGCTCATCCAAAGACATTTTTTCTGCCAATAGGAATTTTATTTATTTATCCAATCCTGATTGCCTTTTTTTAGGGAAGACCCAAGGTGGTACTTATATTACTAGGGGAATTTTGTCCAAGGCATCGGGGGAACTTTCCATACTTGTCATTGTTGTGAAAGGGACCCATTTTGAAGGAGCATTTCCTGTTTCCATTCCAAGCACAGAGGTGGCCCTGAGAAAAGGGAGGCAGATGGAGAGAGGAGATGATGGAGAAATGAAAGAAATGAAGGAAAAAGCAAACATTGAGACTGAAGAATGTGTGCAGGAGGGACATTATGGAAAAAATACAAAAGAAGGATGCAGAGACAGTCCTGAAGAATAGTGATGAGATGGAAAAAAACATATGCAGAGAAAGTAAAAGAAGGCAAAAGTGGAGTAGCAGAAAAGGCAGAAGAAAATGAAAAATGGAAGTACTTGGCAAGGATTCAAAGTAAAGAAGACAAAGAAATGGACAGGTATGAAGGGTGGGACAATGTAATAGCTCATTTTGGGTGTAAAAGCATATGAGATAAGAGTATTTATTATTAACAGAGACATTTTCTGACATTATATTTGAGACTTTTTTCAATGGACAGTTTTCTTGGAGAATATGAAAAAGACTGCTACCCATGGAGTTATCTGACAGAAGCATTTAACAGGGAAAAAATATTCATGTACAATTTTGAACAGAGGTAGAAAGAGAGACTTTGAAAGGACATTTGAAAGCTTTATGAAGTGCTGGACATTGCAGAAGGTTGATAAAAGGCATTTATGGACTGGTGGCTGGGATTGTAATAGTGTGCTTAAAAACAGAAAGAGAAAAAAATTATAGCTATACAAAGCATGGTAAATGTGGATGAGAATAGGGGTGTTGCAAAATACTGGGGACAACCCAAAACATTTTTTCTGGAAAAGGACATTTGATACGTTTTATGAAAGAAAATGTTTTATTTGTGGGGAAGACTGGACATGATTCAAAAAATGTGAATTGAAATGTTACAAATGTAAGAAAAGTGGGCATTTATGGATGGATTGCAAAAATGTAAATAGCAGTAATTTTAGAAGTAGAAAAACAGAAGAAATACTGGATGAGGAAAAAAATAATAAAGAGGACATAGAAGAAGGTTCTGAAATAAGTGATGAAGATGACAAACTGAGAGGTAGTAAAAGGGAAAAAGAATCCTATTGGTAAGAGTAAATGACAGAAAAATAAATTTTAAAGGGATAAGTACAAAAGAAAAAAAGAAAGGAAGTGGATGAAAAAGAATGTATGTGGTTAAGGTCTTTGGCTCACAGACATAAGGTACAGTATTTGATTCTCACCTTTGGGAAAGAAATTGGTTAAGCTTAGAATGGCCTATTAAGAAAGCTAGCCCAGCAATAAACTATGAATTTATGAAACCATGAATCTAAGGAAAAGGGAAAATTTAAATTTTAGAGTGCTTTCTGTAAATGTGAATAGTATTAAGAATATAGTAAGAACATTAATTTTGGAGTGGTGTATTACATGTGATGTAGCTGTAATTATATTAGAAGACAAAATTTTTAACAAATGAAATATTAAAAACAGAGAAACTATGGGGAGGAAAGATCATATGGAATTTGGGAAATGAGAGATGTTCTGGAATAGCTGTATTTTGTAGAAATACAGTAAAGATATTAGATGTAATTTTATCAAAAGGGAAATATTAACCATTGTAGATTTAAAATGGAAAGAACAACTCTACATAATTATAACATTTTATGCTTATACTAACTGTAAAGAAAGGAAAAACCTATTTTATCAAATTTTACACTATGTAGTGCTAACTATGAATATTATAATTACAGAGGACTTTAATTGTGATTTAAGAGGCAAGCATAAAAAGAAAGGAAATTATATAAGAAAAGTGTTATAAGTTACAAGATGTGGTAAATTAAAATTCTGGAACAAAAATTCATGGACTTACAAAAGGGGTATGTACAGAACTAAAATAGATTATTTTATATTTTCAGAAGGTTTAGCTATAGAAGGGGCAGTAGTTGAAGCAGAATTTTCTGATCATTTTGCAGTATGGCTAGAGATAAAAGAAAACAAGAGATACATTAAAATAGGCAAAGGAATAAAAAGAATAAATGAGAAATCATGGAATGAAGAAGGAAAGAGATTAGTAATACAGTTATGGAAAGATCATATTACTGCAAGAACATTTTATAAAAATTGGTCTGAATGGTGGGTGATATTTAAGGAAAAATATAAAAAATGTTTACAATGGCAATATGATGTGAGAACAGTAGAAAAAGAAAAATATAAAATAACATATAATGATACATCAGAAGATTTTGAACAATTGTAGAAAGTACTTTGACAAAGAAAAAATTATATGAAAGAAATCAAGAAAAATACAAGAATTGTTATATAAGCAAAATATGTTTTACAAGGAAAAAGAGAAGTATCAAGTTAATTAAGCAGGTTAGTAAAGGAAGATGATAGTGTAATGAGAGAAATAAAAAATGTACATGGAGAAATAGAAAGAACTCAGAAAAAGATCATGAATAGTGTAATACAATATGTACAAGAAATGTTTGAAGAAAAAAAAAGGCAGTGAAGAAAAAAATGTGGAAAGTAAAAAAAAAAAAAAAAAATTAACGGAAAACGAGAACAGAGTTGGGAAAGAAGGTTTCCTTAAATGAGCTAGATAAATATTATGCCAAGTAAATATAGGTTTGGCTGCAGGCCCAGATGGAATAGGGTATGAAAATTTAAGAGGCTAGCAAAAAATATTTTTTAAAGACTTTGAATGAATGGGTAAATTAAGGTTTTATGTATAAAGAATTATGCAGTGAAATACTTAAATTCATATAAAAATAAGAAGCAAATGATGTAATCACAAAGTAAAATGCCAAGATTTTTGTCTGAGACTGGTTAAATTGTAAAGTAAATGGAAATATGCCATATAAAAAGAAAAGTGATAGAATATGCTTGCATTGTCAAGAAGAAGAAAATATGGAAAGTGTTTCTGAAATGTAAAAGAGTAAAAAAAAAATCGGGAAAACTATATAAAGAAGATTTTTTTGAAGCTATAAAAGAAATTAATAAAATAAGCATAGGCATGATTAAATATGGATATAAGAATAGAAGTAAAGAATATGTTAAAAGAATAAAGTTATGTTATATGAATGAAGGAATTAATGACATTGTTTAATGGTAAACAGATTTTAGCAACAATAACAAGTAATATCAGATGGTGGTTATGGAAAAAGGAGTTGGGGGTCTAATAAGGGTGAAAGTTTAGCATGATTGTATAGGAAATTATGAATATGTATAAACAGATGCATATTTTTATATGTAAATATTTGTAAATATGTAAATGTTTTGTATAGAATAATTATTTTGTATATAAATAAAGGACCCCTACTCTTTTTAATAGATGCTATGGGATGATTTACATCCACCTGAGCTACCAACAACTCAAGCAGATGGGACCTTGGTTTAAAATCTCAAGGTAATGCTAGAAGTCTACATCTCAAGATGCACTCTCTTGAGGCTCTCCTAAAAATGGAGAACATCGATATCTGTGTAGAAACTGAGACCTGGTTCAAAGCTCCAGAGAGCACCCCTGCAATACCAGGCTACAACACATACCACACTTTTCGGCCACCAAACCAGGACCAAAACACTAAAGGTGGAGGAGTGTCCATATTCACCAAGGATATTAACACCTCCAGGCTGGTTGCCCAATACAATGCATATGAAATTTTCCAGGTGCAACTAACACTAGATAAGACTGCAATCCAAATTGTAGCTTGCTACAGATCCCCCCCACCATGCCCCATGATTCTCACTACACCTTTTTAAACATACTGGAAAATATTAAGATACAACCAAACACCCTAATACTGGGTGATTTCAACTATCCTGCCATTAACTGGGAAAACTATTCCTGTACCAACATCTTTGCTCAACGGTTCTTGGAATTCATATATTCCAACACCCTAGAGCAACTAACTTATAGTCCCACCAGGGGTACCAATAGTCTAGACCTGGTCAATTACCAACATGGGAGATCGATGCTTCACACCAGTGGTCACCCCCTCGGTCAGATCAAACCATAAGCTAATCACCCTTGACATCCACATCCCACCCCACCCCCCTTTAAGGAAACCTCCGTAAAAAACTTCTCCAAAGCCAACTTCATGCTTCTCAAGTCAGAAGTAACAAGCTTCATGACACCCATACAGATGGAGGTTCAACTGCTGAATCCTACACTAAGGTGCTGTACGAGCAACATTCACTTGTGCATGGACCGAGCCATCCCAAATAGAACCAAGATGCTGTCCTCTAAAAAAAGGAAGCCAATCTGATAATCCCCTGCCATAAACAAGCTGTACAACAGAAGGAAGAAACTGTTGCAGAAAAGAGGAAGAACCCAGGACTCAGAAAAACTCTCTCACCAGCCTCAGTAGAAAGCTGAGATCCCTCATAAAATCTTCCAAAGCTAGTTACGAAAACAAAACTGCCGAAGATTCCAAAGACAACCACAAGGCATTCTATAGCTATGTCAAGAATCTAATTGGCAATACTCAGATCTGCTCTGAGCTACAGCAGAATGGCATTAAATGTACTGATCTCAAGGATATTGCCAATATTGTGGCAGATAGATTCTGTGCCAAATTCACCCCCCCTCTCACCCCCTAAAGGGCCCATCTCAATACCGAAAGAATGCCAAATTCTGGTAATCATGGCCACTCAGGTATAAAAACACACTCTCCAAAGCCAAGAATACAGCATCCATGGGACCGGACAGCATGCCGGGCTGTGTACTGCATGAACTACAAAATGAACTGGCACCTCACCTATGTGTCATGTTTAATCATAGCCTCACCTCAGGCTTCATGCCCACAGAGTAGTGGACAGCTACAGGCATCCCACTCCACACGGGGGGATCCACTTTGGATCCCGGGAACTACTATCCCATCAGTCTGACGAGCCTGATCTGCAAGGCCAAGGAACGTATTATCATGGAACTTATAAACAAAGACATTGGCAACCTTCAAACACTGGACCCCACCCAATTTGGGTTTGTGAAGGGCCGATCTTGCCTCCTGAATCTGATCGACTTCTTCGAATGTCTCCAGACTGAAAAAAAATTTGTCATGAAAAAAGTAACATATTCCCATTTACAAACACGTCACATATATTCTTTCGTATAACTATCATAAATGCAGCATTACATAAATTGCGCAATTCCTGCATTCCCTTAAATCTCACTTCTGTAAAACATTATCCTGCATGTATTGTTCCCACAATTTCCTCTTTTTTCTACGTACTTTGGTCCTATCCTTTTCTAAAGATCCCATGTCCAGTTGCATCTCTGTAACAATATTCAGTACTTTAAATACAGTTGGTTTAGACTTCGATTTTTATTTTCTAGCAATTGCTTTTTTGGCAGACAGCAGTATTAAACATACCAAGGCCTTACTATGTCTAGACAATTCAGATCCTGTATCCCAGCTTGCTTAAATAAATACATACATACATAAAATTTCCTTAGTTACACCCACTTGCTTACCCAATATTTCTGACACAGTAGTCTGTAGGGAATTTTTAAAGCCTGCCAACTCATTACACTTCCAAAACATATGTGCCCAGTTGCCTCTTTTTTGCACAAATTACCTCCAATATCTAGCAACTACCAGAGAAAAAATTATTTGGAGTCTGCTTGGGGTATAAAAACCTCTCTTCTCCTTAAGAATCTGCATCCAAAATCCCACACTATTCTTACTTCTTCAATCCCCCCACCCCCCTTCATCATTATACCTTTCCATTTTGAATTATGTCTTTCTGCTTGTATTATGTATATGAACCCTAATTGCGTAACTCTAAAATATCCATTCAAATCAGGTAGTCCTAAACCACCTTGTTTTACTGGAGGGATCAAATCATCCCACTTGACCCTTGCACTCTTCCCCTCCCAAATAAATTTTTTCCCCTCCTATGACTGATAAGCCTGATCTGTACATAAAACTAAAGAAACTAAAAACATTTTCACTGCTTGTATTTTGCAATCTATATCTATACACAAGAGCTTCAAGTTTCTCAGTTTTTGAATTGTCTTTTGTTTAGTTTTTTCCCACATATCTTTAGCTGCCATAAAAGAATATTGTTTAATTCATACTCCTAAACAATTCATTTTATTGTGTCCCCATAAATTTGGGTACTGCTGAACCAATCCATGCCTAGGTGTATAGTTTACAGCTACTGACTTTGATCTTCATTAATTTTATATCCTGAAAAGACTTCAAACTGTCTGAAAATGTTCCACAACACTGAGATATCCCCATCTAGTTTTATCAAGTTCAAAATAATAACATCTGCAAATAAAGCCAACTTTTCTTCATTACCATAACAATTATATCCTTGAAATTCCAAGTCCCTTATTTTCTTTGCCAGTGGCTCTAAATATAAAGCAAACAACAAAAGAGAAAGAGGACAACCCCTGCCTGGCTCCTCTGTTCAGACTCGTGTCAGAGAAGAGCCTTTCTACTTCAATTTTTGCCTCAAATCTTCCATATATCATTCTAATTAACATTATTACTGTATCAGGGGAATGCAAATGCTACCACTGCCATACTCATAAAATCTCAGATTACTCTGTTAAATGCTTTTTCTGCATCAAGATCCACCAACTTCTTACATTCTGTTTCCATCTGGATCGTCATTGTTCTAATAACATTGCCAAATATTTGGTTCCCCTCCACAAAACCATGATGATCAATATCTATCAATTTTGGCAACACATTTATTATTCTTTAGCTACTATAGACAAACACAAGTTTAAAACTAAAATGGGCCTATAAGAAGCTGGGCCTGATGGGTCTTTACCGTCTTTAGGTATTACAGCTACCACAGCTTTTTTCCCCAGGATGTTGTGTTTTATCTCCACTTAAAATACTGGTAAACAAATGTTTCCAGATCTTTACATCTTTCTTCTCTCCTGGCTTTTAAACTTCAACAGGAACGCCATCTATTCCTGGAGACTTTCCTACACATTGATTATATGCCACTGTTTTATCTCATCTCCGTCTATCTTTATTGTCAAATGTAGAGCCTCATCTACCTCTAACCTTGGCATTCTTAAGTCTTACATAAATATTTCCATTTGTTCTCTTTCTTGGTTACCACATTTCTCTACTTTAGCCAATTATTCATAAAATGTCCAACATATCTAAAACCTCTACAGGATCTCTGGTTATTTTTCTTGTTGTATCCTCCTTAATTTGGCAACAACTCTTTCTACTTTCTGTTGACTAAGTTGTTGTGCTTTAAGTTTTTGTGCTGTGAAATTATCAAAAAACAGTTGTTTAACACAATCTTTTTAAGATCGTGCATGTAACACACATACTCCCTTATTTTCTCTTTAGACCTCTGCAGTTGCATTTCTTCTTGTTCTGTGACATGCACCTTATTCTGGAAAACTTTAACCTTTGTCAGCCCCTCTAAATAATTCCTGTTACTTTTTAACCATATCTCTTTTTATTTATATCCTATTTATAATCTCCAGTTTCATTTTATCTCACTCACTAGCCACAGCCTTTGAAGAAATGTCTATCTTCCCTAATAACTCTTGAGTAATTTCCACTACTCATCCCTTAACTCAATCACTCCAATGCAGCTCAGGAAGTTTGCACTGTAACTTCCAATGGGTGGAGCCTAAGTCATTTGACAGAATCAAATTGTGTCCTCATACTTCAAACAAATGTTCATATCTCTGGAACCATAGGGATTATGAAAGAAGTATAAATGGCAAACTCTTCAGCACAAACTATTTTTATAGTGGTAGTATTCTTTAGGTTCTAGGACTTAAACTGAATTTTATAAGTCACAGTAAACACAGTAACTATTACATTTGTAATATTTTGTAAACAGCTTACAATATCTCAGCAACCTATAAGTTGCACACACATGGTCAACAGCTTTCATATGATGCTAAGGAGTTCTGTCTGCGTTACTTGGTTGTTGAGATATTTAGAAAAATGTGAAAAATGTATCTATATAAATTGATATCATAAAAACAATTAATATTTAATTTACTTGCACTAGACAGAGATCAAATATTAATGCAGTTGAGTTTTCTACTGTGTAAGCTTTAAGATAAAACTCTTGTCCATAGCATGGTTTTGAAATTACTGATGCAAATATGAACAAGCAATATTTAACACTTAGTAGGTGTTAACTACAGATGCACCTGGAGGCATCACTTGGATGTAATGAGTTAATTCCTCTCTTTTTAACAGGTAGGTATGGAAGTGTGAGTGTCTCATCTGTAGTTCACTACCCTGCATTTTAAACTTTAGTTATTGGAGCATGATCTGAAATAGTTAATGGATATGCACTGAAGATTTCAATTAAATGCACATGTTCCTTTGAAATAAAATTTTATTTAGTCTAGCCCAGTTACTGTACTCTTGGGGAATAATATGTTAATTCTCACCGAGTTCCTACTACTGAATTAACGCATTCTATACCAAATATTTTTATAAATTTCTTCAGAAATCTGACTTCTTCTGTAATATTTTCCTTTCTAGGTCCACCAGGTCAGGTACATCCTCACTCTTAAAAATCAAGTTCCTCTCCCCACCTATAAGTAATATTCTTTCCTGAAAGCTGATTATTTCTTCCAAAAGTTTCTTAAGCTCCAAAACAGCAGTTTTAGGTGGAACATAAGTACATGTCAGTATAATCCTCTTCCCTTGCCAGGAGCCCCTCACTACCACACATCTAAGGTTATATTTTTTCCTCTTCTATCACTATTGGCACTGCTCTAGCAATTACTGTAAGCATTCCCCATTTCCTTTGTCCATGATATTCTGCTGAATATCCACCCTGGAATCCTTTTTTTTTAATTACATTTACATGCTCACCTCTTTCCATACGTGTCTCCAGAAGCACTGCTATTGAACTCTGCACTTCTTAATACAATTCAATACTCCTACCTTTTTGACTATACCTGAGAGGGCATTTACATTCCAAAATAACGTGGATAATGTAGTCATTATAAGAAATTATTACTCCTACCTATATTTTTTCCAGCTTTTGTGTTAGATGCACCCAAAAATATTTAGCAGCTTGATATTCTACACAAATGTTTCTTGTCATCTCCATTTAAAACCATATCACATTTTTCAATATTTTTGGTTATAATGAAACTCCTCAAACAAAAAACAAATACACCCCCTGAACACTCTAATAACCTATTAATTAAAACACACACAAACTATGTACACTTTCAAATAATGAAGTTTAACCCTTCTGATAGGAGCAACTGTCCCAAATTGACAGCTGTATCCACAGGTATTACCTAACCTAAAATTAAGGTTATCCATGCTAAAACACATGTTACAGCCTGCGCTCCTACTTACAATAACTGCTGTCTATTTTTGTCTTATCTTTATCCCCCTCCCAGACATAGGTGTTAGAACCATAGAGTGCGAGTCCCCCACTTTCAACAGCTGCCCAATATGCCCTGAAACTGCTGCCAGAATAACAATTACATGGAAACATTTGCAGTGGTGTTTCCGAAGTAACCACAAGGTCAGGCAGCCAGAAAATGATAACCTAGTAATCTCCTATGATCAAATTATCGCCCAAAGGTAATTTTAAGCCTAGCTGTTTCATCCCACGGTAATATCACAGAAATGATAGTCAACACCCAAGACTGCATTTAGTGATGCCTGGCCATGTCAGGAGTGTTGTGAGCTCTATCCCCGGTAAAAATTTACAGTGCTCCATCCATTCGTCCAGGTTCCTCTTGAACAGTGTCATAGAGGTGCTCTGTTTGACATTACTTAGTAGCCTGTTCCAAAGGCACGGCAGTTGCTGGGAGACAAATCTATCCCTCCGGCATGTCCTAGTTACATCACAGGACATATTTAGGTCCTTGGAATGGGCAGCCCTAGTCCTGTTTGATTTATGGATATCCAGCAAGTTCATTAGGTTTGGGTCTTGGATTGCTCTGTAGGCCAGGCATAAGTCTGCCCTAAGAAGTCTATATGATGCACAGTACAGTGACAGGGAATTTAGTTGGTCTGAGTAAGGCACATGCTGGAACCCCTTAATCTTCTTTGTTAGAAACCTCTGAGGTCTAATTGCAGCATGTGCTTAGTATGGTACATGACAAATGGGGTCTTATACTTAATTATGGGGTGGATAAGTGCACAGCATATAACTTCTATTAATCAGAAAATACATGTTGCAAATCCTGTTCTATAACATTTTTAAATGAATAAGTAATGTTTAAAAATTGTCCTGTTCCAAAGACCTCAGGGGGGTGTATTTGTTTTTGAGTGAAAAAGCCTTTGCAAGTGTTTCTGAGGCATACAAATCAACTTTTTTCGTCAACAATTTTGGACAAAGCAAAAACATAACAGAGGAATGAAGTTTCAAAACCTGGGACAATTTTTAAACACTGCCTATTAATTTAAGAATGTAACAGATCTGGGTTTGCAACGTGCATTTTCTGATTAACAGAAGTATGAAACTTTTACATTTGGCATTAGTGATTGTCTGCATAACTCCAGGACAATAAAGGCTTTCTTCCACAAATATAAGGACTTCCCTTCCACAAATTTTTCGTGATGCTGAATCCGTTCCACTACTATTACAAGAATTAAATCCAAGATTTTGCTGTAAACCACTTTAATATGAAATAAAATAAAACAACAAAAGTTTGCACGGATTAAGCGCTTTCATCCCTCCACAGAGACTTCATCAGAATCATCTAGTAACCATTCTAAAAACATTTTATATCTTTACATTCACTATCATTGGTTGGCCATTTAATACTTCAATTATCCAATTATTCATTTATATAACCATGTTAGTGTTTCACTTCAGACCTTCTGACCTTTTGTTAACCTCTTAGTAAAAACATATACATGCATTTACAAGTTGCAAGAATGATTTTATCTGGGATGGGAAGACAGCAAGAGTCAAGTGGGATAAGCTGATTCATCCAATTGAACAAGGCTGTATGGGATTACCCAATTTGAAGGGGTATTTCAGAGCTACACAGTTAAGGCTCCTATAAACAGCACAATCAGAAACCTATAATTTAAAGTGGAAAGGGATGATGATGATGAAACAAAGGGAAGCTCGAGAAACTAGGATTTTGGATGCAGATCCTTATGGAAAATAACAACAACCATACAGAATATTATATTCATAAAGTAGCAAAAAGTTTTCTAAGAACTAAGCCAAGACAGGAGTGGAGAAGGGAGATTCTTCCGATAGGGATGACTGCAATTAAGGACACAGACAACAGGCAAGAGGGGCTGGAATTTATTGGAGAAAACTGGAAAAAGAACCAAGGTATTGAGAACAAATAATTAGAGAGGAAAAGGTAAAATAATGGGAAAAGGCCAATAATCTATTTGGACTGCATGCTAGAGACTGCCTTCCCTATCAAGGATTGATATCAGAGTATAGGCAACGAGAAAGAAATGGGGGATCCTAAGTGAAAGACCAGCACTGTAAGAGTTGTTAGCAGAATCTAGAATAGAAACTGCTGTTATAAAAGGAATAATTAATATAGCATAGAAATATTGCATGATAACTATAAGAATCAATCAGAAGAGGTTAGAAAGGATTAGAAAGAGAGACTGGATAAGCAATTCACAAAGGAACAATGAGGGATAGATGTAGGTCATCCAAATATGCAACAAAGTCTAGGGGATTTAGGATCTTTGCTTGTAAGTGTTTACAGAGGTATTTTTTTACTCTGAGTAGGCTCCAAAGAATTTTTTCTCAGGTAGATAGCAAATGTTGGAGGTGTGATGGGGAAGAAAGAGGTAATTCGGAACATGTTTTTCTAGGAGTGCAATGAGTTGGGAGACTTTAAAGATTCCCTGCAGACTACTCTGTCAGAGACACTGGGAGAGCAAAGTGGTGTAACTAAGGAAATTACTTTTTTTTGAGCTATGACACAGGATCGAAACTGCCTACACATACTAAGGCCTTGCTGAGTCTAATTATGGTGGCTGCTAAAACGGCAATTACTAGAAAACAAAAATCAGTCTCAACCAACTTTACTAGAAGTAGTGAATATAGTAACAGAGATAAAACAACTAGAATTGGGATATTTAGAAAAGGGTAGCAGCAAATTACATAGAAAAAATGGGAATCGTGAGAACAATACATGCAGAGGAGGAACACGGTTTAAAAGTAGGCATGATTTGAATGAGCTATGTAATGTCTGACTGACACTGACGGGACAGAGTACAAGTGATGTATACAGTTTGCAACTAAAATTATGTCAATATGGTTTGTTTTCATTTATATAACTGTATGATTGCCTATGTCATAAATGATAACTTAATAAAGATGGAGCTTGAGCTGCTTTTTGCTGAACAGCTGCAGAATTCTTCCCAGCCATTGTTTTTCTCTTTACCTTTTCTAGTGGATTTTCTTTCAGGCTAAGTTTCTTCTTTGCTAGCATCCAGGCAGTGTACTTACTAGCCAGTAACTGAATTTTTCTAAAACTGTCAGAATTACTAGCCCTTACCTCTCAGTTTCTTTTTTCGCACTGGGAGAGCTGAAATTAAAATCCTGATCAGTATTAAACCATCCTGGAAATCCTGCAATGAAAATGTTTTGCATCTCTTATACACTTGTTTGGCATACTTTTATCAACTAGAGAAGCTGTGGAAATACTAAAGAGCTCCTAGAGAGCCATGGCATGGACATTGTATGCTGAGGTCTGTATCCCAACCTCAGACCGGACCGAAGTGTGAACATTGGTGGCATTTAGAGGTAGGCCAGAAACCATAGTGGCTTCCTGAGCGGTTGGGCCTAGGAGTCCCTGGAAGAGAGGGCTGTTAATGTGACTCACTTCAGTCACTGTTCGACTTAAAACCTATAGTAGGAATTTCACTCAAACTTCAAGGCCCTTTCCCTTTTTTTTTTTTCTTTTTTCTTTTTGGAATAATGCTAGCAGACAACAGAGTCTGGAGGTCCTGTCATAGCAGTGGACTGCAACACCACTGATAAAGCCAAAGAGACTCTACATTAGTGGCAAGTACTTCAGCCCTATGTTTGAGAGTTTCTGCATGGAATTTTCCACAGTCAGGACAGTTAAAGATGTTGTGCTGAGTCACCAAGCAGAATGGACAAAATGAAAATCTTTATGTGGGATTTGCTTCCACACTTAAAACAATTAACTTTTTTTTAACATTAAATCAGTAGCAAAATTTCCCCAATGGGGTACGTAACTGATTGTAAGAAGAAGGTGCTCTGGAAACATGGACTACAAACATACTGAACACACATGAAGTACATCAGACTGCATGACTAGAAAGAACTGAAAATGGCACTGATAGATGCCCTTCTCATACGCTAATGCACAGATGTCGGTCTTTGGATGTCCATCGGCTAGGGATGACGATGCAAAGACTCTGAAAATTGGGCCATTCAGGGATTTCTGCATAGCAGGAAGACCAATGAATCAGTACAGCAACACTGACTAAGATGAACATCTAGAAAGGGAAAGGCAACAGAGTCGGATGAGGCATAGAGGAAGTTTGGACTGCAGGTTACAGACTGCCTTTTCTACCAAGGACTGAGATCAAAGTAAGAAAGGGATAGGGGAGTCCTAAATGAAATACCTGCTCTGGTAGAGCTTTTAGTTGAATCTACAACAGACATTGCTGTTATAAAAGAGATAATCAGTATGGCATAGAATGTTACATGATAACTATAAGAATCTATCAGAAGAAGTGAGACAAGACTGGAAGAGAGACTGGAAAAGTAATTTATAAGGGAACAATGGAAAGACATATGAATGACTCCCAAGTATGCAGCAAAGTAAAGAAGGTTTAGGATTTTTGCTGGGAAGTGTCTACATAGGAATTTTATACACAAAGTAGATTTCAAGTAATTTTTCCTCAGGTACAGAGCAAATGCTGGAGATGTGATGGGAGTAAAAAAAGAGGTAAGCGGGAACATGTTTTTTGGAAGTGTAACAAGTTGTCAGAATTTAAAAATTCCCCACAGCATACTCCATCAGAAATACTGGGGGAGCAAATGGCTGTAACCAAGGAAAAGATTCCTTTGAGCTGGGACAGAGGATCAGAATTGCCTAGACATAAGTAAGGCCTTATTGTGTTTAATTTTGCTGGCTGACAAAAAAAAGCAATTACATGAAAATCAAAATCAAAATCTAAACAACTGTATGTGAAGAATACTGTAGAAAAGATTAAAAAAACCGGAAGACAGAGCTTTAGAAAAGGGATGGAGCAAATTACATGGATACAAATGGAATCTGTGGGAACAATACATGCAGAATAAGTTCAGGAGGAGGAGTGAGGTTTAAGGTAAGACAGGAATTCATCAATTTATGTAATGTTGGTCTGAGTGACAGCTGGTATAAAGAAAGCAAATGTAATGTACAATGTATGTAAATGAAAAAAAAAGTTAAGTCATTAAAAAGTATGAATAAACATTCAAACATACTCACTTGTCTAAATCCGTCTGAAAAGTTGTTTCTGTAATACCGAATTAATGAATTCCACCCATCCATGAGCAGCCCCCACCAAGTCCGCTTTCCTGTCCTGTGGAAAAGAAAGATGCATTTACATTATTCCCGTTTCACCATTTCAGAATAAACCACCTGACGCTCTCCAACATTATAATCCCATTTCAGTACTTAAAAAAGTATGGTATAGTTGTGTAAGTAAACTTACCATGACAAAAGATGTTCTAACACATTACTGTTGCAACAGCTTATGGTGCATGGGGCCCTAGCCCAGATTTTTAATGCTGAAGTGTGTTTTGAAACACAGGAGCTTGATGGATGTTCCTATATAAAATAACAGTTAAAAGTGCCAAAAACCTTAGAGCTGTCTTGCTTCAAGAAGGGAGGGTATAGCCCTGAAAGGAAAAGATACTAGGAGACAAAACACAAGTGTAACTATATACACAAGGGTATTAACATCCTCACTAAGAACACCAAGAAAAATGGGACTGGAGGGAAGGGATGGCTAATATAACAGTGATCTATTAGAACATTTACTGTTATAGTAAGTTACTTGTACAAATGTACTATGTTCAACATTAGATATTGTTGCAGTAGCCTAAATTATATGGGTAGATTACCACAGGTTAAAAAACTCCCGCGGTCGAGTGGCCTCCGAAAGACATGCGTGAATGAGCTTGCCTTCGCTGAAGGATGGGCGTCAGGCTGGCAACTCGGCACGATAAAAATCTACTGCCAATCATTAGCGGACCAGAGTTCCACTGTGGCGACCGCTAACTGGGAAAAGCCAAAAAGACAAACAAACAAACCACAGGTTAAAAAATAAACAGGGAGGAGGAAATAAATTAAAAATTCAGGTACCGCTGGAGGATGACTTAGCAAAGCTTACCCTGGACCTGGAAAAGGAATCCAGTTTGTAGTGCTCTGTAAAGTATGGTCGCAGGACTATGTTGCTATTTCTAGAATACTTAAAAAGTTCACCCCCATTCCAGAACGCCACCAAAGAAGCCAAAGCACTGAGGAATGAGTCCTAACCTTGCCTGAAAGGGGATTATTATTGTGAGAACAGCAAAAGGCAATAGCATGAGCTAACCATTTAGAAAGTACAGTTGTGTAAACTTACCATAAATGTAGATGTTCGAGTGTATTCACTGTTGCAGTCATCACATTTGAGTTTTCCCTGCCAGGGTAGCCCTCGGCCGGCCCGAATACCAGAGACTTAGTATTTCTGCATCGGTTGCTGTCACTTGAGGACTGACGTCAGGTCATCAGTAGTATAAAGTAAGGCAGCCGATGCCATTACATCAGTTTTTCTTGCCCTAACCTGTCAGGAGCCCCCAAAATAGGAGGCCAGGTTCAGGTGGAAAAACTCCATCAGTGGAAAATAAATACCAATATGTCCCTTGTAAGGAAAGGAGAATAACAAGGAAGAATGTTAATAAAAGGAGAAGGAGAAAAAAGGGGGATGGAGGGAGGGAAACCAGGACTGCAATAGTGAATACACTCAAACATCTACATTTATGGCAAGTGTACACAACTGAACTATGTTATTCATATTTCACTGTTGCAGTCATCACATTTGGGAAGATTCCCAAAGCTGAGGAAATGGATGGAGGCAGTCAAGAAAACTAGGGGCTGGCTAGAATGCTCTGCAAGACTGTAGAAGCAAACCCTGCCCTGGATTTGGAGAAGAAAGGCAGGTGGTAATACTTGGCAAAAGTGTGAACATATGTCTATGTTGCAGCCTCCAGGATGTCCCTGGTGGCTACTCCTCTGAGGAAAGCTGCAGAGGTGGAGGCTGCTCTGGTGGAGTGTGTCCTGACACCCTTAGGGGGAGGCTTTCCATGCTGTTTGTAGCAGAAATGGGTGCATCGTGCAATCCATTTGGAAATGGTTTGCTTGGAGATGGCTTTGCCTTCAGCCCCTGTGGCAAAGCTAACCAGCAATTGATCAGACTTTCTGAAGTATTTAGTCCTGTCCAGATAGAATCTGAGCTGTCTATGCACATCTAAAGAGTGAAGAATCCTTTCCCCCTTGTTCTGGGGATTAGGAAAGAAGGTGGGTAAATGAATGGATTGGTGAGAGCCACACTGGACACCACCTTGGGTATGAAGGATGGGTTAGGCCTGAGGGATACTCTGTCTGCATGGAAGATGATGAAGGGTTCCACAGCCATGAGTGCTTGCAGCTCAGAGACTCTTCTGGCCGAAGTGACGGCCAGAAGGAATGCTGTCTTCCAGAAATTTTAGCTCTGCAGAAGAAGCTGGTTCAAAAGGGTGGCAGGGTGAGCTTTTCCGAGACAAATTTAAGGTCCCAGGCTGGTGTTGGTGCTCTTCTGGGGGCCTCAAGTTGCTAGCCCCTCCGAGGAACCGTTGGATCAAAGGATGTGAGAAAAGGGGCTGCTCAGTGGGTAAATGAGAAGAAATAGCAGAGGCATGAATTTTTATAGAGGAGAAAGAGAGACCACTGTATAGTAGGTCAGCTAAGTAATCTAGGATGAGAGAGATGGAGGGCAGTGCCATATTGGCTGCCTTAGCCTGGATCCAGGTGCAGAACCTTTTCCATTTATCTGCATAAGACTTTCTGGTGCTAGGATGTCTGGCTTCATGGATAACATCCAGAACCTGCTTACCGAGGGTGGCAGATTGGTTTGGGGTTAGGGAATAAGCCAAGCTGCCAAATTGAGTGTCTGCAGTTGGGGATGCATGAATTCCCTTTCCCTCTGGGTCAGGAGGTTTGGAATCTGAGGAAGATGCCATGGAGGCAGCAGGGACAGGCTAGGGGAGGAAAGGCATAGACTGATTGGTTGACCCAGGGGAAGGACAGGGCATCCACTTTCCAAGCCATGGAGTGATGCTCCCTGGTGCAGAATTTGTTGAGTTGATGGTTGGTGTGGGAGGCAAAGAGGTCAACCTTCAGGGTTCCCCATTTTTGAGTTATTAGGGTGAAGGTACTTCTGTTGAGTTGCCACTCATGTGGGTCCAGATGATTTCTGCTTAATTGGTCTGCCAGAGAGTTGAGAGAGCCTGGCAAGTATTGTGCTAACAGGTGTAGTTGCATGGAGGAGGCTATGAGCCAAGGGGTTATGGCCAGCCCGCATTGAGAGTAGGAGTGAGTCCCTCCCTGCTTACTGATGTATCATATCACAGTGGTGTTTGTCTGTTTTGATCAGGAGAACGCCTGGAGAAAAAACAGGTTTGAAAGCTATCAAGGCGTGCTGCACAGCCATCATTTCTTTTGGAATGATGTACAGAGGGATTTGCTGTGGGCTCCATTGGCCCTGTATGCACCAGTCATCCAGGTGTGCACCCCAAGTGTACTCTCATGTGTCTGTGGTGAGGGTCTGGGTAGCCAGGGGTGGGAAGAAGGGCAGTCCCTTGTTGTGGGAGCATGCTGTTGCCTACCAAAGAAAGTCCTTTCAGAGGCAAGGAATTATAAGAAGAAGGGTTTCCAGGTCTTGACAGTGTTGACACAAAAGGCTCTTTAGGTACCATTGAAGTTTCCTCATATGCACTCTGGCATATGGAATGAGTAGTATGCAAGATGCCATGAACCCCAGATCTTGCAGGATCTTCCTTGCAGATAGCTGGGGCCTGGTGGCTAGTTGAGAGAAGTAGGCTGTCAGGAAATTTTGTTTCTCTGGTGTAAGGTATGCCATCTGGGATGCTGTGTCCAGACTTGCTCCCGGGAAGACTGTCCTTTGGGTGGGCACCTGTTTGGATTTCTTTTCATTAATTGTGTACCCTGGGGAGGTTCGTGGGGTCTTTACAAAAGCCAGGTGCATGAGCAGCTGTTCGTGGCTGTCTGCCTGAACAAGGCAGTTGTCTAAGTATGGGTAAATTTGAATATTTCTTTGTCTACAAAAGGCAATGGTCGGAGCTACACATTTTGTGAAAACTCTGGGAGCAGTAGATGAGCCACAGGGAAGCGCAGTGAACTGAAAGTGTTGAGATCCTGCCCTGAGGCGGAGGTATTTCCTGCATGATTCCCTGATAGGAATGTGGAGGTAGGCCTCTATTAGATCCAGGGTGGCTAGCCAAGCATCCTTGGAGAACATGGGTAGCAGCTGTTGAAGGGTGAGCATTTTGAATTTTGGAATCACCAGGAAGGTGTTTAGAATGGATAAATCGAGGATGGGGCACCAGAAAAAGTCTGGAGTAGAAGGCTTGGCCTATCTCTTCTACAGGAATGTGCTCTACTGCCTTCATAGACAGAAGGGAAAGGATTTGATTTTGAGCCTCTGCCCACTGATTTGGTGGTAGATATGGGAACCCTTTTGGGATTAGAAGGATGTGGAAGGAAAATTTGTATCGCTGAGACACAATGTTCAGAACCCATTGGTCCTTGGTAATGATGGTCCAGGTGCTTGAGTGAAAGAGTTTTTCTCCTAGGGGTAAGTGAAGGTGGGCAGAGGGGGGGTGTGGGAGTTCTTACCATAAAGGGGTGGCTTAGAACTCCCTGGTTTTGAAGTGGAGGAAGTCCACTGCTTAGATCTCTGCATTCTCTGGGGCTGCTGTCTGGGAGGATGTTTCCGCTGGGCCAGTTTACTCGGAGCAGGAAAGGACCAGTGCTTGCAGGGGCAATGTCTGCTGAACCTAGTGGGCTGGACCTGTAAGAAATCCTTAACTGTTTGCATAGATTTTGCTTTTTCTTCCATATTTTTTAAGACCTCTTCTGCCTTAGTGCCAAATAAGTTATCCTTGTGCAAGGGGGCATCCAACAATTTAGATTTGACATGGTCTGGCAGGGGTTGTTCCTTAAGCCATGCATGTTTTCTAATGACAGATCCAGTGACTGCTGCCCTGCAAGAAGCTTCTAGTGCATCAAAACCACAGTGCAAAGTGTGTTTAGTTACTTAACTTGCATAATTCATTAATTCTTGTAAATCTTTAGATTCTGCCCAAGATGGAAATGAAGACATTTTTTGTTTAAGGAGTTCCATGATATGTTGCTGAAATTTCAGCATATGGAACTGCCAATTTAGTGCCCTGATAACAAGAGTAGCTGAGGTGTATACTTTTTTACCTCATCTGTGCAATGCTCAGGAATCCCTGTCTGAGGGGGTGGGATTCTTAGCAGAGGTTGCTTTAATTCCTTTTGGCCCTTGAGAAATGACCTCAGGGTCAGCTGCTGGATTTTTAAAAAGATATTTGTGTGAGTCAGAGACTCTATAGTACCGGTCAGGTTTTCTGGGAGCAGGAGGTAGGGTGTCAGGAGTCAAGCTGGATTCGAGGAAAACATCCTCCACAACATCCAGGACTGGGGGGGATGGCCAGGGGTCTGTGTTGTGGAAGATCTAGGAATTCCCTGAGTCTCTTTTTAGACTGAGGATAGTCCTGCCTCTCCTACTGGAAATGCTCCCATAGAGTATGCATGGTTTCCCCAAAGGAAAAATCCTCTGAGGAGAGGCTGCAGGAATGGAGTCCTCTGCATCAGAATCCTCATAAGTGGAGAGGGGTTGCATGTCTTCATAGTCAGATGCATCAGATTCATCCGCCTCTTGTTCAGACAAAACTACCGGGGACAGATCTCTTCCTTTTCCTGATCAACATGATAAGGTCTTCCGCCATTTTAAGCATTTGAGACTGAGGCAAGGTAGCAGGCGTCTGAAAGTGGGTAATCGGTTTCTTGGGTGTGGTTCATAACCTGAGTCTAAGAAACTCAGTAATTTCTGAAAGAACAGCAGTCGCGAAAGAAGCCTTCGGTTTGTGTCGAGATTCGGTAGTGCAAAGGACTTCCTCGGAAGCTGGTGCCTGCTCAGCGGCTCCGGACCCATCCAAGGTAGAGATGACCGCAGGATCCCTAGTTGAAGTGTTTTGCGGACTCCGAAAGGGTCTTGGTAGTGGCCTGCGAATCAACTGAAGTGGGCATCAGGGGCTGCGAAAGCACCTCACCGAGTACCGGAGAACTGATGACTAGCTTAACGAAAGTGTCGTCGGAAGGTTTGGACCTGTGCAGTCTTGTCTCTGTCTTTATCTTTATGTTTTTTTCAGAAGATTTGCTGTCAGATGACTTCCAGAAGCCATATCAGAATTAGAGGGCTGTAAGCGAAAATATCTAGCTGCAATAAAGGCCCGACGAAGGATAGTTCTGGTGTTGAACAAAGCACAGAAGTGACACTGAGGAACGTCATGTTCTGGGCTTAAACAAGTGACGCAGTAAGAGTGGAAGTCTCGGTGTGGTATTTGCTTTCCACAGGTGAGACAATTATTAACTTTTTCTGACATCAGTTAGTGCAAGAAAAAAAGAATCCCCAACGGGGTACTTAGCTTTAGAAGACTTCAACTTCAATTCAGTAGACGAAAACTCAGGTAGCGGCCGACCTGCACTCGTGTGAACTGCTTCTGCTTCGGGCTCCACGGCAAGAAGGACTGATGTAATGGCGTCGGCTGCCTTACTTTATGCTACTGATGACCTGATGTCAGTCCTCAAGAGACAGCAACCGATGCAGAAATACTACATTTCTGGTATTCGGGCCGGCCGAGGGCTACCCTGGCAGGGATAATCCAAATGTAATTACTGCAACAGTGAAACACGACAAACATCTAGTCTTCTTTGACATGGCTTGTCCTTTTCTCTTATTTTCATAGTAGACAGACAAATGATCAGCTTTCCTGAAGGACTAATTTTTGTCTAGGTAGTATTTGAGCTGCCAGTGGATATCCAGAATACAGAAAATTTACTCTCCCTTGTTCTTGGGATGAGGAAAACAGATACAGAGATTAACAGACTGGCTCAAGGTAAACTCAGACCACTTTAAGGCATATACGGAGGATTACTTCTCAAAGAAACCCTGCCCTTATGGAAACATTAGGCAGGTTTGACTAAACAAACATTTGTAACTCTGACACTCTCCTAGATGAAAGCCAGAGCAGAGTAAAAAGTACAGTTGTGTACACTTACCATAAATGTAGATGTTCGAGTGTATTCACTGTTGCAGTCATTACATTTGGGTAATCTGCTGGCAGGTTGCCCTCAGTCAGCCTGAATTCCAAAGTCTTGGGTCTTGCATCAGTTTCGGTCTTCTCTTCCATGACGTCAGGTTGTCAGGGGTATAAAACATGCAGCCGATGCCATTTTCTTAAGTTTTTCTTGCCCCCGATGTCAGGTGCCCTATATATATATATATATATATATATATATATATATATATATATATATATATATACATATATATATATATATACATACATGCATCAATATAAACTTTACCTTCATCTACAAGCAAATACACCACATAGGTTGTAGAAGACAGAGAAGGAAAGATAAACTCCAGAATGGCAGGGGGATGGCGGGAAAGTAACCTGGACTGCAACAGTGAATACACTCGAACATCTACATTTATAGTAAGTGTACACAACTGTACTATGTTCTTCGTGTTTCACTGTTGCAGTCATTACATTTGGGTAGAATCCCAAAGCTATGGTTGGGTGGCTGGAGTTAAACGGCATTAGGTGTGGCTATAAGGCCCTGCAGCACTGCAGTGGCAAAGACTGCCCTGGACTTTGAGTAGAGAGGCAAATGATAATGCTTTGTAAAGGTGTGAACAGAACTCCAAGTAGCAGCCTCCAGAATGTCTTTCGTTGGTACTCCTTTGAGAAAGGCTGCTGAAGTAGCTGCAGCTCTGGTGGAATGAGACCTAATGGCCTTGGGCACAGGTTTACCATGGTGTAAGTAGCAGAAACGGATGCAGTGGCTTATCCACTTTGAAATTGTCTGCTTCATAATAGCCTTTCCTTCTGATCCTGCAGCAAATGACACTAGTAATTGCTCAGTTTTTCTTAGAGCTTTAGTCCTGCTCAAGTAGAATCTTAGCTGCCTGTGTGCGTCCAAGGAATGTAGAATTCTCTCCCCCTTGTTCTGTGGATTTTAGATGATTTGTTCTCAGACACCCCCTGTCTGGGTAAAATATGATAAAAGGCTCTACAGCCATGAGGGCCTGTAGCTCTGATACTCTTCTTGCTGAAGTAATTGCTAGTTGCAGAGCTGTTTTCCATGATAAGAACTTTATATATCAGCAGTAGCAGCTGATTCAAATGCATGCAGGGTGAGCTTTTCCACCACATAATTGAGGTCCCATGCAGGTAATGGTGATCTTCTAGGAGGCCTTAGATTTTTGGCTCCTCTAAGATACGGCTTTGGTAAAGGATGAGAAAGAATTGGTGGCTCTGTATTGTAATGAGCCAAAATGGCAGAGGCATGGATTTTAATTGATGAGAAAGATAGGCCTTTGTCAAGCATCTCAGTTAAGTATTGTAATATCTGAGGAATATATGGTTCTGCTGTATCAGTTTCTTGTGCTTGATTCCAAGCACAGAATCTCTTCCATTTGTCAGCATAAGATTTTCTAGTACTAGGCCTTCTGGCTTCCAAAATGACATCCATCACAGCTTTACGGAGAGGTGTTGTTTGTATAACTACATGATCAGCCATGCTGTCAGGTTCAGTGTCTGTAGCTGATTGTGCAGGATCTGATTGTTTTGCTTGGACAGTAGTTGAGGTCTTTGAGGTAAGGTCCAAGCTGGGTACTGAGACAAGTTCCTTAGGATTGGGTACTAGTATTGGCGGGGCCAGTCCGGGGCAATTAGTATCATCTTTGGTTTTTCTTGTCTGTCTTTTAGGAGAAACATGGGGAGAAGAGGCAGAGGAGGAAAGGCGTAAACTGATAGGTTTTTCCAACTGAAGGATAGGGCGTCCACTTTCCATGCTTGTCTGTGATAAGTCCTTGTGCAGAATCTTTTCAATTGATAATTTTGATGAGGCAAATAGATCTATGTCTGGGCTCCCCCATTTCTCTGTTATCATGCTGAAGACTTGTGGATTTAGTTTCCACTCGTGAGAATCCATAAGTTTTCTGCTTAAATCGTCTGCCAGTGTATTTTGTTTTCCTGGCAGGAATTGGGCTAGAAGATGTATTTGGTAGGTCAAAGCTGTGTCCCACAGTGCCATGGCTAATCTGCAAAGGGGGTATGAGTGTGTGCCCCCTTGCTTGTTTATATACCACAAGACTCTGGTGTTGTCCACCTTTATCAGTAATTGTCCTGGATGAAGTATGTCCTTGAAGGCTGTTAGGGCATTTTGAACAGCTAGCATCTCTTTCTGGTTGATATGTAGATGCATTTGTTTTGGGGTCCATATGCCCTGAATTCATCTTCCTGTCATGTGGGCCCCCCAGGCATAATCCGATGCGCCTGTTGTTAAGGTTTGGCTAGCAGGGGGGAGAGTGAAGGCCCGTCCCATGTTTTGGTGACATGCCTTTGCCCACCATAGAAACTCCTGTTGTAGGCAGGAAATGAGAGGAATCATTGCTTCCAGACTGTGAGAATGTTGACTCTATACACTTTTTAGGTACCATTGAAGTTTCCTCATATGCAGCCTTGCATATGGAATCAGTAGGATACAGGATGCCATGAAGCCCAGAGCCTGCAGAATTTGTCTTGCAGATAACTGGGTTTTGGTTTGTTTGTCTGGCGTCACGTAAGCCATCTGGGCAATTGTATTCAAGCTTGCACCCGGGAATGTTATCTTTTGAGAGGAAACCAGTTGTGGTTTCTTTTCGTTTATTGTGTACACTAGGCATGTTAGAAGCCTTTCACAAAAACCAGGTGTCGAAGAAGAGTGTCCTTGTCCTCTGCTTGAATGAAACAGTCGTCCAAGTAAGGATATACTTGTATACATTTTTGTCTGCAGAATGCAATTACTGGTGCCAAGGACTTTGTAAAGACCCTAGGCGCAGTAGATAAGCCAAAGGGCAGTACAGAGAACTGGTAATGCACTAAGCCAGCCTTGAATCGGAGGTATCTTCTGCACGATTGTCTTATTGGGACATGCAGATATGCCTCTTTTAGGTCTAAAGTTACCAGCCAAGCATTCTTGCCCGGCATGGGCAGAAGCTGCTGTAAGGTCAGCATTCTGAATTGTGGAATTCCCAGGTATGTGTTCAAAATCAATAAATCCAGTATTGGCGGCCAGGCCTTGTCCTTTCTGGGTACCAAGAACAGTCGAGTAAAAACCTTGTCCTTTTTCCTGTTCTGGTACTGTCTGAATAGCCCCCATATCCAAGAGGGACGTAACCTGTTTCTGTGCCTCTGCGCAGTGATTTTTTGGCAGATCTGGCCTACAATTTGCCATTGGCAGAGTGTGGAAATGAAATCTGTATCCCTGTGATACGATGTTTAGTGCTAGTTTTCCCTCTATGGGTGCTGCCAAAAGATAAGTGCTTGGTGTAGGTAGAGGGAAGTCATTGGGATTGCTTTCTGTAGGTTTGCGCTTTATCTCCTCCAGATTTGGAGGTGGAAGTGCCCCATTGCTTTGACTTGTATGAATCTTGCGCCTGGTATCTGGAACCCTTAGGGCATCTGGATTTGCCCCTTTGAGCTCTGTCTGACACAGGAAAGGACCAGTTTTTTGTAGGCCAGTGTCTACTGAATCTTGGTCTTTAACAGTTTGCCTAGACTTAGCTTTATCTTCCATTTTCTTTAAAACCTCTTTTGCCTTAATACCAAACAGAGAATCATGCTGTAAAGGTGCATCTAGCAATTTTGCTTTAACATGATCAGGCAAATTCTGTTCCTTTAACCAGGCATGCCTTCCTAATCACAGATCCAGTAACTGCGGCCCTGCAGGAGGCTTCTAAGGATTCAAAACCACATTGCAAAGTATGCTTTCCAACTTGTTCAGCTGCATGCACTAATTCCTGCAATTCTTTATTTTCTGCACATTCTGAAATCAACATCATTTTCTGTTTCAGAAATCCCATAACATGTTGTTGGTACTTAAGCATATGAAATTGACAGTTTAATGCCCTGACTGCCAAGGTTGCAGATGTATAAACATTTTTTCACCATCTGTCCAGTGTCCTTGAATTTCTGTCGGGGGGTAGGATTTTTTGCTGTTGAGGCCTTAACTCCCTGTGGACCCTGTGAAATAGTTTCAAGATCAGCAGCAGGGTTTCTAAATAAAAAATTATGTGAGTCAGGGACCCTGTAATATCTGTCAGGCTTACTGGGAGCCGGAGCTAAGGAGTCAGGGGTCAAGCTTGACTCCGAAAACACATCATCCACAATGTCTAAAACAGGGGGAATAGCTAAAGGCCTGTGCTGAGAAAGAAGAAGGAAATCCCTGAGCCTTTTTTTTGATTCTGAGAAGTCTTGACTCTCCCAGTGAAAATGCTCCCTCAAAGTATGCAAGGTTTCTCCAAATGAATAATCCTCAGGAGGAGATGCAGATGGAATAGACTCCTCAGCATCAGAATCCTCATAGGGAGGTTAGATAATTCTTAATCAGAAGAGGAATCAGAAGAAACAGAAACCTGATCTGAAGATTCATCATCAGTGTCTTGCCTAGGCCTCTTATCAAGAGGGGGATGGGTACCCCTGATCAAGGTAATAAGGTCTTCAATCATTTTGATCATCTGTTTTTTAGGCATAGAGGCCTGTGCATGTGGCTCATAGGTCTTTTTTTAGTTTTAGAAGTTGCTTTTGTCTTTGGTTTTGCAGCTTTCGTCGGTTTGATATACAAAAGTTGAGGTCTGAATAAACCCTCAGAAGCCAGTGCCTGCTCAGCGGCTCCGGACCCATCCGTGGGAGATATATCCGCCGGTCCAATACCTTGAGTATCTTGGCATGCCGGACTCCACATGGGTGTCGGTAGACGCCTGCAACTCTAAGGTAGCGGGTATCAGGGGCTGCGAAAGCGCCTCACTGAGTACCGGCGAACCAGCGACTGGCTTAGGAGAAGTTTCGTCATCTGTTTTGGATCTCGACTGCCTTTCTCTGTCCTTTTCTTTGCGTTTTTTTATGTACTCCAGTAGTCGGATTGCTATCAGATGACATTTCTAGAAAGTTAAATCTGTTTCCAAAATACTTTAATGCAAAGATATACTGACGCTTAATAGTGCGTTGGTTAAATCTAGCACAAAACCGACAACCAGGCACGTTGTGATCAAGGCCTAGGCAAGGAATACAGTATAAATGGAAATCCTTATGAGGTATTTGCTTTCCACAAGTAATACAATTATTAACTTTTTCTGACATTGGTAAAAAGCAAGAAAAAAAGTTTCCCCAACAGGGTACTACTTAGCTTTAGTGAAGACTTCGGTTCTGAAACTCAAATATTTCAGTAGTCGGCCGACCGGCACTTGCGAAATGCTTCTGCTTTGGGCACCGCACGGCAAGAAAGACTGAAGAAAATGGCATCGGCTGCATGTTTTGTACCCCTGATGACCTGACGTCATGGAAGAGAAGACAGCAACCGACGCAGGACCCAAGACTTTGGAATTCAGGCCGACTGAGGGCAACCTGCCAGCAGATTACCCAAATGTAATGACTGCAACAGTGAAACACAAAGGACATCTGTTTTCCATTTTAAGAATCTCAATTTAGCCTGATAAGCTGGTTCAAATACAAAAGGAGTTACGCTTTTAAAGCACAAAGTTAAGATCTTGAAAAGGAGCCACCTTTTTCCTAGGTGGCCAGATATGTAAAATCCCTTTGAAACTACTTGACTTGAGGATGGTTAGAAAAGGGCGAAGGGGATCTGAGGGCAAATAAAGCAGGAATGCCTGACAAATGAGCCTTGACAGAGGACAGTAACTCAAACAAATAACCAAGAACCAGAGGCAACTGGACCTTAAGGGGGTCCTGGTTTTTGGAATGTCACCAACTAGAAAATGTTTTCTACTCGCTCATGAATTCCTAGTAGCAGGACATTTAGCCTTCTTCAATGCCTATTGCTTATCCTCAGAAAAAAATGGTGCCTAAAAGGTATTAAAATTCTATCATCCAGGCAGTCAAGTGAAGAGTTTTCAGGTGGGGGTGCATTAAAGGGCATCTTTCTTGTGCGAGTAAATTCAGTCTGTGGGGAAGCCCGTGGTAATTGCCTTTGGTCACTTTCCACTGTTGATGGGCCAAAAAAGGGGTCAGCCACCACAATCTTTGAATAGTCTTTTTGGATCCTTAGAAGAACCTTGGATATCGGTAGAAGGGGCAGAAAAGCACACAGGAAACATTCCCATTCATGGAAATGAGAAGGCATCTGGTCTTCCAGGCCTGTCTGTAAGAAAAAATGGAGCAAAATTTCTTTAGTAGCCTGTTCTGAAAAGATGTGAACAGGTATACCTGAGGTGTTTCTCACGGGTCTATATCACGTAGTCGAAGTTACATAACTTCGAAGACCTAATAGTCGAACCATTATGTTCGAAGTTACGTAACTTTGACTACCTTAAAAAAAAAAAAAAAACACAAAGGACAACAAAGTAAACTGTCGTAAGCAGGGGGGCAAGCTCCACACCCCCCGCTACTTAAATATACCAACTCCAAGATCGCACCACATTGAACAGCATGGAAACCTCCGCCTATGGAGATTTCCATTCACACGCTCGAACTTTTACAAATTCGAATGTATGGTTTCGACCATATGTGGTTCGAACTTGTAAAAGTTCGATGACATGACAGGAACCAGTTTCTCACAGCTAGATCAAGTTTTGGAAGGCCAAGGGGTGACATTTTCATTCATAAGGGTTTGTCCTGGTTCAGTTTAGCTTGCCTGCTATGATGTTTTGCTCTGATGGGATTGAGCTAATTTGCTACCTCCCAGGCTACTGTAGCAAGTCTGCAAAGGAAGTAAGAGATGGTAACCCCTTTTTATGTACCACATCACTGTGGTACTGTCTGAGAAAACTTGCAGAGGTCCTGGAGACTAGAGATGACTTAGTGCTTTTAAAGCATTTATTACTGCCAACAACTCTGACACTTCTGTGCTTTTGTTTGTCTTGTTTGTACAACATACCCTTTTGACACCGCTTCCCATGTCAGTTCTATACTATCTGCTGTGACACACTGAGCAGGAGGCGGAAAAGAGAATGGGAGACTTGGAGTCTGAGAGAAACGGTCAACACACCACAAAACCCCCCTTCTTACTAACCCAGAATCAGGGATATGAAAAAATAAAGGGTGAAGATGCTGAATCCAGACTGACCTGAGGTACCACTGAATTTTTTTTATCTGAAGTCTTGCCATGGGAATCACAAGAATCATAGAAGCCATGGATTCCATGATCCTGAAAGTCTCTACTTTGTTTGGAGGAAGAAACTCTTCCCATGGTAGAATCTAACAGATATACCAGGAATACAATTCTGTAACATAAGATGAGAGAAAATTTCTGTATGTTCACTTGAAAACACAGACTAGGAAGAGGATTTTGAACACTTTATATGGACTCTTGACAACTGCAGTGTCTGGGAATACAAGACAATTATCCAAATTAGAAAAATGAATGCTTTGAAGTCTGCAATAAGCAATTATTGGAACCAGATGGTTTTATAAATAGCCTTGAATTGACAAATAGTCTAAAGAATATGACAGGGAACTGACAATGTCAGCCAGATAAAGAAAATGGAAACAAAGCATCTGAAGTGTCTGCTGATGGGTATGTGATGGCAGGCATCTTTTAAATGAAGCCTTACCATGAAAGACAGTAAAGGGACCAGAGGTAACAGGGTCTAAAGGAACATTTTGAATTTTGGGACCTTTACACATTGACTTTGAAAGAAATTAGAGGTCTATCACAGGTCTCAAAGTCCCTTCTTTGTTTGGCATCAGGAAAAACATGAATAAAATTCTGTGACACCCTGATCTCCAAGCATTGGTTCTGTAACTCCCTGAAATAACATTCATGCCAGAAGACAAGGACTTAAGGGATAAAGCATGTCCCTGCTGAATGACTTAGAACCCAACTGTCTGCAACACTGTGGTGCCACAAGGGAAGATAAAGACTCAGTGAGAGGTGGAGGTTGCCAGGGAGGGAGCCTGAAGAGGTAAACATTCTAACTTAATGGGAACAAAGTTTATTCTGCCGCCAGTTCAACATTCAGAATTTTTACCTTCAAGCTTCATATGTTAATGTTTTTACTTCTATCTTTGGAAAATATGAAAAAGGTCAACATTCAGAATTTTTACCTGCCAGCCTCGTATGTTAATGTTTTTACTTCTATCTTTGGAGAATATGAAAAAGGTTTTGTGAGACTCTCTCTTTCTTTTTGAAGCCTCCTTCCCACAGATTTTTAAAGTCCTGTTTATTGGCATCTTGTTGCTTCAACTGTTTTCTTTTTTATTTTCTTTTAGGAAAAGGGAACTGGCGAAGAAAAATTTTATTTTCTTTAAAACAGGAAGGTTGGATAACATGATTCACCCCTTGACTCAGCTTTCCCACTCTCATTAAACCTCTGAAATTGGAGCAGAAAACATTTTAATTGCCTTTAAAAAGGAAGGTTGAAAAAGTTGTGCCACCACTTAAACTTATTTTCGCTTCTTGTCAAACCTCTTAAGAACCTCAGCTGCAGGAAGGCCAAACAGGACTTCCCTATCCAAGGAAAAATTTTAAAAAATTCAGTATTAACATTTTCAAGAAAATTCTGAGAATGTAACCAAGCAAATCTTCTCATAACTGACCCAGAAGCAGCAGTGCTGGAGACAGTATTAGCAGTGTCAAAAGAACATTTTAAGACATGGAATAATGGGTCTAGTACTGATGCTCGACAGTGCTTTTCACCGAAGTCTTAATGGCTGGGCATATTTACGCGAAAATGTTTTTAACCGAAAAAGCACTTTCGCGTATGTATGCCTGCAGCCAGAGGGAGTAGTGGGGGAATGACTATTGTGGAGATCGTACTACAGTGCAGGTAAGGGAATTTTTTCCTTTTCCCCACTTTAGTGCGATTTTAGTGAGAATATTAAAGTAGGGGGTGTGGGGGGCACAGCACCCCAAATGGGGGGTGCAGGGGGCGTAGACCCCCTGCATAAACACCTTTTTGTTGTTTTCCTTTTTTTTTTTGGTGCATTTTAACGAAAGTGCTTTTTCGGCGAAAGCGCTTTCGTTAAAGTGCGTTCAGTGATTTTGGATTCAGACTGTTGAACTTTCTTTCAGCAGTCCTAGATCTGGAATAATATGACAAGCAGATGCAGATACAACAGAGACATTTCAAAGCTTTTTGCCTCTGAAGAGGAAAGGTTAACAGTAAACTCTTCTATGTTTTCTAAAGACATAAGTAAAAACATTAGCATAAGAGCTTAGCAGTTTAAAATTCTGAATGTTGAAGTGGCAACAGAATGAGAAGTTATGTACTTACCATAACGTTCCATGTTAGTTGTCTTCTTCTCGCCTTCTTTCTTGCTGGATGGGTTCAGAGCCGAACCTCGGCTCCGACTCGGCCTAATTCTAAAGCTTGAGAGCTATTTTCACCGGCTCGAGGCTACGCTATGTCCCATAATGCTAGGCGTCATATACACAGATCTCGTTTGATAGCTAACACTATGGACATATACGTCCCACCACAACAGAGAATAATCCACCTAATCATAGATACAAAAATAAAGATACATATATATATATATATATATATATATATATATATATATATATATATATATATATATATATGTAAACCCCTCTATAAGAGCTAGCAAAAAAAAGGGAGCAAGGGAGCTAGCTGGGGATATAACTGAGGTGGCAATAACTCTCACAAGGTACTCTAAATCTTCCCAGGCTAGGGGGATGGGGGGGTGGGACGCAAGAAAGAAGGCGAGGAGAAGACAACTAACATGGAACGTTATGGTAAGTACATAACTTCTCAATGTTAAGTTGTCAATCTCGCCTTCATTCATGCTGGATGGGACAGCATCCCTAGCATCTAAGTCCTGGGTGGCTCAATGGAACAAACTCTTGAGTACAGTGGAACCAAAATCAGCCCGACTTCTGGAGGCCATATCGAGCTTGTAATGAGAAATGACGGTATGAGGAGAGGCCCAAGTGGCCGCTGCGCAAATGGAATCCATCGGCAATCTTGCCTGAAAGACTATTGAAGAAGCTAAAGCTCTGGTTGAGTGGGCTCTAGGCTTAGTAGGAAGTTCCCTGTTCCTCAACTGGTAGACCAACATGATAAGACAGGACAACCACCTGGACAAGGTTACCTTAGAGACTGGTTGGCCTTGCTTCCCTTCCGCATAAGACAGGAAGAGCTGGTTTGATTTTCTCATCTGCTTAGTTCTATCCAGGTAGAAGCATAATTGATGGTGAACGTCCAAACAATGTAACTTTCATTCAGCTCTACTGGTATAATTTGGGAAGAAGACTGGAAGATATATGGTCTGATTCAGATTTTTCTCTGAGATTATTTTGGGTAAAAAAGATGGATTAGTCCTAAGTGACACTCTGTCTTTGTGAAAACCAAGATAGGGAGGGCGAACGCAAAGGGCTTGAAGTTCCGAGACCCGTCTTGCTGAGGTGATGGCTACTAAGAAGAGTGTTTTCCACGAGAGCAACTTCAATGAACAAGAAGCCGCCGGCTCAAAGGGAGGAAGAATTAAAGAAGATAGTACCAAATTTAAGTCCCACGGTGGGGGAGGGACCTTAACTGGGGGCCTAAGTAAAAGGGTTCCTTTTAAAAAGGCTTTGCAAAGTTTGTGGGACATGATGCTGGTCTCTGACAAGCCAACGTGGAAATTTGCAATAGCTGCCAGTTGAACTCTGATGGTGGCTGAGGAGGAGCCCAATCAAAAGAGTTCTGCTAAAAACTGTAGAAATGTCTAGACAGGAGCCGTAAAGGGGTCCACGTGTTTTTCCCCTGCCCAGACAGAGAAACGCTTCCATTTGCTAGCATAAGTCTTTCTGGTATTAGACTTGTGAGAAGCGAGGATGATATCGCAAACTGGTTGAGAGATAAGGGGAAGCCTGGCTAGGGTTGGAAGTGGAGCAACCAAGCTGTGAGGTTGAGAGATCGAAGGGACTGATGCAGCCCACCCGAATGATGGGTCAGAAGATCTGGCACTGGGTCCAGATGCCAGGGCTGCTCCAGTAGATGGCATTGCAGGAACGGAAATAAAATTTGTCGAGGCCAGTAAGGGGCAATGAGGATCATCCTGGCTCTCAAGACAGTCACTTTCTGGACTAATTGAGTAATCACGGGAAAGGGGGGGAATGCATACAGAAGACCCCGGGACCAATCGTGAACTAGACCGTCTCTGGGGGGGTAGACCTGGGAGAGGGAAGAGGGTGAAGAAGTCTGGGCACTTACTGTTTAGTGGTGTTGCAAAAAGGTCGCAGCAAGGCTGACCCCACCTTCTGAAAATTCTTTCCACTACTATCTGGTTGAGAGACCACTCGTGAGGCATGAGAATGGCTCTGCTCAGTCTGTCCGCTATAATGTTGGACTTCCCGGGAATATGTGTTGCTACCAGAAACTATTGAGAAGAGATTGCCCATTGCCAAAGTCTGAGTGCTTCTCGACATAGGGGGTAGGATCTGGTTCTGTCCTGCTTGTTGATGTACCATACTACAGACATATTGTCTGTTTGAAATGCAATAGCCCCGGTGGGTAGAGAGTCCTGAAGGGCCTGCAATGCTAAAAGTACCAATCTCATTTCCAAGACATTTATGTGCAAGTGGCATTCGAAGGGTTGCCATGTGCCCTGGACTGTCCTGCCCCGAAAATGCCTCCCACCTGATCAGGGAGGCATCCGTTGTCACAGTGGCAACAGGAGGAGGAAGGACCACAGGTCTGCCCTGGAGTACCTGAGGGGAGACCGTCCACCAAGAAAGGTGTCTTTTGCATGACTGAGTGATTACAATGGTGTGTGACATGGGGAGCTGCTGAAAGGACCACTGGGAAAATAGCATCCACTGCAGGATCCGCATATGAAAACATGCTAAGGGTAGTAAAGTGACTGCTGCTGCCATGAGACCAAGTGTTTTTAGTACAAATCTGGCTTGGACTCTGCTCTCCTGTAATAGGATCTGAACATGGTTGCGAATGTCTGAAACTCTTTGTGTAGGTAGTTTTGCTGAGAGCTCCACTGTGTTTAAAATGGCACCTATGAAGGTAATAGACTGACAAGGTGACAATGCAGACTTTTCGAAATTTATAGCGATACCTAGCGCGTTGCACGTTTGTACAGCGTAATCTCTGGATTGGCGTAGTTGGTGCCTGATGGTGGCAGTAAGGAGCCAGTCGTCTAAATATGGAAACACCTGGAATCTTTGTCGTCTCAGGTGAGTCGCAACCACTGCCATGTATTTGGTACACACCCTGGGGGCTGTGGTGAGGCCAAAGTGCAAAGCTCTGAATTGGTAGTTACTGGCTCCCAGCCAGAAGCGGAGAAACCTTCTGGAGCGCCTGTTCATCTTGATATGATAGTATGCATCCTGAAGGTTTATAGAGCACATCCAATTGTCCTGACCCAGAAAGGGTAGAATGGACTGTAGCGTGACCATCCGGAACTTCGTTCTTTGAACCGACTTGTTCAGCCTGCTGACATCCAAAATAGGTCTCCAGTCCCCTGTCTTTTTTGGTACCAAAAAGAACTTGGAGTAGATTCCGGATCCTTGTTGGTCTGCTGGGACTGGCTGGATGGCCCTTTTTCTTAGCAGCTTTGAAATTTCTAGTGCTGCTTGATCTCTCAGACTGGGTGGCACGTCTGGAAGGGGCCATTTTGGCTGATGTGGGGTGTGAATAAAGGGAATTCTGTAACCCTCGGATATGATCGACCGTACCCATTTGTCTTGCGTGAGGGAATGCCAGGCTTTTGGGTACAGTGATAGTCTTCCCCCGACTGCCTCCGAAGGTGGACAGTCAGGCAGTTCCTCAGAGGTGCTGGAAGGGTTTGTCAGAGAAAGATTCTCTGCTACCCTGATTTTGCGGACCCCCCCTGCCCCCTAGGGTGACATCTGTTATTGTTCCCTCCTCTGCCTCTGGAGGGAAGCTCGCCACGTGCGTCAGGCAGGACTCCGCAGGGTTTCCGGAACCACATTTTTCCACCCTTTTGACCCTTAGGGTATGGTCTAGAAGGAGTGGAAAAACGGACACCCATGGCAGAGATAGTCTTGCCTTCCTGCTCGCACCTGGTCAATGTATCCTTCACTTGAGGTCCAAACAAGGCAGAACCATCAAAAGGGGTGTTAGTGAAGGACGTCTTGAAGGGGTTGGCAAAGTTGCAAAGCCGCATTCAGGCGTATCTCCTTAGAGCAATGCCCGTGCCTGCCGCCCTACTTGCTCCATCGGCGGCATAGGAAATGAGCCGCATGGAGGAGTTTACAATAGAGTTCAGGGTCCCCAGCTGGGAGTTGATCTTTTCCTGAGACCCCACAGCTGATGGGTCCTGTAAGGTATCACCTAGTTCTTTGAGAAGGTCTCTCTGAAGACGGGTGAAATGGCACAAATAATTCAGCGAACTCATGGCAAAGGTCACTGAAGAAAACATCCGCTTGCCGTAGCTATCTATAGTCCTAGATTCCTTATTAGGAGGATGGACAGGAACTGAAGGGTCAGCCAACTCCTCCTTAGTGGCCGCCGCCACCACCATGGCATCACACGGGAACGCCCTTAGTTAGAAACTGCTTGTCCGAAGGGGCTGTAATAAATTTTGTCGGCATCCAGGGAGTTGGTTCCATAGTATCCGGAGCCATCCACACCTTCCAAGCCACCACCTCCATGAGTGGGTCGAAAGGCGGGGACACCCAGGAAGTGGAAGGGCGAGAACTGAACGCATCCAGAGGCTCGTCCTCGGAAGGGTTGAAGCAGACCAGTTCCCCCTCTGTTTAAGGATTTCTAGGATGTCAAAAAATGAGACATCTTCAGAGGGGGACCTTGGGGACTTTTCCGAATCATCCAGGTCGGTGTCAGATGTCACTGACTCCGGGGAGTCCACATGCTTCCTCTTGCATGTCCTCTTCCGAGGGGGCTCCCCCGCAGGATCAGGGGAGGCCTCAGAAGAGGAGGATAAGCCCAATGGGGTGACCTGGAGCGTTGGTTCTCCATGCTTGGGTTTGGGAGGGTAGGCAGAGGCCGAAGCAGGCACCATGGAAGGAGGGGCCAATGGGGCCGACCATGGCACCGGTATAGGAGCCAGCACGCTCCTCATGACCTCAAAGGCACCCCTATCAGGCAGAGAAGAGGGACCCAGCTCCGAAGAGATGAGAGCTCCTCCTAGCACTGAGAGGGAAGGCTCCGAGGCCAATGTCGGGGCCGAACTCACCTGCGCCGATGCTCCGAGAGGGAAAACGGGGTCGGACAAGGGTCCGATGCCACTCGCCCCCTCTGAACCGATGAGGAAGTCCCGGCGCCCGGATCCCTCCAAGGACGGAGCCAATGAAGGGATCAGAGCCGACAAAGGAACCGATAAGGGTGGAATCGGTTCCGATGCCCCCACAGTACCTACCCCGACGGCCTCCAGCTCTGAGCTCGTAGGAATAATCGGAGGAGGAACTGGAGCAGGCGTTGGGGAAGCTGCTGTCTGTTGAGATGGGCTATGCAATAACTGGGCGAGCGCCTGCGACTTCAAAAGCCTACTGAGTACCCTCTCGAGGTCGTGGTCCGAAAGCCTGGAAGATCTAGAAGAGTGAGACCTATGGCTCCGCTCAGACAGCAAAGGGGACTTCGGAGCCGACCTGACCGACACCAATGAAGGAGATCGGGAACGCTTTCGGCTTGGAGATGGCTCCGACACCAAGATCGGAGCCGACTGAGGCCTCGATGTATCGGTTCCGGCTGGAACCGATGAGGCAGTAGAAGGTCCGCTCGGTGCCGGCTCCGGACATGGAGCCGACAGTTTGGCGGGCTTAGAAGGTTTTCCTGACAGAGGCTTGGTAGGAGAACCTTCGGGCTTTAATAAGCCCCTTAGGATGAGCTTATTTCTGCATTCCTGCAGGACTCTTGGGCTAAAAGCATGACAGATGAAACAAGAGTCCTGCAGGTGCAGAGGGCCCAAACAATACATACAAGAAGTGTGACCGTCTGTCAGAGACATCTTCTGACAGCACGAGTCACACTTCTTGAATCACGATATCTTGGTATCCTTAGACATGATACCACAGGAACGGGACAAAAAAGTCTAGACAAGTATACCAGATGCATCAAACACACACAACACTTGAAAAGACACTCTCAAAGAAAAATTAAGTTTACTACAGTAAAACAACAAAATTACACACACACACACACACACACACACACACACACACTATGAATGGAACCTGCACAAAATACTATAAAAAGGGGGGGAAAGGCCTAACCACCTTAAGGGTGGAGAAGAGTAAGGAAAACTATTAATAAAGGGGGGGAAGACTAGTCGAGAGACTGCTAACACTACTAGAAAAGATCTCAGGGAAAAATATCTATCAAAAACTAACTATAAATATAAAAAATCTTAAATATGACCTGGAGCCGGTGAAAACGCAACCTCGTAGCTGAAGCGGCAAATGAGATCTGGGTATATGACGCCTAGCATTATGGGACATAGCATAGCCTCGAGCCGGTAAAAATAGCTCTCGAGCTTTAGTATTAGGCCGAGTCGGAGCTGAGGTTCGGCTCCGAACCCATCCAGCAAGAATGAAGGCGAGACTGACAACTTAACATTAAACTTTCTACCCAAATCTGTCAAAAGCTTTCCCATCCTTATCTGATTAAATGAGATTAGTATTATCAATTTTTCTAGCAGCAACAGTTCTGCATACAGAAATCACTGCTGGGTCAGCTCTAGGATTACAAACCAAGTATTTGCAAGTCTGAGGTGCCCTGGACAACAACCTTATCAGACATCCTAGTTGCAGGAGTTTGACTGTCAGGCACACTACAAGTTGTGAGAAAAAAAAGTCTAAAGCAGATAAAACAGGAACAACAACTGCAGACTGGGGAATAGCCAACTGTAAAAAAAAAAATCCTAATAAATTAAATGAGCAATATGAATTTTATTCTGATTCCACTGAGCAAACCTGTTTCATTTTAGGTAAAGCTTCATGAAAGGAATGGCCTTATTTAGGGAATTCTGCAGCAACACTTTCCTCAGAAGCAAAATCTTCAAGAGGAGTAGAAGATCCTATAGAACAACATTCACCCTTCACTTCCTATCCTTCTGAATGTCAGGATCAGAACACGATGGAATTTTGTTTCCCTTTTCTAATAACGAAATGGGAACAGAAAAAGCAGAAATCAACTCCCTAGCAAATCTTCCCTCTCTACAGAAACAAGAGGCCACCTTTTGTTTCACTTTTATTTATTTCCGCCTGGGAGACACTCTGCAAAAGGATCAACCCGAAAGGGGTACAATCTACTGGGGCTCAGAGTCACTTTCCCAGCTGTGTGTTGTTTCATTAGTCCTTCCTCTGAGACTGAAAAGAGTGGTTCTCCTTTTCCACTGAGGGCATCCTGACAGCTGGGGAGGACATGCATCTCCCCCTGTTCCTTAGTGGCTGTAGGTGCTACCCTTGAGGGACTGGGGAAAAAGATGAGTAGTCTGAAGAACCAAGACTGGCCACAGCACAGTCACCCATCATAGTTTCGTAGTTTCATAGTTTAGTACTAGGCTATCTGCCCTGAGGCATTTGCAAGCCTAGCCCTAGAGATGTGGCTTTCGCCACCCCATGTAGTGGTACTAAGGTGTATAGAATAAATTGCCTTTGTCTAGTAGTGACACACTGAAGACCCCGGGGTAAACCTACGATCTCCCATCCACTCGTCAAGATTTCTCTTGAAGAGAGTCAGTGAGGGGCTCTGCCTAACATGGACTGGGATTTTGTTCCAGAGTATGGGAAGCCTCTGAGTTATGAATCTGTCCCTCCAGCATGTTCTATTCATGTTTGTACTGAGGTTTAAATCTTTGGCTCTCGTGGTTCTTATGGATTTTGATTTTTTGATGTGGAGCATGTCCATCAATTCCTGGTTGGACATGGCCTTGTATGTCAGGCACAGATCACCTCTGAGCAGGCGGTATGCTACTAAATAGAGCTGGAGTTTCTTTAGCCCAGCAGCATATGACATATGTTGGAAACCCTTGATCCTCTTGGTGAGGTACTTCTGGGGTCTCTCCAGCTGTTGTAAGTGCCGGGTGAGGTACATACCAAATGGGGCACTGTACTCAATCATGGGCCTGATAAGGGAGGAGTACAGGGGCACGATGACCTCCTTTGATCTGGATGTGAACCCCTTCATGATAAGGTGGGCAAGGTAGAAAGTCTTTCTAACCACTTTGGCAACGTGGGTGTCAAATGAGAGGTCACTATCAACTTGGGTCCCCAGGTCTCTGATTACTTTTTCAGTACTCAGTGGGTTACTGTCTATGTGATAATTTGTGGGTATTTTGTTTTTCCCAAAGGGGATGACTATACATTTCTTGGCATTCAGTTTAAGGCCATGATTCCAGCACCAGTTGTCCATTTCGGTGAGGCCTTTCTGTAGGATGTATGTGTCAGCTGGTGTATCGACTATGGCGCCTAGTTTGCAGTCATCTGCGAACTTTGTCAGCCACAACCCTCCCATGTTTGCTTTCACATCTGAGAAGTAAATGCCGAACAAGAAGGTCCCAGGGCAGAGCCCTGTGGGACACCACTTGTGACTGGCTTTGAGTCTGACATGGCTCCCGCAATCTTGACTTTATGGGTTCTGTTCTTTAGCCAGTTTGCAACCCATCTTGTGACATATGGATTTACTTTTAAGCTGTTTAGCTTTTCTATGATCCCGAGTGGGGTATTGTGTCGAAGGCTTTAGCCAAGTCCAGGTAGGCTGTATGGACTGCCTTGCCCTCATCAATGGCTCTAGTGACTGTTTCAAAAAGTCAACCAGGTTCAAAAGGCAGGATCTGCCTTTTACAAAGCCGAACTGGGTGGGATCAAGTGTCTGTATGTCCCCAATGTCGTTGTTTATGAGTTCCATAATAATTCTTTCCATAGCTTTGCAAACCAGGCTGGTCAAGCTTATGGGGCGGTAGTTCCCAGGGTCTGTAGTGGAGCCTCCCTTGTGGAATGGTACCACTGTTGCTGTACGCCAGTGTTCAGGTACATATCCTGTAGTAAGGCTAAGGTTAAATAACATTTTTATATGCAGGTTTAGCTCCTCTTGGAGTTCACGTATCATGCAGCTGGGGATACCATCAGGTCCCAAAGATGCTGTGTTTTTTGCTTTGTTGAGGGCGGTTCTCACCTGGACATCAGAGATGACAGGGAGGTTACATTCAGCTGGGATGAGTACTTCTTCTTTTGGAGGCGAGGGAGGGGAGAAATTTGCACTGAACCTGTCTGCCAGAATGTTGGCAATATCTGTGGGTTCGGTAAATTTTTTGTCGTTGTGTACTAACTCTGAGCATATCCGAGTGTTTCCGCCCAGGTTTCTAACATAACTGAAGAATGCCTTGTGGTTATCTTTAGTGTCCTTGGCGATTTTCTCTCAAAGTTGGCCTTGGATATTTTTATGAGAGAACGTAGCTTTCTACTAGTGCTGATCAGAGATGCCTTCCCTTTATGGGATTTTGCTCCGTCTTGCAGTAGCTTCCTTCTTTTGTTATACAATTTGTTTATGGCTGGGGTCCACCACACAGAACGCTTTCCTTTGGTGGAGAGGGTCTTGGTTTTATTTGGGATTGCATGATCCATGCATTCTTGGAGATGTCCGTAGAAAGCATTTGTGTAGGATTCAGCATTGTGGGATGTGGTTTCCATTGGCCCTGAGGGCTTAAATGATACCATCTCAGTCTTGAGAAGTGTAAAGTCGGCTTTTGAGAAGTTTCTCACTGTAGTCTTTTGTGCTGGGGGTGGAGGTGGTAAATGTATATCCAGGGTGATTAGTTTGTGGTCAGATCTCACCAGTGAGGGCAATACTTCGAGTGTGGAGCATTTTGTCCCCATGTTTGTGATGATCAGGTCTAGTATATTATTCCCCCCTTGTGGGAGAGGTGACTAGCTGTTCTATTGCATTTGAGTTTATGAATTCCAGGAACCTTTGGGCTAGGGTGTTAGGGCTAGAATAGTGCACCCAGTCTATGTTAGGGTAGTTGAAGTCTCCCAATATGATGGTATTTGGTGAGACATTCATATCTTCCAATGTCTTCAGGAAGGCTGAGTGGGGTTCTTAAGATTGGGAGGGTGGTCTGTAACATGCAACCAGTTGTATGGCAGTTTTGCCTACGGTTAGCTGCACCTGGATGGTCCCCGATGCTTCATGAGTTGCCACTAACCTAGAATTGTGTGGGTATCCTTGATGATGGACACTCCCCCTCCCTTTGTGGTTCGGCCTGGGTTTTGGGGCCGAAAAGCATGATACGAGGTAAAGCCTGGTAGCGCTGGGGTGCTCTCAGGAGCCTTGAACCAGGTCTCGGTTACAGCGCAGACATTGATGTTCTCCATACTGAGGATTGCTTCGAGAGCCTGCATCTTGAAATTTAGACTTCTGGCGTTCAGCAGCATTACCCTTAATTTTTTTTCCATTTTTGTTTTCTAAGGAGGTGGGTTCATCTTTTAAATAAAAAATGGTGACCACTCCATAGGTTCAAGCTAAGACTGAAGAGCTGAAGATGGGTAGGGAGCTTAAAATGGTCAATTAATGTTTAACAGCCAAAAAAAGTGGTTCAGAGTTTAAGAAAATATGTCCCCTCCCAAGCACAATATCATGCCCTTAACACACAAAACCTATAATACCTGTAGGAAGAAAAGGAAAAAAAAAATCATTCAAATTTTTTCACAGAAGCATTCACACAAAATATCTCAGGGAACTAGCAGTTCAATAAAACAAGTTATGTACTTCATAACATTCCATCTGTGTTGTCCATTTTCATTCTTCCTCAACCATTGGGTTTGGATCTGATCCTTGGATCCGACTCAACTGATACTATAACTCATGGCCAACTAAAACACTCGAGTTCCTTCCTGTCCATAATGCACCAACCCCTAACATACCTCAGATCTTGTTTGCTAAGTGACAAATAGTAACAATCTAAATAATGTTCCTAACAAAGGAAACCTGTATCTGGTGCTCCATAGAGGACACCGTGGTATCTAAACAGCATCTCATTCTTCCAGAAGTCTAAGATGACAAAGGTCGGGGATTGGTAGGTAGGGAATTGAGGAAGAATGGACAACACAGATGGAACCTTATGATAAGTACATAACTTCTTTACCTGACGTTGTCAATTTTTATTCATTCATTCCTCAACCAATGGGAAAGAGTCCCCAGGTGGACTCCAAGGAAGAATGCTCCTGAGCATGGCTGAACCAAAGGCTGCTCTCCCCCTTGAGACCAGATCCAATCTGCAATGAGTAATAAAAGTATGAGGATTAGCTCAAGTAGCAGCTGCACATATGTCATTCATGGAATGGTTGGATAAAAATACTGATGAGATTGCCATAGATCTTGTACAGTGATCTTTTAAAGGTTTTGGTAATGGAATGTCTGACTTATTACAGACAAAGGATATGCAGTTTGTAATCCATCTTGTCGATGTCCCTTTTGTAAATAAAAGAAAACCGCTTAGGCTCCCGCTGCTTAGCACGCTTTATTAATAAAATTAACGTTATCTGCTTTGTAAAAACATTTTCGTCTAACACTATGGTTAGACTTCTTCAGACAAACCGACAAACATTTGTTAAGTGAAAACAGCTTATTTTTATAACAGCTTTTGATTTAGAAGCCCGCCAAAATTCAAAAACCTGATGTGGCTTCTTAAAGTGACAATGCTTTTGCGATTGTAAAATAATGACATTTACTTATAATCACTAAAATTATTCAAGTTTATAAAATGTGTCAGTTTAATTAATTATTGAGTGCATATGTAAAAGAGTATATGTATATGTAAGTGTATGCATAAAACCTGTCGAAAATTAATTAATTTAAAAAATAAAAATCACTCAAATTAAATATATAATTTAACAAAACGCATTAGAAACTAGACTAGATGAGAAGTAAGGACTTAACATATATAAAGTATGTCATATAAAAAAGAGTTGATGAATATACATAAGTTATCTTTCTAAGCTTCTTAATTTTAAAAGGCACATTAAAGAACAGTTCAAGAGAAACATCATGGCTCAAGAAAACAATTGAGAGGAACATCATGGCGCAAGAAAACAATCGAGAAAAACATCATGGCTCAAGAAAACAATCGAGACAAACATCATGGCTCAAGAAAACAATCGAGATAAACATCATGGCTCAAGAAAACAATCGAGAGAAACATCATGGCTCAAGAAAACAATCGAGAGAAACATCATGGCTCAAGAAAACAATCGAGAGAAAACATCATAGCTCAAGAAAACAATCGAGAGAAATCAGTTACTGAACTTTTATCTCTTTTAGATTCCAAATTGTTAAAGTATAAAAAACTCAAATTTGGAAATCGAATATTTCCAGGAATGTTACAAACAAGAAATAGTTCCAAAGGGACTTAGAACCTGGAGATACCAGACGGGTTTAATACCTGGGTCAATTTTTCATCAAGATTTAATTAGTTTGTTTAACCAGAATGGATTACAATTATTACAAGTAATGATCAAACATTATGCAAATTTTATGCAGGAATTGCAACCAGATATTGAAGCCATAGACAAGGAAATCAATGAACATCTGGACTTCCCAAGATATGAGTATGATTATCAATGCTGATTTCAAAGTATTGAGCAGCACCTACAAAAAATAAAAGTGACCAAAATTAAAAAATTAAAAAGGGATCAAGAGCAATATAAAGCAGGTACGGTGTATCCCAAGCCGCCAGAATCACAGACTCAATCCAATAATAAATTCCATATCGTCAGAGAAACTGAGGAAATAAATGATACAATGTATGAAAATTCATCGTCGGTTGATGCACAGCAACCTGCAGTGGTAGTTAACTTGAACAACAATGATGCACAGGAGGACAACTTAAGGAGAAGTAATAGAATAAAAGAAAGGAATAATAACATCAATAATGATAGCAACAATCAGCAAGGCAACAACCCAGAAGCAACCACGTCTCATTCGAAACAGGGTTTTCAACGACGCAACCAGAGAAAGCAGTGGGACAGGATGAAGAATCACAACCACAAGAGGTAATATTTTATAATGAACCAAACTCGTTGATACTGATAAAAAATACACAACAAGACTTTTTAATTTACAATTATTCTTCTTTTACTGTAACGGAAGAATTAGCCAACATGTTAGCTAAGGGCTCTACTTTTGTACCTACTAGAAAGATGAATTTGGCTGAAACTATTTGTGACATTAAATTTTTCGTGAGAAAACTGAACCTTAGACAACTTTTAGGAGAATCTGGGTCAATCGAAAATCCATTGAGAGTGGCTAGTTGTTACAACCCTCCTCTACATTTCACACTACATACTTTTGAGAAAATGTGTGAAATAGACTTGCGACAATTGCATCAACAAAAGAAGAATTATTCTTATAATCTCACCAGGGACGAAAGAGATTAACATCCATTTATTAACATCGGCTAATGTAAGAATTATGAACCCTGATAAGGGAGGGGGGCTAGTAATCATGGATATTATGGATTATAATAATAAAATCTTAGACCTCTTGAGCACAAATGCATATGAATTGTCATCACTTAATGAATATAACAAGTCCAACCAATTCATTAATAGTTTTCTTAATGAGTTGCTCATTGAGGCTAGGATTGACTCACAAGTTTTCAATTTTCTTCTTATAGAAGCACCTAAGGTACCAACGATTTTTGGAGTCCCTAAGGTCCACAAAGATATCCACAATCCCCCACTTAGACCAATTGTAGATGGGAGAAGATCTCCTACATATGCCTGTGCAAAATTTGTTGATGGGATTCTCAAGAAATTTGTTTCACAGGACGAGTGGATAGTTAAAGACTCTTGGGACTTTTTTAAAAAAATAAATAACATCATTTACAAACAAGAATATAACTTCATAACAGTGGACGTGAAAGACCTATACACTAGTATTCCTCAACAACTAGGCATTGAATGGGTATTAGGTAACATGCGCCAGAAAAAAGCAGAACCAAATGAAGTATCTCTGGTTGGTGAATTGCTGGACGTCATTTTGTCTTACAATTTTATTCTATTTGAAAATCATTTTTACAAGCAGAAAAAAGGAGTTGCGATGGGTTCGCCATGTGGTTCCAGTTATGCGAATTTGGTAATGTCTTATTGGGAGAAAAAACATGTTTTCAATAATGATTTTCTCAAAGCTACAATCATGTTTTATGTTAGATATATAGATGATATTTTCATCATCTTTCAAGGGGATGGAAAACAGGCAACACAAATTGTTGAAATGTTTAATAATAGTACAGAATTTTTACAATTCACATTTACATATAATCAGGAATCTATACCCTATTTGGACATAAATTTAAGTAAGAATAGATCACAAGGGGTATATGAAGCAAATGTTTTCAGAAAATCTACTTATTCGAACAAATTTTTGCACTTTGGTAGTGCTTATCCTCTATATCAGAAAAAAATCTGTGGTCAAGGAGCAGCTCGTTCGAGCTGCACGGATGATCACCACAGAAGAGAATTTCATTGCAAATGTTTCTCAATAGACAATATCCTCACAATTTTCTGGACCCAATAGTGGAAGAAGTTAAAACAAAAAGATTAAATGGTTATTTTAAACCTATATTAAAGAAAATCAGAACATTTTTTCACCAGACGTAACCCATTCATATCCTAGAATAAGAGAGGGGATTGACACTGTAAAATACAAATGGGCCTGTATTTTACGATTCTCCTTGGACTTCGTGAACATCAAAGAAATAATTCTGAAGAATTGGAATTTACTTCATGAAGATCATACTTTAATATCTAAATTAGGGTCGATGCCGAAATTCATATGGAAAAAAGGTTTTAATTTTAAAGATATGTTCCAGATGCATCAAGACATCAATATGATGACTTGCCACAAGGGAATGGTACAATGTGGCAATTGTCCATATTGTCGATACATTATTACAGGTATTACAGTAATGATAAATGGAACTAAAATTTACACTAAGGGTAAACATAATTGTAATTCCAAAGGGGTGGTCTATGTAGCAATTTGTCAAGCGTGCCCGTCTTTCTATATAGGTAAGACGGAGCGAAGATTAAGAGATAGAGTCTATGAACATTTAAGAAGTATTAATTTGCGAAAAGAAGACAATGCCTTAGCAAGACATCTTTCGGATCATCCTGAGCACAAATTTTGTTTCAAAGTTATTCATCAGATTAAACAGAACATCCGAGGGGGACCTTTCAATTTATTGCTGGAAAAAAGTGAACTTTTATGGCAGATCAGGTTAAATGCCTTCACCTATCCTGGTCTCAACGAGAAATATTCTTTAATGTGCCTTTTAAAATTAAGAAGCTTAGAAAGACAATTTATGTATATTCATCAACTCTTTTTTATATGACATACTTTATATATGATAAGTCCTTACTTCTCATCTAGTCTGGTTTCTAATGCATTTTGTTAAATTATATATTTAATTTAGGAGTGATTTTTATTTTTTAAATTAATTAATTTTCGACAGGTTTTATGCATACACTTACATATACATATACTCTTTTACATATGCACTCGATAATTAAACTGACACATTTTATAAACTTGAATAATTTTAGTGATTATAAGTAAATGTCATTATTTTACAATCGCAAAAGCATTGTCACTTTAAGAAGCCACGTCAGGTTTTTGAATTTTGGCGGGCTTCTAAATCAAAAGCTGTTATAAGAATAAGCTGTTTTCACTTAACAAATGTTTGTCGGTTCGTCTGAAGAAGTCTAACCATAGTGTTAGACGAAAACGTTTTTACAAAGCAGATAACGTTAATTTTATTAATAAAGCGCGCTAAGCAGCGGGAGCCTAAGCGGTTTTCTTTTATTTACAGTTTGTGTTTTGAAGAGATGTCCCTTTTGTGGCAGACTTGCCCAATGTATCTGCAAAAGACATAAATAATTGATCAGATTTTCTAATGTCTTGTTCTGTGTAAGTAAACATGCTGCTATGAACATCTAGTAAATGCAACATATATTCATCTTTGTTTTTGAATATGGGGAAGAAATTGGGCAAGTTAATAGATTGGATACTGACTTCTGACACCATCTTAGGAAAGAAGGAAGAGTTAAGTTTTTAATGTCACCCTATCCTTATGGAAAATCAAGAAAGGAGGTTTATATGACAACACTGAGTTCTGAAATTCTCCTGGCAGAGGTAACAGCCACTAGAAATACCGCCTTCCGGGCCAAAAATTTAAGATCATATTTTCCAGCTGGTTCAAAGGGGGAATGGATTAAGGCCTGCAGAACAAGGTTCAAATCCCACGGAGGAGTAGGATCTTTATAAATAAATAGCTGGGGATACCATCAGGTCCCAAAGAGGCTGTGTTTTTTGCTTTGTTGAGGGCGGTTCTCACCTGGACATCAGAGATGACAGGGAGGTTACATTCAGCTGGGATGAGTACTTCTTCTTTTGGAGGCGAGGGAGGGGAGAAATTTGCACTGAACCTGTCTGCCAGAATGTTGGCAATATCTGTGGGTTCGGTAATTTTTTTGTCGTTGTGTACTAACTCTGAGCATATCCGAGTGTTTCCGCCCAGGTTTCTAACATAACTGAAGAATGCCTTGTGGTTATCTTTAGTGTCCTTGGCGATTTTTCTCTCAAAGTTGGCCTTGGATATTTTTATGAGAGAACGTAGCTTTCTACTAGTGCTGATCAGAGATGCCTTCCCTTTATGGGATTTTGCTCTGTCTTGCAGTAGCTTCCTTCTTTTGTTATACAATTTGTTTATGGCTGGGGTCCACCACACAGAACGCTTTCCTTTGGTGGAGAGGGTCTTGGTTTTATTTGGGATTGCATGATCCATGCATTCTTGGAGATGTCCGTAGAAAGCATTTGTGTAGGATTCAGCATTGTGGGATGTGGTTTCCATTGGCCCTGAGGGCTTAAATGATACCATCTCAGTCTTGAGAAGTGTAAAGTCGGCTTTTGAGAAGTTTCTCACTGTAGTCTTTTGTGCTGGGGTGGAGGTGGTAAAATGTATATCCAGGGTGATTAGTTTGTGGTCAGATCTCACCAGTGAGGGCAATACTTCCGGTGTGGAGCATTTTGTCCCCATGTTTGTGATGATCAGGTCTAGTATATTATTCCCCCTTGTGGGAGAGGTGACTAGCTGTTCCATTGCATTTGAGTTTATGAATTCCAGGAACCTTTGGGCTAGGGTGTTAGGGCTAGAATAGTGCACCCAGTCTATGTTAGGGTAGTTGAAGTCTCCCAATATGATGGTATTTGGTGAGACATTCATATCTTCCAATGTCTTCAAGGAAGGCTGAGTGGGGTTCTTAAGATTGGGAGGGTGGTCTGTAACATGCAACCAGTTGTATGGCAGTTTTGCCTACGGTTAGCTGCACCTGGATGGTCCCCGATGCTTCATGAGTTGCCACTAACCTAGAATTGTGTGGGTATCCTTGATGATGGACACTCCCCCTCCCTTTGTGGTTCGGCCTGGGTTTTGGGGCCGAAAAGCATGATACGAGGTAAAGCCTGGTAGCGCTGGGGTGCTCTCAGGAGCCTTGAACCAGGTCTCGGTTACAGCGCAGACATTGATGTTCTCCATACTGAGGATTGCTTCGAGAGCCTACATCTTGAAATTTAGACTTCTGGCGTTGAGCAGCATTACCCTTATTTTTTTTTCCATTTTTGTTTTCTAAGGAGGTGGGTTCGTCTTTTAAATAAAAATGGTGACCACTCCATAGGTTCAAGCTAAGACTGAAGAGCTGAAGATGGGTAGGGAGCTTAAAATGGTCAGTAAATGTTTAACAGCCAAAAAAAGTGGTTCCGAGTTTAAGAAAACATGTCCCCTCCCAAGCACAATATCATGCCCTTAACGCACAAAACCTATAATACCTGTAGGAAGAAAAGGAAAAAAAAAATCATTCAAATTTTTTCACAGAAGCATTCACACAAAATATCTCAGGGAACTAGCAGTTCAATAAAACAAGTTATGTACTTCATAACATTCCATCTGTGTTGTCCATTTTCATTCTTCCTCAACCATTGGGTTTGGATCTGATCCTTGGATCCGACTCAACTGATTATTCATCAGATTAAACAGAACATCCGTCCATAGGGGACCTTTCAATTTATTGCTGGACAAAAGTGAACTTTTCCTAACAATGGAAACCAGATCAGGTTAAATATCTAAACAGCCTCTCACCTATCCTGGTCTCAATGAGAAATCGGGATTCTTTAATGTGCCTTTTAAAATTAAGAAGCTTAGAAAGACAATTTATGTATTCATTCATCAACTCTTTTTATATGACATACTTTATATATGATAAGTCCTTACTTCTCATCTAGTCTGGTTTCTAATGCATTTTGTTAAATTATATATTTAATTTAGGAGTGATTTTTATTTTTTTAATTAATTAATTTTCGACAGGTTTTATGCATACACTTACATATACATATACTCTTTTACATATGCACTCGATAATTAAACTGACACATTTTATAAACTTGAATAATTTTAGTGATTATAAGTAAATGTCATTATTTTACAATCGCAAAAGCATTGTCACTTTAAGAAGCCACGTCAGGTTTTTGAATTTTGGCAGGCTTCTAAATCAAAAGCTGTTATAAGAATAAGCTGTTTTCACTTAACAAATGTTTGTCAGTTCGTCTGAAGAAGTCTAACCATAGTGTTAGACGAAAACGTTTTTACAAAGCAGATAACGTTAATTTTATTAATAAAGCACGCTAAGCAGTGGGAGCCTAAGCGGTTTTCTTTTATTTACAGTTTGTGTTTTGAAGAGATGTCCCTTTTGTGGCAGACTTGCCCAATGTATCTGCAAAAGACATAAATAATTGATCAGATTTTCTAATGTCTTGTTCTGTGTAAGTAAACATGCTGCTATGAACATCTAGTAAATGCAACATATATTCATCTTTGTTTTTGAATATGGGGAAGAAATTGGGCAAGTTAATAGATTGGATACTGACTTCTGACACCATCTTAGGAAAGAAGGAAGAGTTAAGTTTTTAATGTCACCCTATCCTTATGGAAAATCAAGAAAGGAGGTTTATATGACAACACTGAGTTCTGAAATTCTCCTGGCAGAGGTAACAGCCACTAGAAATACCGTCTTCCGGGCCAAAAATTTAAGATCATATTTTCCAGCTGGTTCAAAGGGGGAATGGATTAAGGCCTGCAGAACAAGGTTCAAATCCCACGGAGGAGTAGGATCTTTATAAGATGAAGTAAAATAGTACCTCTTAGAAAGGTCTTGCATATCTTAGTAGAATCTAGAGAAGAATTGTCACCTTCTATATGAAAATTAGATATTGCAGCCAATTGAACTTTAATGGTAGATGAGCTAACTACCTCATTAAAAATTTCTGCCAAAACATCTAATACACTTTGTGTAGGGGCTGAAAAGGGATCAATACTTTTTTGATGTGCCCAACAAACAAACCTCTTTCATTTACTCTTGTAGATTTTTCTAGTGGAAACATTATGGGAAGACAAAAGTATATGACTGATAGGGGACGAGAACATAGTTTGTCTGACTATTAACAGAAGTAGAGAAACCAAGCTGTCAGCTTTAGGTTTGAGATATCCAGGTGAACCATGCCTGTCGGGTGAAACAGGAGATCTGGAAATGGATCCAGAACACAAGGTGGGTAAATTAGATGAGGCCAAAGGAAGGGGAACCAAACCTGTCAATGCTAGTAAGGGGCAATGAGGATGACTTTGCTCTTCAACTTGCAAGCTTTCTGTAGCAATTTGGAAATCAGTGGGGTTGATGGATAAGAATAGAGAAGACCAGAGGGCCAATAGTGGAGCATAGCATCCCTCAGTAATTCCCACATTGGTGGGATTTGGGAAAAGAAGCTGCTGCATTTGTTGTTTAGGATACATGCAAAAAGACTGCAGCAAGGCTAGACTCTCACTTTTCTGAGAGCTCACTCATGAGGTAGAAGATTGGACCTGCTCAATTTGTCTGCTATCAACTTGGACTTCCTCAGAATTTGGATTGTTATCAGAAAGCGGTTGGATAAGATCACCTACTGCTACACTCTGAGTGTTTCTTGACACAAGGGATAAGAGCTGGTTCCTCATTGTTTGCTGATGTACCAAACTGCTGACATATTGTCTGTTTGGACTGCAAATGTTCCCAAAGGTACAGCATCCTGAAAAGCTTGCAACACTAAAGCACTGGTCTCATCTTCAGGACATTTATATGCAAATTGGCCTCTTTGGGGGACAAACTGCCTTGGACTGTTTTCCCCAATCTGGGATGCATCCGTGGTCACTATGGCTTTGGATTGAAGATGAATGAACAGACGGCCTTATAAAACCTGGCCTGACCTTATCCAACACCAAAGGTACTTCTTGTACATGTGTGATCCTTATTTGAACTGACATCCTCTGACCGTTGGGATGTTAGCATCCACTGGAGAATTCTCATATACCTTGCCAGGGGAACAAGAATTATGGCTGCTGACATTAATCCCAAGGCTTGAAGAATTAGTTGGGCTGAAAATTTTGGTGTTGTGACTAATTTTTGTGACTTGGAATCTTAAAGTTTGAACTCTGTTTAGGGGAAGTGAGGCTGTTGCAGATATGGTATAGAAATGTGCTCCCATGAATTCCCGTGTTTGTGATGGATGCAAGTGAGATTTGTTGTAGTTTACTGTGATTCCCAGAAGGGAGCAAGTTTGGAGTACCTGGTTTCTTGCTATTATGAGTAGATGTCTGGTTGGAGAGGTAATGAACCACTTGTCCAAATATAGAAACACCCAGAATCCCTGCAGTCTCAAGTGAGCTGCCATCACTGCCATGCATTTAGTGAACACCCTGTTGGCTGCGGCGAGACCAAAGGACAGAGCTCTGAACTGGTAATGACGGTCTCCCAGCCAGAAGCGCAAGAGCCTTCTGGACCGCCTGTTCATTTTTATGTGATAGTATGTATTTTGAAGGTCTATCGAGCACATCCAATCGTCCTTGCCTAGAAAAGGCTGTCTTGACTGAACCGTGACCATCCAAAACTTTTAAATGTTGAACAGATTTGTTCAAGTTGCTGAGATCCAGAACTGGTCTCCAGTCCCCTGTTTTCTTTAGCACCAAAAAGAATCTTGAATAAGTCCTGGATACCTTCTGATTTGGTGGGACTTCTTGGATAACTTTTCTGTAGTAGCTTTTGTATCTCTAGTGTTGCTGCTTTCCTCTGATTGGGTGGAGCTTATCATATTGGAATCTTAAAGTTTGAACTCTGTTTAGGGGAAGTGAGGCTGTTGCAGATATGGTACAGAAATATGCTCCCATGAATTCCAGTGTTTGTGATGGATGCAAGTGACTTTTGTAAGGATGGAGGTGGAAAGGAAAAGAGAATTTTATAACCTCTGGAAATAATTCTCTGCACCCAAGTGTCTTTTGTGATATCTAGCTAGGTTGTCTGGTGCAGGGATAAGCAAACCCAATTGCCTTCATAGGGGGACAATAAGGCCACCTTTCAGGAACGCAAGTAAGGTCTGTCAGAGAAGGAATCTCTAGACTCTTGGTTTGGCGGACCACCTCTGCTATCTGGGTGGCATCTATCATTAGTGTCCCCCCCCCCCCTCTGCCTCTGGGTGAAATCATCTCCACATGGATCTTGGAAAGGACCCTGACATTTTCTGAACCACATTTTTCATCTCCCATGTTGGTTCCTAGGAAAAGTCCTTTGGGGGGGGGGGGTCAAAGAACATAATCCTATAGCAGAGAAAGTCTTTCCATCCTTCTCGCATCTGGAGAGTGTGTTTTTCACTTTCATGCCAAATAAGGAAGACCCATCAAAGGCACCACTGATGAAAGAAGACTTGAAGGGCTCCACCAAATCACACAAGGGCATTCAGGCATGTATCCTTATTGAGATGCCTGAATCCGCAGTCCTTGAGGTACCCTCAGCTGCATGAGAGATGAGCCTCATGGACGAGCTTGAGATGGATTGAAGGGTTGCCAACTGCAAGGCTACTGTAGTTTGAGCTCCTGCAGTAGTGAAGCCTGAAACAGTATTTGACAACTCCTTAATCAAATCTCTCTGTAACCTTGTAAAATGTGCCGCATAATCCACTGACGTAAGACATGCTTCCTGAACCTGTCCAAAGCTCTGGACTCTCATGTCCCTTCTTCATGGTCATAACCACAACCATGGCATCTACAGGCACTCCCGTCTGCCAGTGTTCCCTTCCTGTCAGAGGTGCCAGTATTAGGTTTGGTCTATCGGGGATAGGTTCAACTGCATCAGGTTCCTTCCACGACCAGTGAGAGATCAAATTAACAAGCTCATCAGTGGGTGACGTTATCCAGCAGGTAGATGGGTCAGATACAAATACCTCCAGAAATACTGATTCCTCTGGGGAAGGATCAACCACCCTCCTGTTGCTTGAGGATCTCCAGAATGTTTCCAAATGAGACATCTTCAAGTGGTGCTCTGGGGGGGGGGCTTATTCCCATTCATTGAAATCTGCATCTTCCATGATAGATTCCCGAGGGGAACCTCAGTGTGATGTTCCAGGAAAGTGTCAAAAGAGAGGGCAATGCCCTACTGAGTAGTATGAAGAGTTTGGACTGGCTGTCCCTGTGGAGTTGAATTTTGAGGCTTTTGGCGCATATACACATGGGATGTAGAAGCTAGATCCCAGGGGTGAGAGACCTTCTTTCCTGCCAAAGCAGAGAACACTCTCCACTATCTCAAAGGGAGACAGTCCCAGGGAGAAGGAAGCCAATGTAACCAAGAAGCCATGCTTATGTCCCACCAGCTCTGTCTGCCCTGAAGGCAAGCTACCCATGGCAGAGGCCAGAGCTGAGCTGTCCACAGCAAAGGCTCCGAGGGGCAGAGACAGCTCTGAAAACTTTGGAGTCGACTCCAACATCTCTGATCTGACCAGGACACTATGGCTATGAGAACCATTCAACTCTGAACTCGTTGTAGCCGGTGCACTCAAAGAAACCTTCAGATCCGAGGACACCAGTGCTCTCTGATCTGAATCAGACATTCTCCGCAAACTCGGATCCAAGGACTCTGAAACAAAGTGCCAGATCGGAGAAGGAGTCATCACTGAAGGGGGTAAGATCTAGGTAAGGCTTCCTGACCCGAAAGGGTCAAAGCCACATAGCCCACTGACCTAAGACATGCTTCCTGAACCTGTCCAAAGCTCTGGACTCTCATGTTCCTTCTTCATGGTTGCCACCACAACCATGGCATCTACAGGCACTCCCTTCTGCCAGTGTTCCCTTCCTGTCAGTGGTGCCAGGAGAACCCCCATTTGTATGTTCTACCTAACCAAATTCAGTTCAATCAGTTAATAGTAGCCCATAAAATTTTACATCAACCTGAAAACACTCCTGTACTGACAAAAATTATCACCCCCCTTGCAGCAACCTCAAAGCTCTTCACTCATCCAACAAAATCCTAGTTCAGACAATCAATACCAACAACTCGGCAGGAGATTCACTCTATGCCAACTCTGTTGGCAGTCTGGAACTCACTTCCTGCTGAAATCACTTCCATGTCTTTTTTAGCCCAATTCAAGAAATGCCTAAAACAGTATCTAAAAATGAGATGGCTTTGCCACTGTGCTAATCCTGATTAACGCCTTCAATATAATCAAGTCATAAATAGGTCTTTTACCATTGCTATATTGTTTTTCTAGTTTGAAAAACAGAAACATTCTACTTTTGTGTAATACTGAAGAAATTAATCTGTGTATCTGGAACTATGATTTTCTCTATGTATATTGTCTCTAATATGTTTATTGTTTTTAATAACTTTGTGTAACAATTTTAAAAGTTATGAGTGGAGCTTTTCTCCCAGGGACTCCGCTGAAAATGGTCATGTATCCAGTCTGACTATCCCGGTCAACAAATGTAAAACAAAATAAAATAAATAAATAAATAAATATATTTTCTCCAAGAGGAACTTCCTCATCATTCTATCCACCTCTGCTTTGTGAGACTCCTGGAAGAATGAGATGAAGCAATGGATGGTGACTTGGACCACCGTGTCTCAAAGAAGGGAGATGGAAATCTTTACGGAACTGGATCAATTGTTGGGGAATACTGGACCCGTGGAAGAATCTTTGGAGATGAAGTACTCTGATACAAAGGCATTTTAGGAAACAAAGAAGACATCTTGCAGTGGGATGGCTTTAGATCTGATCTGGATTTTTTGTGTGGAGGTTCCATAGAAGATGGAGTGGAACAACTTTGGGGACTTTATAAGAGTGCCCTTAGAAGATGCTTGGGGGTGAGTCCCAGACATGGCTTCTGAAAAAGAGGTCAGGAGTAACCCTTTTAATATTAATTTGTTTCTTCTGCCCGCTAAAGCATGCGGATTAAAACTTTTATGTACTTCACTTTCAATACTAAGATGGTCTGGGCCCAAACAATAGACACAAAGGTCATGGGCGTCAGAGTAAGGCAGCTTATGGCCGCATTTTTTTAAATCCTTTTTCAGACATCTTGCAAAAATGTAACTAACAGAATAATATATAGATATAGATATATCTGGGTTCACTATAGAATCTCGAAATACTGAAATCCCGAATTTCAGTACTTCAAAATTCTACAGCCGAAAGCTTTAAATCCCAAAACCCCGAAGCGCGAAATTCAAAATCACGAAGTTTGAAGATTCTGAAATAGCGCTTCTGGTGTTGTGGTGTGTGAATGGATAGCTGTAAGTTTAGGTAAGTATGTATGTGTAAGTGTGTTGGTTAGGGGCTTTAGTGCATGTTAGTGTGTGTTGTGGCTGTGATGTGTGTGTGTGAAAGGGGCTATGAAATGTGTGTGTGTGAGTTACCTTTGTGTGCGTGACTGTGCGATCTCGAAGTTAGTATATATTAGTAGGGGGTGTGTGAGGGTGCAGCCCTCCACATGGGGGGTGCAGGGTGGCTTGCCCCCCTTCTTGTCTGTAGTGTAGGACTGTATAGTTGATTGTGGGGGACATTGTGTATGTGTGTGGCGTACTTGTAGTGTAGGTTCGCGATTTTAAATTTCACGGTTCTGGGGTTTCGGGATTTAAAGCTTTCGGCTATGGAATTTTGAAATACTGAAATTCGGGATTTCAGTAATTCGAAACTCTATAGTAAACTCCTACATCTATATATATATATATATATATATATATATATATATATATATATATATATATATTTTTTTTTTTGGTAAGGAGGAAAAAGAGAAAAAAAGGATAAATAAGTACCACCAATGGTACTAAAGAATACACAAATGTACAAACGTGAAAGTTAGGATAATAGGAAGATTTTACAGTTGACGGGGGAAAAAAATTACCAGCAATGGTAGACAAGAATACTCAAAATATATAGATAGATAAAGAGATTAGAAAGAAAAGGTTTTAAGAATAAATTTTACTTATCTCTAAATATGCTCGAGAGAAAAGCTAACGACATCTAAACACGAAAGCGACAAATGAGATCTGAGGTATGTTAGAGGTTGGTGCATTATGGGTAGAGAGGAGATCAAGAGGTTCATTTGGCCACAAGCTATAGTATTGGCCAAGTTGGATCTGAAGATCGGATCCAATCCCAATGGTTAAGGAATGAATGGGAAATTACATCAGATACTAAGTTCTCTAACAACAAAAAAAGTTAAATCTGACAGAAAAAAGTTTTTATCAGAAAATTAAATTTGTGGAAGGTTTTTACCAACAGGGTACTTACCTGCCTCACCTTGAAGTATCACCAGCTAATCAACAATTCCACAAAGCTAACATAAGTGCACTTCAGAGAGAAGAAAGCTCTCAGGTTTTTGTCACTCTAACTGTCCTTTTATAGCAGCTCCTCTTGAGGTCCTGACAGAGTGCATGCTTTGAAAAGCTGGCTGGTGGCAGGGGGTAGGACCCCATATAAGCTTAGGCTTCTGCAACAGTGATCTAATGATGAAAATGTCAGCAGTATCATCAGCATGTCATCATATGTTTTTTCTTCATTAAATGAGAACGATAAAGATTCTCTGGTCTGTGTGTCTTCCTTTAATGAAATGCCCTTGTTTTTGGTTTGTCTCGCTTCTAACTTGCCTGCCTTCTTCACTGTTAAAGTTGTAGTTGTGTATCTTGTTCCTGGCTGTTACTATGCGACCCCATTTCCCTAATTTAATACTACATTGCTAAATGTGCCTGTTGCTTTCTTCCTTTATTATGCGAAAATGGTGTTAGAAGCTCCTCTTCTTTTGTACCTCACAATGTCAATGTTTAGACTATGCACTATTTAATCACAAAGCAGTATCATTCCTTTTTAAATAGTAACAAACATTTTACTCCTATAAAGGGGACACTATTTTGTGATTAGGACAAGTTTTAGGATAAGTTGATATGGTGTTATGATAATGCCAGTTGCAGTCATTCTATATGAAGTGTATATGCTAAATGTTCTTGAAATATATTACTTTTAAAATATCACAGAAAACAAAATGACACTGTAGTCCAACACTACCAAATGTGTAGCAAAAATAATCTGAAATAAGCAAACTATGCTATTCCAAGCCAAACGTTACCTTAAATGCTATTTTGCTAATGTATTCTACTTGCCTATACAGCAAACCACACCAGGTAGCATGTTACTGAAGACTCCAGTCACTATTGGTATATAAAAATTGCTATTTTTTGACAGTTTGCTTTCAAACTGCTAGTAATCAAAGTAAGGTGGAACAAGTAACAAGATGATGGAAAGGCAAAATTAGAGATCAATCAGAGTGCAAACACAACTATAACCACATCATGAATTTAGATTTACATTTCTAAACAGCATAACCTTGTGGTAACTAGTAGGCAAAGTGAACCGTTAGGGGTAAACCAGTCTTCTGAAACTCTATTAACATTTACTTTCAACGTTCAAGCAGCAATGAAGCTGGACACTTCCATTTTGTACTCAATGACACATACACTTGCTCTCTCCCAACCCATCACAAGTTTAAAAAATGCAGATGTCTCTCCAAATGTTGCCTCTTCACAGTTCATCAATGCATGCATCATTTCCAGCTGATACACAGGAAACAATAAAACTAAGTTGTTTTCATTAGTTTATTTATATATCTGGGCAAGTTGTGAACAACAGAACTGAATCATTTACATGAGTTAGACAATGACAGACTTGTGCACTTAAAAAACACAGTGTTTCAGAGTGATGTTCAGGAAAAAAATGTGCTTTTGTTGTTGAATACAACTTGCAAACCTCACGGCAGCATTGTACAAATGGCTGTTGTGCTTGATCAAGTCCAATAAAGCAAACTAGTAAGACAACAGCAGCTTCAAACAAAAAGGGAAAAGGACACCTGAAACATCTGAATTGGCTTACTGCAGAGAGTGAAACATGGACATCATTCTTGTGCTCTCTCTTATGACTTTTCTTTACACACACACAAACATACATACATGCTTTGGTTTAGGCTGGCATACCACTACTGGAAATAAGGGGTGCATATACTCTCCACAAATCACAGCACTTGACCCCCACTCAAAAATACTGCATCAACAAAAGCACATGCTAAATGGCAAAGGTATAAATATTACAGTTAAGTAAGTAAACTTATCCTAACAGTAGATGCTCTAATAGATCACTGATGCAGTAGCCTAAGCTATTTGGATCCTACTTCACTGCAACCATACAGCTTTCAGAGCTAAAAGGTGCCTTCCATGCATTTTGTTTATGAACTCAAGAGGAGGTCCATATGAAATGACACAGAGTCAAAGAGTTCAGAGCTTTCTTGCCCAAGAAAAGGAGGCAATAGCTTTGAAAGGTAAAATGCTGGGAAATGCAACAAAATGTAACTATATATATATATATATATATATATATATATATATATATATATATATGGAAATACAAAAAAAACCCTCAGAAAATGAAGGGGCTAGAGAGAGGGGCAGCTACTGCCATATAGTAGGATGTTAGAACAAATTTTGAGGAAAGCCACAAGGACGGTGAAGGAGAGATGGAAGGGAAATGGTATGATGAAAGATCAGAGAAGCAAAGATTACTCTCATTAAGGGACAGGAGAGACAAGATACAAGTATATGACTGAAAAATGCAAAGGGATTAATATGAACAGCAAAGAAAGGAGGAGGTTGTGCAGGCTGCAGATCACAGGAAACAACACTTCTCTTGATCTCAGAAAGCAAAATTTCATCAACAGGGTTGTGGTTCCCTGGATTCTGCTTCTGGAATGAAAAATATGGAGATAAACTGAGTGCCTAAAGGGCAGTTCTGGGAGCTCTTTTGTAAGAAGACATGGTTACTTTATGTCTCTTCCTTTTATAGCAGTTTGCAGTATTAGCTGTGGCTGCGACTAGCATAATTTAAATTCACACCTGAATAAAAACGTGCACCTACAAAATGATTGTGCCTTTAAAACAAGTTAGTGACATCACATGCAGAGGTAGCACTTCACAGTGGCATACACGGGCACGCGAAGCAGAGTTCCCCAGTCCTTGGAAAACTAGAAATTAAGAAATACTTTTTTTTTTAATGATCTCCATCCTACTCACATGCTCAAAGCATGACAGCAGTCCTTCCCACTCAGCTAACTTTTTGGAGAAAGGCAAGAGTGGTCTTTTTCACATCTTCACATCCATTCTTATGGTAAAGCACATTCTTACAAGGAGATCTGATGGAGCATGGACTGCTGCATATTCTTAGAACAGTAAGGACCAAAATGTTTTTTAAGAACAGTGTGTGTGTGCACCTTTTTCTCTACTAGAAGACTTCAGATGCAAAGTTGTCCAGAAGCGAACTCAGATGTCCAAACTACTTCTACTGTGGCAAGTAAATGCCAGTCATTTCAGTTTCAAATTACAGTCATTAATAATTCAGAGTTTCATCATAAATATCTTTCAGAAAAGAAAAGCACTGCCTTGTAAAATGACTTGCTCAAAGTCACAAAGTAGGCAAATGGAGGCAAAAAGAATCAAGCCTTGCACCCTTAACAATAGAAGGTAATTAAATAAGTGTTTGGAGCCTTAATCCCCCACACCAACTGCCAGACTTTCATTAACTACTTTTTTTGGTAAATCACTAAGGATTACAGTCAGTTTCAGCCATTAGTGTTTTATAGTTGTTGTTTAGAAAATGCATCCACATACACCTGCTGTTATGTTATTTTGTTTTTTTAAGAGAATTAGAACTATTTATCACATACCCTGCGGTGGTGGTGCTGCGGTAGCGTTGCTGCCTCATAGCAAGACGTTGTCCCGTTCGATTCTCAGCTAGAGCGTCTTCTGTGTGGAGGCATACGTGAATGGGGCATGCCTTTGTTGAAGGTTGTACGTCAGGGCTGGTAACCCGGTACGTAAAAATCCACTACCAATCATTAGCGGACCGGAATTCCACTGTGGCGACCCCTAACCGGGAAAAGCCGAAAGACACAAACAAAGAACTGTTTATCACATAAGGCTCTGAGCTGTTGAACTGCTTCCTGTAGTCAAAAGTACAGGGTTCAAGTCTTCCCAACTCATTGCCTATTTTACGACTGTGAGCAAGTCACTCGATCAGTACTCCTGGGACACTTTCTCCACTGGTTTATTTACAATGTGCTCTTTTTTGGAGACTTTGTCCTTCCCCCCACAGACTATATTTGTCTTTGTCCAGAATTCTTCAGAAAAGAAGTTGAGACTTATTTTGGTCTGTTCCTCTGAGAATTTGTGGCTTTATAAAACTGTCCTGGACTGCAGCCACTAAATAATGACAGGTATGAGAGTTTCAAACTTCATGTCCTTCAGAAAATTCTTATAAATGCAACTTTCTAAGTATGCAAGAGAAAGATTTATGATCTGTTTGTAACTTTTAGATCTTTATCTCTGATTCTTGAGCTAAGAGATTGGGAGGGCATAGGGACTGCACTGTTTGGTTCAGTGACCTGAAATACACTTCCTAGTCATTATTTATATATTTCATTCATCCATCCATAAAGGTTTTTTTCCATTTTGCACATGGGGTCTGGGTATCACTTCAAAAGTGACAATCTTCTTGAGCCAAGGTTTACACCACCAGCTGGCTAACTCTGCTGCAGTCATTACTTGTACATTTGTTCACTCATTTTATTGCAGGCAAATATATGAATGCAAACAGTTGTACAAATGGTTATAACTGATGGTCATATCTATATATGTGTGTGTGTGTCTCTCTCCATAGTATAGTTACGGTGAAGGGATCAACTGTAGTAATTAGGAGTTTGATCATACCAGCCATGCTCTTAGGGTACAATCCTCGGTTTACTTGTTTTCTTGACAGTTCACAGTGTGTTTATCATCTATCAATAAATTGGACAACATGAAGTCTACAAGTTTAATATTAAAATATTTTTTGTAGACACATAGGTATGAAATGCATTGTGCTGGGCTACAATTAGTTTTGTGCTTAGTGCAGATGAGTAAGAGTATGAACTGTTAATGAGCTGCTTCCTTTAGTGCAGTATTTGATTCTCTCAGCCTTCTTTTGTCTAGTGTGAGTCTGACCAAGTCACTTCACCAGACACATTGATCCTGGGATGCCCCCAGCAGACTGCCCTAAGCTGTTAGTAAATGCATTACACATTTGTTTTCTGAATTCCTGCACCCTTCAGGTAGCCACTAATTAGTGCTTCACTATACACTATGAATCCAGGAGTTTCTGTTGTAGTTTACTGGACTGCCAGATGCATTTTTAATAAGAGCAAGTTTAAAAGAAAGAGAAGTTTACTGTTGCTTACACTATGTTTTCAATGTGAGAGTGTTTCTTTTTCACAAAATGGCTGAGAGTGTTTTTGCTGTGAAAAGTTTACTAAAGGTTATAAATTAAATCCAAATCTCTGTGGCCATTAAAAGTAAAGAAGAAAAAAGTATGCATACTGGGAAGTCTGAACAATGTCTTATGGTAACTTGGGAGATACAGACAAATAATGGGATTCTGGTATGGTTGCTGTGGGGGGGCAGTCCTTTACCCTACCCAGAGCTCTAGGGTTGGGAGGATGGCTTAATGGCTAAGGTGTCTGCCTTACAAACACAAGCTTCAGGGTTTGTGTCTCACAAGGGATAACTAGTTAGGCTTAAAATGGCTCGCAAGGGCAGTTAGCCTAGTACTAAACTATGAATATATGAACCTATACACCCAAGATCCAGCTTTGCTCTTGTTCTTCAGAAACTGCACAAGTACTTTGCCTCATGCTTGTGCCATATCTTTTTGTTTTTCTATCTTTTAAACCAGGGAAAATGAAAGCCCCTGTCACTGGTTAAGTGACTTGCTCAAAGTCACACAGCAGGCAAACAGAGGTAGAAAGAATAAAACCCCACACCCTTGACTAAAGAAAGTATTACAGCCTTAATCCCTTTCACTAACTGCTAGACCTTCAACTGCATTTTTATTTTCTGATAAAATGTAACTTAAAACGTGGTTCAGTGGTGATACACCGTAAACAACTAAGAATCAACAATATAGCATTATCTAAGATGGAAGCAGGTATATCCAGTGAGCCAAAACTGAAGATCCAAGACCTATAGAAAATGACAACATTTTTTGAAACAACTGAGCGCTTTCATCTCTGGATGAGACTTCATCAGAATAAATTCCAAAAGTAACCCACAGTTCTTTTATAATCAAACACATCAAGCAATCATTCAAGTTTCCAATAATTAAAATAGTAAATTAAATTAATACTTTTCTAAAAACACATAAAAGCTTCCACATAAAATAATAAATCAAAAGTAAGACCTGTTAAAATATATATAATAGTTAATCTAGCTAATAAAGTCCAAGCATTTAAAAAAAAGTGTTGTTTAAAAACACAAACTTGTTAGAATATACAAGTCCCTTAAATGTTTACAAGTTGTCTGCCCTCAATTTTGAAACAGGTTTTATAGAAATTGTTTCATTCAAACATGGTCGTGCACAGGCATTAATTTTGAATTGCCAAAAAGCTCCTTAAATTCAGGTTTGCTCTCCCAGTCACCTCCTCGAGGGTTAATAATAATTTTATCCAAAATACAAAGCTGAAACCTTCAAACCCTGGACATAAGCAAGAGTGTTAGTATAGAGCACTGGCATAATTTCTAGTGTTTATATTGTAGTTATGCTCGTACATTCGTTTTCTTAGTGCCCTCTCTGTCTTCCCTCTGTAAAATGATGGGCATGCCTTACATTTAGCTAAGTAAACAACTCCTGTCATAGTACAATTTCCTTTAATAAATCTAACATTATATTAATTTATGAATAATTGATCCATCTGTAATGTGTCTATACTGGTTGCAATTTCCACATTTCCTTGCCCTTTAATAAATATTTGTCTCATTGTAAGTTCCTCCATTTTGGAAAAGACTCTTTTAAGTTCATGGAAACTTCACTAACTATTCTGGGATGGCTCCCTACTATTGTATAAACGGATGGGTTAGCTCTCAACATGTTCCAGTTCTTTTTAATAATTGATCTAATTTCATGAAATTCATTACTGCATTCCAGTACCATAACAGTTCCAAATGTGGAACCACTGCCATTGTTGATTTTACTATGTAAGCCAATACCCAGAATTAGTTTAAACTTCTGTGCCCTATTGTCCACAACTTCCCTTACTGTTCTCTCAACCAAATGCCTTGGGTAGCCTCTACTGTAAAGCACATTTTTTAAAACTTCAACTTCCTTCAAAAAATATTATAGTCTGATACCATATGGGCCAACCTAATAGCTTGTCCCCTCACAAGATTCACTTTTTGATGATGGGACGGGAACTCAAATAGTTTAAGTATTGTTGTATGTAAGCTTTCTATATATGTTGGATTTAAAGCTTTGATCTGCTTTGGAAATAACTGTCTAAATAATTTATTTTACAACTATTCTATGTGTAAGTAGATTTTAAAAAAATGTGTTGTATTACTAAGGTATTCTATAAACTGAATTATACTTTCTTGTGATCCTGACTATAAGATAAAAATATCATCCAGTTAGCGAAGGTATAATATATAAAATCTGTAGAATAAGCTTGGAAATGCATGTAAAAAGCTCCCATGCACGTAAAATTAAGTTTGCATATACAGGAGTACATGCTGACCCCATTGCTACCCCAGAAATTTGTTTGAAAAATTCACCCTCAAAATGTATGAAATTGTTTACCATCAATATACATTATTCAATTCTAGACATAACAAAGCCTTGCTAAGTCTAATTATGGTGGCTGCCAAAAAAGTGATTACTAGAAAATGGAAATCAAAGTATAGACCAAATATACTACAAGTAGTGAGTACAGTAACTGAGATAAAACAACTGGAACCGGGATTTTTAGAAAAGGGATGGAGCAAACTACATAGAAAAAAAATGGGAACTATGAGAACAATACATGCAGAGAACAAACAAGGTTTAAGAGCCAGGATTTGAATGAGCCATATAATGCTTAATTGACAATGACTGGATAGATTATAAGTGATGTATCATGTTTGCAACTACAGTCCTTTCAATGGTGTCTGTGATGTATAATGTTTGCAATTAAAGTGGTGTCAATGTTGTTTGTTTTTCATTTATATAAATGTAAGTTTGCCTATGTCATACATGATAATTTAATAAAGATGTTTACTGAAAAAACATACATTCCTCAATTGTCCTAATTTTACCAGCATTTAAAAATTGTAACTTTAAAAGCCCCTTTTGGAACGGTTCCATACCTTTTTTCTATAGGTATGTTAGAGAACAGATCAACAATATCCACTGTTAGAAACCTAATGTTGTCACATAAGGTATTGATTAACCTCCCCAAAAAATACCAGGATTCTTTTAACAGATGTCTGTCCATAGAAAATAAAGGTTTTAACAGCCTATCTATTCCTATGACATGTGTTTTGGACTACTGTGCTGAGACTATGGGCCTAAAAGATGGTTGTAGTAGGTTCTTTTGTACTTTGGGTATTCCGAAAATCTTGGTGATAATGGGATTTTCTTCTTTAAGAAATTATATGTATCCAGATCCATCCTGCCATCTATTCTGACGCCTTCCACCTGGTAATCGATTCTCTTTTAATCTATGCTGATTTGATTCCTAGACACTTGTTGGCAAGTATTACTATCATGGGAGCATAGAAGTATGTTTAACATGGCCCTGGAATATTCATGAGAGTCAAATAGCACCACACCTCCCCTCCTTTATCTGGTTACATTAATCTTACATTTCTATCATTTGTAAGAGACTTCATAATTTCTCTTTCATTAAATGTCAAATTTCTGTGTTAAGGTCTTTGTTCTCTCCATTCTGTTAAGGTTATCTAAACAACCCTGTTAGAAAACCTGAACAGTGTGATTTAATATAGGGTTAAACACACTTTTTCATACAGATTTCTGTTGAATTATAGTTCTCATGGTCATGGTTACCATCTTTAAATAGACATGTCAGATTTAACTTTCTAAAACAACAACTTAAATTCAATCGAGGTGTTCGCCAGACTGAAGTGCCTGGTACAAATCTGAATCCCTTCTGAAAAAGGGAAGAAATGTTCAGGGGAAATTTCAGTGTTAGCATAATTAAAAATATTATAGCCCTTGTGGCTTAATATCAGTCCCCCATGTGTATTCAAAATCATCTCTGCCCATTTTCCCTTTCTTGTTTTTGCCCCCTCCCTTAGCTTTTCTCCTGGATGGAAGGTAAGGTGTCACTGAAAAATCATCTCCAATTTCAAATCTCATATCTAGGGAAGGGTCAGTGTCAAAATTGTGTAACGCTTGGTCAGCTAACCTCTCTGATCTATGTAATGGCAGAAAATATTCCTCTGCAAAATTCACTACCCCTGAATTGTGGTCATTTTTACTACCACATTCTTGTACATTGACCTCCCTAGGTTATCCACCGGAATAGGCCCCATGTAACTAGTCATTACTTTGAGTTCAAGTGTTTTTTAGAATACTGCCATACCAAATATGCCTTATTCTCCTTGTACATCCCCTATTTTCTTATTTTTTCTTTACAATTTCCATACACTTCCTATCAGTTCTAACAAATACATTCTCATAAAAGTCTTTATATTGGAATAATAATAAATCATTAATAATGCAATTGTTGAGACAAATAATTTTCTGACTAATATTGATAAGATTTTCATTCCTTTTGATCAATAATTGCATAATTTCAAAATCACAATGGTCAAAGAAGTTCACAAAGTCTTTAAAAAAATAAGCATAATTTTCCAATTCCATTAGGGAATCTGTGCACTCACAGCCCTTGCGGTATTATCTTTCTAGAAACACATTCTTGCAGGTGCAGGTACAAAGCCTCAGTTTGCAAACTTGTCAGTTTATAAAGTTTTGATTCCAGCAAATAAACAGATTTCTTCAAAGACAGAAAAAAATAAGTTATGTACTCACCATAACGTTCCATGTGAGTTGTTCACCTCACCTTCATTCTCACTGATGGGTTCGGAGATGATCCTCGGCTCCAACTCGGCCAAATGCTGAAGCTCGAGGTCTTCAACCAGCTCGTGACCTACTCCCTATACCATGATGCACTGGTGCTTCCCTCAGATCTTGTTTGCTGCCAACTAAGTAGACTAAATAAGTTCCGCCAAAAAAAATTTAGTATCCAAGGATACACTAGAAAAGGACTAAAGACAATTCAAACTTGTTTCAACTTCTCAGTCAATAAGACACTGGTAGGGGGGGATGTAAGAATGAAGGCGAGATGAACAACTCACATGGAATGCTATGGTGAGTACATAACTTCTTTATGTGAAGTTGTTCTATCTTGCCTTCATTCTCACTGATGGGTTAGCATCCCAAACACCATCTTTCTCGGGTGGCTCATGGGAGTATATTCCTCAGGACAGTGGAACCAAAGGAGGCCCTGTCCCTAGAGGCCTTGTCCAATTTGTAAAGATTGATAAAAGTATGAGGTCTAGACCGTGTGGGTGCTGCACAAATGGAATCGATTGGTAGTTTGGCCAGAAAGGCTGAAGATGTGGAAACAGCTCTAGTTGAATGGGCCTTTACTTTTTTATGTAATGGTGAATGGAAAGAACTCTATGTAAAAGAGATGCAATCTGATATCCACTTTGACAAGGTGTTTTTACCACTGGAGCACCTTTCTTTGAGTCTGAAAACGAAACAAAGAGCCTTTCTGATTTTCTAAAGTCCTTAGTCCTATGTAAATACAATTGAAGCTGCCTGTGGCCGTCCAACTTGTGCAGCGTATGTTACATCTTATTAGAATAATTAGGGGAAAAAACAGGTAATTCTATAGTCTGATTGAGATTTGTCTCTGAACATACCTTAGGTAAAAATTATGGATTTGTCCTAAGAGAAACTCTGTCATTATGAAATATTAAATATGGAGGTTTTATGGTCAAGGCATGCAACTCTGAAACCCTCCTAGCTAACGTAATAGCTACTAGAAAAATGGTTTTCCATGATAGATATTTCAGGTCACAAGATGAGACCGGTTCGAATGGGGGTAAAATAATATCAGAAAGGGCAAAGTTTAGATTCCATGGTGTAAATGGGCACCAAATAGGGGGTTTCAAATGAGAGATGCCCTTAAGAAAGGCTTTAAGGTGAAAATTAGAGACTGCTGCTAACTGAACCCTAATGGTTGCAACAGCTGCTCCTTCGTTGAAAGGTTTGGTCAAAAACTCTAAAATGGATGAAATTAAAGCTAGATATGGGTCAATATTGTTTTGAGACGCCCATATAAAAAATCTCTTCCATTTACTAAGGTACAATTCCTGGTAGATGATTTATGGGAGGATATTATAATGTGCTGAGCTGCAGCTGAGAGATTCTGAAACCTGGCTATTCTGGAAACTGGAGCAGCCAAGCTGTCAATTTGGGGTGTGAAGTGTGGGATGAAGAGCCCCTGATGAATAAGTCAGAAGATAGTACAGTTGTGTACACTTACCATAAATGTAGATTTTTGAGTATATTCACTGTTGCAGTCATTACATGTGGGTAATCTGCTGGCAGGTTGCCCTCAGTCGGCCTGATTAACAAAGCCTTGGGTCCTGCGTCGTTTGCTGTCCCTTCTTCCATGACGTCAGGTCATCAGGGGTATAAAACATGCAGCCGATGCCATTACATCAGTTTTTGTTGCCCCAGATGTCAGGTGCCCTCCAAATGGGGAGCAAAATATATATAAGTTATTAAAAACACAAAAATATACCTCCAAACAAAAACAAATACACCAAAAAGGCTTTTAAGCATAGTAAAGAAAAGTAGAGGTATAGTAAGAGAAAAACAGGGGGGCTGGAGGGAGGGTAACCAGGACTGCAACAGTGAATACACTCGAACATCTACATTTTAAGTGTACACAACTGTACTATGTCCTCCGTGTTTCACTGTTGCAGTAATTACATTTGGGTAGATTCCCAAAGCTACGGTTGGGAGGATGGATTTATACAGCATTAGGACCAGCTATAAGGCCCTGCAAAAAGTACAGTTTTGTACCTACCATAAATGTAGATGTCCGATAGATATGCAACTGCAGTCCTGACATATGGGTTGTCCTGCCTCAGGCAGCCCCTCGGTCGGCCGGATTCCAAAGTCTGGGTCCGGCGTCGGCTGTTGTCGCTTCTTCCCCAACGTCAGGGCGACTGGGGTATAAAATCATCAGCCAACGCCATCTTCTTCAGTGTTTCTTGCCCCAGATGCCAGGTGCCCTCCAAGGGAGGCTAAATTTAGAAAATGCATAAAATTCCAGACATGCATAATAGTAATAAACAGATACACCATAAAAGCTATCCCCAGCTAAGTTGGAAAAGGGGTAGTGGACCCAAAAAGGTAAATTACTGAGGGGTAGGAAGGAGGGTAAACCTGACTGCAGTTGCATATCTATCGGACATCTACATTTATGGTAGGTACAAAACTGTACTATGTCCTTCAAGAATGCAACTGCAGTCCTGACATATGGGTTGAATACCATAGCCAAGCTGGGAGTGGTAGGATCTAAGAAAAAGATGGTGTAGCTAAAATACCCTGCAGGACTGCCGAAGCAAAGCCTGCTCGGGATCTGGAGTATAAAGGCAGGTTGTAGTGTTTGGAAAATGTATGCACGGAGCTCCATGTAGCAGCTTCTAGAATGTCCTTTGTAGCCACCCCTCTTAGAAAGGCTGTGGAGGTGGCTATAGCTCTGGTGGAGTGTGGCCTGATATTGGCTGGCACACCTTTTCCATGGAAAGAATAACAGAATCTGATGCAGTGTCCAATCCATTTTGAAATTGTTTGCTTGGAAATTGCCTTTCCTTGCACTCCAGCAGTGTAAGCTACAAATAGTTGGTCAGCCTTTCTGTTGGCCTTTGTTCTGTCCAAGTAGTAGCGTAATTGTCTGTGTATGTCCAAAGTGTGCAGCAGCTTTTCTCCTTTATTTTGAGGATTGGGAAAGAAAGTAGGCAGGTGAATTGCTTGATTTAGAGACACCCTGGATATCACTTTTGGCATGAATGAAGGATTGGTTCTTAAAGAAACTCTGTCCTGATGAAAAATGAGGAATGGAGGTACTGCCATGAGGGCCTGTATCTCCGAGACTCTTCTTGCTGAGGTAACTGCCAACAGGAAAACTGTTTTCCAGGAGAGAAATTGCATCTCTGAAGATGCTGCTGGCTCAAAAGGAGGAAGAGTTAATTTTTCCAAGACGAAGTTGAGGTCCCATGCAGGCACTGGTGGTTTCCTGGGAGGTTTGATATTCTTTATCCCTCTTAGAAACTGCCTTAGCAAAGGATGTGAAAATACAGGTGGATCACAGTTGTATTTTGCTGAGATTGCTGAAGCGTGTATTTTTATGGAAGAATATGAAAGGCCACTATGACGCATTTCTGCCAAGTATTCTAGTATCTGTGGCATGTTTATTACTGATACATCCTGACCCTTGTTGGCATTCCAGGTGATGAATCTCTTCCATTTGGCTGAATAAGTTTTTCTGGTGGAAGGTCTGCGTGCTTCCAGTAGGATCTCTTGAACTTTTTTGGAGAGAGAGATATGGGTAGAAGTCATGGAACCCTCCAAGCTGTCAGCTGCAATGTTTGCAGGTTGGGATGAACAGTCCTGTAATTGTGCTGAGTTAGAAGCAGAGGCCATTGAGGCAGGGGCCACGGCTTGGTGCGAGATATGCTCCTTAGTAATGGATACCAGTGCTGCCTTGGCCAGTCTGGAGCTATCAAAATACCTTTTGGTTGCTCTGCTTTGATCTTCAGTAACACCTTGGTCATTAATGGTAGAGGTGGGAATGCGTAGATTGTCAGAGAATTCCAGCTGAAGGAGAGAGCATCCATTCTCCAGGCTTGAGGATGGTGTGTCCTCGAACAGAACTTCTTCTGATGATTGAGGTGAGAGGCAAAGAGATCTATGTCTGACCTTCCCCACGCATGAGTTATTTGCGAAAAAATGTCTGGATGCAGCATCCATTCGTGCGGGTCCAAAATGTTTCTGCTTAGACTGTCCGCCAGAACATTGTCCTTGCCTGGAACAAACTGGGATTGCAATTGTAGGTTCAGTTTCAGGGCCTTTTCCCAAAGAGTCATTGTTAGTCTGCAGAGGGGGTAAGAATGAGTGCCTCCCTGTTTGTTTATGTACCACATGACAGTGGTGTTGTCTGTCTTTATTAGCAGATGACCTTGCTGAAGAAATTTTCCGAAGGCCTCGATTGCATGAATCACTGCCAGCATCTCTTTTTGATTTATGTGCAGATGCATTTCCCGGGGAGCCCATTGCCCTTGCATGCATCTGCCTTCCATGTGTGCCCCCCATCCATGGTCTGAGGCGTCTACTGTAATGGTTTGACTTGCTTGAGGTTTGTTGAAAGACATGCTTTGTTTAATTGACTTGCTTGTGCCCACCACAAAAATTCCTTTTGAAGACATGGAATGAGTGGTATAATTTCTTCTAAGTTGTGTCTGTGTTGAGACCATAAACTTTTTAGGTACCATTGTAGTTTTCTCATGTGTAGTCTTGCCAGTGGAATCAGAAGAATGCAAGATGCCATGAAACCCAGGGCCTGCAGGATTTTCCTTGCAGTCATCTGGGTGAGCTTTGCTAGGCTTTTGAAGTAATCTGGTAATTGTTCTTGTTTTTCTTCCGTGAGGAAAGCCATTTGTGAGTTTGTGTCCAGTTTGGCTCCTAGAAAAATTATTTGTTGGGATGGCAGTAGTCTTGATTTTTAAATGTTGACTGTGTATCCCAAAGCCTGTAGTAAGTGTATGACATAGTCCAAGTTTCTTATCAAGGCTTGTTTGCTGTCCGCTTGTATAAGGCAGTCGTCCAGGTAAGGGTAAATTTGTATCCCCTGGAGTCTGCAATGTGCAATTACTGATGCCAGGCATTTCGTGAATACTCTGGGCATAAGCCAAACGGCAATGCTGAGAATTGATAATGCTCTGACCCTGCAAGAAATCTGAGGTATCTTCTGCAACTGTGTCTGATTGGGACATGCAGGTATGCCTCCTTGAGGTCCAGAGTAACCAGCCAAGACCCCTTGCCCAGCATGAAAAGAAGTTGCTGTAACGTCAGCATTTTGAATTTTGGCACAATGAGAAAGGTGTTTAGAGCGGACAAGTCCAGTATAGGTCTCCATTGCTTTTCTTTTCTTGGAACAAGGAATAGTCTTGAGTAGAATCCCTGGCCTTGTTCCTGAGGAGGAACCTTTTCTATTGCTTTGATTTGTAGCAGCTTTGAAACTTGTATGAGTACCTCTGCCCTTTGATTGTGTGGCAGGTTTGGCATGCCTTGTCTTGTTGGTAAGGTATGGAAGTGGAACCTGTAACCTTTGTCTATTATGTTCAAAATCCATCCGTCCTTTGTAAAAACATGCCAAATTTTTGAAAATAAGGATAACTTTCCGCCTAAAGGAGCTTCTCTTTGAGTCTTGGTTGGCGGTGTCAAAGTCAAGTCATTGTGATTGTCCCTGTGGAGCAGTGGGAGTCCCTGCGCCACTTCTCTGATTAGTTGGTTGCCATTGGCAGCCCCCGTAGGAGCCTCGGTATTGCCCTCTACCTCGAGCATGCCTGCTTTTTCCCCTTTGAAACTTGTCAGTGTCTGGAAAGGACCAATTCTTCGAAGGCCAATTCCTGCTGAACCTGCTGAACCTGGAGGAAATCTTTGACTGTTTGTACTGATTTAGCCTTTTCCTCAGTTGATTTCAACACACCCTGTGCATTAGCACCAAATAGCTTGTCTTTTTCCAGAGGTGCATCTAGAAGCTTTACTTTAACATGATCTGGCAATGACTGTTCTTTCAACCAAGCATGCCTACGTATGACGGCCCCTGTCATAGCTGCCCTACATGAAGCTTCCAATGCATCATAACCACACTGAAGAAAATGATTGCTAACCTGCTGAGTATTATGAACCAAATCCTGCAAAGCCTTTCTATCTAAAGGCTCAGGAGAGGCTAACTTTTTCTGCAAATCATCCATCAGAAAATCTTGATACTGAAACGTATGAAAAAGACAGTTAAGAGCCCTCATGGCAAGGGTGGTAGAGGTATAAACTTTCTTACCCCACCTCTCCAGAGACCTAGATTCCCTGTCTGCGGGCAAAGGATTCTTGGTCGTGGAAGTGGCCACTCCTTTGGGCCCCTGAGAAATAGTTTCTAGATCAACAGAGTGGGCCTTAAAGAGATGCTTATGAGCTTCAGAAACCCTGTAATATCTGTCTGGCTTGACAGGAGCAGGAGGGAGAGAATCAGGAGAAGTACTGGAGTCTGAGTACACATCATCCAATACATCTAACACTGGGGGAATAGCTAAAGGCCTGTGCTGGGGTAACTTAAGGAAGGTCCGAAGCCTTTTCCTGGAGTCGGAGAAATCCTGGCCCTGCCACTGAAAATGCTCTCTCATGGAGTGGAGAATTTCCCCGAAAGAAATATCCTCAGGAGGAGAGGCAGAGGGAATGGATTCATCTGTATCAGAATCCTTAGGCCGGGAAGGGTTCTTCCTGGGAATCTGAAAGGCCTGACTCACCAGAGGCTTCATCTGAGGAAAGGGTGTCTGTCTGCTCAACCCTAGGCCTTTTGTCTGAAGGCGGCTGAGAACCTCTGTCTGGATGAGCCTGAGAGCCCCTGATTAAAGAAATTAGATCTGCAGCTAAAGTCATGATCTGTTTATCCGAAGTGGGAGGATGAGACTTAGCCTGGCTGGCAGCCTTAGCACGTGTGTAGGCCTTGATGGACATAGGCACAGGAGGCCTAGCTGTCCCACGTGCTGGAGTAACTTTGTCCACTGGTATGGTGTCAGGCAAATCTTGGGCTTCGGTTTCAGGAGGAAAAACAACAACCAGCACCGAGGAAGCCTCCGGGACCGTAGTGTGCGGTAAAACGGTGTCGTTGACCTGGAGCGGTTGAATTACCGCCTCCGAAGAGACCGATACACTTGCGGTAGGCTTAGGCATGGTGTCGGTGGAAGTCACGGGCCAAGAAGGTCGGTCCCGGTCCTTCCGTTTTTTGGAAACGTGTGCAGTCGGAAGTTCCGACGGCATGATATAGGAGTCATTTTCCCTAAAAAAGTCTTCAGCAAATTCTGCCCGGCGCCTAAGTGTGCACTTATTGAAGCAAGCACAGGCAGCACAGGCCGAGACGTCGTGGTCTGGGCCCAGGCAGGGAAGGCAGAAAGAATGGAAGTCCTTATGAGGTATTTGTTTACCACAAGACAAACAAGTATTAACTTTTGCAGATTTATCTGACATCGGCTGAGGCAAGAAAAGGTTCCCCAACAGGGTACTTAGCTTTTTGATGACTTTGGTAACTGAAAACACAGGAGCTGGCTGACCGGCACTTGCGAACTGCTTCTGCTTCGGGCACTGCGCGGCAAGAAAGACTGAAGAAGATGGCGTCGGCTGATGATTTTATATCCCAGCCGCTCTGACGTCGGGGAAGAAGCGACAACAGCCGACGCCGGACCCAGACTTTGGAATCCGGCCGACCGAGGGGCTGCCTGAGGCAGGACAACCCATATGTCAGGACTGCAGTTGCATTCTTGAAGGACATCAGCAGTGGCAAAGCCAGCTCTGGATTTAGAGAAAACTGATAAGTGATCATGCTTGGTGAAAGTATGAACTGAACTCCAGGTAGCAGCTTCTAGAATATCCCTGGTAGGAACACCTCTGAGAAAGGCTGTAGAAGTAGATGTAGCCCTGGTGGAATGAGATCTGATCCCCTGGGGGATAGGTTTTCCATGGTGCTTATAGCAGAAATGAATACAGTGGCCTATCCATTTAGAAATGGTTTGCTTTGAAATAGCCTTCCCCTCTGCCCCTGCAGCAAATGCTGCCAGCAGTTGCTCAGATTTTCTCCGAGATTTAGTCCTGTCCAAGTAAAATCTAAGCTGTCTGTGTACATCCAATTAATGCAGAATCCATTCTCCCTTGTTCTGTGGATTGGGAAAGAAAGTTGGCAAATGAATGGACTAATTAAGAGCCACACTGGATACCACCCTGGGCATGAAGGATGGACTGGTCCTGAGTGACACCCTGTCCGCATGAAAGATGATGAAAGGCTCCACTGCCATAAGGGCCTGTAATTAAGATATCCTTTGAGCTGAAGTGACTGCTAAAAGGAAGGCTGTTTTCCAGGAAAGAAATTTTAAGTCTGCAGTAGCAGCTGGCTCGAAAGAAGGTAGAGTGAGTTTCTCCAATACAAAACTAAGGTCCCAGGCAGGGGTTGGAGCTCTCCTGAGTGGTCTCAAGTTTTTGGCCCCTCTGAGACACTGCTTTAGCAGAGGATGAGAGAAGAGGGGGGATTTGTGTTGTAATGACCTGAAATGGCTGAGGCATGGATTTTTATGGAAGAAAAAGACAAGCCCTTGTGAAGCATCCCAGTTAAGTACTGCAAAATCTAAGGTAAATTGGGCGCTGCTGTGCTCATCCCTTGAGAGTGATTCCAGGCACAGAATCTTTTCCATTTATCAGCATAAGATTTTCTAGTACTAGGACGTCTTGCCTCCAAAATGACATCCATCACAGGTTTGCTGAGGGATGCTAAGGGGGAATTTAAATGATTAGCCAAGCTACAAGATTCAATGTTTGGAGCTGAGGGTGCAGAATTTGGTTCTCCTGCTGAGACAGTAAGGAAGGTGTCTGAGGCAGGTGCCATGGAGAGATTTGTGACACACGGTGCAGGAGTGGTTACCAGTGTTGGCGAGGCCAGTCTGGAGCAATCAAAATCATTTTTGGTTTGTCCTGTTTGACTTTTAGGAGAACTTGAGCAGAGACAGAGGGGGAAAGGCGTAGACTGATAGGTTTTTCCAGCTGAAGGACAGAGCATCCACTTTCCAGGCTTTTTTGTGAGGAGTTCTTGTGCAAAATTTGTCCAACTGGTAGTTCTGAGGTGAGGCAAAAAGATCTATGTCTGGGCTCCCCCATTTGCGTGTCAACATGTTGAAAATCCATGGTTCCAGTTTCCATTCGTGTGGGTCCATGATATTTCTGCTTAGTTCGTCTGCCAGAATATTCAGCTTTCCTGGCAGGAATTGAGCTTGCAGTTGTACTTGGTAGCTCAAGGCCATGTTCCACAATGCCATGGCTAGTCTGCAGAGGGGGTAGGAATGTGTACCCCCCTGCTTATGTACCACATAACCATGGTATTGTCTGTCTTTACCATTAATTGTCCTGGATGAAGGTAGTCCTTGAAGGCTGTCAGTGCATTCTGTACAGCTAGCATTTCTTTTTGATTGATATGAAGGTGCATTTTATTTGGGCTCTATTTGCCCTGAATGCACTTCCCTGCCAGATTAGCCCCCCCCCCCCATGCATAGTCTGATGCATCTGTAGTTAGGGTTTGGGCGGCAGGGGGTGGTGTGAATGGCAGTCCCTTGTTTTGGTGACAGGCCTCTGTCCACCATAGGAACTCTAGGCGCAGGCACGGTATGAAAGGAATCATTGTTTCCAGGCTGTGACAATGTTGACTCCATAAACTTTTTAAGTACCACTGAAGTTTCCTCATATGCAGTCTTGCATATGGAATTAGAAGAATTTCGGGGGCCATGAACCCCAAGGCTTGCAATATTTGTCTTGCAGATAGCAGGATTTTTGTGGCCACCTGTTTGAAGTAAGTCACCAAATGAATTTGCTTTTCTGGCGTAAGGAAAGCCATCTGGGCAGTTGTATTCGAGCTTGCACCCAGGAATGTAATTTTCTGAGAGGGTACGAGTTGTGATTTATTTTCGTTTATGGTGAACCCTAGACAAGTTAGAACCCTTTTTACAAACGCCATATGTTTTAGAAGAATGGCCTGGTTTTCTGCCTGAATTAGACAATCGTCCAGGTATGGATATATTTGAATATTTCTTTGCCTGCAAAATGCAATTACTGGAGCCAGGCACTTTGTGAATACCCTGGGCACAACAGACAAGCCAAAGGGGAGTGCAGAGAACTGATAATGCAAGTAGCCTGCTTTGAAGCGTAGGTATCTTCTGCAAGATTCCCTGATTGGGATATGCAGGTAAGCCTCTTTTAAATCTAGAGTTGCCAACCAGGCATCCTTGTCTAGCATAGGAAGTAACTGGTGAAGAGTCAGCATCTTGAATTTTGGAATGTCCAGAAAGGTGTTTAGAGTGGACAGGTCCAGATTTGTCTTTTCTGGGTACCAGGAAAAGTCTGGAATAGAAACCTTGTCCCTTTTCCTCTTCTGGCACTAGCTGAATAGCCCCCATGTTTAGGTGAGAAAGTACTTGTTTCTGGGTCTCTGCCCGCTGATTTAAGGGCAGGTCTGGCCACTCGTTTGGAGTTGGCAACACGTGGAAATGAAATCTGTATCCTTGGGACACTACATTTAAAACCCATTTGTCCCGGGTTATAAGTTGCCAGTTTTTTGCATGAAGAGACAGTTTTCCCCCCAAGGGGCGGCTAAGAGGTAAGTGCTTGGTAATTTTAAAGGAAAGTCATTGAGACTGTTTACCATAGGGTGGTGTTTATTTCCAGATTTGGAAGTGGAAGCACCCCATTGCTTAGCTCTGAAAGTCCCTTGGGACTGAAACCTGTTGCTTTTGGAATGTCTGGGTTTGGCTTGAGTGGCTCTGGAAGGAGCTGGAAAGGACCAGTTCTTAGTAGGCCAGTGCCTACTAAATCTTGGAGGTTGTACCTGTAAGAAATCTTTCACAGTTTGCATAGATTTAGCCTTATCTTCCATCTTTTTTAGAACTTCTTCAGCCTTATTGCCAAACAGTCCTGCTGCAAAGGAGCGTCCAACAGTTTTGCTTTAACATGATCAGGTAGAGATTACTCCTCAAGCCAAGCATGCCTTCTAAGTACAGATCCAATAACAGCAGCCCTGCAAGAGGCCTCTCCAAAGAATCAAAAAGTCCTAACACTTGGGTAGAATCCCAATATCCTTAGTTGCCACCCCTAGAAAATGCTGTTTGAAGTGGTGGTAGCCCCCTGTGGAATGAGGTTAGTCCTGCTTAAATAATAACGACTGCCCTGTGTACATCCTTATTTTGGGGATCTGCATAAAAAGTAGCAAATGAATAGTTTGGGTTTAAAGCCACACTAGAGACCACCTTAGGCATAAAGGAAGGGGTCTTATATTCTTTGCCCCTCTAAGAAATTGCTGAAAACAAAGGATGAGAAAACAATGGGTCACAATCATCATGAGAGCTGATTGCGCAGCATGAATCTTTTTAGGAAGAGAAAAGAAAAAACCTTGTCCAATAACTCAGTAAGATATTGAAGAGCCACACTCAAAATAGGCTCAGAAACTTGTACTAGGGTCTCTGGCTTCCATAATCACATTCAAAACTTGTTGAGGAAGTTTGAGACCTGCTGTGTTCAACAGAATATGCCAGGACAGGGCTGTTAGAAAGAGAGAAAGCTTGACATTGAGCAGATGACCATGAACCCTAAGGTTTGAAGGACTGTCCTCCTAGTCAGCCCGACTGAAGAGAAGAGATAGTTGAAAAAAGTAGGGAAAGATTTCTTTTGTTTGTCCGGGTTAAAAAGGCCATCTGTTGCTGTATTCAGTCTCACACCCCAGAAAGCACATTGAGACTTAGCACTGCTATCACATATTCCAATGCTGAAACAGGTTTTTGTTTTCTTGAGCCAGAAATCAGGCAGTGGTCGCAAGTAAATAGATTTGTATTCCTAACGCCAACATTTTGAACTTGGGAATGTCCAGATAAGTGTTGAGGATAGATAAATCAAAATTGGTTTTTTGTAGAGGAGGAATGTCTGGCATGCCCTTGAAAGGAGGCAAGGGGAAATAAAACCTGTAACCATGGTGAATGATATCCAAGACCCCCATCAGGAATCATAAGAAGGATATGTCCACCCCCTTAGTAGAATTTCTACTAAACACAGCATCAAAACCACATTGCAAAGAATTACCACCAACCTGTTCAGAAACATGAACTAAATCCCTGCACTCTCTTACACTCAATACCTTTCCGCATCCACCTTAAACTTCAATTGTGAAAGAAGAGAGATAATTTAACATGTGGAACTGGCAACAAACTGGCAGCTCAAAGCCCTCATAAAGTCTTCCCATCTATCCAAAGCCCTTGCCTCTTTTATCAGGAGGAACAGGATTTTTAACAAGCCTTAGCAACACCCTTTAGGCCCTGAGCAGAACAGGAGGTATAGCCAAAGGCCTATGCTCTGGAGTCAGAGAAATCTTGACCTTCCTAAAATGCTGATACTCCTGCAGTCTTTCACAAGAAGACCAGCCTCCTCGCCACTGCTCAAAACTCTCAAGCTCAGGTTCCACCCTAGGCTCTTATCAGGAGGGCATGCCATTTTAAGCATATGTTTTTAGGCCTCGAGAAGCCTTGGAAACAGAAGGGAGGGCCTAACCAACCTGAGAAGCTCCTCGCCTGGCCCTACCTCCTTGCTGCTTTGTCCTTGCGCTTTTTTAGCGCGCGCGCCGCGAGATCATCCGGCATTTTTATAATTACAACGCTCCCAAAACCAACCTGGCACAGTCTAATCTTCTTTTATAGTGCGCTTATTAAATCGAAACTCCGACTTCAAAAAATTTCAAACGCCAACCTGCTGCAATACTGCTGCTGCACATCGGACCATGCGGCAAAAGACTGAGGATATCGCGGTCATTCATGCCTGACGCCCTGACCGTCCTGCGCCAGACCATATTGCAAAGTATGTTTTCCAGCTTGATCAGCTGAATGCAATAAATCCTGTAAATCCTTATTTTCCACACAGTCAGAAATCAACATAATTTTCTGTTTAGGCAGTCCCAAGATATGCTGTTGATATTTTAGCATACGGAATTGACAGTTTAAAGCTGCGATTGCCAAGGTTGCAGAAGCATAAACCTTTTTACCCCATCTATCCACTGTCCTGGAATCTCTATCAGAAGGGGTAGGATTTTTTGCAGCAGAAGCCTTAATGTCCTTGGGCCCCTGAGAAATGGTTTCAGGGTCCACAACAGAATTTTTGAAAATGAATTTGTGGGACTCAGGAACCCTGTAGTATCTGTCTGGTTTACTAAGGGCCCAAGGCAGTGAATCAGGGGCCATACTGGATTCCGAAAACACATCATCAACAATGTCTAGTACAGGAGGTATAGCCAAAGGCCTATGTTGAGGAAGAAGAAGGAAATCCCTAAGCCTCTTTTTGGATTCAGAAAAATTCTGACTTTCCCAGTGGAAATGCTCCCTTAAGGTATGTAAAGTTTCCCCAAAAGAAAAATCCTCAGGGGGAGAAGTAGAGGGAATGGAATCCTCTGCATCAGAGTCCTCATAAGTATGTATGGAAAAATCCAGGTCATTAGAAGAGTCAGAAGAAACAGAGTCCTGTTCAGAAGATTCATAGTCACGTTCAGCCATAGGCCTCTTGGGGGGGGGGGGGGGTTGACTACCCCTGATTAGAGTAATTAAATCTTCAGCCATTTTGATCATTTGCTTTTTAGGCATAAGGGCCTGAACATGTGGCCTGGGCATTGGTTTTTTAGACATAGATCGAGATTTAGGCCTTAGTATTGGAGGTGGAGTCGGTTTAATATGCAAGTCTGTAGGCCTGAATACACCCTCAAAAGCCGGTGCCTGCACAGCGGCTCCGGACCCATCCAAGGTAGAGACATCCGCGGGTTCCATAGGTGAAGCATCTCGCGGCACACCATACTCCGAATGGGTCTCAGTAGAGGCCTGCGAATCAGAAATAGCGGGTATCAGGGGCTGCGAAAGCACCTCACTGAATAACAGTGAAATGGCGACTGGCTTAGGAGAAGCGTCATTCGTAGATTTGGACCTCAACGGCCTGTCTCTGTCTTCTTCTTTGCGCTTTTTAGGTATTCCGGTAGTCGGATAGCTAACCGACGTCATTTCTGGATAATTAAACCGATATATTTAGAAGCAAAAATGTACCGACGACGGATAGTGCGCTGATTAAATAAAGCACAAAACCGACAGCAAGGTACATCGTCGTCAGGGCCTAGGCAAGAAATACAGTACAAATGAAAATCCTTATGAGGTATTTGATTCCTGCAAGTAATACAATTATTAACTTTTACTGACATCGGTAAGGAGCAAGAAAACATTTCCCCAACGGAGTACTTAGCTTTTAGTTGAAGACTTCGGTTCTGAAACTCGAAAACGAAAATTTCAAGAGTCGGCCAACTGGCACTTGCCAACTGTTTCTGCTTCAGGCACCGCACGGCAAGAAAGACTGATGTAATGGCGTTGGCTACATGTTTTACACCCCTGGTGACCTGACGTCATGGAAGAAGGGACTGCAACCGACGCAGGACCCAAGATTTTGTTAATCAGACCGACTGAGGGCAACCTGCCAGCAGATTACCCAAATGTAATGACTGCAACAGTGAAACACGAAGAATATCTGGAACTGGGTCCAGGATCCAAGGTTCTTCCAACAGATGAGGCTGAAGAAAGGGAAACCAAATCTGACAAGGCCAGTAAGGGGCTATTAGAATAATGGTCCTTCCCAGAGTCTTTGCTTTCTGTAAAACTTTGGGTATCAGTGGAAAAGATGGCAATACATAAAGGAGACCCGGGGGCCAACTGTGTACAAGTGCATCCCTTGGGGAATCTCCCGTAGGGGAAATTAGGGCAAAATAGCTGCTGCATTTCATGTTCATTGGGGTTGCAGCAAGGCTGGCCCCATTGGTGGAATATCCTTTCCACCACTTCTTGTTTCAGGGACCACTCGTGAGGCAATAGAATTGCTCTGCTCAATTTGTCTGCTACCACATTGGACTTCCCTGGGATATGCGTTGCCATCAGAAAGCGCTGGGTGGAAGTTGCCCATTGCCATACTCTCAGGGCCTCTCTACATAAGGGGTAAGATCTGGTTCCTCCTTGTTTGTTTAGGTACCAGACCACTGACATGTTGTCCGTCTGAACTGCAATAGTTCCTAGAGGAAGGGAGTCTTGAAAGGACTGCAATGCTAGAAGTACTGCTCTCATCTCTAGGACACTGATATGCAGATAAGTCTTGTGTTGTTTCCATGTGCCTTGGGCTGTTCTTCCCTGATAATGCCCCCCTATTAGGGAGGCATCCGTGGTCACAGTGGCAATGGGAGCAGGTAAAACAAAGGGGCGACCTATTGTTACTTGATGAGATGTCAGCCACCAGCGAAGGTCGTTCTTGCAGGAGTTCGTTATCAGGATTTGATGAGACATTGGAAGTTCCTGAAAGGACCACTGTGTGAACAGAAGCCATTGTAGTATACGCATATGCATATGACCTAAAGGAATCAAAATGAGAGCTGCTGCCATTGTCCCCAATAATTTGAGCACCATTGAAGCTGGGGCTTTTTCTTTTGCTAGAAGAATTAGGACCTGTTTTCATAAAACACAAACCCTTTCTGGTGGAAGTTTTACAGTCATGAAAATGGTATCTATATCTGCTCCTATAAAGACGGTACGTTTGGATGGCGATAAGGCAGATTTTTCTGAGTTTATGGTAATCCCCAACTGACTGCAGAGGTTTAAGGTTAAACTAACCTTTAACAACTATATAAAAGATGAAATATTTAGAAAAAAGATATTAAACTTTAGAAAAAATACTTATATTCACTGGCCAGAGCAGGTGAAACACCTGATCTGTTGCAGTGGCAAATTAGATCTGAGGGAAGCACCAGTGCACCATGGGATAGGGAATATGGCACGAGCTGGTTGAAGACCTCGAGCTTTAGCATTTGGCAGAGTCGGAGCCAATAATTGGCTCTGTACCCATCAGTGAGAATGAAGGCGAGCCAGAACAACTTCACATCTACTGTTCACATCCCCATCATTGCGGCCAAAATGTAAAGAGTGGTTATCAGAAAAAACACGAAAAAGGTTGGTTTAGCCATCTATTAATAAAATCATGGTCACCACCACTAGCCAAAAAATTACCTGGCAAATGGAGGTAGAACGAATAAAACCCCACGCCCTTGACTAAAGGAAGCAACTTATTAAGAGCTTATAGCCATGATCCCCTTCACTATCTGCAAGACCTTCACTCACACTTTTATTTTCTGATAAATCACTGAGAGTTAAAAATCACTGTGATTTACAGTCAATCAATAATGCTTGCTATTAGATTTTCATAATTGCAGTTGCTCAAATGTTCAGAAAATGCACATTGATGCAAAACCAATTGTTCCATTAACATTTTACGAGAATTAAAGCTGTCTGCCTATTACTTGTCTCCAATTTTTCAGATTGTGCCTTATTTATGCCCTGTCCCTTGTTACCTCTTTTTTTCTGCTAAACTATGGACAACCGTCAGTCAATAATGCCAGTCGTTAAAGTTTCATAGATTTTATTGTTTGGAGAATGCACGTCCATGCAACAATTTTTTCTTTGAAAGTTTTAAGTGATTTGGAGTTGTCTAGTACTTATGTTAATAAACTGCTTCCTGTAGTCAAAGGTACAGAGTTTAAACCCATTCACCTTCATCTGCCTACTGCATGACTTTGATCAAGTCATTTAAACAGCGATCGAGGGCCATTCCTGAAAAGGGACACTTAGTCCAGGGAGTTGACCTGTTTAAAATACATACAATAATAATTAAAATTTGTAAAAGGATTAGAGAAATTGGGAAATTTGTAATGGGGAACTTGAACAATCTTAGATGCTCCTTGAATTAATTTCTCTCTTTCATCAAATAGTTTGAGAGCTTGAGTGGCACACGGGCTAAATAAAATCTTATCTAAAACAGAATTAAAAATTCCAGACTTTACTTAAGCAGCAATTTTTTTAACTATGTATCCAGGCTTATCTCCTCAAAACTGTAGCAGTGGCAGACTTCCAAGACGACTGCACACCGAGTAACAGCTTAATTCTAGCTCTCCCAGTGCAAAAACAGAAACTCAGTACAGAAGGCCAGTAGACTTGTGTTTATGGGTAAATTCCAGTAACTGCCTAGTAAGTGTACTGCCTGGATGCCAGGAAAAAAGACATGCAGAGGACCTGGAGAAAATCAGCTACAAAAAATGAGGAAGAAAACACTGACTGGGGAAAGTTCTGCAGCTGTTCAGCAGGAAGCAATGCAACCTTCAGACATGAATTCCAGTAACGTACATAAGATATACGACAACTGGAGACAGACCTGGATAAATAAATGAAACAATGATGGAGTATATCAATGCAAACAACAAAAGGCTGGAAAAAAATTAAGAAGCTTTAAACAAATATGCAGATGAGGTGATACAGCTGAAAACAATAGAGGTTGAAATGAAGAAAAGGCTGGCTCAGTAGGTGACTGCACATGAAAAAAGTTAAAAAAATAATAGAATTAGGGGACAGAGCACGTAGGGAAAACCTGAGATTTTCAGCTATACCAGAGAAGCTGGAAGGAACAGTCTGCATTAATTTTATGAAAGCATAAAAGCAACTGGATTGGTATTCCACAGCAGGAGTTGTTAGTTGAAAGGGCACACCCTACCACCTTAAACAGCCACAAGAAAAAGGGGACTTAACCGCAATGTCAGCAGTAGGTGCTCCATAACAGAATCACAAGGGTCAAATTTCCTCCTCAAGATGATATCACCCAGTTAAGGTGAGGCTAGTACTGATAGCATATAGCTGACTCATTAGCACATGGTGCCATTTTCTAGTCTGCTGCTTCTCAATTCCAAAATGAAGAGCAATGAGAGTCCTCACTCTGAGTTGTAGCAGGATGCTTGCTACAGTTGCAAAAGCACCCAAAAGGTATTTCAGTGCTTCAGCCCTGTCTGCAACTACAGTAGCCGCATTCACTTCTGAATGCAGGTATTTAATAAAGCCTCATCTGTAACTGCTGATCATGCCCCCTACCACCTTGTGCCTGGGCTGCTACCCTCTTTACTCCACCCTAGCTATGCATCTAGGTGGCAGTTCAAAGGTGTCCACACATGATGTCTGCAGATGAGGCTGTTGGGATGCCTGTTTCTCAGTGATCAATGTCAGCAATTTGTTTAACTCAAAGAACTTTGATGAAGGAAAATAAGAATCCTCATAAGAAATCACAGATGATGTACCATTCCTCACCATGCCTGGCAAGCTCCCTTGATGATTAGCTGGTTACTTCTCAAGGGAGTCTTCAGAACAGAGTGGACTAGACATGCATAGTTCTGTTTTTTTTACCTTCTTTTTTATGAAACAGAAGCAGAAGCCATAACAACTTCAGTTTCACACACATTCATGGTAATGCAGGGAACCACAGAAAAGGATATCTAAAAGGTGGCTTCATCATCTTTATCTGGTACAGTAGGGTCTGAAACCCATTCCTCCTGTCAGTCTGAAATTCAAGTCTCTTCACAATATTGATACAGCACAATTCAGATAGAAACCTAAAAATAAGTCTAAAGGTTTTGTAGATTTACTACTAGTTTTGGTATAAGAAGGGTGATCGGGTTAACCAAGCCTTAGGTCAGCTCACTTCAGTGGGGTATGTTGTTAGAGGATGCCATCCTTGCGGCAATTGTAGTTTTTGCAAGTATGTGTGGAAAACTGAACAATTTTCATTATCTAATACTTCCAAGGTTTTTCATATTAATGTTTTTGGAAATTGTAATGCAGACTGGGTAGTATACTTGGCCACATGTAGCTGTTCAACTTTTTATGTTGGGCAGACATCACGCCCAGTAAAACTGAGAATTTCGGAGCACCTCAGTGATACTCAATATGTCAAAACATCAAATGCCTTGTACAAACATACCATGAAGCATAAAACAGCTAGGTTTTAGTTTGCAATAATTGAAAATAACATTAGATAGGGATAATAAGTGTGGATGGCACACCATCCTTGATAAAAAGGAAAAGGGCTGCATTATTAGGTTGGGAGGTTTATTTTTTCCATGACATAATGAATGTCTGTAATTAGCCAATCATGTTGGAGCATTGTACATTTAAATTGTTTGATGTGGGGGTTTGAGTTTAATGCACTGATGAAGGCTGTTTAGCTGAAACCAGTATGCAAGTTGTGGAATAAAAGCTTAAATGTGATATGGTTTAGTCCTTATTTTATTGGACTTGTACTTTAGATTTCCATTGAAGACTGTGTGCTGGCATATTCTGTGTTTACTACTGATCGGCAGTGTACATCTTGCTGTGCCCACCCTGTCGCACTTGCATGCACTTTTAGTTTTGCTGTGAGATGATGCCCCATGGATTCCTTCGTACTCCTTTTCACTGACAAACTTGTTAGAAGTCTTCTGATGAGTTCTCTTGCAATAGCTGCCTACATTGTTAAAATGGGATTCTTATGACTGTCCGATCTGACAATTCTGAGAACAAAACCCATTTTTTGTGTCAACAAAGACACTGGGAAGCAGATTAGAGCACACACTGCTCATGGAGCTTGAACTGTGTCACTAAAAAGTGAGCAAACAGTGCACTCTTGTTTCAACAGAGCAAGCTTCAGGCCAATCATGCATTCACAGGCTCCTTATCAGCCTTGACATGCAACCCAACTCAACTGCATCCCTTGGTCACATGTCAGTCTTAAATGGGGGTGGGTTGTTAGAAGGGGTATGTTAAAAGGTTGCTAAAAAGTTATATGGCGGAGTATGGCAGTTAGGGAATTTTTACTGTCAGACTCTGTCTATAAGCGACAAGGGGACCAGCCCAGGAATGAATTTGTGTTTTTCCACCCAATGGTCAAGGTTATGGATGGACTCTGCTGAACATGGATTGGGAGCTTTTTCTAGCGCAGAGGTATACTTTGGGTTGCATATCTGTCTTGCCAGCATGTTCTGTTTATGTCACAAGCAAAGTTCAAATCCCTGGATCTAGTGTTTCTGGTTCTGCTCATTTTGTGAATGTGCAAAAGCTCCATCAGGGCTGGATCCAAGGATGCTTTATATGCCAAACAAAGACTGCTTCTCAACAACATGTAGGAGATGGAGTATACAGACAGGGCTCCAAGGTGACCTACACAGGACAGTCTGTTAATACCCTTGATTCTCTTGGTAAGAAACCTCTGTGGGAGTTACAGCTCTTGTGTCTGCCTAGTCAGGTACATGGTGAAGAGGACACTGTAGTCAATGATGGGTCTGATAAGGGAGGAGTAGAGTGATACTATAGCTTCCTTGGACCTGGATGCTATCAGCTTACTTATAAGTTTGGCAACACAGAATCATTTTTTTACTACCTTGGCTACATGTTGGACAAACTCCAGATTACAGTCTACATATTTTCCTAGATCTCAACTACCGGATCAATGGAGTAATTTGTCTGGGTAAACATTTTCCCAAAAAACACTATAATGCATTTCTTTGGATTGAGTTTTAATCTGTGGCTTTGACACCAGTCATTTGTCTGTGTTAGACTTGCAGGATGCTATGAGGGGGAAATTAATTTGATGAGCCAGAGGCCCTTGACATTAGCCTCAACTTCTAATAAGTAGATGTCAGACAGGAGTGGACCCATCATGGAGCCCTGTGCTACTCCACTGGTGACCTGTCTCTTGGTAGAGGTGGTCTTCCCAAGTCCTGATGTGTTGGGTTCTATCTGCGAGCCAGCTGGCAATCCACCGAGTTGCATAGGTATTCATGCCTAGTTTAATGAGACTTATCCACAATACCCAAGTGGGGTACTATGCTGAATGCCTTAGCCAGGTCTAGGTAGGTGGTATGTACCATTTTCTTCCTTTCATTCATTGTCTTCGTTAACTTCTCAAAGAAGTCCACCAGGTTAAGTAGGCATGACCTTCCTTTGACAAACCTAAACTTGGATGGATCCAGTGTCTTTAGGTTGCCAATGCTGATCATTTCCATCATAATTCATTCCATGGCATTGTATATTAGAATAGTCAACACTAATGAGTCTGTAGTTTCCGCGGTCGGTTTATGGTCCACGTTTGTGAAGGGAGAATACCATTGCCATCCTCCATTTGTTTGGTACATAGCTTGTTTTGAAGCTGTAGTTGAAAAGTGACTAAAGTGGCCTTGGTAAGTCATGTTTCAGACTATTTAGGAAGAAACCTGGGATATCATCAGGACCCACTGAGGCTGTGTTTTTAGCCTTAGTGAGTGCCGCTATGACTTGCTCCCTGATGATAGTTGGGGGTTTATGACAGTAGGTGGCAGAGGCAAGTGGGGGGAGGGGGTAAAGTTTGAGCTGAATTTGTCAGCCAGCAGATTTGCTATATCATTTGCTAATTGAAAGTGATACCATTTACTACTAGTTCTGCACTCTGTGTGTTACACCTTTGAGGTTTAGACATAACTGTAGAGAAGGCCTTAACGTTATCTTTAGCCTGAGAAACCATCTTCACCTCACAACTGGTCTTGTTGGATTTAAGTAGTCCTATTAGTTTCCTGTTTAGTTTTATTAAGGAACTCTTGTCATTAAGAAAGTTGTCTTTCTGACTTCAGCTGTGATTTTTTTCCTTTTGTTACATACTCTAAGATTAGGATTCCACCACTGTGGTTTGCTTTTGGAGTTAGTTTAGGGCTTACTTCTGGTAGATGCAGTAGTCTCTATGTAGTCGTTTACATGTTTCTGCAGTGTTTCTGAGAATAATTCTGCATAGGCTGTTGTGAATTCTGGATTATGCAGGGCACTGAATTTTGACACAATGCTTGCTTTAGAATAACTGATAACTAACAGATTTTGCTGGGTTTTCCAAGCTGATTTTTATTTTAAAGGAGACAGCTCTGTGATCTGACCTCACCAGTGAGGATGTGACATGGGGGGGAAGACTGCAGCATTCTCCCATATTGGTGACAACAAGGTTCAGTATGTTTGAACCTCTGGCTGAAGTGCGCACTAATTGATCACAGGCATTTGTGTTAATAAAGTCCAAGAAATGCTGCGTCTACAAGTTGCTGGCAGTGTACGTTTCCCAGGCTAGAGGGGTAAGTTAAAGTATCCCACGAATAGAGTGTCTGGATGGAGAGTGCCACCAGTAGGTCTAGATAACAGCTATGGGATTCTTGAGATATAGGTGGTGAACTGCAGATTGCTAAGATATGGTAAGGGACTCTATCCAAGGTGATTTGTACATGGCCGTACTCCAGGGTATCATTCTGTTTAACCAACCTCGAGGCATACTTGTTGCTAATCTAGATCAAGACACCTCCACATTTAGTCCCTTGTCTGTGCTGCTAGTGGTCTAAATGTGTAGAAGACACTGTAGCCTTTTACTGATGGAGTACTTTCTGCAGCTTTAAACTATGTCTTGGTAATGGCACAGATGTCTATATTCCCCAGAGTGAGGAGACCTTGTAGGATATGGAGTTCTTCCAGGAGGAATACATAGGAAAGGGGGCCATTGCTCAAAGGAGCATGCATAAAAAATACACACACACACACACACATATATATATATATATATATATATATAGATATATATAGATATATATATACATAGATAGATATAGATATTTAAAAGCTAACACTCAAAGGATAAACATAACAGTCAAAAAATCACAAATTTTTAAACTTTAAAAACAGCTCAAACAAAGAAAAATCACTGGTAAGTATGAAATAATATTAGTTAACACAGTTAGCCAAAATCAGTCTCTAATCTTCTAGTCCTGGGAAAAAGCTAAGAAAAGGACAGTCTACTCTCTTTTTACAAGCAGTACTCAACTCTGAAAATAAAAGAAGACATCCAGAGGAAGATAGAACCCTATCATGACTATTAAGAACTTTTGGCAAAATGCTTCCTGTGCTGGTAGAAGGGGAGTTCTGTGGATGAATGCTACTGAATAAGAGCTCCATGAAACTAATGTATTATTTACATCAAATATCAGATGATATGAATTCTGTTGTAAAGTGGTTTCTATGTTTCTTTATGACACCTGACAAATCCAATCATTCTGATCCTAACCTGTCCTAAAGTAAGGTACTTTTGTTCTCATACTATATAATAAATTAATGAACATGACTACAACTTCTTCAGTCTATTATTCACCATAGACAAAAGGCAAGTCAGACTTTTCTTTGAAAAAGAAAATGAGAATGTTACTGCCTTGTTCTATTAACAAAGGAAAGCACAATTAGGAAACACGGGCAACCTCTCACAGTTGAGGTATGCCTAATCATAATGGCAGATAATTTCAAGAAAAAATGATAACTGCATAAATGCTTTAAAAGGCATTAATTTAATTGTATGTAGCGCATATGTGTGTGCATATTTACACACACACACACACACGCTATATATATATATATATATATATATATATAGGGGTCTACCGTATATAATCGAAAACTCACTTTTTCGAAAATGAACAGTAGAACCACAGTTACGCGAAAGTGCACTTAAGTGAAGGTGCACTTCCATGAACATCGGTTCAACGAAACGATAAAGAACAAAGAAATATTTTTTCTGCCCCCCACTTAAATATACCAACTCCGAGATCGCACTACAGTGGGGAAAAAAATGTAAATTCCTTTTCCCCACTGTAGTGTGCTTTTGCACCTGTGTTCCTTAATGGTTCGTTGAACCGTTCTTCGTGGAACTGCACTTTCGCTTAACCGAGGATCCACTGTTTGTTTTTGAACAAGTGGATTTTTGGTCTTTTACAGTAGACCCTTTTATATATATATATATATATATATATATATATATATATATATACATACACACATATATATATATATATATATATATAGATATATATATATACACACACACACACACACACACACACACACACACACACGCACAGATATATAGCAGAATTCATCTTAGTAGTATAGCAAACAGCATCCATGGAAACAATTTAGAAACAGTGTTAAAAGTCACTTCCTAACACTCATACTATGAAGAAGTGGGGCTTATTAAGTGTACTATGCAACTTTAAAAAAGTAAGGAGGTTGGTACATGATGAGGGTCAAGACAGCAGTCCAAGGGTTCCTCTGTACTTAAGTAAATGGTATTCCTTGTTAATTTTTATTCTTAGCTTTTACTGAACTTCATTAACTTTAATATGAGTTGCAATAAATTAATATTTTAAAAATCAATTTACATAATTTAAGACACAGGATTAGGTTCTTCTTGATATTGCTGGTATGGTACTAGTATACAGAACCATGGTTGTTCACATTTAACGTTAACATGCTGGTTTGCACTGCAGCCAATAATTTTTCCCAAGAGTGCCACTCCCACCTTAAGACACATGACAGTCGGGATACAGGCATCATTCATGAGGCTGGGGGATTTTCTGGAATATGTAAAGGAAGAGAATCTTAACTGGGTAGAGCAAGGAGGACGTCACAAGCATCACAACCCACGATGGTGGTCTGATTATGACCCCCCCCCACCATGCAGACGCCTATTTTCAGCCAGAGAATCGTGTTCAGGAGGTCACACCTCAGCATTAGACAGAATCCCAGCCTCCCAATGATTAGTAAGCTGCTCAAACCTCCCCCAAGCTTTTCCAGGACCCAAACTGATAATCAAACTGATCATCTGAGTTGTAGCCATGGCTCAGTCATTCCATGCTGCACAGCTTGGGTAATCTTTGAGGTTTTGAAGTCTAGACATTCAGCAAAAGAGGATAATATGGGTGTAAGTATTAATTTTGACCAACCTTGTTTTCCCTCATTAGCTCAGACTCCATATTGATCAAGCATAGCTCTCAACTGTCCAGATTTTTCCACTTATATTTTTTGTCTGTTCCTCATAAAATGTGTGGTTTTCTGGCAAATCACTGATGACTCGAAGACAATAACAACATAAATTTGAGTGTCAGACTTCATTCAGAAAATGCGTAACTCAAAACTTATTACTCTAGCAACTTTAAAAGTTTATAACAGCAATATTTAAAATCTGTTCTTGATTTTGGGCCTTTGACCCCCCCCCCACAATTCTTTTTAGCTTTGTCTAGATTTCTTGAACTTAAAGGTTGAGGTATGCGGCCTACTGAAGAAAATACATACAAACATAACATATATAAAAAGTAAAAAGATTATAAAAAGAAGTTATGTCTTAACATAACGCTCCATCTGAGTTGTTGATCTTCTTCCAGTCATCACTGATGGGTTTGGTTCTGAGCCCTCGGAACCAAGTCGGTCTAATACCAAGCTTGCATACACCAAAAACTCTCGAGCTAAGCTGCTACCTACAATGCCCTTCTCCCAGTTACCTCAGATAGAGTTTGCATGCAACATATAGGAGAAAACAGAAAAACAGAGGCCATTTCTGTGCAGAAACCCTGAAACACCACAAGGACTCAGAAGATTCACCAGGAGCCTTTGGTGGCGGACAGAGGGAGGGTGTGATGACTGGAAGAAGATCAACAACTCAGATGGAACGTTATAGTAAGACATAACTTCTTTATCTGAAGTTGTTAATCTTCTTCCTATTCATCACTGATGGGACAGAATCCCCAGCTACTTGGTGAACCTGGGTGGCCCTTATGGAAGAAAATTCCTGAGAACCATTGATCCAAAGGCCGCTCTTCCCCTGGAGACCACATCCAATTTGTAATGTCTGATGAAGGTATGGGGTTTAGCCCAAATAGCTGCTGCACAAATGTCATCCATGGAAGCCCTGAAGTGAAAGGCAACCGAAGTTGCAATGGCCCTAGATGAATGAGCTTTGATTTGAATAGGTTTAGATTAATTCGCAAGAGAGTATGAAAAAGTAATGCAATCTCTGAGCCACTTTGATAAAGTAACTTTTGATACAGCACATCCAATTCTTGGGCCAGAAAAGGAAATGAAAAGCTGGTCCAACTTGCGGAAGGACTTAGTCCTGTTCAAGTAGAAACGTAGTTGTCTATATACTTCCAATGAATGTAGGCAGTATTATCCCGTGTTGGAATAATTTGGGAAAAACACAGGGAGCTCAATGGACTGGCTAATAGAAAAGTCAGAAACCACTTTGGGGAGAAAGGATGGGTTAGTACGAAAAGATACTCTGTCCTTATGGAAGATTAAATACAGGCTCTTGATGCATAAGGCTTGTAACTCAAACATCTGTCTGGCTGATGTGACTGCTACCAAAAACAAAGATTTCCATGACAGGAATTTTAGATCACATGTCGCAGCAGACTCATAGGGGAAGAGAGACTGTAGAACCCGAGAGAGATATTCTATGACTCTACAGGTTGCCTGATAGGAGGTCTGCTATGGAAAACTCCCTTGAGAAAGGTCTTGCAAAGTCGGGTGGAGATAAGAGGGACACCATCCGAACTGTTGTGGAAATTTGAAATAGCCGCTAAATGTACTCGAATAGTAGAAGCTGATGCCCCATTGTCAAACAACTCAGAAAGATAATGGAGTATAGCAGCTGCAGGAGCTGAAAAAGGATGTAGCATGTGATTATTAGACCAGATAGCTTACCTTTTCCACTTGTCTCTGCAGAGTTTTCTGGTGGAAGGTTTATGGGAGGCCAGAATAACATCGCGAACAGGTGAGGAGAGGTTTTCCTGCCTGGCGACTAATGGAAGTGGAGAAACCAAGCTGTCAGCTTGAGAGTGGACAGATTTGGGTGAGTTAGCCCTTGTGGGTGAGAAATCAGGTCATGACGAGTGTCCAGGATCCAAGGAGGTTGTAATAGGTGAGGTTGGAAGAAGGGAAACCACACTTGTCATGGCCAGAAAGGGGCAATGAAAATTACTCTGCATCTCAACCGGATTGCTTTCTTTAGAAATAGGGGGTATCAAAGGTATCGGAGGATAAGCATAGAGGACATGACTCAAAGCGTCTCACTGTGATTCCCCATTTGGGGGATAGAGGGCAAAGTAGCTGCTGCATCAAAGTAGCTGCTGCATTGTTTGTTTGAAGGGGAAGCAAAAAGATCGCAGCAAGGCTGGCCCCAACAGCTGAAGATTTCTGCCGTCACATTCAGGTTGAGAGACCACTCGTGTGGACAGAGGATGCATCTGCTCAGCCTGTCCGCAATCACGTTGGAGCTCCCTGGGATATGTGTTGCAATAAGAAAGCAGTTGGAAGCTATCGCCCAATGCCAAATTCTCATGGCCTCGTGACACAGGGGGGTAGGATTTGGCCCCTCCCTGTATATTTATGTACCAAACGACACACATATTGTCTGACTGGATTGCAATCGTTCGAGATGGAAGGAGCGGATGAAGTGCCTGCAACGCCAACAGCAAGCACAGCTCTCAACTCCAGGACGTTGGTATGCAAGTTGACCTCCAAGCTGGACCACATGCCTTGGACTGTCTTTTCCTGGAAGTGGCCCCCCCACCGTATCAGGGAAGCGTCCATGGTCACCGTGGCATTGGGTTGGGGAGTCTGGAAGGGGTGGCACCAAAGATTTTCATCTGTTCTCATCCACCAGAGGAGATCTTGTTTGCAGGAATTGGTGATGAGGATCTGTGAGTTTAGAGGATGGAGATTGGATATCCACTGGGACAAAAGGAGCCATTGTAACAGTCTCATATGCAATCTTGCCAGGGTAACAATCGGGATGGCAGCTGCCATAGACCCCAGAGCCTGTAGAACTTCCCTTGCAGACACCTTCCTTCGACAGAGTATCACTTGTACTTGCAATCGTAACCTCTGAAGTCTGTGAGAAGGGAGAGAGACTTGGCTTGTTTGAGTACTGAATACTGCTCCTATAAATTCCAATTGTTGGGTAGGATGAAGGTTGGATTTTTCCCATTGTATTGTGATGTCTAGAAACTCCGCCAGTGCCAGAGTGTAGCGGAGGGCCATGACCAGAAGGCGCTTGGTGGGAGCGGAGAGGAGACAATCGTCTAGATACAGAAACACCTGGAAAGTACAGTTTTGTACCTACCATAAATGTAGATGTCCGATAGATATGCAACTGCAGTCATAACATATGGGTTGTCCTGCCTCAGGCAGCCCTCGGTCGGCTGAATTCCAAAGTCTGGGTCCGGCGTCGGCTGGTGTCGCCTCCTCTCCGACGTCACAATGGCTGGAGTATAAAGGCATCGGCCGACGCCATTTTCTTCAGTGTTTCTTGCCCCAGATGTCAGGTGCCCACTTAGGAAGGCTAAATTTTGTAATGGATAAAAAATAATCCCAAGCATGCACAACAGTAATAAACAGATACACCATAGGAGATACCCCCAGCTTAAGGGAGGAGGGGTAGTGACCCAAAAGGAAGGATACAGAGGGGTAGGAGGGTGGGAAAATCCGACTGCAGTTGCATATCTATCGGACATCTACATTTATGGTAGGTACAAAACTGTACTATGTCCTTCAAGAATGCAATTGCAGTCATAACATATGGGTTGAATACCATAGCCAAGCTGGGGGTGGAAGGAACTATGATAAGGATGGTGTAGCTATAATCCCCTGCAGGACTGCCAAAGCAAAGCCTGCTCGGGATCTGGAGTATAATGGCAGGTGGTAGTGCTTGGTAAATGTATGCACGGAGCTCCATGTAGCAGCCTCTAAAATGTCCTTTGTTGCCACTCCTCTTAGGAAAGCTGTGGAAGTGGCTATAGCTCTGGTGGAGTGTGGCCTAATATTGGCTGGCACACCTTTTCCATGAAAAGAATAGCAAAATCTGATGCAATGTCCAATCCATTTTGAAATTGTTTGTTTGGAGATTGCCTTTCCCTGTACTCCAGCAGCATAAGCTACAAACAGCTGGTCAGACTTTCTGGTGGCCTTAGTTCTGTCCAAGTAGTAGCGTAGTTGTCTGTGTATGTCCAAAGTATGCAGTAGTTTTTCCCCCCTATTTTGAGGATTGGGGAAGAATGTAGGCAGATGAATAGCTTGATTTAGAGACACCCTGGAAATAACTTTTGGCATGAATGTAGGGTTTGTTCTTAGAGAGACTCTGTCTTGATGAAAAATGAGGAAGGGGGGCACTGCCATGAGTGCCTGTATCTCCGAAACTCTTCTTGCAGAAGTGACTGCCAATAAGAAGGCCGTCTTCCATGAAAGAAATTGCATTTCTGAGGATGCTGCTGGCTCAAAGGGAGGAAGAGTTAGTTTTTCCAACACGTAGTTGAGGTCCCATGCAGGTACTGGCTGTTTTCTGGGAGGTTTGATATTCTTTATTCCTCTTAAAAACTGTCTTAGCAGAGGATGCGAAAACACTGGGGGGGTCACAGTTGTATTTTGCTGAGATTGCTGAGGCATGAATCTTTATTGAGGAGTATGATAGCCCAGTATGAAACAGTTCTGCCAAGTATTCCAGTATCTGAGGAATACTCAGTAGTTCTGTGTCCTGACCCTTTTTGGCATTCCAGATGCCGAATCTTTTTCACTTGGCTGAATAGGTTTTTCTGGTGGAAGGTCTGCGTGCTTCCAGTAAGACCTCTTGAACAGATTTGGAAAGAGAGTTAGGTGTTGAAGTCATGGAAGTCTCCAGGCTGTCAGATGCAAAGTTTTCAGGTCTTGATGTACAGTCCTGTAATTGTGTTGCGCTAGGAGTAGGAGCCATAGGGTCAGAGGCCATGGTTTGGTCCGAGTTATGGTCAATAGCAGTGGGTACCAATGTTGCCTTGGCCAGTCTGGCGCTATCAAGATGCCTGTTGGTTGTTCTGCCTTTATTTTTAGTATCACCTTGGTCAGCAGAGGCAGAGGGAGGAATGCATAAATTTTAGAGAATTCCAGCTGAAGGAGAGAGCATCCGTTTTCCAAGCTAGAGGGTGATGAGTCCTTGTGCAGAACCTTTCCAGGTGATGATTTAGGTGGGAAGCAAAAAGATCTACGTCCGGTATTCCCCATGTCCTTGTCAGTTGAGAGAAAATGTGAGGGTGCAACATCCATTCGTGTGGATCCATGAAGTTTCTGCTCAGATTGTCCGCCAGTACATTGTCCTTGCCTGGTACAAACTGGAATTGTAAGTGTATCTTCAGGCTCAGGGATTTCTCCCAGAGAAGCACTGTTAGTCTGCAGAGGGGATAGGAATGAGTGCCTCCCTGCTTGTTTATGTACCACATGACAGTGGTGTTGTCTGTCCTTATTAGCAAATGTCCTTCTTGTAGTGATTTTTCTAAAGTCTCGATGGCATGTATCACTGCCAACATCTCCTTTTGGTTTATGTGCAGATGTCTTTCCTTTGGTGTCCATAGACCTTGAATGCATCTGCCCTCCATGTGCGCCCCCCATCCATGGTCTGAGGCGTCTGTTGTGATCATTTGGCCTGCTTGAGGTCTGTTGAAAGACATGCCTTTGTTTAGTTGACTGGCTTGAGCCCACCATAGAAATTCCTTCTGCAGGCATGGAATAAGTGGGATTATGTCCTCTAGGCTGTTGCTGTGTTGAGACAATAAGTTTTTTAAATACCATTGCAGCTTTCTCATATGAAGTCTTGCCAACGGTATCAGAAGAATGCAAGATGCCATGAAGCCCAGGGCCTGCAGAATTTTCCTTGCAGTCAGCTGGGTAAGCCTTGCTAGGCCTTTGAAGTTGCTGTTTTTCCCCTGTGAGGTAGGCCATTTGTGTTTCCGTGTCCAGTTTGGCTCCTAGGAATGTAATCTGTTGGGATGGTAGTAATTTTGACTTTTGCATGTTGACTGTGTATCCCAAGGCCTGCAGTAGATGCACGACATAGTCCAAATTCCCTTTTAAGGTTTGTTTATTTTCTGCTTGTATGAGGCAGTCATCCAAGTAGGGGTATATTTGAATCCCCTGCTGTCTGCAGTGTGCCACTACTGATGCCAGGCATTTCGTGAACACTCTGGGCGCAGTAGACAAGCCAAACGGCAATGCTGAGAATTGATAATGCTCTGTTCCTGCAAGAAATCTGAGGTATCTTCTGCAGCTTTGTCTGATTGGGACATGCAGGTATGCCTCCTTGAGGTCCAGAGTGACCAGCCAAGACCCCTTGCCCAGCATGGGAAGAAGCTACTGCAACGTCAGCATTTTGAACTTTGGCACAATGAGGAAAGTGTTTAGATTTGACAAGTCCAGTATGGGCCTCCATTTGTTTTCTTTTCTTGGAACAAGGAACAGTCTTGAATAAAATCCCTGGCCTTGCTCCTGAGGAGGAACTCTTTCTATTGCTTTTATACTTAATAGCTTGGAAATTTGAGAGTGCGCCTCTGCCCTTTGATGATGTGGCAGGTTTGGCATGCCTTGTCTTATTGGTAATGTGTGGAAGTGGAATCTGTAGCCTTTGTTTATCAAATCCAGAATCCAATTGTCTTTGGTTAAGATATGCTAGTTTTGTGAGAATAAAGCTAATTTTCCGCCCAAAGGTGCTTCTCTTTGAGCCTTTGTAGGCGGTACGAAAGTGAAGTCATTGTGATTGTCCATGTGGTGCAGCTGAACTGTCTGCGCCACTTCTTTGATTTGGAGGTTGCCATTGGCGGCCCCTGTAAGATCCTCGGTGTTGCCCTCTACCCCTGGCTCGTCTGCTTTTTCCCCTTTGAAACTTGTCAGAGCCGGGGAAGGACCAATTCTTTGAGGGCCAGTTTCTGCTGAATCTGGGTGGTTGAACCTGAAGGAAATCCTTTACTGTCTGTACTGACTTAGCTTTTTCCTCTATGGATTTCAATACATCTTGTGCAGTAGCACCAAAAAGCTTTTGTTTCTCCAAAGGTGCATCCAGTAGCTTTACTTTAACATGGTCAGGCAAAGATTGATCCTTCAACCAAGCATGTCTACGTATTACAGCCCCAGTCATAGCTGCCCTACATGAAGCTTCCAGTGCATCATAACCACACTGCAGAAAAATGAGTCAATAGATCTGGCTCTGGGTCCAGAATCCAGGGTCCCCGAATGCAGTGTGTCTTCAGGAAGGAAACCAAATTGACGGGCCAGAATGGGGGCAATGAGGATTTATTGTTATGTGGTTTCTGGCTTTCTCTGGAGAAACTTTGATATCAGGGGAAATGGAGGAAATGGAGGTCCCGGGGCCGGGGGTGGAATCATCATCTTTGGGGACTTCCTTCCCCCTGGAGGGGGGGTATAAAAAGTAGCTCCTGCATGCATTTGACGCCATGACGCAGAACGGAAGGTTGGAAGTTTGGCCACAAAAATCCTTTCGCCCACGACTGTTTTAGGACCTGCGGACCACTGTTAACAGAACAGAATCTGTGCCTGTCATGACGCTGGATGACGATGGATGGATGCGCTGTTATTAGAAGCCACCCCGATTCGCGGACCACCACTGCCTCCTTGCCATGGCCTCTCTATAGACTTCTCTCTGGTTGTTTATTTGCTTGTTTGTGTATTCAGACCACGAACTGCGTTTGTACCGAATAGTTAAACACTGCCCTCAACTCTAGAACATTGATGTGCAGATTTGTACTCAAAATTCGTCCATAAGCCTTGACTGTCCCTGAGAGCTTGAAGCCACCAGCTTAGATGTGTCTTGCATGTTTTTCTATAAGAATCTAGGTGGTGTTGAGGTAGTTGTTGAACCTACCATTGTGCAAACAAAGGCTATTGATGGACTTCCTCTCTTGCAGCCTTCCCAAGGGTATTGCAATAGGGGAGGCTGACATGAGTCTCAGCTCCCAGTTTGCAGTTTGGGATTTCTTTGCAAAGACAAAGAGAGAGTGAGATGTGAGTGATAGTATCCTTTCTGGTTCTGTCTTTGAAATAACTGACGGTGTGTTTGTTTAATTCTGCTGAACAAGATATTTTGTTTTGAAGGAAATAGCAAGGATTTTTTCCGAAGTTCAATTCTATTCCTAGGTGAACACACAAGAAGAGTAAAGTCTCCTGCCCTGGCCCTGTGACGCTGGTGGGGGGGTGGTGGAGCCAGTCAGCCCGTCCAGGGAACACGGAAACCTGCTGCCCCTGCGAGATCCTTACAGGCTGCATGTGAAGACCCTGCATTTGGTAGACGACCCAAAGGAAGGGGCAGGGCTCGAAAGTGACTGGCCCCAAAAGGAAGCACAAATGATCTCTGGATGCCCTGGCCATTTTGATGTGGTAGTATGCATCTTCTAGATCTATATGCATCTTCTAGATCTATTGAGCACATCCAAAGAATCCTTCTGTCATGACCATTACTGCCTCCAGAGCAGGACAGTCGGGCCTCCTCTCAGGAGTGCTGGAAAGGTTTACCAGGGAGTGTATCCCCTGTCACTTTGATGACCTCTCTCCGCCCGAGCTGCCTCTTCCACACTCTGCCCCTCCTCTGCCCTCCAGAGGCATCTCCCCTGTGTGGAAAGATTGAGTCTTTCCCTCCTGTTCACACCGTAAGGGTCGGTCTTTACTTTGGGGCCAAAGAGAGTGGGCAACAACATGTATTAAAAGAGAGACTTGAGAAGGCTTTGAAAGAAGGAACATGTTTATCCAGGATTGGTTCATAGCTGAAGTTGCCGCCCTGCCTCAGCTGAACCTTCGCTGCTCTGGAAAGGAAATCAGCCAGCGAGTATCATTAATGGATGTAAGGATTGTACCGTCACTTTCGGTGAGGCAGCCATCTCAGTCAGCCTGAGGTAGTACCGCCCTCTTTGACTCCCAATCCCTCTGTAGAACTCTTCAAATAGTAAAATCAGTAGAAATAGTTCGAAGATGCGGAAAAAAAAAATTGAACTAAAAAATTCCAATCGCCCCTAAATTTTTCCAGGGGATGGACAGATGAGGAAGACTTGATGAAGACCCTTTCGACTCCCTCACCGTGGCCTGGCCACCGCCACCACCATCCACTGGAACTCCTTTTCTTCTTGTCCTGTGCCCTGAGGTGCCGTTGGATTTATTGGGGACTGACTGGTTCCTGGTTCCATTCACTCAGGACTTTCCCACGCCTTCAATTAGTTCCACCTATTAGAGTGAGGAGGGGAGGGAGGAAGAGGAAGAAGGGCAAGAAACAAAGCTCTGACTGAAAACTCAAGGGGGGGAAGGGGAAGGGTGGACTTCCAGTCACCTCTGTTTCCTGATCTCCAATATGTCCTAAAAGAGACATCTTCTGAAGGTGACTTAGGGACCCTTCAGTATCAGATGTCAAGTATAGATGTCAAGGATTCTTGTGGAGAGACCAAAATAATCGGGTTCCAAGACTCAAGGCTCAGGAACCGAGATACAGTGAACACTCGCCCGGCCGGTTGGGAACCGGGTGATCTAACTGCTGAAAATTTAACCCACTCAACACACAATCACTCAGTATATCAAGTTATATCAAATACAACAAAAATATCCAAAAAAAACAAATTAATTAATATATATATTTTAACTTTAGATGCGAAGCAGCTAGAGCGAGACATGCAGCAGCGGCAAATCTGATCTGAGTAAAGGCAGACTATCACATTGGTTATTAACCTGCTGAGTGCTATGTATATGATCCTGCAATGCCTTTTTATCAATAGGCTCAGAAGAGGCTACCTTTTTCTGTAAATCGTCCAGGAGAAAATCTTGGTACTGAAACATGTGAAAAAGGCAGTTAAGAGACCTCATGGCTAGGGTAGTAGAGGTGTACACTTTTTTACCATATCTCTCCAGGGACCTTGCTTCTCTGTCAGCTGGCAGTGGGTTTTTGGCAGAGGAGGAAGCAACTCCCTTGGGGCCCTGTGAAATAGTTTCTAGATCCACAGAGTGGGCCTTAAAAAGGTGCTTGTGAGTGTCAGGGACCCTATAATATCTGTCTGGCTTGACAGGAGCAGGAGGAAGAGAGTCAGGGTTGGCACTGGAGTCAGAGAAAACATCATCCAAAACATCCATAACTGGAGGGATAGCCAGAGGTCTGTGCTGGGGGAGCTTGAGGAAAGTACGAAGCCTTTTCCTGGAGTCAGAGAAATCCTGACCCTGCCATTGAAAATGTTCCCTCATGGAATGCAGAACTTCCCCAAATGAGAAATCCTCTGGAGGGGAGGCAGAGGGAATAGATTCCTCAGCATCAGAGTCCTCGTAGGCCTGGAAGGTTTCTTCTTGAGTATCAGAGTGCTCAGAATCCCCAGAGGCTTCATCCGAGGAGAGGTCATCCACCTGCTCAGTTCTAGGCCTTTTCTCTGCAGGTGGCTGAGAACCCCTGTCCGGATGAGGCTGAGACCCCCTGATAAGGGAAATAAGATCTGCAGCCAGAGACATGATCTGCTTATCAGAGGAAGGGGCCTGGGCAGGCTTAGGATGGGCCTTGGCCTGACTGGCGGCCTTAGCACGTGCAAAGGCCTTGATGGACATGGAAACAGGAGGCCTAGCAGCCCCACGTGCAGGCGTTACCTTGTCCACAGGAATGGTGTCGGGTAGATCCAGAACTTCGGTTTCCGGAGGAAAATCAACAACCGGCACCGGAGAGGTCTCCGGGACCGAAGGTCGTGTTAGCGCTGTCGTCGGCCTGGAGCGGTAGATTTACCACTTCCGAAGGAGCCGGAGTGCTAGTAGAGGGTTTAGGAGAAACATCGGTAGTGGACGCGGGCCAAGGATGTCAGTCCCGGTCCTTGCGGTTTTTAGCAGATGGGGTTGACGATTGTTCCAACGGCATGATATACGCAAAAGATTCACCGAAGAAGTCCTCGGCGAATTCTGCCCGGCGCCTTAGAGTGCGCTTATTAAAGCAGGCACAGGCAGCACAGGCCGAGGCGTCGTGGTCTGGGCCCAGGCAGGGAAGGCAGTGAGAATGGAAGTCCTTAGGAGGTATTTGTTTACAACAAGACAAACAATTATTAACTTTTTCAATTTGTTCTGACATCGGCTGAGGCAAGAATAAATGTTCCCCAATGGAGTACTTAGCTTTTAGATGACTTCGGTACTGAAAACACAGGAGCTGACCGACCGGCATTTGCGAACTGCTTCTGCTTCGGGCACCGCGCGGCAAGAAAGACTGAAGAAAATGGTGTCGGCCGATGCCTTTATACTCTAGCCGTTGTGACGTCGGAGAGGAGGCGACACCAGCTGACGCCGGACCCAGACTTTGGAATTCGGCCAACCGAGGGCTGCCTGAGGCAGGACAACCCATATGTTATGACTGCAGTTGCATTCTTGAAGGACATTCCCTGTAGTCTCAGATGAGCTGTTACAACTGCTAGACATTTCGTGAACACTCAGGGGAGCTGTCGAGAGACTGAATGGCAGGGCTCTGAATTGGTAATGATTGGCTCCCAGCCGGAAGTGAAGGAGACACCTGGAGCACTTGTCCATTTTGATGTGGCAATACACATCCCGGAGATCTAACAAGCATATCCACACACCCTCTCGAGGAAATGGGAGAATGGATTGTATCCTGACCATGCGGAATTTGGTTTGAACTACTGATTTGTTTAGTTGGCTGAGATCCAACATGGGTCTCCAGTCCCCGGTCTTTTTTGGCACCAAAAAGAATCTTGAGTAGAAACCGGATCCGCACTGGTCGGGGGGACTTACTGGATGACTTGTTTTTGAGACAGCTTTTTTATTTCTGAAGCTGCTTCTTCCTTTGACTGGGTAGAACATTGGGAAGGCATTTTGGAGGTCTTGGGTAAGAGACTAGAGGGATGTGATAACCTCTGGAAATTATTCTCTGCAACCACTGATCATTTGTAATAGAGTGCCAGGCAGCTTGGTGCAGAGAAAAATGAGCCCCGACTGCTTCCAGAGAAGAGTCCTGATTTTGGGGATTACCTCTGCCCCTAAAGGGGCATCTTCCATTATTGGAACCCCCCTCTGCCTCTGAGGGAATCCTCACCACGTGCACTACGGAAAGGGCCCTGAGATTTTTTGTGCCATATCTTTCCACTCCTCTGATTCGTGGAGAAAGAGCGCTGAGGTTTGGAAAAACATAGGCCAATGGCAAACAAGGTTTTTCTGTCCTGCTCGCACCTGGCTAATGTACCCTTCACTTTAGAACAGAACAAAGCAGACGGTTCGATAGGGGCGTTCAAGAAGGAAGACTTGAAGGAATCCGCAAGGTCATAAATGTGCATCCAGGTGTGGCGTCTCATAACTACACCTGCAGCTCTGCCGCCCCTTTGGTTGTGTGGGACAGCAACCTCATGGACGAGTTGGAGACAGACTCTAGGGTAGCAAGCTGAGAAGCAACTACCGTGTGCCCCATCAGAAACTTGACCTGCGAGGGTCCCAGAGAGTTCAGAGATGAGATCTCTTTGGAGCCTCGTAAAATGTGCCAAATAATTCAGAGACCTGACAGCAAAGGTTGATGAAGCAAACACTCGCTTCCCTAATCTGTCCACCACCCAGGACTCTCTGCTGGGTTGATGGACAGTAGAATTTTCTTCAGCAAGGTCTTTTTTTGTGGCAGCCGCCACCACCATAGCTTCTACTGGTAAGCCTCTAGACCAATGGCGGTGTTCCTCTGAAGGAGAAAGTATCTTGTCCAGTCTCCACGGAATAGCCTCAACGGTATCAGGGTTCCTTCACGCCCACTGCATGATGAGCTGGACTAACTCATCGGCGGGGGGTCACCCAAGAAGCAGAGGGCTGAGACTGGAAGACCTGCAGGAATACGGATTCCTCCGAGGAAGGGTTGGTGGGTTTCCAGTCACCCCTCTGCCTCAAAATTTCCAGGATGTCTCCAAAGGAGCTGCCATCAGGGGGTGACCATGGGGACCCTTCCCCATCATCGTAGTCTGTATCTTCAGTGAGGGACTCCTCCAGGGAGTCCATGTGTTTCCTCTTACATGCCCGTTTCTGAGGTGGTTCTTCAGTGGGAAGACTCAGAAAGGAGGTTACCCTGAACAGGGGTTTCCTGAGGCTTGCACTCTCGGTGTCCTGGGGAAGTGGCCTGTGATAGCTGCAGCTCAGAAGGAGAAGGGGGAAAGACCGACGTAGGAGGAGCGCTTCCTGAAGCAACCACCCTTCTCCATCACCCAGAAGGCAGGCCTGCCCGAAGAGGAATGGAAGCCCGGAACCGAGGAAGACAATCTCGGAACCGGGGTCACACCCTGCTCCGCACGGTCCGCTCCTGGGGACTCCGGATCCAAAGACAGAACTGATGAAACAACTGGAACCATACCTGGAGCTGGGGATTCCATTCCCCAAGCATGAGATTGAGGAAGGGATGGTTCCGAAGGAACGGAAACCCAAAGGGGCCTCAAAGCCTCAGAGAAGGTCACTATCAGCGTCAAGGAGAGGATTTCCCCCCAAAGACGTTGGTGCTATGGGCCTCGGAACAGAAGGGTGCAAGGGAGGAGACTTCGTGGGAGTCGAGGGGGCAATGGACCCAAAACCCGGAGTGGGATGGGTTTTAGGAAAATTTGTAATCCCTCTGGCTGTCAGCAGCTGATCAAACAGGCACAATACATCCAATTCAGACAGACTCCTGGTGGACCTTACAGACACTTCCGAGACGGAGTCAGATCGGTCCAAAAAAAGGGCTAAATGCTTGTCCTGAAAACAGATCCAAAGATGGGGAGTACTGGTCCGTGGTGTAGGAAGAGTTGGCACTGAGGATTCCAGTTTTGAGACAGGCAAAAGGGGGCTTATCGGTGCCAAGAAAGGGCTCAGAGCTGAGGGAACAGCTGGAGTGGAAGTCATTATCGGCTCCGAATAAGTGGTCGGTACCGATCTTGGAAAGGAGATGGGTGCCTAGGTAACAGCAGGCAATAGGGCTGGAGCCGAAATCACACTTGGAACTGTAGCAGTCAGTGCCAAGGATGGAGCCGATGTGGAAGTCATCGAGATATCAGCAGAGACCACTGGAGTAGAACCCGGAACTGAGGTGGTCAGAGCCAAGGAGGAGATCTTGTGCTCCGTGGAAGACATGTGGGCTTTATGCTTATGAGGCTTGCCCTTATCACCAGCTGGTGAAGAGGGGTCAGAATGAGGACGTTTTTTGTCCTTTGATGGAGGGGCTGAGACCTCCGACGCAGAAAGAGCCTCAGAAAAAGGAGAAGAAATAAGAAGTTATGTACCTACCATAACGTTCCATGTTAGTTGTCTTCTCTCGCCTTCTTTCTTGCTTGATGGGTTCGGAGCCGATCCTCTGCTAAGCTCGAGTCATTTACCAGCTCGAGGCAGCCCCATATCCCATGATGCAAGGCGGTAAGTACCCAGATCTCGTTTGATGACAAAGGGCAATAGCACCAAGCATAAAATACTTCCCAAAGGAAGAAAGAAAACTTACAGATGGAAGAAGGACCAGGTCTGAATGGTCTTCAGCATAACAGTTTCTTATAACAAGGTCTGTCCAGGCCAGGAAGGAGAGAAGACAACTAACATGGAACGTTATGGTAGGTACATAAAATGTTAAGTTGTCAATAGCACCTCTATCCTGGGTGGCTCAATGGAACAAACTCTTGAGGACTGTAGAGCCAAAACTGGCTCTGTCCCTGGAGGCCAAGTCCAATTTGTAATGGGAAACAAAAGTGTGAGTGCACAAATAGTGTCTAAAGGAAGTCTAGCTTGAAAAGCTGTAGAAGTAGCTAAGCTCCTAGTTGAATGTGCTTTAGGTTTTGAGCACAGCTGTTTTCCCCTGAGCAGATAAATTTCAGAGATGACCAAGAAAGCCATCTGGACAAGGTCACTTTAGAAACAGGAAGGCCTTTTTATTATCCAAAAGTTGATCAGATTTTCTAAATTTTTTGTTCTGTCCAAATAATATCTAAGTTGACGGTGGACATCAAGATAATGTAGCTTTTGTTCAGCTCTATCTGAATAGTTTGGGAAAAATACAGGAGATCAATGGATTGATTCAAATTGTTCTTTGAAGCGACCTTAGGCAAAAGGTTGGGTTAGTTCTCAAAGATACTCTGTCTTTGTGAAAACCAAATAGGGGGTTGAACCGAAAGAGCATGAAGTTCAGACACCCTCTGGTGTAATAGCCACTAGGAATAACGTTTTCCAAGAAAGAAGTTTCAGGAACAAGAAACAGCTGGCTCGGGGAAGAATCAAAGATGTCAGCACTAAATTTAGATCCCACTGAGGAGGAGGATTCCTGATTGGAGGCTTTAGTAGGAAAATTCCTTTCAAGAAGGCCCTGCAGAGCCTATGGGACATAATATTATGATCTGCTATCCCGACATGAAAATTGGAAATAGCAGCCAATTGAACTCTGACTGTGGAAGAAGAGGAGCCTGCGTGAAAAATCTCTGCTAAGAAGTCCAGGACTGCCTGAACAGGGGCAGTAAAGGATCAATATTCTTGGCCTTAGCCCAATAAGAGAAACGTCCATTTGCTTGTATAAATCCTCCTGGTAGAGGATTTTAGCTACTATGATGTCTCTAACTGGGTTAGAGATCAAAGGAAGCCTGGCTAAGGAAGGAAGTGGAGCAACCATGCTGTGAGGTTGAGAGAAGGGATAGACCGGTGCAGCTGACCCGAGAATCAGAAGATCTGGCACTGGGTCCAGATGCCACGGCTGCACCAAAAGGTGATGATGGAGGAACGGGAACCAAACTTGTCGAGGCCAGTAAGGGGCAATGAGAATCAATTTGGCTCTCAAACGGTAGCTTTCTGGATAAACTGAGGGATCAGAGGAAATGGAGGGAAGGCATGGGGATGGCCTGATAGAGGAAGAGGCAGAAGAAGTCTGGACATTTGCTGTTTTGGGGAGTAGCAAAAGATCGCAACATGGACATTCCAGAAAATCTCTACCGCTATAGATTGCTTGAGAGACCACTCGTGAGGCATGAGAATAGCTCTGCTCAATCTGTCCGCTACAATGTTGGTTTTCCCAGGGATATGCGTTGCTACCAGAAACCGAGATTGCCATAGTCTGCGACACAAGGGTAGGACTTGGTTCCCCTGTTTGTTGATATACCAAACTACAGACATGTTGTCTGTGTGGACTGCAATTGTCCCTACGGAAGAAAGTCGCTGAGGGCTTGCAACAAAAGCACTGCTCTCATCTCTAGGACATTTATGTGCAGATGGTACTTGAACGGCTGCCATGAACCATCCTGCCCTGATAATGACCCCCACCCGATCAGGAGGCATCCGTGGTGACAGTGGCTATCGGGATGGGGGTACAAAGTACCTGCCTTGGTGAACCTGAGGAGATGTGATCCACCAAGCAAGATGATCTTTGCAAGTCTGTGTCACCAGAATCTGGTGACGATTGGAAGTTGTTGGCATGACCACTGTGTGAACAGCATCCACTGAAGAAGGCGCATGTAGAATCGAGCCAGGGAAAAGAGTAATGGCAGCCATGAGGCCTATAGAACCATTCTGGCCTGTACTTTCTTGTTGGCCAGAATGATCCTGACATGACTCTGAATGTCTGAAACTCTTTGATCTGTAAGGGTAGCTGACATCCGAACAGTGTTTAAGTTTGCGCCTGCTTCATGAAGGTAATAGACTGGCAGGGCGATAAGGATGACTTTTCGAAGTTGATCGAGATGCCCAAATGAGAACAAAGATTTATTGTGTAATCCCTGGCTTGTATAAGCTGATGCCTGGTGGTGGCTGACAGGAGCCAGTCGTTGAGATACGGAAACACCTGGAATCCTAGACGTCTCAGGTGAGCCGTGACCACTGCCATGCATTTGGTGAACACTCTGGGGGCTGTAGTGAGACCAAAGGGCAGGGCTCTGAACTGGAAATGACTGGACCCCAGCCGAAAGTGGAGAAATCTTCTGGCTGTGAATTTTGATGTGATAGTATCCTGAAGATCTATTGAGCACATCCAGTTGTCCTTCTGTAAGAAGGGCAGAATTGACTGAAGAGTGACCATTCGGAATCTTGTCTTCCTCACAGACTTGTTGAGTCTGCTGAGATCCAATATTGGTCTCCAGTCTCCGCTTTTTGGGGACCAAAAAGAACCTTGAGTAGATTCCGGCTCTGAATGGTCTGTTGTAACTGGCTGAATGGCTCTTTGCAGTAGTTTTGAGACTTCTAACTCTGCAATTTGGTGGTACACCTGGAAGGGAATTTGAGGGGAAAGGACTTTCCTCGAAAGGAATTATGTAACCCTTGGATATGATCGACTGTACCCATCTGTCTTGAGTGAGGGAATGCCAGGCTTCTGGGTACAGTGATAATCTTCCCCGACTGCCTCCAAGGAGGGACAGCCGGGCAACATCTCAGGGATGCTGAAAGGGCTTGTCAGAGAGAGGCTCTCTGTTTCCCTGGTTTTTGGACCCTCTGCCTCTAGAGCGCCTGTTGTTGTTACCCCTCTGCCTCTAGGGGTAACTGACACTCCTTGGGATTCGAACCACATCTTTCCACCTTTCTGTCCTTTGGGATAAGGTCTAGAAAAATGGACTCCTACAGCAGAAAGAGTCTTGCCGTCCTGTTCGCACCTGGTCAAAGTTTCCTTCACCTGAGGGCCAAACAAAGCTGACCCATCAAAGGGAGAATTTGTGAAGGTTGAAGGGATCTGCAAAGTCACATAGCCGCATTAAGAGCCACACCTGTACCTGCTCCATCAGCAGCATATGATATTAGCCGCATGGAGGAGTTTGCAATGGAATTAAGGGTTCCTAGCTGTGAAGCAATCTTTTCTTGAGCTCCTGCAGCTGTAGGATCCTGTACTACTTCACCCAGCTCCTTAAGGATATCCTCTGGAGTCTGGTGAAGTGACATAGGTAATTCAGCAGCAAAGGTCGCTGAGGAAAACATCCTATCCATGGTCCTAGAGTCCTTATTAGGAGGATGGATGGAGTGGAAGGATCTAGTTCCTTCTTGGTGGCAGCCACCACCATGGCATCAGCGGGACACCCTTAGTGAGGAATTGCTTGTCACCGGGCAGTGATAAATTTTGAAGGCCTCCTAGGGACTGGCTCTACAGAGTCAGGAGCTGCCCACGCTTCGGGCAATAACCTGCATAAGGGGGAGACACCCAGGAGGTGGAGGGCCGAGATCCAAACGCCTCTAGGTATACTGACTCATCCTCAGAGGGATTGTTGGTGGGCCAGTTTCCCTCTGTTTAAGGAGTTCTAGGATGTCTGAGAAGGAGACATCCTCAGAGGGGATCTAGGGATCCCTCTGACTCATCAAAGTCAGTATCTGAAGTGACAGACTCCATGTTTCCTCTTACAAGTCCTCTTCCTAGGAGGATCTCCGAAACATCAGGAGAATCCTCGGAAGAGGGGAAATTCCCAATGGGGAAACCTGAGGCGGAGGATCTCTGGGTCCTGTAGCAAGAGAAGTGGCAGAGATGTCAACAGGCACTATAGAGGAGGAGCTACGAACAGACTGCTGACTGATACCAGTGGCCAGCACACTCTTCATCACCTCAATGCTCCCTCCCAGGCAGGTCCGAGAGAATACGTTCAAGAACTAGGAACTCCAGGGACCACCGAAGGGAAGTCTCCGAGGCAGATGTCGGAACCGAGCTCACCCAAGGGGAGAGCGGGTTGACAAGGGTCCCACTCCTCGAGGAGAGGAAGGTCTCAAGAGGAGATAAGAGTAGAGGCTGAAGGAACAGAAGGTATCTGTCCTCCAGCCGTAGCAGTAACCATTCCCAAGACTCCAACTCCAAGCTCTGGGGTAGAGTTGAAGGAGGAACTGTAACGGGTGTGGACCAACAGTCGCCTGTTGAGACGGACTATGTAACATTTGGGCCAGTGCCTGTGACTTAAGTAATCTGCTGACCACTCTCTAAGTCATGGTCTGAAAGTCTGGATGACCTTGAAGATCGGCTCCGATGGCTCCGTTCGAAGAGGTGAAGCCGAGCCGAAGTATCGGCTCCAGGAAGGAGACCTCGACCTTTCCTGGAATGAGCCATCGGAACCGATGAAACTATAGATCCTGTCGGAGCCGAAGACTTATCGGAGCCGACAGGAAGCCTCGATGCAGTAACGGTGTCGGAGCCGATCGGAGCCGACAGCCACATGGTGGTCGGAACCGATCGAGCGGCACCGAGCCATCGATCTCGACTCAGAAAGGCTTAGACACAAAAGCCTGGGCCTTGGAAGATTTGGCTGATTTAGATGGAGCCGACTTAGCCGGAGAGCCCTCCGCTTAAGAAATCAGCTTGTTGCGTTTTCCTGCAGGACTCTCTGGCTGAAGGAATGACATATAGCACAGGAGTCCTGCAGGTGAAGAGGCCCCAGGCAATACAGGCAAGAAGTGTGACCGTCTGTCAGAGACATCTTCTGACAGCACGAGTCACACTTCTTAAAACCTGACCTCTCCTTTGACATGGTGTTTCACAACACACACACACACCAGTCAAAGAATTAAATTAAATAAAATACCAAAAAGGTATTACTAGAAAAACACACACACACACCCTAACAGGGGGGGGATGGGATGGGTAAAGTTTGACTAAAAAATTAGTAGAGACAGGGAATTTTCTGTCAGAAAATCTATATAATTAACTTAAAACTAAAATTCAAAGGGTTTTTAGCAAAAAGGGGCTAAAATATCAAAGAAGTGAATCACTTACCAGGAGCTGGTAAAGGAGGACCTCATAAGCCAAACGAGATCTGGGTACCCTTGCATCATGGGATATGGGGCTGCCTCGAGCTGGTAAAAGTGACTCAGTGCTGAGTCGGAGCCGAGGGATCGGCTCCGAACCCATCAAGCAAGAATGAAGGCGAGATTGACAACTTAACATGCAGGCTTTTCAAAATAAGTTTACTTTTCCTCTTATTCAGCATCCGCTGACTGAAACTGATACAAATCTGACAGGGAGGTTTCACAGATAAGTGGGAAACCCCCAGATAATATACACAATCATCATGCAGGTCGCTATTGGGGAGTTTTACCATTGCAGGAAGTGTAATGCTTAAATTCTGAAGTTCCTTTCTTTTCAGACATACTGGGTAAATCGACTAACAATCCAAAAAAAAAAAAAATAGAGAAGGAAGGAAGAGAAAAATACCAACAATGGTATTAAGAATATCACGAGAGTAAAGAAGGACGTTTACCAACAATGGTAAGAGGAGGATACCCGTGGGTAGAGCTAGTTGAGATAATAAAACAGGGAAGAGTTTTTAGGAGAAAAAAACTTAGAAATACAATAAATTTGAAAAAAATACAACACTTAACTGGAGAGCTCGGTGAAACGCTGCTATATGGCTGTGCGGCAAACAAGATCTGAGGTAACTGGGAGAAGGGCATTGTGGGTATCAGCTTATATCGAGAGTTTTTGGTGCACGTGAGCTTAGTATTAGGCCGACTCGGTTCCGAAGGCTCAGAACCGAACCCATCAGTGATGAATAGGAAGAAGATTAACAACTTCAGATTAGTACTTATGCAACATGGCCCCTATCAGTTTAAGTTAAATAGTGTCTGTGAAGTAGAGTTGTTAATTCTGAAAAATAAGAAGTATGTTCAGACAAACATTTGAAATGACAGTTAAAACATTCATCTTTCAAAGAACACCTCCATTTTACAATGTCAGTATTGTTACCTAGAACAGCATCACTGTCATTATTCGTTTTGCATTACCTTGTATAGTCTGTCTTCAGGGCTCCAGTCCCAGCATACTGTTTGGCACATGCATCAGCATTATCAGCCCATGCTACAAAGAAACAGCAAACATTACTGATCCTCAAAAGGTGGGACTCCTCTTATTTAAAAATTTCATTTCATAAAAGAAACTTACAATTTTTGTAAATTTTTTCAAACTTTTCCTGTTCTTCAATCTTCTGCCCAACATGAAGGACGCCCATCCTCTGAGAAAGAAGAGAGAGACATTGTTTCTCAGTCAGTATCCCATACTATTTTAAATACAATTCATGTTGTCTTAAATTCGATTTTGTTGATTGCCTCGGCAAACTAATATAAAATAAGCCATAATTTTATCTAATACTAACAGCTGAGCCTGTTGGACTAAAGAAAATGAAAGTTACATACTTAACCATGATCAGGAATACTTTTCATCCTTGTCGGTCTGACATGACTGATGGGACTGGAGCTGCCTGTCGGATCTGATTCAGCCGTTTTGCAAGTACTCTCTGCCTCAAGCTCCTAACTTTTCCACACCCATAATGCTCTGCATGCTACCATTCCTTCTGATCAAGTTTGCCTACGCAGAACTGTTAGAACCCATCTGAATGCAGATATTGGATGGAGAATAGACGATGGATAATTTATTAGACAGACAAGGATTGAAAGGATCCCTTGTTATGGTAAATGCATAGCTTTTCTAACCTATTTCATCCATCTGTCTGATCTGACTGTTGAAACTCTAACTGCAAAAGAAACACACCAAACTCCTTCAGCAGACCACAACTGAAATGAACGGACTGGAACCAGCACAGCTGAATAAACAAGTATAGTTTAATTTTGAAGTGCTTTCACCTTCAGTAAAGGCATCATCAGAGATATATCAAAATTACTTTCCTTGCAAAAGTCAAAGTAATAAGTAAAAGTATTTTCCATTTAAAGACTCAAGTCACCCTGAGCAGGTGGTTCAAATAGTGCAAGCATTAGTTTTTCTAACACAAAATGTAGCTCCTAAGGGGCAGACACCCGTTTCCTAGGATGACTGGTATGCAACACCCCTTTCAAAAACATTTTCAATGAGATTGCATTAAAAGTGGAGGGATCCTTGGGAATACATGCTGAAATGGCCAACAAATTAACCTAGATAGAAAGTAAGAAAGCCCAGATGATAGTAACTCTCACAAATAATATAGAAACAGAGAAACCTAGCCCTGAATGGGTGTGGGTTCTTTTCTTGGCACTGACTAGAAAACCATTTCCATATACTACATGATTTTCTAGTAGCAGGTTTTCTTGCCTCACTTAATACTGTCTGCTGAAAAGATATTAGGATTCTATCACATCTAGGCAGTCAATTGCAGTTGTTTGGGGTTAGAATGTATCAGACACCCCTTTGTCTTGTGCAATTAGCTCCAGCCTACAAGAAGCTTGTGGTAACTGCCCCAGGCCATTTTCAAAACAGTTAAGTCCACTGTTGCCTGGGACAGAATGAAGTCAGCACAGTGATCTTTGAAGAGTCGTCCTGAATTTTTAGATAGAGCCTTGCTATTAATGAAAAGGGTGGAAAAGCATACAAGAATATTCTCTCCAGGGAAAAGAAAAAGCACCTGTCTTCTAGGCCTTCTTGCATGGAGCCCTGGAGCAGAATTTTGCCAACTGATTGTACTGAGTGGAGGCAAAATGATCATTTGAGGTGTTTCTCACAATTGGATCAATTTCTGTGAGATCCCCTGATTTATATGCCATTTTTGAAAGCATGGCCTGGTCCTGCTCAGTTTATCTGCTGCTCTGAAGATATATAAGGTGTCTGTAGAGTGAGATCATGTTGAAAAGCTATATCCCAGGTTACCATGGCTTATCTACACAAAGGATAAGATCAGTTTCCCCTTGCTTATGTACCACATCACTGTGGTACAGCCTGTAAATACTTGTTTAGGTTCCATACATGACTGAAAGAGATGAGAGCATTTACAAGTGCCAACATCTCTTTAACGTTCAAGTATTTTGATCTGTCTTTTCTGCTCCAAACAGCCTGCAATTTTATCTCCATATACACTTATCCCCAAGCAAAGACTGAAGCGTCTGTTGTGACAGACTATGTTGGAGTTCAGAGACAGAATAGGAGACTTGGATTCTGAAAAATATGCCGTCTCCACCACAAAATCTCCCTTTTCACAAACCCCAAAACTGAGATCTGGAATGTCAGGGGATGTTGATGTTGGGCCCATACATTTCTCAGGCACCACTGTATTTTCCTCATGTGGAGTCTTCCTAGAAGAATTATGGGAATTATGGGAATCATGGGAATCATAGAAGTCATGAGACCCAGAATCCTGATAAGTTCCCTAGTTGAAACAGTTGCCTGAAAAAAAAAAAATCAGAAATAGATCTAGAGCTAGATTTATTTTTATGCTGTGGAGGAAAAGAATACTGGGGTATCTAGGAAACACCCAAGAAAAAAACCTGTGAAAAGAGCCAAACAAGACTTTTCATACTCTCCTGGAATGCCAGTCTTTATTATAGGAGATCTCTTACTCACGACAGAGAGATTCCTAACATTCTGATAGGGTCTATATCAGCTTATCCAAAGCTGAAAAAGTACAGTTGTGTACACCTACCATAAATGTAGATGTTCGAGTGTCTTCACTGTTGCAGTCATAACTGTCAGAATCCCAAAGTCTGGGTCCGGGCGTCTGTACAACAAGCAGTACCCTGGCGTCCAGTATGCACATAGCTCTGCCAGCCAGCCCCATCCATCTTCCAGCCTTTCTTGCCCTAGTCAGAAGTCCCCAACAAAACAGCAGTGTAAAAGGGAGGAGAGAATACCCTGCAAGACAGCAGAGGCAAAGAGTAGAATGACTTCTAATGGTACCTGGAAACTGTTTCCATGATGAGTGTAACAAAAAATCTTGACTCCAGCAAATCCCATTTGGAAATAGTTTTTTTAGAAAGAAATTTTCCAAGAGAACTGGAGGCAAAAAAAACAACAAATTGATTAGATTTCTTTTTGAACTTTTTCTTTCCAGGTAAAATCGTAACTGTCTGTGCACATCTAATGAAAATCCTTTCCCCTTTATTTTGAGGATTTGGAAAGAAAGTAGGAAGGTGAATTGTCTGATTTGGCATGAAAGTAGGATTGGTCCTCAAGGATACAGACCCTTCTGGCAGAGGTCAATGCTAATAAACTTAATATCTGAAGATGCAGCAGGGAGGGGTCATGGGAGGCCGCAAATTTTGAAAAACAGGAGGATCAGCACTGAAATGAAATAGCAGAAGCATGAATCTTAATGGAAGAAAAGGAAAGTCCTTTAGATTTCCATTTAAAAGAACATCCAAAACTTGTTTGGGAAGACTGAAATCAAATTCCTTTGAAGAGCCAAGCTGCCAGGCAAAGGATCTTGAGGTTATCAAGATGAGGAACTTGGGCTAAAGCGAGGCAGCTGATGATTGAGATGGGATGCAAACAGATTCTCTCAGGGGGGACATCCCAACAATAATCCCTGTTGGATAAGTTTGGTGTCTATCATCCATTCGGGATCTGAAATGTTTCTGCTCAGGCTGTCTGTCTAAGAGATCTCTTCTTCTGAAATGAAATGGAGAGCTGGGAGATGTGATTCAAATTTAGAGAGGTCTGGTTGCAAAAGGGAATCAACAGAATGCAGGAAGCCATCCAGAGCCTGCAGGAATTTCCTTGCAGTGAGCTGAGATAGCCAGCTGAGTTTGAAGAATACAATTTGTTGAGAAGGGATCAAATGTGACGAACAAAGTCCAGATGTTGAAGCAGAAGATCTTTGCTGTCTGCCTGAATCCTGAGAGAGCACTGGAATTACAGAATAGGTCTCCATGAGTTTTGTTTTCTGGGAACCAGAAACAGTCTGAATAGAAGAGCATCCACTTGAGTTAAGGCCTCTGACCATTGATGTTGGCAGATCTGGCCAAACGTGAGGCCTTGGCAAAAAGTGGTGTGTGTGGAATTGTAACCCTTTGAGATTGGGATCGGAAGAAGCAGTCCATTGTCTAGATCTGTAGAGGCCTGAAAGGACCAATTTAGAGGGCCAATTCCTGGAAAATCTAGGAGGCTGAACAAGAACATCATGTTGAACACAGGCATGTCTCCTGATAACAGTACCAGAGGCTGCAGCCCCTGCAGAAGCATCAAAGCATCAAAACCACAATGTAAACTACTATGCTTGTTCACTTTGTCAGTGCAATGCATCCTGAAGTGAAGTTCCTCTGCCTCTGCACAAGCAGGAAAAGAAGCTTTTGCTTTAAAACAGACAAATAAATGAGAGTCAGGAACCCTAAAAAATCTATCAGGCTTAGAAGGAGCAGGCATGAATCAAGGATTCAAATTAGCCTCAGAAAAGCATCATACAATGTCCAAAAACAGGGGAGAGATAGCTAGCTAGGCCTATAGAAAAGAAGAAAAGAAGAAAAGCCTCTTTTGCTTCTTGGAATAAGAAGTCCCCCTCCAAAATGTCCCCTTAATGTTCATCTCATGCGATCTGAGGAAGAAACAGAAGATACAGAAGCCTGGTCAGAGAATCAGGTAACATCCTCCCTCGAGGCTTTTTTTCTCAGGGGGGGGAACCCCCCCAATCATGTAAGCAAATCTTTCCATCTCTTTAATGATTCAGAAGCAGTTTGAGCAGGAACTTTAGACTTAACAGGAGAGTCTTGTCTTTGCCTAGTCTTTGAAATAGTGATGTGAGTAGGCCTGGTCCTGCAGCAGTTAACTTTTGAACTCCGGTAGTGTCTGGCGACATTCTATAATGCAGGAGCACCCTACAGTTATGACTGCAACAGTGAAACACGAAGAACATCATCAAACAGTAGTTGATCGACCTCTAAAGGTCAAACAACCAAAATAGCAAAGACACAGAACTGTGGCTTTTTCCCAGGGAAAAAAAAACTGCTGGGCCATTATCAGGAGTTTGCCATTTTCCCCACTGTGGTGAGATCTCGAATTTGGTATATTTAAGTAGGGGGTGGGGCAAATCCCCCTCAGTTTATGTTGTGTTTTATTTATTTATTTATTTGCGGAACAGCGATTTTTTTTCCCTGGGGAAAAAAAATGCTGTTCTGTGTCTTCGCTATTTTGATTGTTCAACCTTTTGTAGTCGATCAACTAGCATTCAATGTTATCAGCTTTCGATAAGCTGATATAGACCCCTCTGATAATGACTCTGAAAAGATAACTAAGTTACCTAAATAAGGAAAATGCCTCAGAGCAGTGGATAGATCAAAGGGCAATGCAGAAAATTGTTAAATGTCATCCAGACACAGAAAACCTTAAAAAAATGTCTGAAATTTGGATCTAAAGGAATATGATGATATGGATCTTTTAAACCTGTCGCCAAAAAACTCAAATGGGGAATAAGAGGTAGCAGGCTGTGATGGGATAACAATTTGAACTTGGACTCCATCACAAACTGGTTTCAAAAGTAAAGATACAGAACTGCAAGGAATAAGTATTTGCCAAGGTGGGAAAAGGCAGCGAGTATTGTAGGTAGTCATACAGACTTGTAAGACTATCTTTTGTTGTGGGGAGTTCCTGTTTCTTTTTCAAACCTTCTGCCATTGTTTTTTAAAGATCATGTGCAGTGGCTTGCACTTAACCTGACTGTCACCCTGATACAGTCAGGATTCTTATTTTAAGATGTGCTCTTTCCACTAAAAGGATATTTCCTTACTTTTTACTCTTTTTAGAGAGCTATTTCCAGCGACAGCATGGAATTCTATGTGGAAGCACATTATCACGTCTTGCATGCTGGTGACGTGAGGTTAGGGTTCCCTGCAGCTCTGGTGGAAAGCAAATGAAAACCATCACATCTAAATAAACACAACAAAATGACAAAAGTCAGCAAAGGCCAATCAGAAAATGCCCAAATTTTAAAGAATGCCCAATATTTAATGAATACACAATGCCACATTCATTAAGTATTAAAAGAATAGCTGCTCTGTAACTTTAAAATTGCTACAACAGTCAGGAGCCAGGAATAATTACAATATGGGGGATGGAGATGTACCCATTTCTCCTGTTAAGCGGGAATACAGTTTGTAAGGGGAAATTGGTATGACTACTATGTTAAGTAAATGCTTTATCAATATCACTACAAAATTAACTTCTTTTTTACTATTGACTTTACCTGTATAATACATTGTACCTGTGAAATACATTGTTATGATTCTCGCCCTCATTGAATATCCTATGCTAGCCTGTATGCTGTACTACATATGTTATTGTTGTATAAATATTTTTTTCCTATTTGTTATTGTAGTTCTATGTCTTTGTTTATGTCTCGGAGCTTATCTCCCCGGGCCTCTACTGAAAATGGACATATATCCAGTTAGACTAGCCCGGTCAACAAATGTAAAATAAATAAAATAATACTTATAAAGGCATCAGCAAGCTAAAATTAATAACTGTACCTGATTCATATTGTCCTGCGAGGAAGCAGAGACAGTAAAGCCTCCACCTTAACTACGTCATAGTAGACCCTTAATCAGAGCTGCAACTTCAATAAACAGCATGGTATACAACAGTGCCATATTTTGGCAGTCCTATTTTCACATAAAATAATTACTTTATGTGAAAATAGGATTAGACTAGCCAATAGCCTAGGTCTGGCAGTTGGCTCAGTGGGTTAAGGCAATGAGCTATAATTCTTAGGTTCATAGGTAGGTACTAGGCTATTGGCCCTAGGGCCTATATAAGCCCAGCCAAAAATGTACCCTGGCTTTCGCCACCCAAGAAAATTATTTTCCTGTGCCGCTGTCGAGCAGAGCCACAGAAGTGACTCTTGGGTGAATTTCCTATTTCCCATACAATCATCAAGATTTTTCTTGAGTGCTAATGAGTAGCTCTGTTTGACATACATAGGTAGTCTGTTCCAGAGTATGGGAAGTCTCTGGGACAGGAATCTATCCCTCCAGCATGTTCTGTTTATTGTGGTGACAAGGTTTAGGTCCCTAGAGCATGTAGCTCAGAAGGATTGGGATTTCTTTAAGTGGAGCATGTCCAACAGCTCTGGGTTTGATATAGCTTTGTATGTTAGGCAGAGATCGCCTCTGAGTAGGCGATATGCAACGGAGTAAAGCTGGAGTTTTTTGAGACTGTCTGCGTAGGGCATCTGTTTGAGGCCAGTAACCCTTTTTGTGAGGTATTTCTGTGGCCTTTCCAGTTGTTGTAGATGTCTTGTGAGGTACATACCAAAAGGGGTGTTGTACTCTATAATGGGTCTAATGAGTGATGAGTAGAGGGGAATGATGACCTCTTTTTTTCTGGATGAGAAACCTTTTGTGATGGTGAGCCACGCACAAGGATTTCCTGACCACTGTGGCTATGTGATTATCAAAGGAGAGACTACTGTCCACCTGTGTCCCAAGGTCTCATCACATTTTTGGCGTTAAGTGGACTACCAGCTATGTGATAGTTCATGGGTACAGAGTTTTTACCAAAGGAAATGACAATACACTTTTTGGCATTGAGTTTCAGGCCATGGCTTTGACACCAGGCATCTGTCTCAGTGAGCTCCTTTTGTAGTTTGTCCACATCGTTAGGAGTTTCAATTATGGCTCCTAGTTTGCAGTTATCTGCAAACTTTGTTAGCCAAAGACCTTCTGTGTTAGAATGTACTTCAGAGAAGTAGATACCAAACAGGAGAGGACCCAGGACTGAACCCTGTGGTACGCCATTTGTCACTGGTCTGAAGTCGGATTTGGAGTCTGCTACTTTCACAGTGTGGGTTCTGTCCGTGAGCCAGTTGGCAACCCATCTTATGACATAGGGATTTATACCTAGTTTAGTGAGCTTATCTATAATTCCAGAGTAGGGGATGGTGTTGAAAGCCTTGGCAAGATCTAGATAAGCTGTGTGAACCACCTTACCCTCATTTATGGCTTTGGTGGCTGCTTCAAAGAAGTCAATCAGGTTTAGGAGACATGATCTGCCTTTTACAAATCCAAACTGGGTAGGGTCCAGAGTTTGGAGATTACCAATGTCTTTGTTTATGAGTTCCATGGCCTTGCAGACCAAGTTCGTCAGGCTAATGGGGCGGTAGTTCACTGAGTCCGTCGTGGCTCCCCCTTTGTGGAGTGGGGTAACTATAGCGGTGCGCCACTAAGTGGGCACAAAGCCTGACGTGAGGCTATGATTGAACATGGTACTTCGGAAAGGTGCCACTTCATTCTGTAGTTCATGTGGAACGCAGCCTGGGATATTGTCAGGTCCTATGGATGCTGTGTTCTTGACTTTGGAGTGTGTGTTTTTTACCTGTGTAGCCGTGATTACAGGAACTTTGCATTCTTCCGGTATAGAGATGGGCCCTCTAGGGGGTGAGAGGGGGGTAAAGTTAGCATTGAACCTATCTGCCAGGATGTTGGCAATATCAGTTGGTTCTGTATATTTAGTGCCATTGTGCTGAAACTCAGGGCAGATCTGAGTGTTGCCATTGAGATTCTTGACATAGCTATAGAATGCTTTGTGGTTGTCTTTAGAGTCAGTGGCAATTTTGTTTTCGTAACTAGCTTTGTAGGATTTTATGAGCGATCTCAGCTTCTTACTGAGGTTGACCAGGGGAGTTCCTCCAGTCATGGGATTTTACTCTCTTTTGCAACAGTTTCTTTCTTCTGTTGTAGAGTTTGTTTATGGCAGAGGTCCACCAGATTGGCTTCCTTTTTTGGAGGATAGCAACTTGGTTCTATTAGGGATAGAATGATCCATGCACTTGTGTAAGTGCATATAAAGTGCATTTGTGTAGGATTCAGCAGTTGTACCTCTATTGTCCGTCTGCATAGGTGTCATGAAGTTTGCCACTTCTGTCTTAAGAAGTTGGCTTTGGAGAAGTTTTTTACAGTGTTTTCCCTAATTGGGGGCGGGATATGGATGTCTAGGGTGATTACCTTGTAGTCGGATCTGACCAACGAGGAATTGACCTCTGGTGTGGAACACCGGTCGCCCATGTTGGTAATGACCAGGTCTAGGATATTGCTGCCCCTGGTGGAGGTTTGAAAGGTTGATCCAAGGCGTTGGAATTTATGAATTCCAGAAAACGTTGAGCAATAGAGTTGGTACATGAGTAGTTTTCCCAGTTAATGGTGGGGTAGTTGAAATCACCCATTATTAGGGTGTTAGGCTGTACCCTAATACTTTCCAGTGTATCAAGAAATGAGGAGTGGGAATCCTGGGGCATGGTGGGGAGTCTGTAGCAAGCTACAATTTGGATTGCGGTCTTACCCAGAGTTAGTTGCACTTGGATAATCTCAGATGCATTATGCTGTGCAACTAGCCTGGAGGTGTGGATATCCTTAATGAATATGGACATGCCTCCACCATTAGTGCTTCGTTCCGGGTTAGGTGGCCGAAAGGTGTGGTATGAATTATAGCCTAGTAATGCAGGGGTGCTCTCTGGAGCTTTGAACCAGGTCTCTGTCACTGCACAGGTGTCGATGTTCTCCATTTTAAGGAGTGCCTCGAGTAAGTGCATTTTGAGGTTTAGACTTCCACTGAGTAGCATTACCCTCAGATTTTGCTTGCTTGTACCTGTTATGGTGGTGAATTTGTCATTTGAACCTTGCCTAAAAAAGGCACTATAGGGGTGGCAAGAGCCTTAGCCAGTATCCGGAATCCCAAGGGCGACAGGTGCAGGCCATCTCTGGCAAAGCATCGTGGTCTGTCGATCATGTCGTCCCAGACAGACAAATACTGGATCCCCTTAGAATGACACCAGAAGCTTAGCCAATTGTTGAAGTCAATCATTTTGTCCTTGTACTGTGGTTTCATTCTGGGTGATGGCAGAATGCTACTCAGGGCTAGGGTCATACCTGCCTGGGCTACAAGATCGGGGAGCTCCTCCATGTTTCTTTTCATGCAGTCCAGGGAGGTATGTCTCAGGTCATTCACACCAACATGGACAATGACAGTGTCATATTTGTACTTGTTGTGGAGTGACCTGAGTGTGTGCGTTATGTGGCAGATCCAGGCAGCTGACAGCAACTTTCTCCTTGTTTAGCCTGGTGAGTGGAACATCAGTGTGCCTCACTACAGAGTCACCTATGACTAGAGTGTTGGGTATGTTGTTATGCCTTATAGGCTGTGGTTGAGTGGCACACTGAGTTTGTGGGCTGTGTGTCATTTGGCTTGTGTTGGGGGGGGGGGTGGAGTTTGCATGTGTTTCTGCTTTGGAGGTCCCTGATGCATGGGCAGGTTTTTATTGAGAGCTTCTGTGAATGTAGGTGTACGTTTTGTCTTTCTATGTGTGTGTTTTGGTGGTGTAGGTTTTGAGGGACTATGTGATGAGTGTGGTGTGGTGCAAGTGTTTACCTTCTCCTCTTGACTGTCTAGTCCAGTCTTGGGTGAAGAGAGCCTTGCTTCCAGTTTGGCTATATAAGTGCATCTCTCACAGGTTGTAGTGTTGGATGGCAGGAGGAGAGAGATGTCTGTGTACATGAGGCAATTGCTGCATTGCCCCAAGATGCCCAAATTCATCAGGTAGACAGGAGACCCTTAGACATGCCTGGATAGGTGCTTATTTATTAAGTACTAAAAACTGCTTTCCTCTAGACAAGTGAGGAAAGTTGAGTGCTGTAGTAATTTGCAGCTTATTTAGTGCTTACAACGAGTTCTGAACAAGTGCTGAGTTCAAAGAAACAGATTTGAGTGCTGAAACTAGAAAACTTGCTAGTTCTAAGAAACAAAATTAAGCTAGATGGCTTCCCTCCAGCACAGAAAGGCTTGGGGGCTCAGAAGCCTACAAACAGTCTAGACCACTTACAGGAAAGGCAGGAAACAAGCTTAAATTTTTTTTCTTTCCCAGATGCTCTCTTTGTACACAGTAGGAGTACCTGAAATCAGAACATGATATCACTGCACTCAGTTGAGTGAGCAAATGAGATGGGCCCAGAAGGAGTATCCAAACACAAACTTACAAGAGGGGTGGGCAGTTTCAAAGCCACCAAGATTAACACCAAAACAAAAACAGGGAGGGTGGGTGGGGAACTAACTGAAAAAACAGAGTCAAAACTTCCAGTTCAGTTAATATTCAATGCAACACAAACAAATCAATTAAAATGCTGTATTATTTGAAAAATGTACAGATAGAAGGTACTTAAATTCTCTTATACGTCCAGTTGAATACAGCTAGATCTTAGCCGGCCAAAGATGAGGTTTTAAGCAGAAAATATTCCAAAATGTACCACTTCAATAGGCAGTGACAGGATATCAATAGGCAGTGACAGGATATCAATAAATGAGACTACCCTCGCCTGCAATTACTAACAGGCAATAAAATTCTAGCAAGCACTAACTGAAAAAAAGAGTCAAAACTTCCAGTTCAGTTAATATTCAATGCAACACAAATAAATAAATTAAAATGCTGTATTATTTGAAAAAAGTGCAGATAAAAGGTACTTAAATTCTCTTTTACATTGAATACAGCTAGATCTTAGAGCTAGATTAGCTGGCCAAAGCTGAGGTTTTTGTTTTAATGTGCATGATTCCTCTCAGCCCTTATTTGCCTAATGTGCGACTTTGTGCAAGTATCAGACATTGCTCACAGGTTGTGCCTTAAAAGAGACCATGTCCAGTGGGGCTAATTGTTAACCAAATTGGCATTTACTGTAGCCATTGGTGAACTTCACAAAAAGTAGAAAATTGAATGAAAATGCTGGATACAGTTTTGTCACTATGCAAGTGATGTTTTAAAGTTTTTTTACCAGCTGCTTGCTGTGTTTACTTTGATTTTTGAAACTTAACTTTGAAAGTTAACTGGTCTCATCATGTTTTTTAAGGCCCACTGCAGCAGAGGGTAAAAGAAAAAAAATTCTCTAAGGAACTCAAAATTTCAATTTAACATCTTCTGGAAGGTTCTGGGTTTTCAACCATGCAAACCTGCTCATAACACCTCTAGTGGCAGCAGTCCAGAAAGTGGCATCAGTAGAATCAGAAGCACATTTTAAGCAGTGGGTATTCACTTGAAACAAAGAAGCAATTAGGTTACACAAAGCTTTTTCCTCAGAAGAGGAAATATAACATAATATGCCCCATGTTCTCAAAAACGGCAAGCATAACCTTTAACACATGAACTTGCCAGTTAAGAATTCTAAAAATAAGTGTTGCAGCAGAATACACTTTTTCACCAAATCTATCAAAAGTAAGCTTGCCAGTCCTTGTCAGAAGGGGATGGATTGGTATTAACCAGAATTTTAGAAGCAGCTTGGTGCTCTAGAGTAATAGCTGCTGGGTCTGATTTGGGATGAATGTATAAAAACTTATACAACTGAGGAATTTTATGTTCTACCTTTGGTGCAGCAAGCTGGCTGCCAGGCAATTTACAGGGTGTGAGAAAACATCCTATAATGCTGAAAGAAGAAGACAGGGAGTAGATTCTGGAAAATCTAGTTGCAATAAATCATACTTCTTCAGGTACAGTGCAATGTCACTATATTCCCACTGAAAGAACTGATTCACTCTGGAAACAGTTTCAGAGAAAGGGAATCTTTCAAAGGGACTGACAGAAGCAGCACTCTCCTCAGAATCCAAATTAGAAATTTGAGGAGACAAAATATAAATCTATCTCTTCACAATAATTTTTTGTTTAAAATGATGATGTGATTGTCAGTTTGGAACAGTTGTTCCGACTAGGAGGGTAAAACGTCAATATTTGAAGATGTACACAGTTTTGTGTGTAATTATTAAGTTAATAGGTTTGGGGGTATTGAGGGTATTGTTTTAGGGCTTTCAATAAAACAAGAAGTTTTGTAATGTGACATAGGCTCAAAGGGATATGACAAGAAATAACTGTATAAAAGATCAACATACCAAACAGTGCATGCATGCAACACAAAAGCTGGAACTAGACATTTAACAAAAGCTGTTACACATAAAAGGAGAAAATGCTAACTTTTTAATACAAAAATGCTTTCTGTAATGTCTTTAAATGTCAATGGTCTCACAAATAAATACATAAACAGAGTAGTGAACTATATTAAAAATACAGAGTGCAAATAGCTATGTTACAGGGGACACACTTGGAAAGAAATGAACACATGAATTTGATAAAGAAAGGTTTTCAGGACAGTTATTCAAAGGAATAGCTAGGACAAAGGAAAAAAGTACTTACATTAATTGGAAGGGGAGTTCCAATAGTGACAAAACAGGATGAAAAAGATAATGGTAGATTTGTAGTACTAAGGTGTTATTGGAAGGGGAGGAGGATTACATTGGCACGTATTTATATTCCATCTAAAACTGCTATAATGGAACTTAAGAAAATTCTGGGAGAAATAATTAGCTTTCAGCAAGGAATATTACTTATAGGGGACTGGAATTTAATTTGCAATAGTGATAATGTGTCTGGGGGTCCCAGAAGGGAAAATATCACAAATAAGGGTAGATCTTTGAAGAAATTAATGAAAACATTTGGCATGGAAAATTCAGTACTAGGAGTTCAGAGTGAATTTACATCATATTCCCCAAGATACAAAAACTGAACTAGGCTAGACAGAATTTACATTTCACTGGAACGTGTGCATTTAATTAAAGGTCTTGATATGCACCCAATAACTATTTCAGATCACGTGCCAATAATAACTGAAATAAAAACACAGGGTAATGAAATAAAAATGAGACACTGGCATTTTTCCACTTACTTGTTGAAAACAGAAGAATTTAATGAATGGGTAGTGCAGATTATTCAGGAACTATTAGACAAGATAGACATTTCTTCTGAAAAATATAGGTAGGGAGTGGGATAAAATTAAAGTGGAGTTTAAAAATAGGGTGAAAATAACAGAAAGGGAGATGTGGTTAAGAAGTAACAAGAATTATTTAGATGGACTGACAAATGTTAAAGTATTAAAGTATTGCAAAATAAGGGAAATCTCACAGAAAAAAGAAGAGGAGCAACTGCAGAATGCTACACAGAAAAATAAGGTATTACCATGACAATGTGCATGAGTTTAGGAAAACTGCTGTTAAGCAATGTATTTTTGATAACGCTACAGCACACAAGCTTTTAGTACAATAACTTAGGCAACAGAAAGTAGAAAGGGCTGCTGTCAAGCTTAGGGAACCCATAACAACGAAGATAACAAGAGATCCTGTATAAGTACAAACCTGTATGTCACCCGGTGGATAGTTAACTGGCTCACAGACAGGACCCAGGAAGTCAGAATTGAGGAATCGACCTCTACAAAGAGGCCAGTCACAAGTGGAGTCCCTTAGGGATCAGTCCTTGGACCGCTCACTTTTGGCATTTACTTCTCAGAAGTCAAGGCCAATGTCAGTGGTCTCTGGCTGACTAAATCTGCAGATGATTGCAAATTAGGAGTTGTCATTGAATCTCACACTGACACAAATGTTCTCCAGGAGGGGCTGACACAGACAAACAACTGGTGTCAGAGCCATGGACTAAAGCTAAATGCCAAGAAATGCATAATAGTATCCTTTGGGAACTCATCTATCCATGGTAACTATCATATTGACAACACATCCCTTAGAGTAAGCTAAATGCCAAGAAATGCATAATAGTATCCTTTGGCAAGTCATCCATCCATGGTAACTATCATATTGACAACACACCCCTTGGAGTTGATCCAGTAGTCAGGAACTTGGGGACACACACAGATAGTAATTTAGCCTTTGATCATCACGTGCCTACAGTGGTGAGGAAATCATTCTATGTTGCTCAACTTATAAACAAAGGTATGGCATCCAAGTCCAAGGAAGTCATTGTTCCACTGTATTCGGCATTCATCAGACCTATCATTGCGTATAATGCCCATCTGGTATGTACCTAACCAGGAATATCCAACAATTGGAACATCCACAGAGGTTCCTCACTAAAAGAATACAGGGCGCAAGTAAAATGTCCTATCCAGACCACTTCAAGCCCCTATCCCTGTATTCTGTCTCCTACAGGCTTTTGAGGGAAGATCTATGTCTGGCATACACGGCATTGTCAGATCCCACTCCGATGGACCTCCTGCATCTCCATAAAACAGACAGAACCAGAATTACCCCTTCTAAACACTTAAACATTGCCTGTGATATAAATAGGACCTGCTGGAGGGACAGGTATGCATCCCAGACACTACCATGTCTATGGAACTATGAAGCAGAGTTCCTCTCTAACCCAATTCAAGTGCAACTTGGACAACTTGATGGGAAACCGGAAATTTATCCCTGGTCTGGCACCTATGTCTCTAATGGACTCGGGTAACCTGTAAATGGTTCATTCTCCCAGGCCCATGGGTATCAGAACTTGTCAGAGATTTGGGATGCATGGCTAGGCTTAAAAAGGCCATTGTGGTCATTAGCCTACTAAACACCTATGAACCTAAATATTAGAAATATTGCAAAAATTCTATGAAAGTCTGTATAAAGCAAATAAATATGGAAATAATGAAAAGGTACAAATGGAAATGCTGATAGAAGAATTAAATATGTCAAGGTTAGAGGTATATAAGGCTCAATTACTAACAGTTAGAAAAGGAGGAGGTGAGATAAAAATGGTGATGTATAACCAATCTACAGGAAAGTCCCCAGAAATAAACAGTACTCCTGTGGAAGTTTGGAAACTATGAGGGAAGAACTTATCAAGATCTGGAAGGTTTTGTTTAACAGCATTTTAAGAGGAGGAGACGTACCAACAACCTGGTAGAAAGCAATGGTAGCTGTAATGCCTAGAGGGTAAAGATCCATCAGATCCAGCTTCATACAGGCCCATTTCAATACTAAACCATAATTATAAAGTCTAGAATGGCTAAAAGAGTGGCAAAAGTGATGACAAAATTGATAGATATGGATCAATGTGGTTTTGTGGAGGGGATGCAAACATTTAACAACATTAACAGAACACCGATGATCCAGAGGAAAGAAGAATGTAAGAAAATAGCACTGTTGTTGGTGAGTCTTGATGCAGATAAAGCATCTGACAGAGTAAGCTGGAACTTTATGAGCAAGGCATTGGAAGTATTTGCATTCCCTGATAAAATTATAAGGTTGATTATGAAGATATATGAGGGACCGGAGCCCTCTCTGATAATTTCTGCTTGAGCGAGGAAGTAGGCAGGAGTGTCCTCTTTCCCCTTTATCTGAATTATATTTAGAAGCACTGGCAAAGAAAATAAGGGACTCAGAAATTCAATTATATAATTGGCAGGGTAGTCAAGAAAAGCTGTCTCTATTTGCAAATTATATTACTTTATACTAGATAAACCAGAAAAGGACATCACAGTGCTGTGGAACATTCTGAGACATTTTCAAATCTTCTCGGGATACAAAAGTAATGAAGCTAAAGCAAAGGCGATAGGTGTAAATTATGTACCCACAAACTGGTTCAGCAATATCCATATTTATGGGGTCATGACAAAATGAAGTACTTGGGAGTATGGATTAAAAATGGTTGCAGTGTGGCAGCTAAGGATATTATGTGGGAAGAGACTAAACAAAAGATAATACAAAAACTGAAAAATTGGAAGTTCTTGTTATATGAATATAGATAAAATACAAGCAGTTAAAATGGCTTTAATCCTTTCAGTCTTACACACAGGTCAGGCATATTTTTATCAACCAGAGGAAAAGTAATGGACAGCAATTAATAAACAGCTGAAGGATTTTATAGGGGGGATGACAACAGTCGAGTTGGATAAGCTTATTCTTCCAATAGAACAAGGCAGATCAGGATTACCTGATTTGAATGGGTATTTCAGAGTTACAGAGTTAATGCTGCTATACACACCACAAGCAGAAACCTATTAATTCAAAGTGGAAAGGGATGATGATGAAACATGGAGGAAGCTCAAGAAATGAGAGACTGTGATTTTGGATGCAAACCTTTAAGAAGAATAACAATAATCATACAGAACATTATATTCATAAAGTAGTAGAAAGTACTCTAACAATTAATCCAACATGGGAAAGAAGAAAGGAGATTCTGCTGACAAAGATGACTGTAATTAGGTACACATACAAAAGGTAGAAGGGGGCTGGAAGTTACTGGAGAAAAGTGGCAAAGGAACTAAGGTACTGGGAGCAATAACTAGAGAGAGAAAGGTAATAGAATGAAAAGATGCCAAGAATTTATTTGGACTGCAAGTTAGAGATTGCTTTCCTTATCACGGACTGACATCAGAGTACAGGCAAAGAGAAATAAATAGGGGGTCCTAAATGAAAGGCCAGCACTGGGAGAGTTTTTAGTAGAATTTAGAACAGAAGCTGATGTTAAAAAAGGAATAATTAGTACAGCATAAAAAAGATTACATGATAACTATAGGAATCACAGGAGGTTAGAAAGGATTGGGGAGAGAGACTAGATAAGCAATTCACAAAGTAACAATGGAGATATATGTTCGTCTCCCAAACACGCAGCAAAATCTAGAAGATTTAGGATTTTTGCTTGGTAATGTTTTCACAGATATTTTTTTATACTCCAAGTAGACTCCAGATAATTTTTTCTCAAGTAGACAGCAAAGGTTGGAGGTGTGATAGGAAGAAAGAGGTAATATTTTCTTGGAGTGTAATCAGCTGGCAGACTTTAAAGATTCCCTGCAGACTACTCCATCAGAGATACTGGGTGAGCAAAACTGATGCAACTAAGAAAATATTTTTTTCTGAGCTATGATACAGAATTGAATTGCCTAGACATAGTAAGGCCTTGCTGAGTCTAATAGTGGTGGCTGCCAAATAAGCAATTACTAGAAAATGGAAATCAAAGTCTAGTCCAATTGTACTAGAAGTAGTGAATATAGTAACAGAGATAAAACAACTGAAATTAGGATCTTTAGAAAAGGGTAGGAGAAAATTACAAAGGAAAAAATGGGAACTGTGGGAATAAAACATACGGGGAGGAATAAGAAGTTATGTACCTACCATAACGTTCCATGTTAGTTGTCTTCTTCTCGCCTTCTTTCTTGCTGGATCCTCGGCTCCGACTTGGCCTTTACTAAAGCTCGAGAGCTATTTTTACCGGCTCGAGGCTACCCTATATCCCACAATGCTAGGCACCAACTACCCAGATCTCGTTTGGAAGCTAACACCATAGACATAATGTCCCCACAACAAAAGAAGAAAAATATACATATATAAAAAAATATATATGTATAAATAGATATATATACCTATCTATAGAGTTACCAAGAAGAGGCAACTAGGTAAGATCATACCTGAGTGAGAAAAAACAGGGTCTCAAAAGATATTCTCGGTCTGTCCAGGCTAGGGGGAATGGAGGGTGGGACGCAAGAAATAAGGTGAGAAGAAGACAACTAACATGGAACGTTATGGTAGGTACATAACTTCTTAATGTTAAGTTGTCAATCTCGCCTTCATTCTTGCTGGATGGGACTGCGTCCCTAGCACCTTAGCCCTGGGTGGCTTATAGGAACAGACTTTTGAGCACAGTGGAACCAAAAACAGCTCGACCTCTGGAGGCCCTGTCCAGCTTGTAATGAGAAATAAAGGTATGAGGAGAGGCCCATGTGGCTGCCGCACAAATGGAATCCAATGGCAATCTTGCCTGAAAAGTTGCTGAAGAAGCTAATGCTCTAGTAGAATGAGCCCTAGGTTTTGTAGGGAGCTCTTTATGTCTCAATTCGTAGATCAACGTAATGACAGAGGCCAACCACCTGGACAAAGTTACTTTGGAAACTGGCAGTCCTTGTTTCCCTTCCGCATACGATAGGAAGAGTTGGTCAGACTTTCTTACTTGCTTAGTTCTGTCCAGATAAAAATGAAGCTGATGGTGAACATCTAAAAAATGCAGCTTCTGTTCTGCTCTGTTAGTATAATTTGGGAAGAAAACTGGAAGATCGATGGTCTGATTTAAATTTGTCTCAGAAGATATTTTGGGTAAAAAAGAAGGATTAGTTCTGAGGGACACTCTGTCCTTGTGAAAAACAAGATAAGGAGGGCGGATACATAGGGCTTGAAGTTCTGAGACCCTTCTCGCTGAAGTGATAGCCACTAAGAAGAGGGTTTTCCATGAGAGTAACTTCAAAGAACAGGAAGCCGCAGCCTCAAAAAGAGGGAGAATCAATGAAGTTAATACCAAGTTCAAATCCCACGGTGGTGGTGGTGGTGGGGGGGGGGGGTCTTTAACCGGGGGCCTGAGTAAACAGGTACCCTTGAGAAAAGCTTTACAAAGCTTGTGTGACATGATGCTGGTCTCTGACAAGCCAACATGGAAATTCGCAATAACCGCCAATTGTACTCTGATGGTGGCCGAGGAAGAACCCAACTGAAAAAGTTCTGCCAAAAAGTCAAGAACTGTTTGGACAGGGGCTGTGAAAGGGTCTACATTTCTAGCCTCTGCCCAGAAAGAAAAACGTTTCCATTTGCTAGCATAAGTCTTCCTGGTAGTAGATTTATGGGAAACAAGGATGCTGTCATGCACTGAATGAGAAATAAAGGGAAGCCTGGCTAGGGTTGGAAGTGGAGCAACCAAGCTGTGAGGTTGAGAGACTGAAGGGACTGGTGCAGCTCGCCCGACTGATGGGTCAAAAGATCTAGCACTGGTTCTAGATGCCAGGGCTGCTCCAATAGGTGATGATGCAGAAACAGAAACCAGATTTGTCGAGGCCAGTAAGGGGCAATGAGGATCATTCTGGATCTCAATGCGGTTGCTTTCTGAATCAACTGAGTGATTAAGGGAAAGGGGGGGAATGCGTACAGAAGACCCCGGGGCCAATCGTTGACTAGAGCATCTCTGGGAGGGTGGCCAGGAAGAGGGAAGAGAGTGAAGAAGTCGTGGTACTTGCTGTTTGGAGGGGTTGCGAAAAGGTCGCAGCAAGGTCGACCCTATCTTCGGAAGATTTTTTCCACTACTATCTGATTGAGAGACCACTCGTGGGGCATGAGAATGGCTCTGCTCAGCCTGTCCGCTATGACGTTGGACTTCCCGGGGATATGCGTTGTTATCAGAAACCGTTGAGAGGAGATCGCCCACTGCCAAAGTCTGAGTGCTTCTCGACATGAGGGATAGGACTTGGTTCCACCCTGCTTGTTGATGTACCACACTACAGACATATTGTCTGTCTGAATTGCAATAGTCCCGGTGGGTAGAGAGTCTTGAAGGGCTTGCAACACTAAAAGTATTGCTCTCATCTCCAAGACATTTATATGCAGGTGGCATTCTAATGGTTGCCATGTGCCCTGGACTGTCCTGCCCTGAAAATGCCCCCCCCCCCACCCGATCAGGGAGGCATCCGTTGCCACCGTAGCAACCGGAGGAAGAAAGGACAGTTGTGTACACCTACCATAAATGTAGATGTTCGAGTGTCTTCACTGTTGCAGTCATGACTGTAGGGTTCTCCCCTGCCGGCAGGCAGCCCTCGGTCGGCCAGAATCCCAAAGTCTGGGTCCGGCGTCGGCTGTTCAGCCATGCTCCCTGACGTCAGAGCGCCAGGAGAACAAAGCTGACAGCCAATGCCATCTTCTCCAGTTTTTCTTGCCCCAGATGTCAGGAGTCCCAAAATGAAAAAGGTCCCATAACCTTTGCAAATACACCTCAGAAGAATGGTGAAAAAAGGGACTACACAAAAGTAAAAATAAGAGGGGACAGGAGGGAGGGAAACCCAGAGTGCAACAGTGAAGACACTCGAACATCTACATTTATGGTAGGTGTACACAACTGTACTATGTTCATCGTGTTTCACTGTTGCAGTCATGACTGTAGGGTAGAATCCCAAAGCTGAAAGAAAGGGAGGTTGTCATAAAGAAGGGGTGGCTAAAAGGCCCTGCAAGACTGCAGAGGCAAAGCCTGCCCTAGACTTAGAGTAGAGAGGTAAATTGTAGTGCTTAGAAAAAGTATGCACTGAACTCCAAGTTGCAGCTTCCAAAATGTCTTTGGTAGGAACTCCCCTGAGGAAGGCCACGGAAGTGGCAGCAGCTCTGGTGGAATGAGTCCTTATACTCCCTGGGATTTGCTTTCCATGGTGTGAATAACAAAATCTGATTCCATGAGCAATCCATTTAGGAATGGTCTGTTTTGAAATGGCTTTACCTTGGGAACTTGAAGCATAAGAAACAAACAATTGTTCTGATTTTCTGATGTCCTTGGTTCTGTCCAGGTAAAAACGTAGTTGTCTGTGTACATCCAAGGAATGTAAGATCCTTTTTCCCCTTTATTTTGAGGAGCAGGGAAAAAGGTTGGTAAGTGGATAGTTTGATTTAAAGCCACTTTGGAAACCACCTTAGGCATGAAGGTAGGATTAGTCCTCAAAGATACCCTGTCTTGATGAAAAATAATATAAGGTTCCACAGCCATAAGAGCTTGTAACTCTGAAACTCTCCTGGCAGAGGTTAGGGCTAACAAGATAGCTGTCTTCCAAGATAAAAACTTGATGTCAGAAGAGGCAGCAGGCTCAAAAGGAGGCAAGGTTAGTTTTTCAAAAACATAGTTGAGATCCCAAGCAGGAATGGGAGGAGATCTAGGAGGTCTTACATTCTTAGCTCCTCTGAGAAACTGTCTCATGAGCTGGTGGGAAAAGATGGGAGGGTCTGTATTATAATGAGCAGAAACAGCAGAGGCATGTATCTTAATGGAAGAGAAAGAGAGACCCTTATGTAAGAGATCTGTCAAGTAAAGTAAAATTAAAGTAATGTTAGGAAGAAGAGGATCAGAATCCTGAGCCTGCATCCAGGAACAAAATCTTTTCCATTTTCCTGCATAAGATTTTCTAGTGCTAGGACGTCTGGCTTCTAAAATGACATCCATAACCTGCTTGGGTAGGAAAGAAGAAATCAAGGGCCCTGGATTAACCAGGCCGCCAGGCTGAGAGTTCTGACATGAGAGTGTAGAACCTGACCCTGATGTTGGGACAGAAGGTTCGGAGACTGAGGTAAAACCCAAGGGGGCTCCAGGCATAGGTTTTTTAGAGTTGGATACCAAAACTGCCGAGGCCAATTTGGAGACAGCAAGATTACCATCTTGGGCTTGTCCTGTTTTATCTTCAATAAGACCCGTGGAAGAAGAGGAAGAGGCGGAAAGGCATATCCTGAGAGGTTCCTCCAACTGAATGACAGGGCATCCACTTTCCAAGCTTCTCTGTGGAAAGTCCTGGTGCAAAAATTCTGTAGTTGATGATTGAGATGGGATGCAAAGAGGTCTATGTGAGGACATCCCCAGACTGCTGTTATCATCCTGAATATTTTGGTGTCCAGCATCCATTCGTGTAGATCCGAAAGGTTTCTGCTCAGACTGTCTGCTAGGAAGTTTTGTTTCCCTGGTAGAAACTGAGCTTGAAGATCCAGATTGCAAGCTAGAGCTGTGTTCCATAGATCCATGGCTAGTCTGCAAAGGGGATAGGAATGAGATCCCCCTTGCTTGTTTATGTACCACATAACTGTGGTGTTGTCTGTCCGTATTAGTAGTTGTCCTGGTTGTAAAAGATTCCTGAAGGCCAATAGAGCTTTCTGAACGGCTAACATTTCCTTTAAATTGATATGCAGGTGCTTCTGATCCTTTGTCCAAAGGCCCTGCAGACAGTTGCCCTGAAAATGGGCTCCCCAAGCATAATCCGAGGCATCTGTGGTTAGAATCTGAGTGGCAGGAGACAGACGGAAGGGTTTCCTTTTGTTTAGAGCACATGCCCTGGACCACCAAAGAAATTCCTTTTGAAGGCAAGGAAGGACAGAGATCAGTATGTCTAAACTGTGGCAATGCTGAGACCATACACTTTTTAGGTACCACTGTATTTTCCTCATGTGAAGTCTTGCATATGGCATGAGAAGGATGCAGGAGGCCATGTAACCCAAAGCCTGCAGGAATTTCCTTGCAGATAGTCGAGTTAAAGTTGCCAAGGTTTTGAAAGTTGAAGCCAGCTGTAATTGTTTTTCGGATGTCAGAAATGCCATCTGGGTTGTGGTGTTTAGAAGAGCACCCAGAAAGGTTATCTGTTGTGATGGTGTCAAATTTGACTTTTTTATGTTTACAAAGAATCCCAGGAACTTGAGGAGGTTCTGTACAAATTCTAGATGCTGGAGTAAGACATCCTTGCTGTCTGCCTGAATAAGACAATCGTCCAGATAAGGGTAAATTTGAATTCCCTTGAGTCTGCAGTAAGCTACTACTGGAGCCAGGCATTTGGTGAAAACCCTGGGCGCAGTAGACAATCCAAAGGGCAGCGCAGAGAATTGAAAGTGCCTCGATCCGGCCTTGAACCTGAGGTATTTTCTGCGATCCTGCCTGATGGGTATGTGTAAATATGCCTCCTTTAAATCCAAAGTTACCATCCATGCATCTTTGGACAGCATTGGAAGTAGCTGCTGTAGAGTAAGCATCTTGAATTTTGGAATCTCTAGAAAGGTGTACAAGACCGACAGATCCAGAATGGGTCTCCATGAGTTTTGCTTCCTTGGGACTAGAAAGCGCCTTGACTAAAAACCTTTTCCCATCTCTGAAAGTGGAATCAGTTCTATGGCATTCATAGCCAAAAGAGCTTCCACCTGGTTTAAGGCCTCCGTCCATTGATGTTTTGGAAGGTCTGGCCATCCGCTTGGCATTGGCAAGGTATGAAAATGGAATTTGATAAAAAAGAAAGAGTTTTCCTCCGAGAGGGGCTTCCAGGCAAGCATTTCCTGTAGCCCAACAGAGGGAGTCACTGAGTTTGTTTCCTTTGAGTTTGCGACCTGTCCTCTCCCCCCCAGGGGTGGAAGCAGTCCACTGTCTTGGTCTATAAGAAGCTTGTGTTTGAGGCCTTCCTCTGGAGTGTCTATACCTACCCCTCTGAGGCCTGTCTGAAGTGGGAAAGGACCAATTTTTTGAAGGCCAATTCCTGCTAAATCTAGGTGGCTGTACTTGTAAGAAATCTTTAACTGCTTGCATGGATTTCGCCTTATCCTCCATCTTTTTAATCACCTCTTCAGCTTTTGATCCAAACAAAACATTATGCTGAACAGGAGCATCCAATAATTTAGCCTTTACTTGTTCAGGCAAATTTTGTTCCTTTAGCCATGCATGCCTTCTAATGACTGTGCCAGAGGCCGCAGCCCTACAAGAAGCCTCCAAGGCATCAAATCCACAGTGTAAACCATGCTTCCCAACTTGTTCAGTGGCATGCAATAAGTCATGTAATTCCTTATCATCTGCACAGGCAGAAATGGAAGTAAGCTTTTGTTTTAAAACAGACAAGAGAAATTGCTGGTATTTCAGCATATGAAACTGACAGTTTAAAGCCCTAATGGACAAAGTAGCAGAAGTGTACACCTTTTTGCCCCATCTTTCTAAGGATCGAGAATCCTTTTCAGTAGGAATGGGATTTTTGGCTGAAGTTGCCTGAACTCCCTTAGGACCCTGAGAAATGGTTTCAGGGTCAGCAGAAGGGTTCTTGTATAAAAACTGGTGGGAATCAGGAACCCTGTAATATCTATCAGGTTTAACAGGAGCAGGAGGAAAAGAGTCAGGGGTTAAGTTAGCCTCCGAAAAGGTATCATCCACAATATCCAAAACAGGAGGAATAGCCGGGGGTCTATGTTGGGGAAGAAGAAGAAAATCCCTCAGTCTTTTCTTAGATTCCGAATACTCCTGTCCTTCCCAGTGGAAATGTTCCCTCATTTCATGCAAAGTTTCCCTAAAAAGAGAAATCCTCAGGGGGAGAAGCTGATGGAATGGATTCCTCAGCATCAGAATCCTCATAAGGAGGGAAAGAATATTCCTGGTCAGAAGAAGAAACTGAGGAAACAGAAGCCTGATCAGAGGAATCATAATAAACATCCTGCCTTGGCCTTTTATCTGGAGGGGGATGTGAACCCCTAATCATAGTAAGTAAATCCTCCGCCATCTTGAGTAACTGTTTCTGTGACTTGGGAGCCGGTTCAGAAGAGGCCTGTGTTGCAGTCTCTGATTTAGAAGGAGTCTTTGCCTTTGTCTTTGGCTTTGCCTTTATTATAAGCTGAGTAGGCCTGAAAACCCCTTCGGAAGCTGGTACCTGCACAGCGGCTCCGGACCCATCCGAAGGAGCATTGTCCGAAGGTCTTACAATAGAAATATTTAAAGGCCTGTTTTGCTCCTCATGAGAGTCCGTTTCGGCCATTGGTTCTGAAATGGCCGACGACAGGGGCTGCAAAAGCGCCTCACTGACGAAAGCCGAACGTGAAGCTGGCTCCGCTTGTGCGCTATCATCAGATTTGGACCTCAGAGGCCTGTCTTTATCCTTGCGACGTTTGTGAACTCCGGTAGCTGGAACAGTATCCGACGACATTTTGTAGTTAAAGCGCCTACCGAAGTAATGAAAAGCAAAATCGTACCTTCGCTTAATTGTACGTTGATTGAATCTAGCACAAAACCGACAACTAGCTACATCATGGTCAGGGCCTAAGCAAGGAATACAGTAAGAATGAAAATCCTTATGAGGTATTTGCTTCCCACATGAAATACAATTATTAACTTCTTCTGACATCGGAGTGGAGCAAGGAAAAAAGTTTCCCCAACAGGGTACTTAGCTTTGAGTGGAGAAGAAAATCTTCGGACTGAAGTTTATCAGAAAAAATCGTCAGGAGTCAGCCGACCGGCACTTGTGATACTGCTATCACCGCACGGCAAGAAAGACTGGAGAAGATGGCGTCGGCTGTCAGCTTTCTACTCCTGGCGCTCTGATGTCAGGGAGCATGGCTGAACAGCCGACGCCGGACCCAGACTTTGGGATTCTGGCCGACCTAGGGCTGCCTGCCGGCAGGGGAGAACCCTACAGTCATGACTGCAACAGTGAAACATGATGAACATCAAAGGGTCTGCCCTGAAACACCTGAGGGGAGACCATCCACCAAGAAAGGTGTCTTTTGCATGATTGGGTGATTAAAATGTTGTGTGACATTGGAAGATGTTGAAAGGACCCCTGGGAAAACAGCATCCACTGAAGGATCCGCATATGGAAGCGAGCTAGTGGGAGTAACGTGATAGTTGCTGCCATGAGACCTAGGGTTTTCAGCACAAATCTGGCCTGGATTTTGTGGCACTGAAGAAGGACCTGAACATAATGTCTGATACTCTTTGTGTGGGTAGTTTTGCCGACTGCTCGACTGTGTTTAATGTGGCGCCTATGAAAGTAATAGACTGACAAGGCGACAAGGCAGACTTTTCGAAATTTATGGAGATACCTAGTTCGCTGCAAGTTTGTATGGTATAATCTCTGGATAGGAGTAGCTGATGCCTGGTGGTGTCGGTAAGGAGCCAGTCGTCTAAATATGGAAACACCTGGAATCCTTGCCGTCTCAGGTGAGCCGTAACCACTGCCATGCGCATTTGGTGAACACCCGGGGGGCTGTGGTGAGACCAAAGGGCAGGGCTCTGAACTGGTAGTGGCTGGCTCCCAGCCAGAAGCAGAGAAACCTCCTGGAGCGCCTGTGTATCTTGATGTGGTAGTACGCGTTCTGAAGATCTATCGAGCACATCCAATTGTCCTGACCCAAAAAGGGTAGAATGGACTGTAGCGTGACCATCTGGAATTTTGTTCTTTGAACAGAATTGTTCAGCCTGCTGAGATCTAGAATAGGTCTCCAGTCCCCTGTCTTTTTTGGTACTAAAAAGAACTTGGAGTAGATTCCGGATCCTAACTGGTCTGCTGGGACTGGCTGGATGGCTCTTTTTCTTAGCAGTTTTGAAATTTCTAATACTGCTTGTTGCTTTAGATGGAGTGGAATGTCTGGAAAAGACCGTTTTGGCTGTACAGGGGTGTGGATAAAGGAAATTTTGTAACTCTCGGATATGATAGACCGTACCCATTTGTCTTGCGTTAGGGAATGCCAGGCTTCTGGGGTACAGTGATAACCTTCCCCCGACTGCCTCCCAAGGCGGACAGTCGGGCAGCTCCTCAGGGATGCTGAAAGGGTTTCTCAGAGAAAGATTCCCTGGTACCCTGATTTTGCGGACCCCCTCTGCCTCTCGGGCGGCGTCTGTTATTGTTTCCTCCCCTGCCTCTGGAGGGAAACTCACCTCGTGCGTCAGGCGTGACTCCCTGTAGTTTACGGAACCACATTTTCCCACTCTTCTGACCTTTAGTGCATGGCCTAGAAGGGGTGGAAAAACAGACTCCCATGGCAGAGAGAGTCTTGCCTTCTTGTTCGCACCTGGTTAAAGTATCCTTTACCTGAGGTCCAAACAAAGCCAAACCATTAAAGGGGGTGTTAGTGAAGGACCCCTTGAAGGGGTCAGCAAAGTTACAAAGCCGCATCCAGGCATGTCTTCTTAAGGCAACGCCTGTGCCTGCGGCCCTACTCACCCCATCGGCCGCATAGGAAATAAGCCGCATGGAGGATTTAACGATCGAGTTCAGGGTTGCCAGCTGGAAGTTGGTCTTGTCCTGAGACCCCGCAGCTGATGGATCCTGTAAGGTGTCACCCAGTTCTTTGAGCAGGTCTCTTTGAAGGCGGGTGAAATGACACAAATAATTCAGCGACCGCATGGAAAAGGTCGCTGAAGAAAACATCCACTTACCATACCTGCCCATAGTCCTAGAGTCTTTATTAGGAGGGTGGACAGGTACTGAAGGGTCAGTCAACTCCCTCTTAGTGGCCGCCGCCACCACCATGGCATCAACGGGGACGCCCTTGGTCAGAAACTGCTTGTCGGAAGGGGCTGTAATAAATTTTGTCGGCCTCCGGGGGGTTGGTTCCATAGTATCAGGGGCTGTCCATGCCTTTCGAGCCACCACATCCATGAGAGGGTCGAAAGGTGGAGACACCCAGGAGGTGGAAGGGCGAGAACCAAATGCATCTAGGTAAACCGACTCGTCCTCGGAAGGATTGAGGGCAGATCAGTTCCCCCTCTGCTTAAGGATCTCCAGGATGTCAGAAAAGGAGACATGCTCAGAGGGGGACCTTGGGGACCCTTCTGACTCATCCAAGTTGGTGTCAGACGTGACTGACTCAGGGGAGTCCACATGCTTCCTCTTGCATTTTCTCTTCCGAGGAGGCTCCCCTGAAGGATCAGGGGAGGCCTCGGAAGAGGAGGATACACCCAATGGGGCTACCTGTAGCGTCGGTTCTCCCCGCTCGGGATCGGGAGGGTGGGTAGAGACCGAAGCAGGCACCATAGAGGGAGTAGCCGAAGGAGCCGACCGTGGAGCAGGCACAGGGACAAGCACACTCCTCATGACCTCAAAGGCTCCCCTATCAGGCAGGGAAGAGGGTCCCCGCTCCGAAGAGGCAAGGACCCCTCCCGGCACCGAGAGGGACGGCTCCGGGGCCGAAGTCGGGGCCGAACTCACCTGCGCAGAGGCTCCGAGAGGGAGAAAGTACAGTTTTGTACCTACCATAAATGTAGATGTTCGAAGATCCACATTGCTGCAGTCCTTACATATGGGTAGTCCGCTGTCCTCGGTCGGCCCGAATACCAAAGTATTAGGCTGACGTCGGTCAAGGCGCTTAAAACTGACATCAGGACGTCAGGGTACAAAAGCGCATGACCGACGTCATTTCCTCAGTCTTTTCTTGCCCCAGATGTCAGAAGGCCCTAACAAGAAAGGCCAAAGCCAAAACCAGCAAAACCTAAACAACCACCCGCACTAACCATATTTACACTATGTACAACACAAACCACACCACCACCTTCAACAACAGAGGGGAGGGGAGGGTATTGACTGCAGCAATGTGGATCTTGAACATCTACGTTTATGGTAGGTACAAAACTGTACTATGTTCTTCATCTCACATTGCTGCAGTCCTTACATATGGGTAGAATCCCAAAGCAGAGGTAAGGGAGGATGGCAAAACTATAAGGAATTAGGAGCTGCCAACATGCCTTGCAAAATTGCAGTTGCAAATCCAGCCCTAGATTTAGAGTAAAGTGGAAGGTGGTAATGCTTAGAGAAAGTATGCACTGAACTCCAAGTAGCTGCTTCCAAAATATCTTTAGTAGCCACCCCCTTAAAAGGCTGTAGAAGTGGCAGTAGCCCTAGTGGAATGAGGCCTAATCCCAGCTGGAATCTCCTTACCATGATGGGAATAACAGAAGGCAATACAAAACCCAATCCACTTAGAAATAGTTTGTTTTGACACAGGTTTGCCCTGAGAACCCAAAGCAAAAGAAACAAACAACTGCTGAGACTGCCTGAACCCTTTAGTTCTGTTCAAATAATATCGCAACTGTCTGTGTATATCCAAAGTGTGCAAAATCCTTTCCCCTTTATTTTGGGGGTTTGCATAAAAAGTAGGCAAATGAATAGTTTGGTTTAAAGCCACACTAGAAACCACTTTAGGCATAAAAGAAGGGTTAGTACGCAAAGACACCCTGTCCTTGTGGAAAATTAAGAAAGGCTCAACTGCCATAAGGGCCTGTAATTCAGAAACCCTTCTCACAGAGGTAATGGCCAACAAAAAAGCAGTCTTCCAAGATAAATATTTCAACTCTGCCGATGCTGCAGGCTCAAAAGGTTGTAGAGTGAGTTTCTCCAACACAAAATTGAGATCCCAAGCAGGAGTAGGAGCTCTACATGGGGGTCTTATATTTTTTGCCCCTCTAAGGAATTGCTTAAACAAAGGCTGAGAAAATAATGGTGGGTCACAGTCATAGTGAGCAGAAATTGCTGCAGCATGAAAATTTATAGAGGAGAAGGACAAACCCTTGTCCAATAACTCAGTAAGGTATTGAAGCGCAACACTTAAATTAGGTTTAGAAACATCAAAATCCTTTGCAGTACTCCAAAACAAAAATCTCCTCCATTTATCTGCGTAAACTTTCCTTGTACTAGGCCTTCTGGCCTCCAAAATAACATTCAAAACTTGTTGTGGAAGCTGAGACCCTCCAGGGTTTAAAACAGAATATGCCAGGCTGTCAGATGTAGAGAATGAAGTTTGACATTGAGTAAATGACTGTTCTCCTGAGACAGCATGTGAGGAATCGAAGGCAAAGGCCATGGAGGCTCCTGTACCAGACTTCTCAGTAATGGGTACCAGTGCTGTCGAGGCCAATCTGGAGCTATTAAAATCATGTTTGGCTTGTCCTGTCTGACCTTCAGCAGTACCTTTGGGAGGAGAGGCAGAGGTGGAAAGGCAAACACGTGAAGATTGCTCCAATTGAATGAGAGAGCATCCACTTTCCATGCCGAGGGATGAAACCTTTTTGTGCAAAACTTTGGCAGCTGGTAATTCAGTGGAGAAGCGAACAGATCTATGTCTGGAGTTCCCCATAACACTGTCAATCTCTGAAATACATGAGGATCCAATTTCCACTCGTGGGGATCCATAATTTGATTGCTCAACACATCTGCTAAGGAGTTCTGTGCTCCTGGCAGAAACCTTGCCTGAAGATTTAGCTGTAAACTGAGAGCAGTCTCCCACAAAATCATTGCTTGTCTGCATAGAGGATAAGAATGTTCCCCTTGCTTGTTGATGTACCACATGACAGTTGTGTTGTCTGTTTGAATCAACACCTGCCCTGGAAGAAGTAAATCCTTGAAAGCTATCAATGCAAATTGGACTGCTAACATCTCCTTCAAGTTGATATGTAGATGTTGAAGTCTGGCAGGCCACGTGTCTTGTATCCATTTTCCATTTAGATGAGCTCCCCAAGCTTAGTCTGAGGCATCTGTCGTTAAAATCTGACTCGCCTCTGGCCGGGTCACAGAGAGTCCCTTGTTTAGGTGACATTCCTGAGCCCACCACAAAAATTCCTTTTGAATGCAAGGTATTATTTGAATGACAGTGTCCAAATCTTGGCAGTGCTGTGTCCATACATTCTTGAGATACCATTGTAGCTTCCTCATATGCAGTTTGGCATTGGGAAGTACCAGAATACAAGATGCCATGAACCCCAAGGCTTCAAGGACTGTTCTTGCAGTCAGCCTGGACTGATGAGACAACTGATGGAAGTAAAGAGAAAGATTCTTTTGTTTGTCCGGGGTCAAAAAGGCCATCTGGGATGCTGTATTCAGTCTCACACCCAGAAAGCACATGTCCTGACAGGGTACTAGACTGGACTTTATTTCGTTCACAGAATACCCCAGGCATCTTAACACTGCCATCACATACTGCAAATGATGAAGAAGTTCGTCCTTTCCTTGGGCCAGTATCAGGCAATCGTCCAAATAAGGATAAATTTGTATTCCTCTTAGCCTGAAAAAAGCTACCACTGGAGCCAGAACCTTCGTGAACACTCTGGGCGCAGTAGATCAGCCAAAGGGCAATGCAGAGAACTGATAATGTGAAGTCCCAGCCGCAGATACTTCCTGCAACTGGGCCTGATAGGAACATGAAGGTAAGCCTCCTTGAGATCCAGGGTCACCATCCAGTGATCTTTGCCCAGCAGAGGTAAAAGCTGTTGTAACGTTAACATTTTGAACTTGGGAATGTCCAGATATGTGTTGAGGATGGATAAATCCAAAATTGGTCTCCACGTGTTTCCTTTCTTTGGTACTAGAAACAGGCGAGAATAAAATCCTAGGCCCACTTCTGGCAGAGGAACCGGTTGTATGGCCCCTATTTGAAGTAGTAGAGAAATTTGTTTGCGAGCCTCTAGTCTTTGCTGAGGAGGAACATCCGGCATGCCTTTGAAAGGAGGCAAGGTATGGAAATAAAACTTGTAACCCTGGTGTATGATATCCAATACCCATTTGTCTTGGGTAACCAACATCCAATTTTCCTTGAAGAGTGCTAACCTTCCTCCCAAAGGTGCTGCCAGGCAAGAAGGATCTGGCAGCTGCAAAAGTAGGTCATTGAGCCTGTTTACGAAAGGACTGGCCCCTGCCCTCACCCGAAGATTGTGCAGGGGAACTCCTGTTCTAGGCCTGAAAGAACTCTGAGCTCTGCCCCTACCACGTCTAGATCTACCCCTAGACTGAGAATCATAAGAAGGATACGTCCACCCCTTAGCAGGCCAATTCCTACTAAACTTCGCAGGCTGAACTTGCAAAAAATCTTTAACAGTCTGCATAGACTTAGCCTTGTCTTCCAATTTCTTCAAGACTGACTCCACAGGTGAACCAAACAACACATCAGACTGCAAAGGAGCATCCAAAATCCTTGTCTTAACATGGTCAGATAAATTCTGATCCTTCAACCAGGCATGCCTGCGAAGAACTGAGCCAGTGGCAGCCACCCTAGACGAGGCCTGCACAGCATCAAAACCACACTGTAAAGAATGCTTACCCACCTGTTCAGAGACATGCACCAAATCTTGCAATTCTTTACACTCAATGCCTTCCGCCAGAGCATCCACCTTAGACTTCAACTGAGAAAGAAGAAAGTTTTGATATTTCAACATATGAAACTGGCAATTCAAAGCCCTCATAGCTAAGGTAGAAGATGTATAGACCTTTTTTCCCCATCTATCCAAAGCTCTGGCTTCTTTATCTAAAGGAACCGGATTTTTTACAATAGAGGCCTTGACACCCTTAGGTCCTTGACTAATAGTTTCTGGGTCCGCCCTAGGACTCTTATAAAGATATTTGTGAGCCTCAGGCACCCTGTAATACCTATCCGGCTTAACAGGAGCAGGCGGCAGAGAATCAGGATTAAGTGAAGCCTCTGCAAACACATCTTCCACAACATCCAGAACAGGGGGTATAGCCAAAGGCCTATGCTGGGGTAACAACAAAAACTCCCTAAGCCTTTTCCTAGAATCAGAGAAGTCCTGACCTTCCCACTTAAAATGTTCCCTCATAGAATGAAGAGTCTCTGAAAAAGAAAAATCCTCTGGAGGAGAAGCAGAAGGAGTGGAATCATCTGCATCAGAATCAGAATAAGGAGAGTACTCCTGCAAGTCTTCAGCCGAAGACTCTGAAACATCCGAAGCCTGTTCAAAACTTCCCAACTCTGGCTCCACCCTAGGCCTCTTATCAGGAGGGGGCATAGAACCTCTAATCAGAGTAATCAAATCTTCTGCCATTTTAAGCATGTGCTTCTTAGGCACAGACCCTGCTGAACTAGGAGAGACCCCAACAGGAGCTAAACTGGCCTGCCTCTGGGAGAAGCCTTGGAAACAAGGAGGAGGCCTAACCACCCTAGGAAGGGAGGGGAGTACAGTAACTTGAGAAGCCCCTTCGGCCTGACCTGCCTCCTGAGAGACTACTTCCTGCAAAATCAAAGTCTCCCCCTGAGACTCCAGAGAAGTCTCCGTGGAACCACCGGTTCCACTGAAGCCACTAAGGAACTGTCGACCGGAACGAACGACTCATCTTGACTGGGTTTAACTGCTTTGTCTTTGTGCTTCTTTGCAGAAGCGGAGAATCGGCGGCATATTATAATTGCACCGCTTCCCAAAGACCAGCCTAGCACAATCTAACCTTCGCTAATAGTGCGTTATTGAACCTAGCACAAAAGCGACACCCAACAACGTCGTGCTCAGGCCCCAAACAAGGAATACACAAAGAATGATAATCCCTATGGTATCTGTTTCCCACAAGAAATACAGTTATTCACTTTTCTGACATCCGGTAAAATACTGAGGCAAGAAAAAACAAAATAATCCCCAACGGGTACTTAGCCAACTTGGATTCGGTCTGAAACTCCGAAAAAATTTCAGAACGCCACGGCACTTGCAACGCTGCTTCTGCATCGGACCATGCGGCAAAAAAGACTGAGGAAATGACGTCGGTCATGCGCTTTTGTACCCTGACGTCCTGATGTCAGTTTTAAGCGCCTTGACCGACGTCAGCCTAATACTTTGGTATTCGGGCCGACCGAGGACAGCGGACTACCCATATGTAAGGACTGCAGCAATGTGAGATGAAGAACATCGGGGTCGGACAAGGGTCCGATGACACTTGCCCCCTCGGAGCCGATGAGGGAGTCCCGGGCACCCGGATCCCTCCAAGGATGGAACCAAGGAAGAGATCGGAGCCGACGAGGGAGCCGAAAGGTGTGGTATCGGCTCCGACGTTCCAGCGGTCCCGACCCCTACGATCTCTGGCTCCAAGCTCAGAGGAAGAGTCGGAGGAGGAATCGAAGAGGAACTAGGGATAGCCACTGTCTGATGAGAAGGGCTATGCAACATTTGGGCCAGCGCCTGCGACTTAAGGAGTCTGCTAACCACCCTCTCGAGGTCATGATCTGACAGCCTGGAAGACAGAGAGGAATGGGACCTATGACTCCGCTCCGATAACAAGGGAGACTTCGGAGCCGAGTGGACCAACTCTAAGGAAGGAGCCCTGGAGCGCTTTCGGCTAGAAGAAGGCTCCGACAGTAGGGTCGGAGCCGACTGAGGCCTCGAATCATCGGTTCCGGCCGGAACCGATGCAGTAGTAGTGGCAGCACCGCTCAGCGACAGCTCCGAACATGGAGCCGACGGTTTGGCGGGCTTAGCAGGTTTACCTGATGAAGGCTTGGCCGGGGAACCTTCAGGCTTCAACAAGCCTCTCAAAATAAGTTTATTTCTGCGTTCCTGCAGGACTCTTGGACTGAAGGCATGGCAGACGGAACAAGAGTCCTGCAGGTGCAGAGGGTCTAGGCAATACACACAAGAAGCATGACCGTCTGTCAGAGACATCTTCTGACAGCACGAGTCACACTTCTTGAAGCCCGAGACCTTGGTGTCTTTAGACATCCTGAAACAAGGATGTCAAGGCAGACAGAAAAAAATTTTAATAGTCTAGTCACAAGCACAACACAACAAACACACACACCAAAAAACTTGTAACAGACTAAAATTACAACAACTTTAAATCTAGGCGCACACACAAAAAAAACTCCACACAAGTATTATAATAAAACAACTTTAGCCAAAGGTCTAACTATTCAGAAGAACCAGAGAGACCCGGGCGATAACTGGGGGGGGGGGGACCCAGAAAGAGACTACCTAAGAGGGGATCCTAAAAGGGGAACTATAGGGTACTACTAGTTATAATTATCGCTAAAGGTAAGGACCAAAAAACTAACTAGAAATATAAAAAGATCAATACAACCTGGAGCCAGCAAAAAAACGCAACCTCGCAGCTGAAGCGGCAAATGAGATCTGGGTAGTTGGCGCCTAGCATTGTGGGATACAGGGTAGCTTCAAGCCGGTAAAATTAGCTCTCGAGCTTTAGTAAAGGCCGAGTCTCGGCTCCGAACCCATCCAGCAAGAATGAAGGCGAGATTGACAACTTAACATTGATGTTTATAAAAAGGCAGGATTTGAATGAATTATGTAAATGTTTGACTGACAATGACTGGGTAGATTATAAGTGATGTATGTTTGCAACTAAAATTGTGTCATTATGGTTTATGATGTAAAATGCATGCAACTGGAAGTATGTCATTATGGTTTGTTTTCATTTATATATAAATGTATGATTGCGTATGTCATATATAATAATTTAATAAAGATGTTTCTTGTTAAAGTATGGCAGATCCAAAGAAAGAGTGCCCAACTTATAGTGAGACACAACAGTATGTCCCGTTGTCCACATGGCCGAGGTACAACTGTCATTAATGGATAATCCTCTGTTAAAGGCTGCAGAGGTAGAGACTGCTCTGGTTGTATGTTCTTTTGGTTTACCTAGTAAGGGTAAATTCTTATTATATACAAAAGAAATGCAATCTGAGAGCCATATGAATAAAGTCACTTTAGAAACTGCTTTCCCTAACTTTGGTTTGGAAAAAGAAATGAACAACTAATCATCCTTTCCAAAATTGTTTATCCTGTAGATATAGAATCTGAGTTGTCATTGAATATCTAACAAGTGTATTAAGTTCATAGGTTCATAGGTTCATACTAGGCTATCTGCCCTAGGCCATTTATAAGCCTAGCCAGAATGTGTTTGGCTTTCGCCACCCATTTTAAATTTATTTTGCTATGCCCTTTTTCGAGGTTAGTATACTGTGCCTCTGTCTAACAGTGACACAGAAGTGATACCCGGGGTAAACCTATGATCTCCCATCCACTCATCAAGATTCCTCTTGAAGAGAGTCAATGAGGGACTCTGCCTAACCTGGACTGGGATTTTATTCCAGAGTGAAGGGAGCCTCTGGGTTATGAATCTGTCCCTCCAGCATGTCCTATTTATTTCAGTGCTGAGGTTCAAGTCTCTCGAGCGCGTAGCTCGATGGGATTTGGATTTTCTGAGGTGCAGCATGTCCATTAATTCTGGGTTGGACATGGCTTTATACGTCAGGCACAGATCACCTCTGAACAGGCAGTATGCCACTGAGTAGAGCTGGAGTTTCTTTAACTGGGCAGCATATGGTATCTGTTTGAGCCCTTTGATCCTCTTGGTGAGGTACTTTTGGGGTCTTTCCAGTTGCTGCAGGTGTCTGGTAAGGTACATCCCAAAAGGGGCATTGTACTCAATTATGGGCCTGATGAGGGATGGGTAAAGAGGCACGATGACCTCCCCTGATCTAGATGTGAATCCCTTCATGATTAGGTGGGCTATACAAAATGTTTTTCTAACCACTTTGGCCACGTGGTTGTCAAATGAGAGATTGCTATCAACTTGGGTCCCCAGGTCCCTAATTACTTCTTCTGTACTTAATGGATTACTACCTATGTGGTAATTTGTGGGCACTTTGTTTTTGCCAAAGGGGATGACTATAAACTTTTTGGCATTTAGCTTGAGGCCATGGCTCTGGCACCAGTTGTCTGTTTCTATGAGGCCCTTTTGGAGGATGCTTGTGTTGGCTGGAGAGTCGATTATGGCGCCCAGTTTGCAGTCATCTGCGAACTTGGTCAGCCACAGTCCTTCTGTGTTGGCCTGTACCACAGAGAAATATATACCGAACAAGAGAGGTCCCAGGACTGAGCCTTGTGGGACACCACTTGTAACTGGTTTAGAGTCTGACATGGCTCCAGCAATTCTAACCATGTGGGTTCTGTCCTTGAGCCACTTTGCAATCCATCTAGTGACATAGGGGTTTATATTTAAGCTGGTGAGCTTATCTATAATGCCCGAGTGGGGTACTGTAGCGAAGGCTTTTGCGAGGTTCAGGTAGACTGTGTGGACCACCTTCCCCTCGTCAATGGCCTTGGTGACTATTTCAAAGAAATCAACCAGGTTTAAGAGGCAGGATCTGCCCTTAACAAAGCCGAAATGGGTAGGATCCAGTGTCTGTAGGTCCCCAATATCTTTATTTATGAGGTCCATGATGATCCTTTCCATAGCTTTGCAGACCAAGCTAGCCAGGCTTATGGGGCGATAGTTTCCAGGATTCGTTGAGGCACCACCTTTATGGAGAGGGACCACTGTTGCTGTATGCCACTCTTTGGGCACATATCCTGTAGTAAGGCTGAGATTGAAATAGAAGTTATGTTCTTACCATAACGTTCCATGTTAGTTGTCTTCTTCTCGCCTTCTTCTTGCTGGATGGGTTCGGAGCCGACCTCGGCTCCGACTCGGCCACTCTAAAAACTCGAGAGTTGGTTCCACCGGCTCGAGGCTCCCCTTATATCCCACAATGCTAGGCGTGAGTTACCTCAGATCTCGTTTGTAAGCTAGGCCCAGCTTATAATAGTAACAGAATAACTATAAACAAAGTCCACCTCTATAAACCAGGGAGAAGAGAAGGGTGACCTACATCCTGATCCAGGAAAATATGCACAGCAGCATATACCTAAAGTAAAGAGGTGGTAGAAAGAAAGGTCACAATCAAAACTCCTCTAGGTCTGTCCAGGCCAGGGGGAAGGAGGGTGGGGCGAAGAAGAAGGCGAGAAGAAGACAAGTAACATGGAACGTTATGGTAAGAACATAACTTCTATATGTTAAGTTGTCTATCTCGCCTTCATTCTTGCTGGATGCTTGTCCCGGGTGGCCTAACGGAACAGACTCTTGAGAACAGTGGAACCAAAGTTAGCTCTATGCCTAGAAGCTAAATCCAACTTATAATGAGAAATGAAAGTGTGAGGAGTAGCCCAAGTAGCCGCTGCACAAATGGTGTCAATAGGCAGTCTGTCTTGGAAGGCTATAGAAGTAGCCAAAGCTCTGGTAGAATGGGCTTTAGGTTTGTTAGGCAGCTTTTGGTGTCTAATTTCATAAACAAGGGAAATCAGAGATGTTAGCCATCTAGATAATGATACCTTTGAAACTGAAAGTCCCTTTCTGCCTTCTGCATAAGAGACAAACAGCTGGTCAGATTTTCTGAATTGTTTGGTTCTATCTAAATAGTACCTTAACTGACGATGAACATCTAGCCAATGCAATTTTTGCTCAGACCTGTTAGAATATTCTGGAAAAAACACAGGGAGGTCAATGCTTTGATTTAGGTTAGACGCCAAGGCTATCTTAGGTAAAAAAGACGGGTTGGTTCGTAAAGATACCCTGTCCCTATGGAACAACAGATAAGGAGGTCGACAGCTGAGTGCATGAAGTTCTGAAACTCTTCTAGCTGAAGTAATAGCTACCAGAAAGAGTGTCTTCCATGATAGCAATTTTAAAGAACAGGAGGCTGCAGGTTCGAAAGGGGAAAGAATCAAAGAACTAAGAACTAAATTTAGGTCCCAAGGAGGAGGAGGATTTCTTATAGGAGGTCTGAGTAGAAAAACTCCCTTCAAAAAGGCTTTGCAAAGCTTGTGGGACATTATGGCAGACTCTGAAATGCCCACATGAAAGTTAGAAATAGCTGCCAATTGAACTTTAAGAGTAGAAGGAGATGAACCTGCATGGAAGAGTTCAGCTAGAAAATCAAGGACCATTTGGATGGAAGCAGTGAAAGGATCTATGTCCCTTCCTTGAGCCCAATAGGCGAAACGTTTCCACTTACTCAAATAAATCTTTCGAGTGGAAGATTTATGGGAAGCTATCAAAATATCTCGGACAGAATGAGATATTTGAGGAAGCCTGGCTAAGGTTGGAATTGGAGGAACCAAGCAGTGAGGTTCAGAGAGGGAAGGGAGCGATGAAACTGACCCGACTGATGGATCAAAAGATCTGGAACTAGGTCCAGATGCCAAGGTCGCTCCAACAGAAAATGATGTAGAAAGAGGAACCAAACCTGTCGAGGCCAGTAAGGAGCAATGAGGATCAACGAGGCCTTCTGAGCGATAGCTTTCTGTATCACTTGAGAGATTAGTGGGAAGGAGGAAATGCATACAGAAGTCCCGGGCCAAACTTGGACTAGAGTGTCTCTGCTGGGCTGGCCTGGTAAAGGGAATAGGGTGAAATAATCTCTGCACTTGCTGTTTTGGGGAGTAGCAAAAAGGTCGCAGCAAGGCTGACCCCACTTGAGAAAAATTTCTCTCACAACAGAGTCTTTCAGAGACCACTCGTGAGGCATGAGGATAGCTCTGCTCAACTTGTCCGCGATTTGATTGGACTTCCCGGGGATGTGTGTTGCTATCAGAAACCGCTGAGAAGAAATCGCCCATTGCCACAGTCTGAGTGCTTCTCGACACAGGGGATAGGACCTGGTTCCGCCTTGTTTGTTGATATACCACACTACAGACATATTGTCCGTCTGGATTGCTATCGCTCCCAAAGGAAGAGAGTCTTGAAGGGCTTGCAACGCTAAAAGCACTGCTCTCATCTCTAGAACATTTATGTGCAAGTGGCATTCGTCTGGTTGCCATGTGCCCTGGACAGTTCTGCCCTGATAATGCCCCCACCCGATCAGGGAGGCGTCCGTTGTCAGAGTAGCAACCGGAGGGGAAGGGACAAAGGGTCTTCCCAATAAGGGCTGAGGGGAAGACATCCACCACAGAAGATGATTTCTGCATGTTTGCGTAATCATAATGGTGTGGGACATCGGAAGTTGCTGGTATGACCATTGCGTGAAGAGCATCCATTGAAGGATTCTCATGTGGAATCTGGCTAATGGAAGCAGAGGTATGGCAGCCGCCATAATCCCCAACACTTTCAGAACTAACCTGGCTTTGATTCTGTTGCTGCTGAAGAGGAGCGAGACCAGTTTGTGTATGTCTGTTATTCTCTGATCTGTTAGTCTCAAGAGACATGGTGACCGTGTCTAGATTTGTGCCTATGTAGGTAATAGTACAAGGCGACAAAACAGACTTTTCGCAATTTATTGAAATGCCTAATTTTTGACAAATGCGAAAGGTGTAGTCCCTGGCCAATAGAAGAAGATGCTTGGTGGGAGCTGTGAGGAGCCAGTCATCCAAATATGGAAACACCTGGAATCCTTGACGTCTCAGGTGAGAAGCTACCACTGCCATGCATTTGGTAAACACCCGGGGGGGCAGTGGGGAGACTAAAGGGCAGGGCCCTGAATTGAAAATGACTGGTTCCCAGCCTGAAGCGGAGGAATCTTCTGGAGCGTCTGTTCATTTTTATGTGATAGTACGCATCCTGAAGGTCTATAGAGCACATCCAGTTTCCCTTTCCCAATAGGGGAAGGATGGACTGCAGCGTGACCATCCGAAATCTTGTTTTCTTGACTGACTTGTTCAAGATACTGAGATCCAAAATTGGTCTCCAGTCCCCTGTTTTCTTTGGAACTAAAAGAACCTGGAGTAGATTCCGGATCCTTGCTGGTCTGCTGGAACTGGCTGAATTGCTCTTTTTGCAAGCAGCTTTGAAATTTCCAAAGCTGCAAGATCCCTTTGAGCGGGTGGAACATCTGGAAGGGATTTTTTTGATTGGTTTGGAATGCGAACGAAGGGAATGGAATAGCTTCGGAAATGATGGACTGTACCCATTTGTCTTGAGTCAGGGATAGCCAGGCTTCTGGGTACAGTGACAATCTTCCCCCGACTGCCTCCGAAGGTGGGCAGTCGGGCAACACCTCAGGGATGCTGAAAGGGCTTATCAGAGAAGGCTTCTCGATTGCCCTGGTTCTGGACCCCTGCCTCTAGGGCGGCGTCTACCATTGTTGTTCCCCCTCTGCCTCTGGCGGGAACCGACTCTGTGCGTCAGGCGAAGTCCCTTGAGATTGTTTATGGAACCACATTTTCCCACTTTTCTGGCCTTTGGGGTAAGGCCTAGAAGGAGTAGAAAAACGGACTCAGACGGCAGAAAGAGTCTTGCCATCTGTCTCGCACCTAGTCAAGGTTTCTTTCACTTGAGGACCAAAAGAGATGATCCATCAAACGGGGAATTAGTGAATGATGTTTTAAAGGGGTCCGCAAAGTTGCATAGCCGCATCCAGGCATGCCTGCGTAAGGCCACACCTGTCCCTGCGGCCCTGCTCGCTCCATCAGCCGCATAAGAGAGGAGGCGCATGGAGGAGTTAGCTATGGAGTTCAGGGTAGCCAGCTGAGTGTTCATCTTGTCTTGAAAACCCGCAGCCGTAGGATCCTTCAACATGTCACTCGCTTCTTTGATCAAGTCTCTTTGAAGACGAGTAAAATGGCATAGGTAGTTCAGCTTAACGCATAGCAAAGGTCGCTGACGAGAACATCCGCTTCCGTACCTGTCCATAGACCTAGATTCTTTGTTAGGGGATGAACAGGCACTGAAGGATCAGCTAGTTCCTTCTTGGTGGCAGCAGCTACCACCATAGCATCCACAGAAACACCTTTTGTGAGAAATTGCTTGTCAGTTGGTGCTGTTATAAATTTGGAAGGTCTCCTGGGGTAGGGTCCACTGAATCAGGAGCCGTCCAGGCTTTCTTTGCCACCACCTGCATGAGGGGATCAAAGGGGGGGGACACCCAGGAGGTGGAAGGGCGACAGCCAAACGCCTCAAGATACACAGATTCATCCTCCGAAGGGTTAAGGGCTGGCCAATTTCCCCTCTGTTTCAGGATCTCTAGAATGTCCGCAAAGGAGACATCTTCAGAAGGGGAACGGGGAACCCTCGAATCCTCTAAATCTGTGTCAGAGGTGACAGACTCAGGTGAGTCTATGTGCTTCCTCTTACACTTTCTCTTCCTAGGGGCTCCCCTGCCAATTCAGGGGAGGCCTCGAAGAGGATGAGATCCCCACAGGGGATTCTTGAGGAGCTGGCTCTCTGCGGTCTGGGATGAGGGAGTGAGTCGACATAACCAAAGGCACCAAGAGGGAGGGGCGGACGGAGCCGACTGTGGAGTCGAACAAGGTTCCAACACACTCCGCATGACCTCGACGCACCCTGTCCGGCAGAGCCAGAGGTCCCCGCCCGAGAAGCTGAGAACCTCCCTCGGCACTGACAGAGATGGCTCGAGGCCGATGTCGGAGCCGAACTCACCAGCCGAAGCACCGAGAGGAGAGGGGTCGGACAAGGGTCCGATGCCACTCACCCCTCGAGCTGACGAGGGAAGCCGGCGCCGAGATTCTTCAAAGAAGAAATCGGAGCCGACGGAGCCGAAGACAATTGTATCGGCTCCGACGCTACCACAGTCTCGGTCCCGAGGCGCCCGGCTCGAGCTCAAAGGAGTCGGAGGAGGAATATTTATTGGAACAAGTTGAGGCATCGACTGATGAGTCGGACTCTGGAGCATTTGGGCCAGTGCCTCGGACTTCAAAAGTCTACTCACTACCCTCTGGAGGTCTTGATCTGAGAGCCTCGATGACCTGGAGGAGTGAGATCTGTGGCTCCGTTCAGACAGCAGGGGAGACGCTGGAGCCGAATGAACGGAGCCAAGGGACGGTGACCTCGATCTCTTTCTAGATGTCGGTTCCGATGGTCTGATCGAGCCGACTCAGGAATCTCTAATGCCTCGGCTCGCCGAGCCGAGGAAACCACAGATACTGCAGTCAAAGACTCATCGGCTCCAGCCGAGCGGATGAAGCAGTAGGCTTGAAGCCTTAGGCCTCGACTCGGATGCTGGAGCCGAGGTCTGGGAAGCCTTAGAAGGTTTCCCGATGACACAGAAAGGGAACCTTCAGGCTTAATCAAACCCCTCAAAATGAGTTTATTTTTTCTCCTGCAGGACTCTAGGGCTGAAGCCATGGCATACAGCACAAGAGTCCTGCAGGTGTAAAGGTCCCAGGCAATACACACAAGAAGTGTGACCGTCTGTCAGAGACATTTTCTGACAGCACGAGTCACACTTCTTGAAGCCTGAGACCTTTGTATCCTTGGACATACTCAAGGAACCGAAGTGTAATCACACACAGAAAACACACACACACAGATTACACTGATAGGGGTTCAAAGGGAATTATTTAAACTAAAGGTAAGTTAAGTTAAAACTCCCTAATCAAACACATACACACCCTAAGGATAGGGAAGGAAGGGCCCGAAGGCCTTAGGGAAAGAACTATAAGTTCTTTAGAAAAAAAGGGGGCTGGATAAAAGGTAGAAGGGATAATATCCACTACACTAAGAGGAAAGAAAAATACACTAAGCTAGCTTAAGTCTAAAGAATTTAAACTAGTCTAACTTTCACTAACCTGGAGCCAGTAGAAAACACACCTCGATCGCTGTAGCGGCAAACGAGATCTGAGGTAACTCACACCTAGCATTGTGGGATATAAGGGGAGCCTCGAGCCGGTGGAACCAACTCTCGAGTTTTTAGAGTGGCCGAGTCGGAGCCGAGGTCGGCTCCGAACCCATCCAGCAAGAATGAAGGCGAGATAGACAACTTAACATCAGTAGTTTTATGTTTGGGTTTAGCTCTTCTTGGAGTTCATGTAGGACGCAGCCCGGGACACCGTCTGGTCCCATTGATGCTGTGTTTTTTGTTTTGGAGAGGGCGGCTCTTACCTGAGCATCTGAGATGTCAGGGGGGCAGCACTCTGCTGGGATAGATATTTGCCCTTTTGGTGGGGAGGGGGGGAGAAGTATGCGCTGAACCTGTCAGCTACGATGTTGGCAATGTCTGTGGGTTCGGTGTATTTTTTGTCATTTTGGACTAATTCTGAGCATATCTGGGAATTACCACTCAGGTTCCTAACATAACTAAAGAAAGCCTTAAAAGTATTCTCTTTTGTTTAAGTACCTTAGAAAAATGACAGGTAAATGTAGTGATTGACTTAAATTAGACTTGGATGCCACCTTAGGAATAAAGGACACTTTAGTACTATGGGAAGCTAGCTCTGTGAATACTAGATAAGGGAGCTTGTAATTCTGAAATTCATTGGACTAATGTTGCTGCCACTAAGAAAATTGTTTTTCATGTAAGAAATGTTAGAACTGCAGTGGTAGTGGGCTCAAAAGGAGGGTGAGTTAGAGCTTGAAGCATAATGGTGATCTCCCACAGAGGTGCTGGGTCACTAATGGGAGGTCTCAGTAGAAAAGCACCTTTGAGGAAGACTTCTGAAATTTTTAAAGGACTATTGGCATACCTTTATGTCCAAAATGTTGTTGTTGAGTCTTTTGGCTTTTCCCGGTTAGGGGTCGCCACAGTGGAACGCCGGTCCGCTAATGATTGGTAGTTGATTTTTACGTGCCGAGTTACCAGCCCTGACGCACAACCTTCAATGAAGGTACGCCCATTCATGCATGTCTCCATGCAGAGGATGCTCTAGCTGAGAATCGAACCGGACAGCGTCTTACTGTGAGGCGACAACGCTGAAAACTGGAAATCACAGCCAACTCTACCTTGGTGTTAGCAAAGCTAGAACCTTTGTCAAAGATATCAGATAAAACATCCAAATATGGAAGGAACTGATGCTGAAAGGATACAGGCCTTTGCAGTAGGCCTGTTTCCTATGGTATATTTCCTAGTTAATGGTTTCTGTGAAGTAGGGAAAATGCTGATTACTGCAGGAGAAACTCTGGCATCTCTGGCTATGGTTAAAATTGAAAGAACCATGAGGTTAACTTCATGGACTTCTGGTCAACGCTCCAATATCCATGGAGGATGTACTAGCAGAGGCCACAGGTAGGGGGAACCATGTCTCTCGGGGCCAAAAGTGGGGCAAGGAGGACAACCTTATCCTAGCACTGTCTTGCTTTCAGTATGAATTTGTTTATTAGGGATAAATGAGGGAAGACATACAGGAGACCAGAGGCAAACTGTGGACCAAAGCATCCCTCTGTGACTGTCCCTGTGGAGGGATCAGGGTAAAATACCTGCTGCTCTTGTTGCTGAGATAGGAGGCAAAAAGGATGCAGCAATGTTGTCCCCAGTGACTGAAAATTGCTTATGTCACTGTAGATTTGAGGGACCACTCAAAGTATCAACACTGTCCTGCTCAACTTGTCCTTGAGTACACTGTAGGACCCTAGGATGTGCATTGCTATCAGAAAGCACTGTGAAGACATTGCCCACTGCCACACCCACATGGCCTCTCAGCACAGAGGATAAGATCGGGTTCCATTTTGTTTGCTGATGTACTAAACAAACAGTCATGCTGTCCGTATTTATGGAGACCACAACTTTGGGGAATAGGTTCTGAAATGCTTGCAATGATAGAAGGACTGCTCTCGGCTCCAAAATGTTGATGCGAAGGTTAGCCTCTATTGATGACCATGCACCTTCGACTATTCTCCCTTCAAAATTATCCCCACCCCCACCCAAGAAGGGATGGTACTATGATCACTGCTACAAACGACACTCAGACACAGACATGGAGGTTATCCACCAAGTGATTTGTTTTTTTGCAGACCTGCATAGCTTGAATTTTTGAATGCAGAGGATGAATGGATTGAGACCATTATATTTACCCTCATGTAATATCCGGCAAAGGGAATCATTAGAACTGTAGACACCATGAGACCCAAGAGTCATAGGATTAACCTCACTATTGGTGCTGGGTGATGTAGAACTTAAAGAGCTGTAAGATGAAGAGATGGAACCCTGGACTGGGGAAGGCTGACCACTTGAAGTTTGGTAGCTAGGTAGTATTCTATGAATTCTATACTCTCTTGGATTCCGCTGATATTTTGTCAGGTTTACGGATATCCCTAAATTCAGAAGCAGCTCGAGTACCTTGTCCTGGCATGCGAGTAGGAGATGCTCGGTGGGGGTAATGAGGAGACAACTGTAGAGGTATGGGATTATTGGATCCCCAATAGATGCAGATGTGCAGCTACTACTGCCATGATCTTAGTGAACACCCTAGGGGGTGTGATGAAACAGAAGGGCAGCGTTCTTAACTGGAAGTGATTGGGTCCCAGCCAGAAGCAGAGAAATCTCCTGAATCAGTTCACTGTTTTCATGTGATGGTAGGGGTTCTGGAGATCTATATAGCACATCTAATCATCCTTCCTCAAAAGAGGTAGAGTTGACTGAACTGTGAACATCCGGATCTTTGTCTGTCTTATGAACTAATAAAGGTGACCGAGATCCAAAACGGGTTTGAGGTCCCCAGTCTTCTTTGGTAGTAAAAAGAACTTGGAAAAGACTCCAGAATATAACCAGTTGTGGGGTTAGACTACTCTTTTCTAGCAGCTTTGAAATTTCTTTGGCTAAGTCCCACTGATTGGGTGGAACATTGGAGACTTTCTTCTTTTTCTGGAGTGGGAGGGAAAAAGGAATTAAATAGCCTCTGGATATTGTTCTTAGCACCCATGAATCTGATGCTATCGTGTGTGAAGCTTGAGGATGCAGAGACAGATACCCCCCAAATACCTCCAAGTGCAGCAGTCTGGCAACCATTCAAGGAGCACTGAAAAGCTTTCTCAGATAATGGACCACAAAAGCCTTGATTATGCAGTCCGCATCTGCCTCTTGGGCGTTGTCCATTAAAATTGCCTCCCCCCTCTGCCACAGAGAGGTCTATCACCTTTGGAGTCATGGAAAGTACTCTGTAATTTCTGAAACCACATCTTCTTCCCCAGTCTCTGGTTCCTACAGAATCCTCTTTAAGGGGTGGAAAAGCATACTCCCACTGCAGAGAGCCTTGCCATCTTTTTGGCTCTTGGTGAATATATCCTTGACTTTCAGTCCAAACAAGGTGGAACCATCATTAGGGGCATTAATAAAGGATGACTTAAAGCTTTCAGCAAAGTCACAAAGTCTCATCCAGGCATGGTGACGCATGGTAATGCCATTGTCTGCTGCACTGGCTGTACCATCAAGCTGTGTTAGAGAGCAGAAGCATGGTCACATTAGAGGAGGACTGAAGAGTGGAAAGTTGGGAGTCCACCATCTATAGGCAACACTTCTGAGAAAGACTTTGTGATCTTTGTGGTCAAGTCTCTCTAGAATCTTGTTAAATGAGCTGTGTAGTTCAGATATCCAAGTGTAAAAATCGCTGATGCAAAGGCCCCACTTTCCAAATCTGTCCATCATCCGGGTTTCCCTATTAGGAGAATAAACAGAGGAGCTTTAGTCCAATAGCTCTTTCCTGATGGCTGCTGCCACCACCACAGCATCTACTGGTGGACCCATCCTCCAGAGCTTCTTGTCTGTTGGTACAGATAATATTCAATCAATTTTCTTAGGGATGAGCACCACCACATCAGAGTTCTTCCATGTCTGTTGAGCCATAAGATCGATAAGTGGGTCAAATAGGAGGTACCACCCAAGATGATGCTGGTCTGGAACCAAAGGCATCCAAGAATACTGACTCATCTGGTGAAGTGTCTTGGGACAACCAACCCACTCTCTGTTTCATTAATTTGAGAATATCACTGAATGTAACATTTTCAGAGAGGGAGCGAGGGGGAACCCTCTCATTCCTCTAAGTCAGTATCTTCAGTGAAAGACTCCGGAAAATAGTCTAGGTGCTTCCGCTTGCATGTCTGTTTTTTTGGGAGTACCTTCTGAGGGGGCAGCAGAACAAACAGAATCAGATGGGGAGTTAACAATACAAACTTCCTCAGAAACCCCTGGTAACAGCTGTCCCTGTCTGACATGAATGGGGTTTGAGTGGAACCAAAATGGTTGAAGCTACCTTGTGTTTGGTTTTTACCAAAACCCTTTCAAAAGCCACAAAGGCCAAAGTCACAATCAGAATTGATGGCTTTTTCCATTCTGAAGAGAAGGAAACCACTGCACCAATTAGCCCCAACCCCAAAGCTGATATCGGGTCCGAGCTGTCTAGAGACCAAGCCCCGAGTGGGACAGACAACTCTGAGAATCTGTGTCAATTCACCCCCCCCCCCCCATGGAACTCGGCTCTGAGTCTCATATTTATGCAAAAGAATCAAAGTTGAGAAAGAGACAAGACGGTGAAGACGTAAGCAGCTCCAGTACCAACAAAGCAGCTTCGGTTTTCAGTTCCAGATGGATGCAATAACATCAAACTCGAAGGGCAAATTGGTATTGATTCTTGTAAGGAATGGTAAGTTGACCAGGGCTCGGTACCTTACCAGGGGACAATACTGGGATAATCCCAAGCTGTATTTTGTGTTCGCAAGAACTTCATCATCCTATTTACCTAGAGTTCCGTGAGGCTTCTACACAATCGATGATGCTGCTGTAGGTGGCTGAAAATATCTCCTTTCCTGCAAGATCAGTGACTGCAGTCTGGAACTCAACGGTCCCAATAAGTAACTGGTATATGGAGAAGGGGACTGAGCTTGAGTAGGTGTTGGATCTGACCTTCTGGGAAGCTTGGGATTAGCATGTAGAGCTTGTTGGCTCTAAAGACCTTTTCTTGGATGTCTTAGAGGGAGACTTGCTCAATTCCTTTTCTCTCTCTACTTCTTTATCTTCTTTTTCTTTACCTTGACCTTTCAACTTGGACTTTTCTCATTCAGAAGGGGAATAAGGTGCAAGGGTAGCTCCTGACTGTGTTGGAAGGAGACCCTTTAAAACAAGCTTGCCTCTTCTGGTCAGGAGAGACCTAGCACTAAATGAAAGCACAAGACTGGCATTCTATATCAAGGTGCATGGCACCAAGACAACAGACACATTTTGAGTGTGGATCCTGCAGAAGTCTGTGCCCACAGTCTGAGCACTTTTTAAAGTCTGTTGACTCAGACATCCTGAAAGATAACTGGCAAGAACAAAAAAGAGTGAACAACTAGCTGAAAGCTCAAGACTCTATAACCTTTTTAAAAAAATATAAATGTATTCAAAAAAGAAGCTTAAGAGCTTAACTTTTAAGCTAAGCTACTCTAAAATTCTATAACTAATTATATAAATCCATACCCACAATAAGAAAATAAGGTCATCTGCGTACTGTATAATAGATGCTTGTGTGGTGGCAGTATGTAGGTTGTTAGTGAAAGTGAGAATAGCAGCAGGCCAATGACAGACCCTTGGGGAACTCCGAGAGTAACTTGGAGGCGAGGTGACAGGTTATCCTCCCAGATTACTGATTGCTGGCGTCCGTGCAGATAGCTGTGGAACCAGTTGCAGGCTGATTGTAAGGAGAGGTTGGGGACAGTACAGAGTAGTAGCTCTTGAGATACCATGTCAAAGGCCTTTGAAAGATCTAGAAATACGGCAGTAGAGAAGAGGCCATTGTTTTTGTGATGAAGCATAGTGTTGGTGAAGGAGAGCAAAGCGGAGGTAGTGCTGTGATATGGCCTGAAACCATGTTGGGTTTTGGAGAAAAGATTATTAGCTAGGAGGTAGTTGGAGACCTGGGTGTTGTTACATTTTTCAAGTATCTTGGAGAGGGGAGATGATAACAATGGAGCAGTAAATGGAGGGGTCGGTGGAGGGGGTGCCTTTGTGGAGTGGTAGGCTAGTGTATCAGCTGCAATTTTCAAGTATTCAGAGGGGAGGTTATCAGCTGCAAGTTTGGTGGGTTTAAGTTTTGACAATAGTCTTTTTATGTTGGAGGTAGGTACTGAGGTGAAGAAGAAAAGAGGAGTGGGGGGTTTAGGGTTAGGTGTTGGGGGGCTGTTGTAGGGAAGTGTTTGTTTAGAGATGTTATAGTTTCAGTGAAGTGTTTGTTGAAGGACTCAGCAATACTGCTGGAGAAGGGGGGAATGGATGGCTGGGGGGTAATCAACCTTCCCTGGGTGGAGGATAGTGTTAATAGTGGACCAGAATTTCTTAGGGTTGTGGTTGGTAGTGTTTAGGGTGGATTTATAGTAGAGGGATTTGTCTAATTTTATATGCTTTTTTGGCTTTATTGTGCAGTTCAAGGAATGGTTGCCTATCTGAGTTATTTTTTGTTAGTCGCCAGTGCTCCCAGGCCTTATCTCTGGATTTCGTTAGGGTTCTGGTGGTCTTTTGTAACCATGGGGCATGCCTTGATCCGACTTTGGCATTTCTTACAGGAGCATGGGTGTTTGGGATGGAGAGGAAGGCACTGTTGAAGAAGTGGACAGCCTCATCTAGGATGAGGTATTTTAGTGGTGACCAGTTAATTTTTTGCAGGGAGGAGATGAAAAAGTTGGGGTTGAAGTTGGAATTGTTCCGTATTTGCCTGTGGATAATGGGATTGAGACTGTGTGTGTGGTGCCGAATTAGCAAAGTGGGGGAGTGGTCACTAAGACTGTCAGGTAAGCAGCCTGCTAGGTAAGAGTGAGGGGCTTTATTGACTAGGATCCAGTCAAGTAAGGTATGATTGTTAGGGTTTTTGTTGATTCAGGTAGGGGATTGGATGAGTTGAGTGAACCCATGGAGATTAAGGTGAATGGTCGGGAGATTATTACAGGATAGCCAGTTGATGTTAAAGTCGCTGAGAATGATGGTTTCCTGGGTAGAGCTAGAGAAGCCCAGCTCAGGAGATTTTCTAGGGGTAATATCCAGCTACCTGTAAGCTTGTGTTAGTGGGTACTCAGAGAACAACTGAGGCAAAAGTTGCCTTTAGTGGCAAGAAACCAAGGAAACACAGCTAACAAGTTGCCAGAACATCAGACAAAAGGAAATGTAAGAAACTAACACCACACATAAGTGTGACCAGATGGAACAAACCAGGTGAGCGCAACGGAAAATATTCCCACTATTGAAAAACAGTCTGCTATTAAAGGAAAGATTGGAAATTGTTCAATAGAGAATGACACAGAATGAAGGAAACTCCACAACAATAAAACTATACTGAGTGAATATTGTGAAAAAGTGAAGCTGTAGGAATGAAGCAGGAGAAAAGAAACATTGTGTAAAATCTTACCATAACCATAAATGTCAATCTCTTCCATGTTGTTGTATTCTACATATGGGTTTACTCCTCTTGTCTCGCATACATACAGCCAGTATACAAAACTTTTCAGTCCTTCTGAGGTACGTGGAACATCTGATGTGGCTGAGGAAAACATGGACCATAAAAATGACGTCTGCACGCACCAACCCTCAGAACTGAAAGCCCCAGTCAGAGCCAGTCCTAATAAGGGCAATGCCAGTTCAGTGCCACCCAGAAAGGGAAATGCAACCTAACAGGAGGGGATGGAGGGTGGGAAGGAATACTGCAACATGGAAGAGAAGGACATTTATGGTTATGGTAAGATTTTACACAACTTTTCTATGTCCTTCTATTTCAATGTCCAGTATTCTACATATGGGTGAGTGTCAAAGCTCACTGTGACTGGGGAGGTAGTCTACAAGCAGACTCAGGAATCCATGAAGGATAGCCCTGGCAAACCCTACCCTGGATCTAGAAATGCGGTCTAGTTTGTATTGTTTAGTGAAGGTGTGAACTGAAGACCAAGTAGCTGCCTCCAGAATAGTAGAGGTACCCAGGCCCTTAAAGAAGGCTCCTGAAGAGGCCATAGCTCTGGTGGAGTGTGCTTTAACTGCACCTTGCAGAGATTTACCATGGAGTTGTGGTCTGTTTGGACAATGCCTTACTCAGGGCTCTAGGGTGGAAGGACACTCAAAGCTGGTCAGCCTGTCTGATGGACTTGGTTTTATGCAGGTAAAATCTGAGTTGTAGGTGCACATCCAGGGAGTGCAGTACTCTCTTACTGTCCACCTGTGAGTTGGGGAAAAAGGCAGGTAGGTGTATGGCCTGGTTAAGGGACAGGTCATTCACCACCTTGGGCATGAAGCATGGATTAGTTCTAATGGTAACCCTACCCTTGTGGTAAACTTGAAAAGGAGGAATAGCCATAAGGGCTTGTAGCTCTGATACTCTTCTGGCTGAGGTCAAGGCCACTAGCAGTACAGTTTTCCATGTGCAATGTTTTAGAGAAGCTTTGTCTGCTGGCTCAAAGGGAGAAAGCGTAAGCTTTTCAAGCATGTAGTTAAGATCCCAAAGAGGAGGGGACGGTTTCCTGGGAGGTCTGAGGTGAAGTACCCCCTTAAGGAAGAGCTTAGAAGGAAGTCTGGATGCTAGCGGGGGATCCAGAGGAAGGCATGCTGAAATTACAGACAGATGAGCTTTGATGGAAGAATAAGCCAAACCAGTCTGCAGTAGCTCACACAGGTAAGACATGACTAGAGGGGACTTGCTAGAAAGTGGGTCCAGATGTCTTTTGTGACACCATAAAGTGAATCTTTTCCACTTAGAAAGGTAGGATTTTCTTGTATTTGGTTTCCTGGCCTCCAGCAGGACATTGAGCACATCCTTGTTGTAAAGGTGTCTGAAGGGGATCAGAACCCTATCAGCCACAAGGTGAGGTGCAGAAGTTGCCACTGTGGGTGAATCTGGGTTCCCTTGTGTGGTGTGAGAAGGACCTTACAAACTGGGTTTTAGCTGAACAGTTTCTTAGAAACTTTGGTATGGGGGAAACCAGCAAGTGTTTAAGGTCCTGCATTTCTTTACCTTTTTGCTACAGTGACTTGAAAAGGTCTGCTACTTTAGAGCCAAACAATGCTGTATTGTCCAGGGGTGCATCAATAAGCTTTGCCCTAAAAGCATCAGGCAGGGGTTGGAAGTGAAGCCAAGAGTATCTATGTATGGCAGATGCTGATGCTGCTGACCTGGATGAAGATTCAGCAGCATCATAACTGCACTTTATACAGTGCCTGGTAAGTGAGGGCCAGGACAGAGGACAGTGCGGCTTTGGCAGAACAATCAGGGATATCCACCAGTTCTTTGGGGCCGATTCCAGGAGGGATAAAGCATACTTGGCCATGTGTGTCTGGTAGTTAGGATCCCCGAAGGACAAGGTAGCAGAGGTATAAATCTTCTTACCCAGATGTTCCATTGTTTTGCTGTCTTTGTCAGCAAGGAGAATGGTGGTAGTGGGTAAAACCTTAGAGGCCTTGTCCATAGAGCTAGAGATTGTGGCTGGGTCAGCAGGTGGGCACTTAAGCAGATGCTTGGCAGTGCCAGGCACCTTGTAAAGTCTGTCAGGTCTGCGTGCAGCAGGTGGTAGGGAATCTGGATTAAGTGATGCTGAGGTGAAGGCATCTAGAAAGGCAGGAAGGATAGGTGGAATAGCAGATGGGCTTGGGGAATCCATCTGAATGAGGTCATAGTATCCTTTTTGGACATCAGTCATTTCAGAGGATTCCCACTTGAAATGATCATTCATTATGGAGATAGTGTCCCCAAAGGTCAAGTCCTCAACTGGGGAGTCAGGATCGACTGATTCTTCCTCTGGGGAGCCATACCCCAAGGGGCTAGAAATCTGGGAAGTGTAAGATAGAGAGTCCTCAGAGGAGGAATCAGAAAAGTCTTCCTCTTTCCTCGTGTTAGGATCGGAGGTCTGAGGCCTAGGGCTCAGGAGTGGTGGGGATATGTCAGCACTCATAGCAGAGGTAGGCTGCAAGGCCATGAAACATTAAACAGGCTTTGACTGAAAGCCTGCCAATCAGGCATGCTTTCTGAAGAGAGAGAGATATGCTTTCTTTTGTCTTTCTTTTTAAGGGGCCTAGCAGGCATCTGAAGGGGTCTAGAATATGGACACTGCAAAGGACCGGAGGGATCCGACAGGCTTTCTGAAAATGCTGGTTCCCCCGGTGTCGGAGCCCGACATTGGTAATGCCTCAGCAGATGTGCTCTCACCGTCAAATTATGCGACATCCGTGGAGGTACCCGCTATATCCCCTGCAGTGGATCCGGATCCAGATGCTTCTACCAGGCTGAGGTCAGCCATAGGCTGAGGTCTGGATGGTAGAGGCCCAGCAGAAGAGGAAGGCCGTAAGGTCTTGGCCTTCCTTTCTGGCAGTTCCAAAGGAACGTCAGAGGAGCCCTCTATCCCTAATGCAATCTTCTTAAAGCTTTAGTTTTCCAAGTAAAGGTTTAAAGCATGCAAGCGGCTATGTAAGCTCTTGGGTACAAACGCCTGACAAATGGGGCAGACCTTGTAGTCGTACGACCGTCCCAAGTAGAAAAGACACTGATCATGGGCATACTTATGGGGAATCTGCCAGCTGCACTTACACTTGCCCTTTCTGGATGAGATGAACAGGCAATACAAGTAAAAGGAAGGACTGAAAGGGTCCCCAACGGGGTACTTATCTTAATTCTTTGAATCCAACGTCAGCGGTAGCAGGAACACCTAGAGTACGACTGGCGGCTGAGACGTTCTGAGGGTTGGTACATGCAGATGTCACTTTTATGGCCCACATTTTCCTCAGCCACGTCAGATGTCTCATGCACCTCAGGGAGACTGAAAACTTTTGTATATTGGCCGTACGTACGCAACACAAGAGGAGTAAACCCACATGTAAAACAGTGCAACATTGGAATAGAAGGACATCTATAGACAACATGAAGCACAGCTTTAAGTGTACTGTCTTTTGTGAGAAGTATGCATGAAGAACAGTTAAGCACATAAAAGACCGGAAATGTGAAATTATGAATAAAGTACACAAGTGAATTCATAAGGGAGTTGGATTAAACCAATGGCTCATGGTGGTGGCAATCACTAAAAATGACCCCAGAGGAATAATGCAATTACAAAGCATGAGGTCATTTCATCGATTCTTAAAATGGGATTTATTTACCCATGCCTTGGAAACAAATTTGTTAATACTGTATATAGATTTTTTTAAGAGTTGTTATAACATGAAAGTTTAAGTGGTACTATAAGAATACCAAGGCATGAAAAACAAACTAATACAAATATTGAAAACAGGGAGACACTTGGACAAAGGGAAAGTATTGGAAAATATATCAAAACAAGCAGAGGCAAGTATAATCTAACAATTAGTAATGGGGCCACTTAAAATCCTGGCATGGAATGCAAATGGAATAACTAATCCAGTGAAATGAGATAGAATACTTGGGGTGTTAAAAGAGAAGAACAGAGGTGGTTGTTTAACAGAAACACACTTAACAAGGTCAGAACACCAAAAGCTGAACAGGAAGGTGTTCAGAGAGGTAAGCGACTCAGTGTACACAAAGGGACAAGGAGTAGGGGAACTATAATAGTCAAGCAAGTCTACCACTGAAATAATAGGAGCTATACAGGACAATAAGGGCAGATATGTAGTGATTAAAGTGCACATATGTGGACACCTTGTAACAATCACTGCAATCTACATATCACCGAGCAAGTTTTAGTGAAATAAAATTTCTAATGACCGAATTAGCGACACTTGTCATGGGAAAAATGTTACATACATACACAAGTTTTAGTGAAATAAAAATTCTAATGACCGAATTAGCGACACTTGTCATGGGAAAAATGTTATATACATACATACAGACATATATATATATATATATATATATATATATATATATATATATACACACACACACACACACACACACACATACATATAATAGGAGATTGGAATCAAATTCCAGATAAGAGGTATGCAAGAAGAGGGTGACCTAGTTACAAACCTAGGAAAGCTGAGAAATGCACTAAACCATGCCTGCCACAACTAGGATCAATGGATATATGGGACAACAAAAGACAAAATGAGAATGGTTATGCATATTATTCAAAATAATACAAGACATGGACTAGAACAGATGAGGAATATATTTCCAAGGAACATAAAGAGACAGTGGCACAAATGGAAGTGGGACCGTGGATTTTTTCAGACCATGCCTTTGTAAAAACTAAATTTCAATTTTGGGAGGAACCAAAGGTAGAAAGACATTGGCACTTTAGTGCTATACATTAGAGCATGAAAGTTACAAAGGACAAATATGTGTCTTATTGCACCACAAATTACAATTAATGGGAAAACCAAACATACATAACTGGGAACAGATAAAGGCAGAATTAGCCAGGGGAAATGCAACAGCTATAAAAATACTCTCAAATGAAGAGAACAGAAGAAGTATAGTCAGTTAACTAGTCAAGTAAGTGGGCATGCAACTGGCAAAAAGTTATCTTAGGGAAGAGGAAAGAAGAAAATTAAGTGAGATGAAACCACAAATACAAGCCTATGAGGACAACAGCCTATGCACCTGAGGCAACAGGGGAACAACAGAGCAATATATGAGCTACAAAATCCAGTAAAGGGGGAGATATATGTAAGACAACACCAAACAGTGGAGGTATTAAAATTAATATAAGGGGCTGTGTAACAGGCAAGAATCACCCAATGTAGTTTACAAGAGGCAGTAGTAAAACATATGTGCCAAACTACTATCAAAATTAAGAAAAGAGGAAAGTGGAAAGAAAATACAATTGGCATTAAAAAGACAATCAAATGGAAAAACACGTGGACAAGAAATGATTCTCACAGAGGTTTGGAAGTTGGGAAAGAAAATTATTCAGATATGGGAAGAATTATTTAGTAAGATAATGAGTGGAATAGCACCACAATCTTGGGAAAAATATCTCCCCAATATACAAGGAAGGTAAAAATCACAGGCAGCCATACTCATAGAGGCCCATTTCGAAATCCAACCGACCAGGATTATAAGATATTCATGGCTATTCTGGCTGCTAGGCTTAACAAAATAATGCCAAGACTGCTACTGTCAGATCAAATGGGTTTTGCTGAAGAGAGACATACAGCAGATAATTTGATATGAACACTGCACATAATAAAACAGGCAAATGAAGAAAATAATCCAGTAGCCCCAAGAGGTTTAGATGCAGAAAAGGCTTTTGACAGGGTAGTTACCTCTTGACCTTTCAGCACAAGAAATCTGAACAAAGACAGAAATAATGGGGGGACAAAGGTCCAAAAATAGGGATATATTTTAAATATGGCTCCTATAAACTTACAAAGTTGCTAGAATAACAGGATTTGAATTATGCAGTTTTTGAGGGAAATTAAGTCTGAAACGCTGCAGAAATACCTCACTAAAAAAATCACAGTCCTAAAGCAGATGCCCTATGCTGACCGTCTAAAAAAACTCCAGCTATACTCTGCAGCATATCGTCTACTCAGAGGCGATCTCTGCTTAACATACAAGGCCATGTCAAACCCTGAGCTGTTGGACATGCTCCACTTAAAGAAATCCCAATCCCTAAGAGCCACACACTCCAGGGATCTAAACCTTGTCATCACAATGAACAAAACATGCTGGAGGGATAGGTTCCTGACCCAGAGACTCCCCATACTCTGGAATAGACTGCCCCATGCATGACAAGCAGAACCGTGACAATTGGATGGGAGATAGGAAAATTCACCCCGGGGATCATGTCAGTCGCCCTGCTAGACAGGGGTTCAGGGAAGTAAATATTGTGTGAAGAAATATCCAGGGAATTGTTATGGCTAGGCTTGTATAGACTCTAGGGCCGATAGCCTAGTACTAACCTATGAACGTAAATGTATGTCATTACTCAGTATTATTTAGTTACTTCAATCCTCAATGATTTGCCAGAAAACCAAATATATGAGGCAAAAATCAGTCAGTTGAAAGGTATGGCTTAGAATCTTTGAGTTAATGTGACTTCCTCAAGAATTCATTAAGCTGATAAGGAGAATATCTTCAGGTGCGGAAAAAAGGGTAAAATGTAGAGAGGTGATGTCGGCCCCCTACTGCTCCCTCTAGAGGAAGAAGGAAGGGATGCCCGCTCTCCCCTTTAAAAAGCTATTTGCTTTATACCTAGAGCCTTTGGCAGAAGCAGGAAGTCAGAAATTGAAGGATACCACTGGGGAAAACAGAATTAAACACTGACAATATTACATCCGCAAAATAAGGCAATTATTAACCCCAAGACAAATATACCAAGATTACAACAAATTTTGCAGGACTTTGGACAGATATCAGAGCACAAAATAAATTTTGAAATATTTCAAGTGTTAGGAATTAATAGTATAGAACATGAAACATTAAAAGAGAACTACCCAAGTTATGTGGAAGGATGACTAGATAAAATATCTAGGGATATGGCTGAACAAAACCTGGCAGGTATCAAGGGCAAGTAAAATGTTAACATGTTCACAGTTACAAAAATTATACATCACATATATTCTTTTATGCAATCATCATCAATCAAGCATCACATAACTTCCTCAATTCCTGCCTTCTCTTAAAATTCACTCTTCCTCCAAAACATTATTCTGCTTATATCATTCCAACAATTTCCATTTTTATATGTAATTTGATTTTGCCCTTCTCTAAACATCCTACTTCCAGTTCTTTTATCTCTTACAATATTCACTATTTCAAATACAGTTGGATTAAACTTTGATTTCCATTTTCTAGTAACTGCTCTTTTGGCAGCAGTCAGAATTAAATTTAACAAGGCCTTACTATGTATGGGCAATTCAGATCCTGTTTCCCAGCCCAAAAAAAAATGTCCTTAGTTATACCCATTTGTTCACCCAAATTTTCTAACCAAGAACTCTGTAGGGGAATTCTTAAATGACAACTCAGACTCCCAAAACATAAGTTTCCTAGTTAGCGCTTTCTTCCGCAACACACCAGCATTTGCCATCTACTTGATGAAAAACATCTTGGAGTCTGCTTGGGTTATAAAAATACCTATGCAAACACTTCCAAGCTAAAGTCCTAAATTTTCTAGGCTTTATTGCATATTTGGGAGCCATACATATATCTTTCCTACTGTTTTCTTGTGAATTGTTTATCCAATCTCTCTTCCCAATCTTTTCTAACTTCCTCCGATTGATTCCTATATAGTCACTGTATAATTATTCATTTTTAACAGCAGTTTCTGTTCTAGATTCAATTAAAACTCTACCAAAGCAGGTCTTTAGCTTATGATTACCCTATCTCTTTATCTTTGCCTATACTCTGATATCAATCCCGAGATAGAAGGCAGTCTCTAGCATGCAGTCCAAATGCCTTCTCGGTCTGTTCCCATTACCTTTCTCTAGTTATTTGCTCTCAATATCTTGTTTTTTTGCCAGTTTTCTCCAGTAAATTCCAGCCCCCCTCTTACCTATTCTCTGTAACCCTAATTGCAGTTATCCCTATCAGCAGAATCTCCTTTCTCCAGTCTCTTGTTGGCTTGGCTGTTAATATAGTTTCTGCTATTTTATGAGTATAATACTCTGTATGGCTGTTATTCGCCTTAAGGATGTGCATCCAAAATCCCACCCTCTCCTTATTTCTTGAATTCTCCACTGCTTCATCATCCTCCCTTCCACTGTGAATTACAGTTTCCTGCTTGGGTCATGTATATGAGCCTCAAATATGCAGCTCAAAAATATCCCTTCAAATCAGGTAATCCCAAACCACCTTCTTCTTTTGGAAGTACCAACTTGACTCCTCCCCTTCCAGAAAAAAAATCCTTAAACTTCTTATAAATTACTGTCCACAGCTTGTACCCTGGTTGATAAAAATATGCCTGACCTGTACATAAAACTATAGGGGCTAAAAGCATTTTTACCACTTGCATCTTGCTATGCATAAACAAGAGCTTCTACTTCCTCAGTTTTTCTATAATCTTTTGTTTAGTCTCTTCCCACAAATCCTTAGCTGCCATAACAGAATCCTTTTTTAGCCCATACTCACAAATACTTCATTTTAAATTTTCCCCATAAATATGATATTACTAAACCAATCCATGTGTGGCTACATAGCTTACAGCTAAAGCCTTTCTTTTCTTCATTAGTTTTATATCATGAAAAGACACAAAAATGTCTCTGAATGCTCCATAACACTGAGATGTCCTTTTCCAGTTTAAACAGGTATAAAATTTAATCTGCAAATAAAGCCACCTTTTCTTCATTACCATACCAATTATATCCCTGAATTTCTGAGTCCCTTATTTTCTTTGCCAGTGGCTCTAAGTATAATGTAAACAGCAAAGGTAAAAGAGGACATCCAAGCCAAGGTTCTTCTGTTCAGACACAACTTATCAGAAAGGAAGCCTCCCACTTTAATTTTTGCATCTGATCCCTCGTATACCTTTCTAATTAACCTTATTATTGTATCACTGAATGCATATGCTTCCACTGCCCTACTCAAAATCCCAGATTATTCTGTTGAATGCATTCCGCATCAAGACCCGCCATCAGCAGCGGTATTTTCTTACATTCTGCTTCACCTTGGATCATCATTGTTCTGTTAATGCTGTCAAATGTTTTCATAACCTCCACATAACTACTCTGATCCATATCTTTCAATTTTGGCAACACCGTTGCCATTCCAACTATTATAGACAATCACTTTATAATCATGTTTTAAAATTGAAATGGGCCTATATGAAGCTAGATCTGATGGGTCTTCACCATCTATACTGTAGGTATTACAGTCACCAAAGCTTTCTTCCAGGATGTTGGTGCTTCCCCCACCCTTTAAAATACTGTTAAAACAAAACCTTCCAAAGTATTTTAATGTAACCCCTCAACAAATAAAGAAACACCCACCTAACCTATTAACTTAAAACAAGCACAAAAATATATAAATCCTCAAACAATGAAGTTTAACCTGCCTGATAGGAACTGTCTCAAACTGACAGCTGCATCCACAGGCATTAACTAACCTAAAATTAAGGTTATCCATGCTAAGGTGGATGTTACAGCCTGTACTCCTACTTACACTAACTGCTGTCTGTTCTTGTCTTATTCCCCCTCTCGGAATGCGAAAAGCAGCTTCTATACTTTCAGAAAACATTAATATTTTTAACCTTAAGAAAAAGTGCACTATTTTAAATAAAACTATATTATACACTGTTATAGTAAATGCATAAATGTGTTTAGTTACCAGAAAGGTTGCAACCTCTTATTCACTTCCAAAAACTATTTTTGTACTGAGCTGCTTGCCCTTGTACCTTTACATTTCTCTCAGTAAACAATGTCAAGGCCTCTTCATTTATTGCCTTCACCTTTAGTCAGCTTGTTTGTATAGAAAATAACAGAATGTACAGCTGCACTTAGCTGCAAGACTTCTTAACTGACACTGAACATTTATTTGATAAAGGAAAACTATTCATTATTCTGTTGTCTGACACTTTAAAGCCCACTTGCTAACACAAAAAAATTGTCATTAGATTAAGCCAAGGTATTAATCCATTCACTTACGTAAAAGGAAAAGAAAACATTTCAACTCTACATATATTATAGTCAGTGCTCTTTTACACTCCATCCCCAACCCTAACAGCATATTAACTTAAATGCATTTTTGTCCAGCCTTTTTTCTCCTTTTATGTTGTAATCTCTACATTTCTTAAAACTATAAAAAGTACTTGTTTACTTTAGTGCCTTTATCACAAAAAATGAACACTGAATGTGTTACTATATAACATGCAATTTATATCATGAAATGTTTTATACAAATACAGTTAAGAACAAAAATTGTTTTGCTTAAGTCACTCAGCCACTTTTTTTGTAAAGCCATATTTCCCAAATGTGATAGATGCTTTACAGTCTCACATTTAATCACTAATTTCATGTTGCCTGTCTTCCTCAAGTTCATCTCCATCTCCCAATCACAGACTCTGGTTCAAGTCCAAACTGTTTCCGATTCTTATAGTCAACTCCTGTGCTCCTTTCTGTCTCTCAATCATTTTCCTTTGGAACACTGGTACAGGTTTCACTGGCAAAGTTTCTCTCTGTGAGATTATCATCAGAGTAATGACAAGAAGAGTCCCTTTCTGTTTGATGGCACATGTTTTATTGTACAAATGTCTGTATTTCCTCTTGGGCTTTTCTGTATCTAAAAATGGCTTTGATCCTCCTGGAAAAAAAATATTTTGAAAGAGAGCTGGATACAGCAGGTTGAAGCTTACACCTGCCTCTCTACATTTCCTGACTGCTGGGATAAATGTGTTTCTCTTCTGCTTGGTGTACAGTGAATAATCCATTTCCACAAACATTTTACTGTCTCTAATTTTTAATTCTTTGCCTTTCTGCCACAGTTTTGTCAGGGTCAACTCTTTCTGTTGATATGAGTGCATCTTTACTAATACAGGTCTTTGCAGCTTTCTCATGGCCAGGATTGATGCATACATATGACCATCCCTTTCAATTAACAAACCCTGCTGTAGGATACCAGTCTAGTTACTAATTTGTGCTTTCATAAAATTAATAGTCTGTTCTCCTTCCAGTTTCTCTGGCACAGCAGAATAACTCAGTGTTTTCTGTGTGCTCTGTCCTCTAACATTTTTTGAAACAGATCTTCTTGAGCAATGTCATACTCAAGCAGCCCTTTCTTCATTTAGACCTCTGATTTTTGCAGTTTTATCAATTCAGCAGAATAGCTGTTAGTTTCTTCCACGTTTTCCAGCTTTCTATTATTTGAGTGTATACAGTCCTGTTTCTCATTTATTTTAATCAGCTTTGAGCATATTTCACTTTTCTTTTCCTCTAAATTACTGGAAGCCATCTCTTATACCAAAGCTGGTGCTTGAACTGCTTTTTGCTGCAGGATTCTTCAGTTAGTGTTTTCTCTTCACCTTTTCTAGTTGATTTTCTTTAAGGCTCTTTAGGTTTCTTCTTTGCTGGCATCCGGGCAGTGTACTCACTAAACAGTAAACAAAGTTCTTAAAAGAGGCAGAATTATTGGCCCTTAACTATCAGTTTCTTTTTCCACACTATGAAAGCTGAAATTAAGCGGCTGATCACTGTGCAGACATCTTAAAAAGTCTGCCATCTGTAACTTTGCTGAGTGATCTTTAGAATCTATTTATCTCAAAGAGAAAACTGGAGATTCAGACTTTCTGAAAGGGAGAGGGGTTGCCATGGTGGAAGAGGGCACAAGGACCCTTAAAAAAGTAATTCTGAATTGTTGGACTGTCACTGGTTTTGGTGAGTTCCTGAATTCTTTTTGCATCTCTCCCCATTTCTTCTTAAATGTCTGGTTACATGCATTTTGTTGAGATTTTTTTTTTGTCAAAATTAGATGAGGGTTAGAGGAATTTGGAAGATGAGGGCTGAAAATCATACAAGATTCCCTGTATCAAATATACCCTTTCAACCCACTTTTTGATAAACTCTCCAGCACAGCAACTGAAAAGAGAATTTAAAATCCTCATTTTTCACACAATCTGAGAGGTTCTGAGAACACTTCCGGGCAAACCTCCTCAAAACAATACCAGTGACCAGGGTCCTGGAAGTATCAACTGAGGCATACACACACTGTAAACAAAGAGGTGACTTGTACAGTGGAACTAAATTATATAAAGAAGATTTTCCTCACAAGATGAAACTGCAGACAAAACATTCCTCACACTTTCACAATTTGTCAGAACAAACTAACATAATAATCTGACAATTCAAAATTCTGAAAATAAAAGTTGCAGAAGCATAAACATTTTACCATACTTACAAGTATTTTCCCATTCATGTCCAAAATGGTAGGATTGGAATTAACTAAATGTTTAGCAGAAGTAGAATTAACAAAAGCTATAGCGGCTGAGTCAGGTTTGGGGAGAATGCACAAAAAATTAAAAGAATGAGGAACTTTATACATTCCATATGCCTTTTTAAGGGCAGCAGGCTGACTATCAGCAAAATTGCAGGTAGTGACACACATCATCCAGAGTGGACAGAACTGGAGGAATGGGTGAAGGTTCTGGAAATTCATTCAGTAACAGCTCATACTGTTTTCTGAGGGACTGAGAAATCTCAGTGTTTCCCACTGAAAACACTGTCACATTCTGGAAATGGTCTCAGATGCAGAGAAACTCCCACAGGAAGAATCAGAAACTGAGCTCTCCTCAGAGTCTGAATAAGAAAACTGAGGAAAAAACCCTGCACCTGTCTTCGTCACCCTCCTGCCCAGATTCAGAATCTTGATTCTAAACGGGTTAAGAGGTATCGCTCTTTCTTTTAGTAAAAATCACCTTAAAAGACAATAGCCGGAATTAAAGAATGTGCCAGACCCAGTAAACTACTCCTGTCTAAGGAAATTAGAGAAAGAATAGATACATGTTTAGTGTTTTGTTTCTTTTTAAGAGGAAAAATGGAGAAAACTGTGTTATTAATAGCAACAGCAGCTTCACCAAGGATGGGCACAACATGACCCAAGAGGGAAGTTGATAAGAGTTGATCTCTCTTGCCCACTGAGGGGACCCTAACAACTGCAGAGGATGTCGCTAACCTCTGGTCTATAGTAGCTGCAGGTGCTATACCAGAAGGATCCATGATGAAAGATGAGTGATCTGAGGAATAAGCTTAGGCCACAGCACTGTCACCCACTTGAGGCTAAGGGAAATTGCTATCTTACTCTGTTGGTAAAGGCTGCTTGCTTAACTTTTTCTTTTTGTGGCTGGAAGGACTGACCACTAAACCAGTAGTATATTCTATGATCAAACCAAAAATGGTGCCTCTTTTCCAGGGAGAACAAGCAGCAAAAGCTGGTAAAAATGTTAAATCTTTAAAAGTCGCTTTTTTTCATACAAAGCACAAGTAAAAAGTTTTTAAACACTCTCAGCGCAAAAAAGTAAAATTTCCCCAGAGGAAAAAAATTAGAAGTTATGTACTTACCATAACTTGGTATCTGTGTTGTCCATTTTCATTCTTCCTCAATATGGGGTCACAGATCCAACTCTGCCACATTTTCCAGTCTTTGATCCTAGTGTTGAGCTCCTCCCTTTACCCATAATGCTCTATACAATCCCTAACTTCCTCAGATTGAGTTTGCTGCCTTTCTACCTATAAGATATAGAGACAGTATGGGAGAACAGAAAACACAGTGGCTCAAATAAGGAACATAAAGGATCCTAACAAGGTCACAGATCCTCTAGCAGCAACTAGGTTGGGGGATGGTTGGGAGGGGAGGGGAGGTGAGGAAGAATGAAAATGGATAACGCAGATGCCAAGTTATGGTAAGTACATAACTCCTAAATCTGATGTTGTCCTTTTCATGCTTCCTCACTATTGGGTCAGTCCCCAGTTACGCAACTCTTGGGCAGCAGCGAGGAAAGATATGCCACAGCACAGTCAACAAAAAAATGTTCTACATCTGAAGACAATGTCCAATTTATAATGGCTCACCAAGGTATGAGCCTTTGATAAAGTGGGTGTAGCGCAAATATCATCACTCGAAGCCCTTGTGGATAAGGCAGACACAGTGGGGCTATAGATCTAGTAGAATGGGCAATTCTAGACCATGAATAAAATACAGAGAAATGCAGCCAGTTAGCCATTAAGCTAGGGTAACTTTGAAGACTGCTTGTACTAAACGGTTATGGGACAAAATTATAAATACCTGATCAGATTCCCCGAAGTCATTTGCTCTATTAAAGTAGAATTGTGGTCTATATATGTCAAGAAGATGCAAGAGATAGTCACCCTTGTTAGAGAAATTTGGGAAAAAAGGACTTGTAAGTGAATGGATTGATTAATGTAAGTCTCTAACTATTTTAGACATGAAGGAGAAATTTGCATGGAAAGAGTCTCTATCTTTATGAATATACGGTTAGGCATTTTGGGTGACAAAGCCTGTAATACAGAAAATCTCTTTAATGATGTAATAGCTATCAAAAGGACAGTTTTCCCAGAGAAAATTTTTTATATCGTAATTATTAGCAGGACCAAAGATTTCTGAGTCAGGCTTTGAAGGACAATGGAGATACAGAGATACCCCAAGGAGAAGTATCCAAAGTGGTCCGAATGGAGAGGTAAGTCAGCAAGCAAAGGAGTGTAGTATTGCTGAAATTGACTTCATCCTCAAATCTTGGTGAGTACCTTCAAGAGGTGGACCCTGTTTTTCACAAAATCTCACCAACACAACACTGACATATAGACTGCATTTTATATAGCATATATCATGGACTGAAGTAGGTCAAAAATTAAAAAAAAGACAGCTGGGTGCACAGAACCAGGATAAAATACTGTCAAATCCTGGTAGATGCACTGATGCCAGGCCTGGAAAAAATGACAGCGTAGAATCCTCAAAATACGGAAACATTCCTATAATGGGGCAAGGCCAAACCCAGGGGGAGGACGGCCCCTACTGTTGTAGAAGGAAGTAACAAGTCAACAAAAATCACAGATTCCCTCCTTGACTACAGACATGTTGTTGGTGTGTAGTGCAATAGTCTCAAAGGGAAAAATGTCCTGAAAGACGTGCAACATTAGAAGGATTGCTCTCATCTCTAGAATGGTGATATGTTATCTGGCCTCCATGTCGGTTCACATGCTTTGGACCATCTTTCCCTTGTAATACCCCCCAACCCAGCTGGGAAACGTCTGTGGCTACTGTGGCTACAGGGGAATGGAGAACAAATGGTCTGCCTAAGCCCAGGGTGTCTGAAAGAGACCCGCACTGCAGATGACATTTGCAGATCTCAACAAGACTGACAGAAACAGATAGAGATTGGTTAAAGAATAGACCACTGAACCGCCAAGGTCTGCTGGAAGATTGGCATAAGGAACCTTGCTAAAGGGAGTAAGATGATGGCACCGGACATATGTTCTCAAAGTTATTGTACGATGTGGTGGTAATGATACTACTTTACAGTGTTCAGAAGAGCATCAATGAATTCCAAATTTTGAACTGGAGACAGGTTTGGTTTGTTAAGATATATGGTAATGTCTAGGCAACTGGTGTCTGGTTAGGGCAGTCAGGAATCGGTCATCCAGATACAGAATCACCTGGAACCCACCCAGTCTCAGTTGAGCTGCCACTACTTCTATGCATTTGGTAAACACCCTAGGAGCTATGGCGAGTCCCATGGGCAGACTTCTGAATTGGTAAAGAGTGACTCCAAGCCTGAAGCGTGGATGACCTCAGGTACATTTGACAATTCTATTATGCTAGAATGTACCCTGAAGGTCTACAGATAACCTCCAATCACCCTTTCACAACAGCAATATGGTGTACTGAATGGTAACCATCCAAAATTTTGACTTCTTTATACACAGATTCAAGATTGCTTAAATCCAAAAAGGTTCTCCAGTCCCCTATTTTCTTTAGCAGTAAAAGGAAAATGGCACTAAGTTCTGAATCTTTACTGTTTGGTTGGGACATCTTGGATTGCTACAGGCGTCCAGATGCAGTGAAAAATAATCTCCGACTGCCTCCAGAGATGCAGTCGGGCAATGCTTCATGAATGGTAATCGGGTTTATCAGACAGCGGTTCTCTGAAACCCTGATCCTCTGGATCCCCTCTGCCTCTGGGGCGGCGTCTACCCTTAAACTTCTTCCTCTACCTCTGAAGGAAGAATTTCCACGTTGATCCTGGAAAAAAAATACTCCTGGGATTTCTGGAGCCTGGCCTTAATGCCCCTCTGATTACTAGAAAAAAAGGGGGCACTGGGGAGTAGAAAACCTGATCCCCACAGCAGAAAGTGACTTTCCTTCCTGTTCCCTGTGGGTAGGAGTATATCTGTCAGATGGCTTAAACAAGGAAGAGCCATCGAAAAGGTCACTGACAAAGGACGCCTTGAAGGGTTCTGCAAATCACAAAACCTCATCCAGGGATGTCTTGTAAAACCATTGCCCAAGCTGGCTGCCCCTAAGGTGCTCTCCAGTGAAAAATTGGCCACAGAAGCAAGAGTAGCCACTTGGGAAGACACAAAAAAAAAAAAAAAAAAAAAAAAAAAGTCACTTGAGAAGGCCAACCTACTTAGGTTCTTAAACCCTGCTCCTCCTTCCTCTCTTCTTGCACTTTGCAAAATTCCACTTTATTTTACTTTCGCCTCTTCTTAAAAGTACTCAACTGTACTTTTTATTCTGCTGCATTTATTACTGCTTGGTAGTAGCCTGATTAAATTGTAACTGTTATCTAAGCCTTTCGGTTTAAGCACTTGGGCTTCAGACCAGTTGTTTTACATTAAGAAGGTTTGTGGTCTGCACTGTTGTGGCAGGACAGGTAGCTTACATCCTTCTAAATTGGGAATTGCTGATTGAAGGCTCAGTGTCTGTTATTCTAAAAGTGTATTAGTTCTGGTTTAAGCACTTGGACTTCAGGCCAGTTATTTTACATTAAGAAGGTTTGTGGTCTGCAATCTTGTGGGAGGAGAGGTTACATTCTGCCCTTCTGAGCTGGGAATTTCTGGTTAAAGGATTACTGCGGCTGCTTATTTGAACTGTTTCTTTAAGAAATCAGTGCACCTTGTTTGCTGTAGCATAGACTAGATTCAGGCATGCTGAATCTAACTTTGTTTGTATAACTTGAGCACTAATCCAGGCCATCTTTTTTTGGAGAAGGTTCCCCTGCACCCTAGTGGCAGGAGTGTGCAGTTAGAACTTGTCTGATTGAAGACTGCTGGAACAGGGCTCGGATTTGAGCTTTTTTACTGGTTAATTGGGTAATTTGTTTAAACCAGTTTGCTCATTTTCTATTGTTATATATATAAAAAAAATTGCACCTTATTTATCTGCTTTTACTGTATTTGTGTTTGTTCCTACTTTACTGCATTTATTCAGCTGCATTTATTACTGCTTGTTAGTAGCCTGATTAAATTATAACTGTTATCTGGTTATCTGCGGTGGTGCAGCGGTAGCGTTGTTGCCTCACAGCAAGAGGTTCTCCAGTTCAGTTCTCGGCTGGAGTGCGAAGAGTGCCTTCGGTGTGGAGTCTGCATGTCCTCCCCGCGGTTGGGTGGGCGTTCGAAAGACATGCGTAAATGGGCATGCCTTAGCTGAAGGTTGAACGTCGAGCTGGCACTTCGGCGTTTGTCAAAAATCTACTGCCAATCATTAGCAGACCGGAGTTCTGCTGTGGCGACCCCTAACCAGGAAAAGCCGAAAGACAACAACAAATACAACAACAACATTGTAAGCCTTTGGTTGAAGCACTTGGGCTTCAGACCAGTTGTTTTACATTATGAAGGTTTGTGGTCTGCACTGTTGTGGCAGGACAGGTAGCTTACATCCTTCTAAGTTGGGAGTTGCTGATTGCAGGCTTAGTGTCTGCTATTCTAAGAGTATAATTAGTTCTGGTTTATGCACTTGGGCTTTGGGCCAGTTATTTTACATTAAGAAGGTGTGGTCTGCACTCTTGTGGGAGAAGAGGGTAGATTCTGCCCTTCTGAGCTGGGAATTTCTGGTTAAAGGCTTATTGTGCCCGATTATTTGAACTGTTTCTTTCTAAAATTGGTACAGTCCTGCTAAATCTAGCTTTCTTTGTATAACTTGAGCACTAATCCAGACCATCTTTTTTTGGAGAAGGTTCCCCTGCACCCTAGTGGCAGGAGTGTGGAGTTAGAACTTGTCTGATCGAAGACTGCTTGAATGGGGCTCAGGTTTTAGCTTTTTATTGGTTAATTTGTTTAAATCAGTTTTCTCATTTGCTAGTGTTTTATATATATATATATATATATATATATATATATATATATATAAAACATTCCCTTTATACATTGCAGCTTAACTAGGGTTAAAATATTCCTGGCGCCATAAAGTCTGCTCTTCAAATTTTCCCTTAGAACTGGCCAGTTTTTTTAGTTTTAGCACTCAAATCTGTTTCTTTGAGCTCAGCACTTGTTCAGACCTCATTGTAAGCACTAAATAAGCTACAAATTACTATAGCACTCAACTTTCACTTGTCTAGAGGAAAACAGTTTTTAGTACTTAATAAATAAGCACCTATCCAGGCATGACTAAGAGTTAGCTCCCGGTGTTTCCTCCTGTCTACCTGATGAATCTGGGCATCTTGGGGCAATGCAGCAATTGCCTCATGTACACAGTCAGCCCTCTCCTCCTACCACCCAACACTACAACCAGAGAGAGATGCATTTATACAGCCTAACAGGAAGCAAAGATCTCTTCACCCAAGACTGAACTAGACAGTCAAGAGGAGAAGGTAAACACTTGCACCACACCACACTCATCACATAGTCCCTCAAAACCTACACCACCAAAACACACACATATAGCAACACAAAATGCACACCTACATTCGCGGAGGCTCTCAATAAAAATCTGCTCAAGCAAGAGACCTCCAAAGCAGAAATGCAAGAAACCTCCACACCCCAACACAACCCCAAATGACTCATAGTCCACAAACTCAGTATGTCACTCAACCACAGCCCATAAGGCATAACAACGTACCCAACACTCTAGTCAAGGTGACTCTATAGTCAGGCACACTGATGTTCCACTCACCAGGCTAAACAAGGAGAAAGTTACTGTCAGCTGCTTGTCAGGTGCCAGGATCTGCCACATAACACATGCACTCAGGTCACTCCACAACAAGTACGACTATGACTCTGTCATTGTCCATGTTGGTGTGAATGACCCGAGACATACTTCCCTGGACTACATGAAAAGAGACATGGAGGAGCTCTCAGATCTTGTAGTCCAGGCAGGTATGACTTTAGCCCTGAGTAGCATCCTGCCATTACCCAGAATTATACCACAGTACAAGGACAAAATGATTGATTTTAACAATTGGCTAAGCTTCTGGTGTCATTCTAAGGGGATCCAGTATCTGTCTGCCTGGGACGACATGATCGACAGACCACGATGCTTTGCCAGAGATGGCCTGCACCTGTCACCCTTGGGATTCCGGATACTGGCTAAGGCTCTTGCCACCCCTATAGTGCCTTTTTTAGGCAAGGTTCAAATGACAAATTCACCACTGTAACAGGTACAAGCAAGCAAAATCTGAGGGTAATGCTACTCAATGTTAGAAGTCTAAACCTCAAAATGCATTCATTCGAGGCACTCCTTAAAATGGAGAACATCGACATCTGTGCAGTGACAGAGACCTGGTTCAAGGCTCCAGAGAGCACCCCTGCATTACCAGGCTATAATTCATACCACACCATTCGGCCACCAAACCTGGACCGAAACACTAAAGGTGGAGGCGTGTCCATATTCATTAAGGATATCCACACCTCCAGGCTAGTTGCTCAGCATAATGCATCCGAGATTATCCAAGTGCAACTAACTCTGGGCAAGACTGCAATCCAAACTTTAACTTGCTACAGATCCCCCACCAAGCCCCAGGATTCCCACTCCTCATTTCCTGATACAATGGAAAATATTAGGGTATAACCCAACACCCTAATAATGGGCGATTTCAACTACCTCACCATTAACTGGGAAAACTACTCATGTACCAACTATTTTGCTCAACGTTTTCTGGAATTCATTAATTCCAACACCTTGGGTCAATTTATCCACACCCCCACCAGGGTCAGCAATATCCTAGACATGGTCATTACCAACATGGGCGACCGGTGTTTCACACCAGAGGTCAATTCCTTGTTGGACAGATCCGACCACAAGCTAATCAGTCTAGACATCCACATCCCATCCCCCCACCCCCATTAGGGAAACCACCGTAAAACAAATTCTCCAAAGCCAACTTCATGCTTCTTAAGACAGAAGTGGCAAACGTCACAACACCCATGCAGACGGACAATAGTGGTATGACTGCTGAATCCTACACAAATGCACTTTATAAGCACTTACACGGGTTCCTGGATCGTGCTATCCCTAACAGAACTAAGATGCGATCCTCCAAAAAAAGGGAAGCCAATCTGGTGGTATCCTGCCATAAACAAACTCTACAACAGAAGAAAGAAATTGTTGCAAAAGTAAAATCCCATGACCGGAAGAACTCCCTGGTCAGCCTCAGTAAGAAGCCAAGATCCCTCATAAAATCTTCCAAAGCTAGTTATGAAAAAAAAATCACCACTGATTCTAAAGACAACCACAAAGTATTCTATAGCTATGTCAAGAATCTCAATGGCAACACTCAGATCTACTCTGAGTTTCAGCACAATGGCACTAAATATACAGAACCAACTGATACTGCCAACATCCTGGCAGATAGGTTCCGTGCTAACTTTACCCCACCCCCTAAATGGCCTATCTCTATACCAGAAGAATGCAAAGTTCCTGTAATCACGGCTGCACAGGTAAAAACCTCGCTCTCCAAAGCCAAGAACACAGCATCCATGGGGACTGACAACATCCCAGGCTGCGTTCCACATGAACTACAGAATGAACTGGCACCCCACCTAAGCACCATGTTCAATCATAGCCTCACCTCAGGCTTTGTGCCCACTGAATGGTGCACAGCGACAGTTATCCCACTCCACAAAGGGGGAGCTACCACGGACCCCGGGAACTACCACCCCATTAGCCTAACGAGCCTGGTCTGCAAGGCCATAGAACATATCATCATGGAACTTATAAACAAAGACATTGGCAATCTCCAAACTCTGGACCCCACCCAGTTCGGGTTTGTAAAAGGCAGATCATGACTCCTAAACCTGACTGACTTCTTTGAAGCAGTCACCAAAGCCGTAGACGAGGGTAAAGTGGTTCACACAGCCTATCTAGATCTCGCCAAGGCTTTTGACACCATCCCCCACTCTGGAATTATAGATAAACTCACTAAATTAGGTATAAATCCCTATGTCACAAGATGGGTTGCCAACTGGCTCACTGACAGAACCCACACTGTGAAAGTAGCAGACTCCAAATCCGACTTCAGACCAGTGACAAGTAGAGTGCCACAGGTTTCAGTCCTGGGTCCTCTCCTGTTTGGTACCTACTTTTCTGAAGAACAGTCTAACACAGAAGGTCTTTGGCTACCGAAGTTCGCAGATGACTGCAAACTAGGAGCCATAATTGAAACTCCTAATGATGTGGACATCCTACAAAAGGGCCTCACTGAGACAGATGCCTGATGGCATAGCCATGGCCTCAAGCTCAATGCCAAAAATTGCACTGTCATCCCCTTTGGTAAAAACTCTGTACCCATGAACTACCAACATAGGTGTTAGTCTACTTAACACCGAAAGTGTGATAAGAGACCTTGGGACACAGGTGGACATTAGTCTCTCCTTTGATAATCACATCACCACAGTACTCAGTAAATCCTTCTACGTGGCACACCTCATCACAAAAGGTTTCTCATCCAGGAAAAAAAGAGGTAATTATTCCCCTCTACTTGGCGCTCATTAGACCCATTACAGAGTACAACACCCCTTTTGTTATGTACCTCACAAGACATCTACAACAACTGGAAAGGCCGCAGAAATACCTCACAAAGAGAATTACTGACCTCAAACAGATGCCCTACGCAGACCATCTCAAAAAACTCCAGCTTTACTCTGTCGCATATCGCCTGCTCAGAAGCGATCCCTGCCTAATATACAAAGCTATGTCAAACCCAGAGCTGTTGGACATGCTCCACTTAAAGAAATCCCACTCCATCTGAGCTACATGCTCTAGGGACCTAAACCTTGTCACCACAATAAACAGAACATGCTGGAGGGACAAATTCCTGTCCCAGAGACATCCCATACTCTGGAACAAACTACCTATCTATATCAAACAAAGCTCCTCATTAGCAGTCTTCAAAAAAAAAATCTTGATGATTGGATGGGAAACAGAAAATTCACCCCGGGGATCACCTCTGTGGCTCTGCTCGACAGGGGCACAGGAAAATAATTTTCTTGGGTGGCGAAAGCCAGGGTACCTTTTTGGCTAGGCTTGTATAGGCCCTAGGGCCGATAGCCTAGTACCTACCTATGAACCTATAAGAAGCTTAATAATGGAAAAAATTTCAAGGGCATTAAGCACAAATTGCAGAATATTATTGAAAATAAAACCTCTTATTGCTCGACACTTCGAATCCTCTGTCTGACCACTACTGCAGCAAATGATAGCTGAGTAAGTCAGGGATGGTATAGAGCAGTATGGGTAAAGGAAGGAGTCGAGACTAGGATTCAAGTCTGAAAAATGTGTCCGAATCGGATCAGAGGATCGGATCCATGACCCAATAGTGATGGAGAATGAAAAGGACAACATCGGATAAATGTTTTTCAATTATTTTAAGCATGTTTTAAACTGAGAGGAAAAAAGTGTACTCCCACTTAGTACAGTTAAGTGACTCAATAGTCTGTTAAAACACAAACTCCTAGCTTAAAAGTAACTGTCCTAAACAGGAAAGTACAATAAAATGCCATTTAATGTGGAAGATTTTACCCCAAAGCAAACTTATCTACCAAGCAATGGAACACTACAAGCCAATAGTAAATTCTTGAAAGTCTGCAGAGGAGCACGCTCTACAGTGGCTTGGTGCTCAACCCAGTCTTTCTATTCAGCTCAGCTCAAGCTGGCTAATGTTTTAGGTATATGAAAGGAGCCTTGACAGGCTTTGGAAGTTAGCCAGCTATTACAGCTTTGGTAGGATACAACCCATATAGCTAAGGCTACTGCAGCAGTGATCAATATGATGGCTACCTTTTGTGTGGATCTTATGAATGATGTAAACAAGGATGAAGCATGGATAAAGCCATGACTGTGTCCCATATGACCAAGAGTAAATCAGTGATTAGTTGGAAAAGGAGCATGAAGGGAGGGTGCGAGACAGTCACTAACTACAACTCACCCATCCTGAAGGGACAGAGACAGTCTGTCCCACTGCACTACTGGCACCCTCTGCCGAATCAGTGGGAAAGCATACAGCAAGAAGGACACTTGGACACTTAATAGCAAATACTTTGTGTGTGTATACACATGTACTTATGGATGTACATTATTTATATATATATATATATATATATATATATATATATACATACACACACACACATTCATGTATTTTATATATATATATATATATATATATATATATATATATATATATACACACACACATATCTATATAATATATATATATATATATATATATATATATATATTGTATATATATATATATATATATATATATATATATATATATATATATATATAGGTCCACTTCAGAATTTTGAAGTCGAAAACTTGAATCTCATATGATCAAAGATCATATGCTTGAAGTTTTAAAACTTTGAAATCCTGAACGGAGATTGGCATACAGCATGGACCAGGAGATTTCCCTTGTCCTCGCTGTAGTGCAATCTTGGAGTTGGTATATTTAAGTTGTGGGGGGTGTGGGGGGCGCAGAGGGACTTTCCCCCCGCATACACTTTTTTTTTATGTGTTTAGGGGTAGGGTTCACAATTTCAAGATTCCAAGATCTCGAGATTCTGAACTCAATGTTCTGAAACTCGAGAGTTTGGGATTTCGAAATGTAGAAGTGAACCCATCTACAAACACACACATACACACACACATGCTGACAGGAGAAAGGCTAAATGCATAACATGAGCCTGCCATAGATGATGGTCCACTGGAGCCAGATTTTCACTTTGCAGGCTGGATAAAGATGCAGTTTTTAGAAGGTAGTCCCAGCTAGAAAACTTCTGAACTACAAAAGGGCAATGCAAAGTGCTAGGGACGAGGCTAAGACACTAGGAGTGAATGGGAATGACTATGAGGCTCAGTGTTCAAAGTAGTTTTAAGAAAAAAAGGATTAAACCAAAGAAAAAGCAAGGTGGGAAAGTGAGTTCCCAGTAAGCACTAATGCTCAGGTTTATCTGGTGCAAAACTAGTCAGGGGTATGTTACACTTCTTTATTAAGAAGTAACCTGTATGTATGGGAGATCTGAGAGTGCACACTCACTGAATCAAAGAAACTCAACAGAGGCATGGCTCAGGCTTGAACCTTTGTTAGTTGAGGGAGACATTACTATCTGAAGGCCTGTGGGCCCAGCAGAATAAGTAACTTACCATGAGGAAGTCCAGGCCTGCACCTGGCCTTTGAGTGTTTTTTCTTGTGGTGATGCTACTGTGCTTGGGGTTGTGAGGAGGACCGTACCACTGGTCTCCAAGTGAAGTGCTATTGATTACTGTCACCTTTGTGAAGGAGGCAATCAATTTTTCCCACCTTCCACATCGAATAGCTGAGGTGAACCTGTGGCACTATTGATAGTAACAGAAAAGTCAGTGCTGGTGCAGGTCATGGCTAGTGATGTGAGAACCTCAATTACACTTACAAAATTGCTTAGGCATATTAACATAGGACAATACTGCAGATAGCAAGGACTGTGTGAACAGCAATAACAAACGGACAGGATTCAAGTACAAGTATTGTTATCTGGGCATATTACAAGTCATTGTGCATCTGTCAGGTGTGCATACACTCCTAAATGTAAGACTTTAATGAAAGAATGCCAGTTTTACACTGCTGGTAAACTATTATGTAGCACAAGACCCAAACAAGGAGGATCCTCAAAGTCAGTTCTACACAGCAATGCCTAATGAAACTCCAGACTCAGAAGAAAGCAAATATAATGCAGATATCCTAAAAATAACTGCTCTTATAGTAAGCAGCTGAAAATGCTAAGTCTGATGTAGCATTTGACCTTCTCAGGAAGGCACAACTTTTTGCCTTTGACAAAGCAAGACACAGAGAGCCCCAAAGGCCCAAGTGAAAACTCTTTAGTCTGACAAACAATACCAATGAGAGCCTTCTGGGACAATAAGTGATGTTTTCATTGATCCAGCAAACTCAGAAACAAATAAAAGGATTCTTAAGTTCAAAGGTTCCTACCAAGCTTATAGCCAAGAAGACTACTGGGAAGTTCAGTCACATCAACCACTACTGGTGGGAGGCTATGTCTCCCATTAAGCAGACGTTCTCCATATAAACCAAGTAAATATTTGTCATCACTTAGAGTCTGTATGACAACTGGGAACAGTGACAGAGCTTTTTATCTACCACAGTAGCTAAAGGTATCAAGACCTGAGCATCTTTTTATTGAGGAAACAAGTCCTCTCCAACTGGTTTAGATGCTTAGTAAGGTACAAGCCAAAGGGGCCATTACATTCAATGATGGGCCTAATAAGGGAAAGTAAAGTGGGACTACAACTTCTTTAGACCTTGAGTAGATACAATGAAAGGTAAGCTGGGCAATGTAGAATGATTTTCTAGCCACCACAGAGATGTGATGGTCAAAGGAGAGTCTTATCAAGTTATGTACCTACGTCCATAACAACTTTCAAAATTATGTGGAATGTTGTCAGTATAAAAGTTTGCTGATAATATCAGTGTGGAGGATAGTATCTAAGGCCTTGGCAAGGTCCAGATAAGTAGTGTGGACTGTATGCCCCTTAAAATGGCCTGAGTATACCTTTCAAAACTCAACCAGGCTAAGCAGGCATGATCTGCTTTTACAAAGCTGAACTGGTGTGTATCCAAGGTTAAAAGGTGACTTATATCATTGTTTATTAATATACATAATATAGATATAATATGTTCCACAGTCTTGCAAATAACACTAGTAAAACTAGCAGAGCTTTAATTGCCAGTGTCAGCAGAGGGACCACCTTTAAGCAAGGGTACCACAACTGCAATTCTCTAAATAACAGGGGCATAGCCAGTGGACAAACAGGCTGTAGAGCTGATGGAGGGGCTTTGCTAGGTGGAACTTTATTTACTGTTCTCATCAGGCATTAAATAATATTTTCAGGACAACTAGATACAGTATTTTTAATTTTAGAATGTGACAAAAGGGATTACTTCAAACTGATCTGGAGGGGAAAGCAGATGGAATATATTTAGAAGAGATTTTGTCTGTATGAATATCAATGATATCCTTGGGGGTCAGAGAAGGAAGTACCCTTGGAGATAAGTTCAGTATCAAACTGTAGGTTATTTTTAAGCTTCCTAATACAGCTGAAGAGGCCTTATGACTGTCTTTTGAAGTATCTGCAAACCTGAAATTCACAGATGGCCTTAAATTTCCTAATGGCAAACTTGACACACAATTGACAGTTTTAAATCAATTTTAGGCAACAAAACAGTGAAGCCCAGAAGCTCTTTCCTCTTTATCTTAGCATCTGTTGGTAGAGTAGTTCCACCAAATGTTCTTACCAGTTTCATGTCATGTTTATGCTGGGATGGTACAGATGCCTCAATTTATCTACTCAAGAGGAAGTAATCTTGAAAAAAGTAGACTGCATCTTCACATACAAGGTTCACTAGGGAGTTATACCATTTGTGATTATCAATAAGATCAGTAAATGTAAATAACTGTTTTTGACTAATCCCTGATGTATAGTCTAACAGGAAGTGAACTTAAACCTCTAAATAAAAAAATGGTGTATGCAGTAACAATCTTTACAGAAAATAAGATTCTGTACACTAACTCAAATCCAATTCATGCTGAGAGTTATAACTAAATGGTGAGGCTGGATGATGCTGCTGTTTACCTAGTGCCCTTGTCACAGCTGCACTCCGAAGTGTAACTCAAAAAGTGGGCCTGGGAAGCATGAACTCCAGTGTCAAAAAAGAATCCAATAAAAGAGCCTCGGCTGAAGTCCAGAGAATAAGAGCTCGCTAACATTTAATTCCCAAAATGGAGTGAGTGGGCTGTGAGCAACATGTTAACCACAGACCACTAGCTTATGTCTTGGAGGATAACAGTGTTCCTCAGAGATCAAGACTAATATTCATGGTACTCCTCTGCACCCCTTTCAGAGTTTAACCAGGAAGAGAAACAAGAAGTCATGAAATAGGAAATCCTTCATGTTAATACTCTGGCTTCCTTCAGTCCAATGATACTAAAGGAAAAAGCACTTCTAAAAACCCGTTGATGTCATGTTAATGGATTCAGCAAACAACAGAAAGAGCAAGAAACAATGTTTTTGAGAACTAAAATACAAAAGAATGACTGAAGCATAGTCACTAGTCTGTTAACTGGTATCCACAAAGACACTTAGCAGTTATTGCAGATTAAGGCTTTGAGCTGTTCAAAGCTGTTTCATATATTACAAAGTTCAATTCCCTCAGCTTACTTGCTATGCGACTCTGAACAAGCCACTTAAGCAGTGTTTTATTTTTCTAAACACCTTTATTAAATTATCACTTAAGACATAGGCAAACATACATTAAGAGAAGATAACAAACCATCTTAGCATTTTTCCATTTAAATACAATACACATCACATATATTTTCTTTGTAATGATCATCAGTCCAACATTACATAAATTGCTGAATTCCTGCCTTCTAATAAACCTCATACATTCTCCCGAACAAGTTTTGTTAGCACAGTTTCCCATTACTTCTATGCAATTTGCTTCTTCCCTTTTTCTAAATATCTCTTTCTTGTATAATATTCAATACATCAAATACAGCTGGTGTAGACTTTCATTTCCATTTTCTAGTAATTGCTTTTTCTGGCAGCCAACAGAATTAAACTTAATATGGCCTTACTATGTCTAGGCAATTCACATCGTGTATCGCAGCTCAAATGAATTATTTCCTTACTTACAGCACTTTGCTCATCAAATATTTCTGAGAGAGTACTCTGTAGGGAATTTTTAAAATATGCCATCTCAAAAAGCCCCCAAAACATGTGTTCCCAGTTAACTATTTCTTTGCCATCACACCACCACCATTTACTATCTATCAGAGGGAAAATTATTTGAACTCTGCTTGGGATATAAAAATACCTAAGGACACACCTCCAAAAACATCCTAAACCTTCTGGACTTAGTTGCATACTTTGGAGCCACACATGTCTTCCCATTGTCTTCCTGAAAACTGCTTTTCCAATCTCTTTTCCCAGTCCTTTCTAACCTCCTCTGATTGTTACAGTTATCATGCAATATTTTATATGCCCTACTAACTACCCCTTTTTTCTAGATTCAACTAGAAACTCTACCAGGGCAGGTCTATGGCCTGAAATCCAAATGCCTTCTTGGCCTCATCCTACTCTAATTACACTTCCTGTTTGAGTTATTTGCTCCTAATATGTTGGTTCCATTGCTAGGTTTCCCCAGCTTCCTCTACTTGAAGTCATCCCTACTAGCAAAATCTTCTTTCCCCATTCTTGTACTGGCTTAGTTCTTAGAATACTTTCTGCTACTTTATGAATATAATATGTATCGTTGTTATTCTCCTTAAGGATCTGCATCTAAAATATCTCTGTTTCTTAAACCTCCCCTTGATTCATCATCATCCCTTTCCACTTCGAATTATAACCTTCTGCTTGTGCCTTAATCGTATAGCTCTAAAATACCCACTCAAAGCAGGCAAACCTAAACTACCTTGTTCTTCTGGAAGGATCAACTTACCACACTTAACTCTTGCCTTCTTTCCCTCCCAGATAAATTCCTTCAAGTCTTTATTGTTTTCCATAACTTCTCCTCAGGTTGATAAAATTATGCCTAACTCATATACAAGACTAATGGGACTAAAAACATTTTCACTGCTTGTATCTTACAATCCATGTCCATAAATGAGTTTCCAGTTTCACAATTTTTGCATTATCTTTTGTTTAGCCTCTTACCACATATTCTTAGCTGCCATAACAGAAGCATTTTTTTAATCCAAACTCCTAAATACTTAATCTTATGTCCCCAAAAACATGGGTATTGCTGAACCAGTTTGTGTGTGTACATAATTTATAACTACAGCCTTTGTTTTAGCTACATTAATTTTATATTCTGAAAAGACTTGAAACTGTCTCAGAATGTTCCACAACACTGATATGCCCTTTTCTGGATTTATCAGGAACAAAATATCATCTGTAAACAATGTCCGCTTTTCTTGATTACCATACCAATTATATCCATGAATTTCTGGGCCCTTTATTTTTTTGCCAATGGCTTTAAATAAAAAAATCAAATAAAGGGGAAAGACGACACCCCTGCCTGGATCCTTTGTTTGCTTATCAGAGAAAAACTCTCCCACTTTAATTATTGCCTCCAGTCCTTCATATATCCTTCTAATTAACCTTACTACTGTATCATGAAAGGCAAATGATTCTAATTTCCTACTCATAAAATCTCAGCTATCAAATGGTTTCTCTGCATCAAGACCCACCAACAACAGAGGTATTTATTTACATTCTGCTTCCCTCTAGACAAATGTTCTATTAATGTTGCAAAATGCTTTGCCTCCCCTCCACAAAAATTGAAATGGGTCTATATGAAGCTGGATCTGAAAGGTCTTTGTCATCTTAAGGTAACACAGCCACTACAGCTTTCTTCCAAGATGCTGGTGCTTCCCCTCCTTTTAAAATACTGTTAAATAAAATCTTGCAGATCTTTATCACTTTCTTCCCTCCTAATTTAAAAACTTCAACAGAAATGCCATCTGTTTCTGGAGCCTTTCTTGAAAACTGCTATATCACTGTTTTTATCTGATCACCTCTTCATCTACCTCTAACCTTGGCATAATTAAGTCTTCCATAAATATTTCCATTTGTACTCTTTCTTGACTTCCACATTTCTCTGTTTTATACAATTTTTGATAAAATTTCTTGAACATCTCTAAAACCTCTATAGAATCTCTGGTTATATTTCTTGTCATAGGTTTCCTAAGTTTGGCGACAGGCCCTTCAACATTCGGTTGCCCATCTTTGTGCTAAAAGCTTTTGTGCCTTGGAGTTGCCATCAAAAACTAGTTGCTTAACTGCAACCTTTCTAAACTCTTGCATATTATCCAGTTACTCCCTTATTTTCTGTTTAGCAATTAGCATTTGCTCCTCCTCTTGTTTTGTGATATTCCCCTTACTGTGCTATACTTTAGACTTGCTTTAGCCAGTAACTGAACTTTACAAAACAAAAAAAGTTTCGGTTTTCACACTGGAGGGCTAAAGTTATGATGTTTGATCAGTATGCAGCCATCTTGGACGTCTCTAACAGTGCTCCAGTGTTGTGTGGGGAAAACTAAATATATACATACATACACACACATACAAAAATGAGAAGTTGTAAGAAATCTAAAAAAAAAAAAAAAAAAAAAAAAAAAGAAATTAATAAGCTCATTTAAAAGTTGGGGAGTTGTCCTCACCCATGTAAAACTCCATGGGATATTCAGATGGCAGAGTAGATGGCCTAATCTGGAGAATGATCTCAAGAAGCTGAATGGGCTTGCTTGGAGATGGGAGGGTGCCAATAAGTGACAAGTAGCCAATTATTTTTCTGAAGAAGGGTGTGAGTTAGCATAATGCACAGAAGCCAAATGGCAGTAGTTAAACGTATAACAAGTGCACAGTATCACAATGACAATGTATGCAGCTGGGCTTTGGGATGTGCATCCTCACCGAGATAACAATGCATGAAGTTAGTGAGGAAAAAGTACAGAAACAGTCAAATGAAGAACTTCCTAGTTAGCAGTGTAGTCTTGCTGCCCTAGAAACTAAGCTTTCAAGGACAGCATATACGGGCCAACATTATGCCGAAAAATTGAACGTGCAAAGCTCAAAGTACATTAGGATGTACGATGTAGGCATTAGATGGAGATGAGTGGTTGAAAAATTAGTCATGGGCTATCAACGTGCCTGATTTTAGTAGGCCTATGGCAACTAAAATCAGGCACGTGATAGCCCATGACTAATATAATCCACTCAGCCCTAAACATCACTATTTAACTTAATAAGCGTATTGTAGTGGTTTATGCAAATTGTAAATAATCTATATCCCATAGTACTAACTTCCAAATCATACACCCTCCATTAGTCGCAATTAAGAATAATGGACTGAGTAAACCAAGGCCTCCAGGTCATCCGCAAACTCAGGTACTTGGTCTAGTAAGCTTTGCCAGTTACAAAAAGAGAAAATTCACTGAATAACTGAACCCTGTTAAAAGCAAGGCTGCAATGTTTTATGTGCTTGAGGTGCATCATTCCAGAGTATAAACTGATGAAGAAAAAACCCGGACCGAACCACAAAAGGAGGGGGAGTTTCCATATTTATCAAGGATATCCACACCTCCAGGTTAGTGGCATTGCATGAAGTATCGGAGACCATCCATGTGCAACTAACAGTGGGCAAGACTGCTTTTCAGTTTATAGCATCCTACAGACCACCCTCTCAAAGTCAGGAATCCCACTCGGCTTTCCTGAAAACATTGGAGAAAGTACAGTTTTGTACCTACCATAAATGTAGATGTCCGAACAGGATAGCATCTGCAGTCCTAACAAATGGGTTGTCCTGTCGTCAGGCAGCCCTTCGGTCAGCCGGATTCCAAAGTCTGGGTCTGGCCTCGGCTGGTGTCGCACTTCACCCGACGTCATCTCTGCTGGTCTTTGGGTATAAAGGCATCAGCCGACGCCATTTTCCTCAGTGTTTCTTGCCCCAGATGCCAGTTGCCCTCTTGGAAAACTAAATTTTGGGTAAATGCCAATGTTTCAAAAAAAAAGTAGGCAAACACAAAAAATAAGCATGTATGTACATATATACAAACAAATACACCATAAGAGATCCCCAGCTAGCTATTAGGAGGGTAAATACCCTAGGAATACCACAGAGGGAAGGAGGGTGGGTAATCCTGACTGCAGATGCTATCCTGTTCAGACATCTACATTTATGGTAGGTACAAAACTGTACTATGTCCTTCAAGGATGCATCTGCAGTCCTAACAAATGGGTAGAATACCATAGCCAAACTAGGGAGGAGGAAGAAGAATTATGGTGTAGTTAGGATCCCTTGCAATACAGCAGTGGCAAACCCTGCTCGGGATCTAGAGTATAGAGGTAAGTTATAATGCTTGGCAAATGTATGCACGGAGGTCCAAGTAGCCACCTCAATAATGTCCTTGGTTGCCACTCCTCGTAAGAAAGCTGTGGTAGTGGCTGTAGCCCTTGTAGAGTGAGGTCTTATGTTCTGTGGAATTGGCTTTCCATGGTAGGAGTAACAGAATCTTATGCAATTTCCTATCCACTTGGAGATTGTCTGTTTGGAAATTGCTTTTCCTTCCCTTCCTGTTGCATAGGCTACTAGAAGCTGGTCAGTTTTTCTATTGCCCTTGGTTCTGTCCAGGTAGTAGCGCAACTGTCTATGTACATCCAAGGTATGCAGCAGTCTTTCCCCGCTGTTCTGTGGATTGGGAAAGAAGGTAGGTAGGTGGATTGCCTGGTTTAGAGACACTCTGGATACCACCTTAGGCATAAATGTAGGATTAGTTCTCATGGATACTCTATCTTGATGGAAGATTAGGAAGGGTTGTACTGCCATTAAGGCCTGTAGTTCTGAAACCCTTCCTGCTGAAGTAATTGCCAGTAGGAAAGCAGTTTTCCAGGATAGGTGTTGAAGATCTGCTGTTGCTGCTGGTTCGAATGGAGGGAGTGTCAATTTTTCTAGCACAAAGTTCAAGTCCCATGCTGGTAATGGTGGTTTCCTAGGAGGTTTTACATTCTTGATTCCTCTGAGGAACTGCCTGAGTAGAGGATGTGAGAAGACAGGGGATCGAGCTGTATTCTGCAGAAATAGCTGATGCATGTATCTTGATGGAGGAATAGGACAGGCCTGTATGGAGAAGCTCTGCCAAATACTCCAGGATGTTGGCAATATCTATCTTTGACACATCTTTTCCTCTTTCAGTGCTCCAAATGACAAACCTTTTCCATTTCCCTGCATAGTTCCTTCTTGTAGAAGGTCTGCGGGCCTCCAGGATAATGTCTTTAACCCTTTGGGATAAATCTGGGTTAGTTGCTGTTATGTAATGTTCCAAGCAGTTAGTTGCAGAGTTTTTAGATTTGGATGCATGATGTTGCAGTCGTTCTGAGTTAACATCAAAGGCATCAGGGGTAGTGTCCACGTTCTCCCCAGAGACATGCTCCTCAGCAATGGATACCAGTGTTGTCTTGGCCAATTTGGAGCTATCAGAATTATCCTTGGACGCTCCTCTTTGATTTTCAGTAGTACCTTGTGCATCAAAGGAAGAGGTGGAAATGCATATGCTGTCAGGCCTTTCCAACTGAAGGATAGAGAGTCCACCTTCCATGCAAGTGGGTGGTATGTCCTTGTGCAAAATTTCTTGAGCTGGTGATTGAGTGGGGATGCGAATAGGTCTATTTGTGGTATTCCCCATTTCTTTGTGATGGCCTTGAAGATGTCGGGTGTAGCATCCATTCGTGAGCATCCGAGGTAGTTCTGCTTAACATGTCTGCTAGGATGTTTTCTTTTCCTGGTACAAATATTGCCTGTAACTGAATGTTGTAGCTCAGAGCCATATTCCATAGGTCCAGAGTCATTCGGCATAGGGGTATGAATGAGTGCCTCCCTGTTTGTTGATGTACCACATGACTGTGGTGTTGTCTGTCCTTATCATCAAATGGCCTTCTTTGAGGAATGGTCTGAAATTCTGGATTGCTAGTTTTACTGCCAGCATTTCTTTTGATTTATGTGCAGGTGCAGTTGATCTGGGGTCCATAATCCTTGTATGCATTTGTCCAGCATGTGGGCCCCAACCTAGGTCTGAGGCGTCCGTTGTGATGGTTTGGCTTGCTTGAAAGTTGTGGAAGGGCAAGCCTGGGTTTGACTGGCATGCTTGAGCCCACCATAGGAACTCTTGTTTCAGGCATGGGATTAGTGGTATTTCGGTTTCTAAGCTGTGCCTGTGTTGAGACCATAAATTCTTTAGGTACCACTGTAGTTTTCTCATATGCAGTCTGGCATGGGGGACCAGGATTATGCATGATGCCATGAAGCCCAAGGCCTGCAGTACTTTCCTTGCTGTTAGTTTGTTCTGCTTTGTTAATGCCAAGAAGTAAAGAGGGAGTTGTTCTTGTTTTTCTGCAGTTAGGAATGCCATCTGTTTTACTGTGTCCAATTCTGCACCCAAGAATGCTTTTGTTTGGGATGGTATTAGTCTTGACTTTTTTAAATTGACTGTGTATCCCAGGGCTTGTAGTAAGCAAATGACTCTTTGTAAGTCTTTTGTCAGCTTGCTTTTGTTGTCCGCTTGTATCAGGCAGTCGTCCAGGTATGGATAAATTTGGATTCCATGTAGCCTGCAATGAGCGATTACTGATGCCAGGCATTTTGTGAATACTCTGGGAGCAGTAGATAAGCCAAAGGGCAATGCTGAGAATTGATAATGCTCTGATCCTGCAAGAAATCTGAGGTATCTTCTGCAATTTGGTCGTATGGGGACGTGCAGGTATGCCTCCCTGAGATCTAGAGTTACCAGCCAACACTCCTTGCCCAGCATGGGAAGAAGTTGCTGTAGGGTCAGCATTTTGAATTTTGGAACAATGATGAATGTGTTTAAGGCGGACAGGTCGAGAATAGGTCTCCAACTTTTCTCTTTTCTTGGTATTAGGAAGAGTCTGGAGTAGAATCCTTTGCCCTGTTCTGTTGGTGGTACTCTTTCCACAGCTCTCATCTTTATTAATTGAGCTATCTGTTTTAGAGCTTCTGTTTTCTGATTTGGAGGTAGGTTTGGCATTCCTCTTTTTACTGGTAAGGTGTGGAAATGAAACCTGTAGCCTTGGTCTATAGTCTGCAAAATCCACTTGTCTTTTGTGATATAGTGCTAATTTTTTGAAAATAAGGCTAACTTTCCGCCTAAGGGTGCTGCTATTTGTTCCCTGGTTATCGGTGTCAGAGACAAGTCACTGTGATTGTCCTGTTGCAGTGGCAGTGGTTGTGTCTGTGCCTCGCTGGTTATTGCATTGCCACTGGCGTCCTCTGTAGGCACCTCCTCTGGATTGATTTCTGCCTCTGGAACGTCTATTCCTGCCTCTCTGAGATTTAGAGGAGTCTGGAAAGGACCAATTTTGGAAGGCCAGTTCCTGCTAAACCTTGGGGCTGAACCTGTAAGAAATCTTTAACTGTTTGTACAGATTTTGCCTTCTCTTCCATTTTCTTCATTACTTGCTGGGCAGGAGAACCAAACAGACTGGCCTTATCCATAGGAGCATCTAACAGCTTTGCTTTAACATGATCCGGCAAGACCTGTTCTTTCAACCATGCATGCCTTCTTATAACTGTGCCAGTCATGGCTGATCTAAATGAAGCCTCCAGTGCATCATAGCCACATTTTAAAGAATGGTTACTAACCTGCTGAATGTTATTCACCATTTCTAAAACATATTTCTTATCTAAGGAGTCATCAGAGGACAGTTTCTTAGTTAACTGATCAAGCATAAACTCTTGGTATTGGATCATATGAAACTGACAGTTCAAAGCTCTAGCTGAGAGAGTAGCAGAGGTGTAAACTTTTTTACCCCATCTCTCTAAGGACCTGGATTCCCTTTCAGAAGGGAGAGGGTTTTTTGCTGAGGTCGAAGCTACTGCCTTAGGTCCCTGGGAGATAGTCTCAGGGTCTGCAAGAGGGGCCTTGTATAGGTGGTGATGAGTGTCCGGTACCCTGTAAAACCTATCGGGTTTGGCAGGGGCTGGAGGCAAAGTATCAGGAGCAGTGCAAACATCATTAAATGCATCATCCACAACAGGCAGAACTGGAGGTATAGCTAAGGGCCTATGTTGCAGTAAGTGTAGAAAGGTCCTAAGCCTTTTACTTGAATCTGAGAAATCTTGTCCCTGCCATTGGAATTGCTCTCTCATGGCATGTAAGGTTTCCCCAAAGGAAAATTCCTCTGGCGGAGAGGCAGATGGAATAGATTCTTCAGCATCGGAATCTTCATAAGTAGAAAAAGGAGCCTCTGGATGGTCTGTAATGTCTGAATCATCAGAAGAATCATCTGAGGATACTGGTTCTGGGGGCTCTGCTCTAGGTCTCTTTTCTGGAGGCTGAGAGGCCCTGTCTGGGTGAGATTGGGATCCCCTTATTAAAGAGATGAGATCCTCTGCCAGAGTAAGCATTTGAGAACTGGAAGTGGGCCTGTGTGAGGGGGGCTTAACAGGCACTGATTTAGCAGTTTTGGCTGCTTTAGCCCTGGCAAAGGCCTTAATAGACATGGCTGCAGGAGGCCTAGCAGCACCACGTGTTGGGGTAGAGACATCCAAAGGGATGGTGTCCGATAATTCTAGAGGAACCACATTAGTAGGCAAAACTTCAGAGGCCGATTCAACTAGGGTAGCAGGAGCCTCGGTGGTAGTCATGGATTCGGCTGAAGATTGACCCGTTTGCTCGGTTTCGGCCGAAACCGATACACTCATGTTTGCTTAACCGTGGTTTCGGCGAAACCGCGGACCGCAGTGTCGGTCTTTTCTTTGCGTTTTTAACAATTTGAGAAGTCGGAGGATCCGGCGGCATAATGTACGCAAAATCTGAGCCGGAAAACTGTTCAGCAAACTCCGACCGACGCCTAAGCGTTCGTCGGTTGAAGGAAGCACAGGCTAAACAGGCTGCTACGTCGTGGTCTGGGCCTAAACAAGGTAAGCAGTAAGAGTGGAAATCTTTATGAGGTATTTGTTTCCCACAAGTTAAACAGTTATTTACTTTTTCTGACATCGGCTGAGGCAAGAAAGAGTCCCCAACGGGGTACTTAGCTTTTAGAAGTCTTCGACGTAGTATTCGGTAGTAGTAATCTCTGGATCTGACCGACCGGCACTTGCGAACAGCTTCTGCTTCGGGCGCCACACAGCAAGAAAGACTGAGGAAAATGGCGTCGGCTGATGCCTTTATACCCGAAGACCAGCAGAGATGATGTCGGGTGAAGTGCGACACCAGCCGAGGCCAGACCCAGACTTTGGAATCCGGCCGACCGAAGGGCTGCCTGACGACAGGACAACCCATTTGTTAGGACTGCAGATGCATCCTTGAAGGACATCATGAAGATCTCTCCGAACACCATTATATTGGGTGACTTCAACTACCCAAACATTGACTGGGAGCACTACTCAAGCCCCAGCACCTTAGCCCAAAGGTTCCTGGAAATTATAAACTCTAATGCTATGGAACAACTAGTCACCACTCCCACAAGAGGGGACAACATACTAGACCTGATCATTACCAACATGGGGACTCTATGCTCCACACCAGAAGTATATCCCTCATTGGTAAGATCAGACCATAAATTAATTTCACTGGATGTCCGCATCCCGACCCCACCACCAGCCCAGAAAACCACAGTGAAAAACTTCTCAAAAGCGAACTTCTCACTTCTCAAAACCGAAGTGGAATCCTTCAAGGTCCCAGGGCCAGTGGAAACTACGGCCCAAACTGCAGAATCCTATATAAACGCATTCTACGGACATCTCCAGGAATGCATGGATCATGCTATCCCAACAAAACCAAAACCCAATCATCCAAAGGCAGGCGTCCAGTCTGGTGGACCCCTGCCATAAATAAACTGTACGATAGAAGGAGGAAGCTACTACATGATAGAGTAAAATCCCTAATAGGGAAGGCATCTCTGAACAGTACTAGCAAAAAATTACGATCCCTCATAAAATCCTCCAAGGCCAGTTGAGAGAAAAATTGCACAGGACACCAAAGAAAATCATAAGGCTTTTTTCAGTTATGTTAGGAACCTGGGATGCAACTCCCAGACTTGTTCTGAGTTGACTCTAAATGACAAAAAATACACTGAACCCACAGACATCGCCAATATCCTGGCAGACAGGTTCAGTGCAAACTTCTCCACCCCCCCCCCAAAAGAACAAGCATCTATCCCGGCAGAGGGCTGCCTCCCAAACATCTCTGATGCACAGTTGAAGGCTGTCCTCTCCAAAGCAAAAAACACTGCTTCCATGGGACCAGATGGCGTCCCAGGTTGCGTCCTACATGAACTCCAAGTGGAACTAATCCCTCAAATAAAACAGCTATACAATCTCAGCCTCACTACAGGATATGTGCCCACAGAATGGCGTACAGCAACAGTGGTCCCACTCCACAAAGGTGGAGCCTCTACGGACCCTGGAAACTATCGCCCCATAAGCCTGACTAGCTTAGTCTGCAAGGATATGGAGAGGATCATCATGGAGTTCATAAACAAAAACATTGGGGACCTACAGACACTAGATCCTACCCAGTTCGGCTTTGTCAAGGGCAGATCCTGCCTTTTGAACCTGGTTGACTTCTTTGAAACAGTCACCAAAGCCATAGATGAAGGGAAGGTAGTCCACACAGCCTATCTGGACCTTGCAAAGGCATTTGACACAATACCCCACTCGGGCATCATAGATAAGCTATCCAACTTAAATACAAACCCCTATGTCACAAGAGTTGCTGGAGCCATGTCAGACTCGAAACCGGTCACAAGTGGCGTCCCACAGGGTTCTGTCCTGGGACCACTCTTGTTCGGTATATACTTTTCCGAGGTACAGGCAAACGTGGGAGGACTATGGCTCACCAAGTTCGCAGACGACTGCAAACTGGGCGCCATAATCAACTCTCCAGCTGACACAAACATTCTTCAAAAAGGTCTCACAGAGACAGATAACTGGTGCCAGCGCCATGGTTTAAAGCTAAATGCCAAAAAATGTATAGTCATACCCTTTGGCAAAACAATGTGCCCACAAATTACCACATAGGCGGAAACCCATTAAGTACAGAGAAAGTTATTAGGGACCTGGGGACCCAAGTTGATAGCAATCTCTCCTTTGAAAACCACATTGCCAAAGTGGTTAGAAAGACCTTCTACATAGCCCACCTCATCACGAAGGGTTTCACATCTAGATCAAGAGAGGTAATCGTGCCCCTTTATTCATCCCTCATCAGGCCCATCATAGAATACAATGCCCCTTTTGGGATGTACCTTACCCGACACCTGCAGCAATTAGAAAGACCCCAAAATTATCTCACCAAGAGGATCAAGGATCTCAAACAGATGCCATACGCTGCTCGGTTAAAAAAACTCCAGCTCTACTCAGTTTTATACCGCCTACTTCGAGGCGATCTATGCCTGACATACAAAGCTATGTCAAATCCAGAATTAATGGACATGCTCCACCTCAGTAAATCTAAATCCCGTAGAGCCACACGCTCGAGGGACTTGAACCTCAGCACAGAAATAAATAGAACTTGCTGGAGGGACAGGTTCATAACCCAGAGGCTCCCTTCGCTAGATCTATAGGCAAGAGACAGACAGCCCTCGACAATAGTAAAACCAGACTATCCTTGAAATATTCCACTGATATAAATAGGTACACTGATATAGTGAAGAAGAACTGGCAGATTTTACTAACAGACAAAGATATAGCCAGTTTGGTTGATAATGTCCCTAAATTTAGTTACAGGAATGACAGATCCCTAAAGAGGAGGTTATGCTACCCCAAAGATAGACACACAGATATTAGTAATGGGAGCACCAGACCCTGTGGTAGCTGTAGTTGGTGCACGTATATAGATGAAAGTCCGTGTTTCTATCATCCTGATTTGAAGCAGGACTTTTATTTTAATACAGGAGCCAACTGCACCAGTCAACATGTGGTTTACTTGGCAGACTGTAGGATCTGCAGAAAATTTTATGTGGGGAAGACAGATAGACATCTTAAAGATCGGATTAGGGAACATACCTATAACATCAGGAAAGGGAATAAGAACAATGCATTAGCCAAACATGTGATGGAATTTGATAGCACTCATATTTTCAAATTCAGAGTTATAGCTTTGTTATATGAGAGCATGAGACGAGGGATATACTAATAAGACAGAGAATCTGGAAGCAATCTGGATCACAAAGCTTAGAGCCACAGAAGGGCATGGCCTGAATGAGTGTATCCCACTGAAACCTAAATTAAAGATGAGACCACTTGAGGTAATATATTCATCTCCTGCTGTCCACAACACAGTATATTTGTTTTATAATATTTTAATAACACAATATATGTATATTTTTTGATGTTTTTTATTTATATATATATATATATATATATATTATATATATATATATATATATATTATATATTTATATATATTTTTTATATATGTTTTAGTTATTATGAATGAAATAAAATATATTAAGATAGATGGGACCAGTCACATGACTATCAATTGGGTGATGTAACATGAGTATAAAGGTGTGGTATTTTTAGTGCTTGTATACACCTGAAGAAGCTTAATTGTGAAAACGCTTGTGTTTGCACCAAGTAAAGGCCTGTTCTGGATTCCAAAGCTGTCTCCGTCTCTTTTTCTTGGATTACCTACACTTTTCTACAGAGACGCAGTGGTGGGTTGTCTTCTTTTGGCAATTTTTTCTTTTATTATAACAGGTGATGTTTGACTAGATCATTGCTGCAGTAACCTACGCTATATGGGATGTTCTGTCAAGGTTTGGACTAGCAAGCCAGCTTTAGGACTCCTTCCAAGTGCCCTAGCCACTGTAAAGCTTGAGGACTGCAGTATAAAGTTAGTGGTTAGGGTGCCAAATCTTCACAGCTTTCTTGCATCAGAAAGCAGAGGCTAGAGTCCTGCTAGATAGAACCAGTAATAATAATAAAAAAATCCACATCCTGACAAAAAGGTGGCAAAAAAGAGGGGGTTAGAGGGAGAAGTGACAACTTCAACAGTGATTGATTCAAACATCTACTATTATGGTAAGTTTACTTACACAACAGTACTATCTTCATCAATAGATCATTGTAGAAGTAGCCTAAGCTGCATCAAACATACCAGAGCTTAAAAAGAAAGAGGGAGGAAGAAAGATGGCAGTCTAGGAGTCCCTGGAAAATAGTCCTAGCAAGCTTGCTCTGGGACTCGGAAAGAATCTAGCCTACAATACTTGGTAAAAGTGTGCACAGATGACCAAGATGCTGCCTCTAGTACATTTCTGGAGTCCACCAATTTCCAAAAAACCCACTAAAGTAGTATAAGCACTGGCAGAGTGGGTACAGACTTTTCTTGGAATTGCCTTGTTATGGTGAGGAAAAAAAGCAACAAAATAGGACAACCATTTAGAAATGGTTTATTTTGTCACCAAATGCCACTTTTTATTACCTTCGTAGGAAATAAACAGGTGATCATTAACCCTGGAGGTTCTTGTCCAGCCAATGTAGTATCTGAGTTGCCTGTGAACATCCAGTGTGTGTAAAATTCCTTCTCCCTTATTTTTAAGGTTTTGGAAAGAAAACAGAGAGAAGAACAGTACAGCTCAATGTAAACTCGGAAAGAATCTTAGGCACAAAGGAAAGTTTTGCTCTCCAAACTGTCCTATCTTTGTGTAAAAATGAGATGGGGATCACCACAAGAGCTTGTAACTCAAGATACCCTTACTGCAGAAGACAGAGCAAAAAGTAAACTTGTTTTTCAAGGTAAGAACTTGCAATAAGCTTTATGAGCAGTCTAAAAAGGTAACAGTGCAAGATGTTCCAACTACAAAATTAAGATCCTAAGAAGGCGCCAACTGCTTTCAAGGTGGATGAATATGCAGAACCCTTTCAAAAACTGTACCACTTGAGGTAGGGCAGAACGGTGGGAGAATTTAAAGGCAGATAAGCAGGGATGGCCTAAAGATGAACCTTAGTTGAAGAGTAAGAGAAGCCAGAGGATACTTGTATACTTGCTAACAGATACACTGCAGAAATCTGAGCCTCAAAGGGCTCCTAGTTCTTGGCTTGGTACCAACTAGAAAATATTTTAAACCTACCGATATATGGTTTTCTAGTAGCATGCATCTTTGCCTCCTTTAATACATGCTGCATGTCCTCAGAAAATAATGTGCCTAAATGATATTAAAATGTTATAATCAAGAAAGTCACTTGAAGTAGAAGGTTGGGGTGTTTCAAATAATCCCTTGTCCTGTGTTAGTAAGTCCATTCTGTGAGGAAACGTGTGGTAATTGTCCTTGGCCAGTTTCAATAGAAGGGAGAACCCACTGTTGCCTAGACCAAAATGGAGTCACCACAAAGTACAGTTGTGTACACTTACCATAAATGTAGATGTTTGAGTGTATTCACTGTTGCAGTCATCACCTTTAGCCTTTAGCTGGCCTGAATACCAGTATTGGATTCCTGCTTCGGATGCTGTCTCTTCTTCCATGACGTCAGGTCGCCAGGGGTATAAAACATGCAGCCAACGCCATTACATCAGTTTTACTTGCCCCAGATGTCAGGTGCCTCCACAATGGGAAGCAATTAGATGTTATGGTAACCCTCCAACAAAAAGCAAATACACCAAACAAGAAGGAAAGGTAGAGCCAAGAGAAGTCAGGGGGCTGGAGGGAGGGTAACCAGGACTGCAACAGTGAATACACTCGAACATCTACATTTATGGTAAGTGTACACAACTGTACTATGTATATAATATGTAAAGCTAAGGAATGGAGGAGGAAGTTAAGAGAGCATTAGGGCCAGCTATTAAGCTCTGCAAGACTGCAGTGGCAAAACCAGCTCTGGATTTAGAAAAAAATAGGCATGTGGTAATGCTTGGTGAAGGTATGTACAGAGCTCCAGGTAGCAGCTTCTAGGATGTCCCTGGTGGGGACACCTCTGAGAAAGGCTGTAGAGGTAGATGCAGCCCTGGTGGAATGTGATCTTATCCCCTGTGGGGTAGGTTTTCCATGGTGCTTATAGCAGAAATGAATGCAATGGGCTATCCACTTAGAAATGGTTTGCTTTGAAATGGCCTTCCCCTCTGCCCTTGCAGCAAAGCCAATTAGCAGCTGTTCAGATTTTCTGAGAGGCTTAGTCCTGTCCAAATAAACTCTAAGTTGTCTGTGCACATCCAAAGAGTGCAGTATTCGTTCTCCTTTGTTTTGTGGATTTGGGAAAAAGGTAGGCAAATTAATGGACTGATTAAGGGCCACACCAGAAACCACCTTGGGCATAAAAGAAAGACTGGTCCTGAGGGAAACCCTGTCTGCATGGAAGATAATGAAGGGCTCCACTGCCATGAGGGCCTGTAATTCAGACACTCTTCTTGCTGAAGTGATGGCTAGAAGGAAGGCTGTTTTCCAAGAAAGGAATTTCAACTCTGCAGTTGCAGCTGGCTGAAAAGGAGGGAGAGTGAGCTTTTCCAATACAAAGTTAGGGTCCCAGGCTGGAGTAGGGGCTCTCCTGGGGGGGTCTTAAATTTGTGGCCCCTCTGAGGAATTGCTTTAGCAGGGGGTGAGAGAAGAGGGGTGGTTCAGTATTATAATGTGCTGAACTGGCAGAGGCATGAATTTTAATAGACGAGAAGGATAGGCCGTTATGGAGCATTTCTCTTAAGTACTGAAGAATATGCGGTTAGCTGGGCACCGTTGTGCCCATCCCCTGAGTTTGGCTCCAGGAACAGTATCCTTTCCACTTTTCAGCATAGGATTTTATAGTACTAGGCCTCCTTGCCATCAGAATGACATCCAGCACCTGCTTACTGAGGGATGCTATTGGAGAGCTCAAGGAATTAGCCAGGCTGCAAGGTTCAGGTTTTGAAGCTGAGGGTGCAGAATCTGGCCCGCCTGCTGGGAAGGGGTCTGAGGCAGGTGCCATGGTTCCAGCAGTGTCATACTGCGCGCAAGAGGGGGTACCAGTGCTGGCGTGGCCAGTCTGGTGCAATCAGTATAGTCCTTGGTTTGTCCTGTTTGATCTTTAGGAAAACCTTAGAGAGGAGAGGCAGAGGGGGGAAAGGCATAAACTGAAAGGCTTTCCCAGGTAAAGGACAGGACATCCACTTTCCAAGCTTGACTGTGGGAAGTCCTTGTGCAGAATTTGTCCAATTAGTAGTTTTGAGGGGAGGCAAACAGGTCTGTCTCTGGGGTCCCCCATTTGTTCCTCAAGAGGTTGAATATTTTTGGTTCCAGTTTCCATTCGTGTGGGTCCATGAGATTTCTGCTTAGGTCATCTGCCAGTGAATTTAGCTTGCCTGGCAATAACTGAGCTTGTAGGTGCACTTGGTAGCTCAAGGCTGTGTTCCACAGAGCCATGGCTACTCTGCAGACAGGGTACGAGTGGGGTCCCCCTGCTTGTATATGTACCACATAACTGTGGTGTTGTCTGTCTTTACCAATAATTGTCCTGGAAGAATGTGAACCTTGAAGGCTGTCAGGGAATTCTGTACAGCTAACATTTCTTTTTGGTTGATATGCAGGTGCATCTGTCTCGGGTTCCATTTGCCCTGAATGCACTGCCCTGCCAAGTGAGCCCTCCCATGCATAGTCTGATGTGTCTGTTGTTAGGGTTTGGGCGCAGAGGGTAGAGTGAAAAGGAGCTCTTTGTTGTGGTAGCAGGCATCTGCCCACCAAAGGAACTCTGTCTTTATACAAGGAATGATAGGAATCATTGATTCCAGGTCCTGAGAATGTTGACACCATAGGCTTTTTAGATAACACTGCAGTTTCCTCATATGCAGTCTTGCATATGGAATTAGTAGAATGCAAGAGGCCATGAACCCCAGGGCTTGCAAAATTCTCCTTGCAGATAGCTGGGTCTTTGTGGCCAGTTGTTTGAAGTAGGTTGTTAAATAAACTTGTTTCTCTGGAGTGAGGAAAGCCATCTGGGAAGTTGTGTTCAAGCTTGCTCCCAGGAATACAATTTGTTGGCAGGGTACTAGGTGAGATTTATTTTCATTTATGGTGTACCCCAGTGAGTTTAGAAGTTTCTTTACGAATGCCAGATGCTTTATAAGCAAATTCCTGGCTTTCTCCCTGAATCAGACAATCGTCCAAGTATGGGTATATTTGAATATTTCTCTGCCTGCAAAATGCAATGGATGGAGCTAGACACTATGTGAATACCCTGGGTGCAGTAGATAAGCCAAAGGGAAGTGCATGAAGCCTGCTCTGAAGCGTAGGTATTTCCTGCAAGATTCCCTTACTGGAATGTGCAGGTAAGCTTCCTTTAAGTCTAAGGTTGCCAACCAGGCATCTTTGCCTATCATAGGAAGCAGCTGTTGAAGGGTTAGCATCTTGAATTTTGTGATTACCAAAAAAGTGTTTAGAATAGAGAGGTCCAGGACAGGATGCCAGGGGCTGTCTTTTCTGTGTACCAGGAAAAGTCTTGAATAAAAACCTTGTTCCCTTTCTTCTGCTGGGACAGGTTGAATAGTCCTGATACTTAGAAGAGAGAGAACCTGCTGTTGAGCCTCTGCCCACTGATTTGGGGATAGGTCTGGCCTACCATTTGGGGTTGGTAGGGTGTGGAAGTGGAATCTGTATTCCTGGGAAACTATATTCAAAACCCATTTGTCCTGGGTAATGAGTTCCCAGTTTTATGAATGCAGGACGAGCTTTCCTCCTCAGGGAGCGTGCAGTTAGTTGAGCAGGGTTTGGAAGGGTTAAGGTAAAGTCACTGTGCCATTCTTCCATGGGGGGGGGGGGTCTTACTACTCCCTGCTTTGGAAGTGGGAGCCCCCCACTACTTATGCCTGTGCGTAGCCTGAGACAGTACCTAGGTGGTCTGCTGCTCCTGGGTTTGGACTGAGAAAGCCTGGAAGAGGCTGGAAAGGACGAATTCTTTGAAGGCTAATGCCTACTAAATCTGAGAGGCTGTACTTGCAGGAAATCTTTAAAAGATTGCATAGATTTAGCTTCTTCCTCCATCTTTTTGAGGATGACTTCTGCTTTGTTGCCAAACATGCGGTCTTGGTTTAAGGGAGCATCTAGTAATTTAGCTTTAACATGACTTGGCAAGTTTTCCTCCTTAAGCCATGCATGCCTTCTAAATACAGACCCAGTGGCAGCAGCCCTGTAAGATGCTTCTAAAGAGTCAAAACCACATCGCAAAGTATGTTTACCAACTTGTTCTGCAGAATGCATTAAATCCTGTAATTCTTTGTGTTCAGCACAGTCAGGAATCAACATAATTTTCTGTTTAAGCAGCCCCATAATATGTTGCTGATACTTTAACATATGAAACTGGCAATTTAAAGCCCTAATGGCCAGAGTAGCAGAAATATATACCTTCTTTCCCCATCTGTACAAGGCTCTAGAATCTCTATCAGAAGAGGTAGGGTTTTTGGCAGCAGTAGCCTTAAGCACTTTGGTCCTTGGGAAATGGTCTCTGAATCCACAGTAGGATTCTTGAAGAGGAACTTGTGAGAGTCAGGTACTCTGTAATACCTGTCAGGTTTTCTGGGAGCTGGAGGTAGAGTGTCTGGGGAAATGCTAGATTCCAAGAAAGCATAACAGGAGGGATAGCTAAAGGTCTATGTTGAGGAAGGAGTAGGAATTCCATAAGCCTCTTTTTGGAGTCAGTGTAATCCTGGCTTTCCCAGTGGAAATGCTCCCTAAGAGTGTGCAAGGTTTCACCAAAAGAGAACTCTTCTGGAGGGGAAGCAGAGGGAATGGAATCCTCTGCATCAGAATCCTCATAGGTAGAAAGGGGCAAATCCTGGTAATCAGAAGAAACAGAAATATCAGATTCCTGATCAAAAGAATCAGAAGGAAAAATCAGTTCTAGGTCTCTTAGAGGGGGAAGGCTGACTTCCCTTAAATAAGGTAATAAGGTCTTCAGCCATTCTAAGCATTTGATTTTAGGCATATGGGCCTGAGCAAGTGGTTTGGACATCGATTTTCTAGGCGTGGGTCGAGTTTTAGGCCTGGATGAAGAAGATGGTGTTGGTTTAAAATGCAAGTCTGTAGGTCTGAATACACCCTCAGAAGCTGGTGCCTGCACAGCGGCTCCGGACCCATACAAGGTAGAGACATCCGCTGGTTCCATAGTCGAAGAAGCATCTCGTGGCATACCGGACTCGGAATGGGTCTCAGTAGAGGCCTGCGAATCTGATGTAGCGGGCATCAGGGGCTGCGAAAGCGCCTCACTGAGTACCGGTGGACTGGCAAATAGCTTAACGGAAGCGTTGTCGGAAGTTTTGGACCTATGCAGTCTGTCTCTGTCTTTATCCTTATGTTTTTTCGGAATATCGGTACTCGGATGGCTTACCAAAGCCATTTCTGGATAGTTAAACCAAGTACCAAAATAATTTGCTGAAAATATAGGCAGACAAATAGTTCGGGGGCTGAACAAGGCACAAAACCGACAGCGAGGGACGTTGTGGTCTGGGCCTAGGCAAGGAATGCAGTACGAATGAAAATCTTTATGAGGTATTTGCTTTCCACAGGTAATACAATTGTTAACTTTTACTGGCATCAGTTAACAGCAAGAAAAAGGATCCCCAATGGGGTACTAAGCTTTTTTGAAGCCTTCGATTCTGAAACTCAAAACCGAAAATTTCAGGAGTTAGACGACCGGCAATTGCGAACTGCTTCTTCTTCGGGCACTGCGTGGCAAGAAAGCATGTTTTATACGCCTGATGACCTGACATCATGGAAGAAGAGACAGCATCCATCGCAGGAATCCAAGACTCTGGTATTCAGGCCGGCTGAGGGCTACCTGCAGGTAACCCAAATGTGATGACTGCAACAGTGAAACATGAACATCTAACCTTGGGGAGTCCTTATGTATGCCTAGAAGAAATAGAAGTTATGTTCTTACCATAACGTTCCATGTTAGTTGTCTTCTTCTTTCTCTTCTGCTGGCTGATGGGTTCGAGCGACCCCGACCGCCACTCTAAAAGCTCCCACCCAGTCCACCTCGAGGTGCCGCCCTTATATCCCACAATGCTAGGCGAGAGTGCAGCAGATCTCGCTTGTAACTGTTTCCCAACCCTAATAGTAACAGTAACATACAAATAAAAAAACAAACTCACCTCTAACAACCAACTCCTAGAAAGGTGACCTACATCCTAAGACAGGAAAAAGAGGGTGGTAAAGAGTCTAAGAGAAACAATGGTACAAAAGAGAGAGGTCATCACAACAATCTAGGTCTGTCCAGGTAGAAGAAAGGGAAGTGAAGACAATTCAAAGTGGAACGAAGAAGACTACACAGACATTCAACGTGGTGGTAAGAACACTCGCTATATGTTGTTGTCTATCCTCGCCATTTGCTGTGGCTTGCTGGATGGAGCACCTTGTCCCGGAACCCTAACGGAACAGAACTAAAAGCTAAAAGAACCAAACAATAGAAGCAAAGTATGCCTAGAAGCTAAATCCATAATGAGAAATAAAAGTAAAAGTGTGAGGAGTAGCCCAAGCAGCCGCTGGACCAAAGATCAGCAGTCGTCTTGAAGTCTTGTAGGGTAAGTTTGTTGCCTACATGTGGGGCTTTAGGTTTGTTAGTTTATTTTTGTTGTTAAATTTCAAATTCCAATACCTCAGCTTGTCTTGATGTTAGCCATCTGAATACTTTTAATTTGAAAGTCCTTTTCTGCTTTCCGAGAGCAGTGCAAAAACATAAACAGCTGATCAGATTTTCTGAATTGTTTTAGTCTATCCAAGTAGTACCTCAATCATGAACATCCAAATTTTGTAATGAAATGTTTGGTTTTATCGCTGGAAAAAGCTGGAAAAAAAAGGTCAGGAGGTCAATGCTTTGGTTTAGATTACCTGTCGTAAAGGGGCAAAAAAGGGACGGGTTAGTTAGTAAGGATACTCTGTCCTTATACAAAAAAGATAAGGAGGACGCATAACCGAGTGCTTGAAGTTCTGAACTCTTCTATTGATGATAATAATTACCAGAAAGAGAGTTTTAGCAATTACAAAAATTTTAAACAGGAAGCAGCAGGTTCAAGGGAGAAAAGGAATAGGAGGATTAACAATTTAAGGTCCAAGGAGAAGGAGATCAAGGAGAGGTTTGGAAGTCTGAGGGCAGAAAAAAAAACAAAAACATTTTTTAAGGGAACACTCCTGCCAAGCAGGGAAAGGGCTGCCCACATGGAAGCTAGATGGAGCTGCCAATTGAACCCAATCAAGGATTCAGCTTTGGATCAAGGGTCTATTGATCTATAATTGGACCCTAATCCCATGGACTATCTTTGTGCCCAATATAATCTTTCGACCTGAGTCCCAAGATCGGCGGAACTTATCACTCAAAATCCTATCAAGGAAGATTTATGTGGAAGCATAATTGAGGAACCCTGGAGGATGTTGGAGTGAGAGGAACCAGAGGGAGGACTTCAGAGAGGGGAGGGAGCGAGAAACTGGAGGGTGAGGATGGAGGTGGAAGATCTGAACTAGGTCATGATTCCAACGATGATCAATCAAAAAACGATGTAGAGGTCGTCTGTCCACACAAAACAGGATCACAGTAAGCCTGCCAGAGGATCATACGCTCTCTGAGCGATAGCTTTCTCTTGGGATTGAAACACTTGTCCCCGGGGATGAATTCTGACAAGAGTCGCCTCCAAACTTGGCTAGAGCTGCCTCTGCTGGGAAATATTGGTAAAGGAATAGAGTGAAACATTCTGCTGGTTTGCTGTTTTGGGGGGTAGCAAGTAGCATCAAAGAAAGGCTGACCCTAATCTCCTAAAAAGAAGTCTTCCTACAGAAGGACAGAGTCACGCTAGACTCAGCTCAGCTCTGCTCACTTCCGGATGGAATGATTGATCTCCCGCTGAGAATAGCTCACGAATGATTGTCTAAGAAAAGCAGTCTGAGTGCTTCTGAAGTGCGCCTCGGCACAGGACGGTATGATGTTGGTTCGCCTGTTTTGTGATGTCTGGACACCACATTTTGTTCCTGTCTTCTGCATTGCAATTGTTCTTGAGGGAAGAGTACTTCAAGTTGCTTTACATTTGTCTAGCACTGCCTCATCTTGGGCACATTTATTGCTATGTGCCCTGGACTGTTTGCTATTCTTCCCATCTGTCCAGTCATGATATGGCCTCCACCATGCTAGGGCATAGCAACCTGAGGTAGTGGAACTTCCCAGTGGAAGCTGCAGGAGCCCCAACAACAGCTGGATCAGACATCCACCCTTGGAGATGCTTTTTGCACATGAGCGTGATCAGCAATGGTGTCCATGCATGAGCATTCCTGATGTGACCATTGAGTAAATGAATCCACTGTAGGATCCGGGCCAGGTATTGAGAGAATGGGGTATAGAGCTATGGGCACACATTGTATTGTACACTAACTCTGGCTTTGATTTAATTTTCTGTTAGCTTTGGGAGTGTTGTTGTTGAGAATGTCTGATCCAAGATTGTTGTTAGCCTTGTAGACATGTTTATAGTATCTAGATTTGCTCTTATGTAGGTAATAGCTTTATGCTTTATTGTTTAAAAGTTTTTCACCTACAATTTAAATACTAGATTTGACAACAATTAGGAGCTAACTTAATAAGGACAAACGCAGGAAGGAGATGCAAAGAGCTGTGGCTGAGGTCAAAGAAATACACTGGCATTCTTGCTGCCCAGGTGAGGTAGAAGCTACCAACCACTGCCATGCATTGGGTAAACACAGGGGGCAGTGGTGAGAGGAAAATTGGCCCTGAAAGGACTGGTTCAGCCCCCAGCCTGAAATTTTGCTGTTCTCTGATGCATGGTCAGTTTCTGAATAGGTCTATAGAGCACATCCAGTTTTCGGCCCAGTGTTTCCTTTTTTTCAAAAGCAAGGAATGGAGCACATCCAGACCATGATTTGTTCAAGACACTGAGATTTTGCATTCCCATTCTCCCTCCTGTTTCGGTCTCGACTTGATTGTTTTGAGACTTCCGGAACCTTTGTTCTCTTCCGGATCTTCTGTTTGGCCTGGCGTGTTAGTTTTGAGGATTTTGCAAGTTGTTGAAAATTGTTGGCTGGCTTGAATATCTGGGGATGGAATTGACTTTTTTTGAAAGATTCCAAAGATCCCTTTTGCAAGAAAAGTGGGATAGAATAACCCCATTTGTCTTTGGACTGGATAAGGATTGTCTTGAGCCGGGAACAGTGACATTCTGTACCTACTGCCTCCTTCCCGACTGCCAGGCCCGCAACACCAGGACTCAACAAAGGGGATGTGCCCGGGGGCTTGTCAGCTGGTTGGGCGTGACCCCCTGGCCCCCCGGTGGACCAGGAGCCATTGTTATTCCGCTCCTGCCTTTGCGAAAAAACCTTGCGCATGGTAGGAAGTCCCCTCCTGGAGATGGCTAAGAACCCACCCTTGCTTCACGCGCGGCCTTTGGGGTAAGGCCTGCTCGGTAAGGAAAACAGACTTCCACGACCCCGGTCTTGAAAGGGGTCTAAGCATCAGTTAAGGGAATAGTCAGGGTTTCTTTCAGGTGAGGACCAAATGATCCATCAAAGGAGTCGGGGAGAGTTCGTCCCGAGGAAAGGTCCGTAAATTGTCATCAAGAATAGGAGCGTGTGGAAAGTGGCTTCACCGCAGGCGCGCATCCATCCGCCATTTCGCTCTGCGCAAGGAGCTACTGCTGGAGGAGGCTGCAAGGTACCCGGCCTGTCTGTTGTCGCTATCGTACAGCTAGGAGTTGGATATGTCTTGGAAACAAAGCTGTGGATCTTTTAACATTTGTCTCGCCTAGCCGATGGAGAAGTATTCAGCGAGTTCAGGAATACACATTTAGTGCAGTTCACGTGAGAAAATCCGCTTCCGGACACAGGATGGACCTAGCATCCTATCCATGGTGGGATGGGAGGTTGTTCAAGGATTGACAGGAAATCTTTTATCAGGTAGCTCCTTTCTTAGGGCAGCGACGAAATCAGCAACATCAGCCAATTGATAAACCAGCTGGATCTGCTGGAGAGGAGGGTAGGGAGGGAGTCTCCTCGAAAAATCAGCCGCCCTGGGAGCCGCCCATGCCTTCAGCAGGGGGGGTGCATGAGGGGTCCTACTGGTGGAAGGTTTTAGGGAAGGATGAGCCAATGTTTCAAGACAGACAGATTCATGAAGGAAGGGGCTGGGGTCCTCCTGCCTCAAGAGCTTCAAGATCTCCAGAATGAGATGAGACAAGACAGGGGAGGGGGGGCTCCAACGGGGAAACCTCAGAATCCTCTAAAATTGTGTCTGACCCACATAGATGTGTTTCGGTCAATGTGTTTCTCATCCTCTCCTTCAGGGGCTCCAAATCAGGGCCAAGAGAGGAGAGGAGAAGAGGATGAGGGGGCCCTGTGGGGCAGTGAGGGATGAGGGGGAGGCGGCTCGAATGTGGGAGCAGCCCTGAGGGCTCCTGAGGAGGGAAGAGGAGGGGTGACTGAGCCGCGAGCTGAGTAGAGCACACCGGTCACACTCCGAGCCTTGACCTCGGGGCGCCTTGAGGAGGAGTAGAGCCCGGAGGTCCCCGCCTCCGAGCACTCCCAACCCCAGTCAGGGCCAGCCAGGGGTTCAGCCCGGCGTTGGAGCCGAAGCCTGTCAGGGTACACACACCTCCGAGGGAGGGGTCCCCCCTCAAGGCCTTCCAGCTACCCACCCCTCGAGCACGACTGAAAGTCGACAAGGGTCCGATGTTAGAAGAAAAACAGAGCCGGACGACGGAGCCGGGCGGCACACTTGTATCGGGCCCGGCGACTGCCAGTCTCGTTCCGGGACGCGACTCCAACTCGCCGGGGACGTGAGTCAAGGAGGAAAATGTTGATGCTGAGCAGGCATCGATCTGCCGAGGGGGAAGAAGTGGCGACACTCCCACAGCTCTGGCAGAGTAGCTCTCGTCACCTTGACCCCTCTGATTGTATGATCCCACAGCCGGAGGACAGAGAGATCGGACCTTGGCCCGTGATCCAGCCCGGGAGATGCTGGAGCCGAATGACTCTAGTTGGAGAGGTGACCACCGGTCGGAGCCGTAGTGAGCCGAGTTCCGGGTCTGAAACCGGCGGACATCGGACCCATCAACGAAGGGATCGCGGGGGCAGAGGGTAAATGCCTGGATCGGAATAGACTAAATCGCCCAGCCGAAGCCGATAAAGGCAAGGTTGAGCACCTGGGGTCTCGCCTGCCAGCCAAGTCAAAGCCGATAAATTTCTTCCTGTAGGACTGGGGCTTCGACAGGAATCCTCTGCAAGACTGACAGCCTTAGAGGGCAATGCTGTTATTCTTGCATCAGACACCCTGGGGCTGAAGATTTTGCACATGTTAAAGGAGTCCTGCAGGTGCAAAGGCTGGGCAAACAGATACAATCACATACCAGAGCCCCTCACAGAAACAATTACAGCATGTTAACCACTCCTGAACTGGAGAACTTGACATTTTTAGACACAATTTTGACTAATTAGGTGTACACAGACACACACAAACACACACAACACATACCTAACGTCAGGAAAACACAGAAAAAAAGTAGTAATAGGAACAAACTTGTCTACAACAAGGCCCTGACTGATTAAAAACACACAAACACCACTAGAAAAAGAAAAAAAAAGGCTCCAATGGAAAAAGAAAAGGTTCTGTGGTAAAGACCAGAAAATTAAGAAACGAAAAAGTTTCAAATCAGAACCAAAAAAGAATGTGGTCGTTAAAGGGTTTTAAAGAGTGCCTTTACAAGAAAACACCACCAAGGCCGGGAAAAGAACTCTACAACCCGGGTTGTGCAGGCAAAGTAGATAGGTCTGCCCACTCTCCATCATTGTGAATATTGGGGAGCTCGAAGGTCTCGCCATCCTTAGTTATAAGAGGAAAGCGTGGAAAAGCATTCAGGTACATTTCTGTTCAGGTTAATTTCTGTTCATGGGAATAAAAAAGCAACCATTTTCCAGGGATGTGAGCAAGGAGTCCTGGGGCAAAATTTATTTAACTATCTGTTGTGGTTGGAGGCAAACGGATCTACTTAAGGAGTTCCCCACAGAAGGAACAACTCATGGAAGAGTCCTGGGTACACCTTTTATTCATAAATTCTGTTCTGATCCAGCTCATCATGTCTGCAGTAACGTTATGCACTAACTGAATGTATACAGCCAGGAGGAACAGACTGTGCTGAAATGGTACATCCCAGGCTACCACAGATATTCTGCATAAGGGGTAGGATCTGGATCCCCCACTTATGTACCACATCAATATGGTACAGATTGATATTACCAGCAGAGGGCTTGGAGTCCAAAAAGATGGTTCAGAGACTTCCACCGATTAGAGATACCCATTCCTTAACATTTGCATGTTTTTTTAACTGTCGTACAGGTTCCACGGGCACTGAACCTTCACTTCCTAGGACACGGCTCCCCGGTCAAAGTCTGATGTGACTGTGACTACAGACAAAGTTGGGGATGTAAAGGGGAAAAGGGAGACTTGGGCTAATAGACAACTGATTCACTACAGTAATTCCCTTTTTCACAAACTTAGCACTTGAATCTGAAATGAAAGGGGGTGCTGCTGTTGGTTTCAAAGTGATATGAAGAACTACTGAATTTCCCTCATGTGAAGTCTGGCCACAGGAATCATGAGAAAAAGTAGATGCCAAGAAATGTGGAACTCTGAGATGTTACTTGGTAGATGCAAGAGTCTGGTTAGGAAAGCTCAAAAACTGCTCCTTGTAAAGGTGGGAATAATAACTTTTTAATACAATGATGCTTTCTGTAATGTCTTTAAATGTCAATGGTCTCATATAAATAGAGAAAAGAAATAATAGTGAACTATATTAAAAAATATACGAGTGCAAATAGCTAAGTTACAGGAGAAACACTTGGAAAGAACGGAATATGTGAATATGATAAAGAAAGGTTTTCAGGATGGTTACTCAGTGGAATATATGGGACAAATGAAAAGAGGAGTACTTGTATTAACTGCAAGAGGAGCTCCAACAGTGATAGAAGGGAATAAAAAAGATAATAATGGCAGATTTGTAGTACTAAGGGGCTACTGGCAAGGGAGGAGGATTACACTGGCATCTACTTATATTCCACCTAAAACTGCTACAATGGAGCTTAAGAAAATTCTAGGAGGAATAATTAGTTTTCAGCAAGGAATATTACTTACAGGTGGAGACTAGAATTTGATTTGCAGCAGTAAAGATGGGTCTGAGGGGCCCAGAAGAGCAAGTATAACAAAGGAGGATACATTTTCGAAGAAATTTATGAAAAGATTTGCAATGGAAGATGTGAATTCTGTAACAGGATCTCAGAGTGAATTTAGATATTATTCCCCAAGATATAAAAACTGGGCTATGCTAGACAGAATTTACATTTCAAAGGAACATGTACATTTAACTGAAGGTCTTGATATGCACCCAATAACTATTTCAGATCATGCGTCAATAATAACTAAAATAAAAATTAGACACTGGCACTTTCTCACCTATCTGTTGAAAAAAGAGGAATTTAAGGAATGGGTAGTGGAGATTATTCGGGGCTATTAGAAAGGATAGAAATGACTTCTGAAAATATAACTAGGGAGTGGGATAAAATTAAGGTGGAGTTTAAAAACGGGTGGAAATAAAAGAAAGGTAGCTAAGGTTAAGAAGTAACGAGAATTATTTAGAGGGACTGACAAATGTCAAAGTATTGCAAAATAGGGGGGAATCTCAGAGAACAAGAACAGGATCAACTGCAGAATGCTAAGCAGAAAATAAGGGATTACCTTGATAATATACACGAGATTAGGAAGATTGCAGTTAAAGCAACTGTTTTTTAATAATAATAATAATACTAGAGCACAAAAACTTAGCTTGATGACTCAGGCAACAGAAAGTACAAAGGGCTATTGCCAAACCTAGGGAGCGTATAACAAGGAAGAGATCCTGTAGAGGTATTAGAAACATTTCAGAAATTCTATGAAAGTTTGTATAACACAGAGAAATATGAAAATCAAGAAAAGATACAAATAGAAATGTTTATGATATAATTAAATATACCAAGATTACAGGTACATAAGGCTTAATTACTAATGGTTAGGATAGGAGGAGATGAGATAAAAATTGTGATGTATAATCAATCTACAGGAAAGTCCCCAGGAAGATGGTATTCCTGTGGAAGTTTGGAAGCAAGGAGGGAAAGATCAGGAAGGTTTTGTTTAACAGTACTTTAAGAGGAGGAGAGGTACCAACATCCCGGAAGAAGACAGTGGTAGTTAAAATACCTCAACAGGATAAAGATCCATCAGATCCAGCTTCATACATTTCAATACTAAACCATGTTTATAAAGTGTTCATGTCTCTAATGGCTAAAAGAATGGCAAAAGTAATGCCAAAATTGATAGACATGTATCAATGTGGTTTTGTAGAGGGGAGGCAAACATTTGACATCATTAACAGAACACTGACGATCCAGAAAATACCACTGTTGTTGGTGGATGTTGATGCAGACAAAACATTCAACAGAGTAAGCTGGGACTTTATGAGCAAGGCAATGGAAGCAACTGCATTTCCTGAAAAAAAATATAAGTTTTATTAGGAGGCTATATGTGGGATCAGAGGCAAAAATTAAAGTGGGTGGGGCCCTCTCTGATAATTTCTGATTGAGCAGAGAAACCAGGCAGGGGTGCCCTCTTTCCCCTTTGTTATTTGCATTATATTTAGAACCACTGGCAAAGAAAATAAGGGACTCAGAAACTGAAGGATATTAATTGGTATGGTAGTCAAGAAAAGCTGGGTCTATTTGCAGATGATAAAATTTTATACCTGACAAACTAGAAAGAGACATCACAGTGTTGTGGAACATTTTGAGACAGTTTTGAATCTTTTAGGGATACAAAATTAATGAAGCTAAAACAAAGGCAACAATAGTAAATTATTTACCCAAATATGAATTGGTTCAGCAATATGCATATTTATGGGGACATGATAAAATTAAGTATTTAGGAGTATGGATTAAAAATGATACTTTTGTGGCAGCTAAGGATATGTGGGAAGAGGCTAAAAAGGTTATGTATTCATCATAACATTCCATCTATGTTGTCCATTTTCATTCTTCCTCAACAAATGGGACACTGACCAACCCTTGGATCGGTCTCGGTTGTTCTACTAGTTTGCAGCCGCCAAAAAATATCTTCAGCTTACTTCCTACCCATAATGCTGTAAAGACCAACCTCCCTCAGACCCTTCCACAGCTTGAGACACAGAGAGAGAGAGAGAAGAGAGAGAAATAATGACACTACAACCAATTGCCATAACTGGAGTTCAACATAAGGGACTGGTAGTGTCCCTGCAACACTCACTCCACCAAAAGTCATCAGAAAAGGGCAGGGGGACTGGATGGGAGAAGAGGCTGAAGAAGAATGAAAATGGACAACACAGAAGGAATGTTATGGTAAGTACTTAACTTCTTTATCTGATGTTGCCAATTTTTATTCATTCCTCAACCAATGGGACTTAGTCCCCAGCTACCTAAGCCCTTGGGTGGACTCTAAGGAAGGATATTCCTGAGTACGTTTGAGCCAAAGCATGCTCTTCCCTTTGAGACCATGTCCAATTTGTAATGAGTGATAAAAGTATGAGGATTGGACCAAGTAGCAGCTGCACAAATATTGGCCACTGAAGCTCTGGACTGGAAGACTGTGGAAGTAGCCATAGACCTGCTTTAACCAGCCTTCAATGTTTTTGGCAAGGAAAGATTCAATTTATTGTAAACAAAGGAAATGTAATCTGTTAGCCATTTAGATAACGTCTTAGCAACTGAGTTTCCCAACTTATTACATGCAAATGAAACAAAAAGTTGGTCCGACTTCCTAATATCGCTTACTCTGTGCATGTAAAAATGCAATTGTCTATGAACATCCAGCAAATGCAACAAGTATTCTCCCATATTTGTGAATCTGGGGAAAGGTACGGGCAGGTTAAGGCCTGATTAATGTTGGATTCTGACAGCATCTTAGGCAGGAAAGAGGCATTGGTACACAAAGAGACCCTATCCTTGAGAAAGATCAAATATGAAGGCTTGAAGACCAGACTTGTAATTCTGAGATTCTTCTGGCATATGTAATTGCAGCTAGAAAGATAGTTTTCCAGGTCAAAAACTTCAAATCACAAGTAGCTGCTGGTTCAAAGGGAGACTCTGTTAAAGCCTGCAATACCAAGTTTAAACCCCATGGTGGAATGGGATCTTTATAAGGGGGCCTGAGAAGCAGTGTGCCCTTTAAAAAGGCTTTACACAGTTTAGAAGAAGGTAATGATGAATCTTGAAACCAAACATGAAATTAGAAATAGCAACAAGTTGAACTCTGATAGTTGATGCACTAGCACTCCCACTGAGCAAGTTGGCCAAAAATTCAAGAACAGCATGAACCTGAGCTGAAAAGGGGTCAACTTGATTTTGCTCAATCCAATAAGCAAATTTACTTCAGTAGAGCTTCCTCGTAGAGGGCTTATGTGCGGACAGAAGAGAATAGACAGTTGATGAAAGCATGGGCTGCCTGGCTACTAATGGCATTGAGAAAACAGAAATTATATGGTCAGTTTGAGACTTTGGAAGTCTAGGTGAACCATGCCTGTCAGATAAGATAGCAAGTCTGGAATTGGATCCAGAACCAAGGATGACACAGAAGGTGAGGCGAAATAAAGGGAAACTAAATTTGTTGAGGGCAATAAGGTGCAATAAAGATCACTCTGCTCTTCAAATAGACTGCTTTCTGAAGGAATTTGTGAATTAAAGGAGTTGGGGGGGGGGTAAGTATACAGAAGACCAGAGGCCAATCATGTAGTAGAGCATCCCTCAGCGGCTCCCCCAGTGGGGGGATCAGGGCAAAAAAAGCTGGTGCACTTGTTGTTCAGGGGAGATGAATAGAGACTGCAGCAAAGCTGGCCCCACTGCTGGAATATCATGTCCGACACTGTTGTTGAGTGAAGAAGTAGAATGGATCTGCACAATTTGTGTACTATCACACTGGACTTCCCCAGAATGTGCACTGCAATCAGATAGTGATTGAAGGTGATCGCCCAGTGCCACAATCTTAGGGATTCTCGACATAGGGGGTAGGATTTGGTTCCCCCTTGTTTGCTGATGTACCAAACCACTGACATGTTGTCCACTTGGATTGCAAACGTTCCGAGAGTTGGCTTCTTCAGGAGACCAAGTGCTTTGGACGGTTTTGCCCAGGAAATGCCCCTCCACCTGATATGGGAGGCATCAAAACCTCTAAAATGACACACAGTGCAACAACCAAAACATACTAAAAAACACTGCGAAAAGAAAACCAGAGAAGAGTCTAATAGACGAAAGCAGAGATTAAAGGATTTTTTACGCTAAAGCAATTTCAGTGGGTCTTGTCTGGTTTTCTTTTCACAGTGTTTTTTAGTTGGCATCCATGGTCGCTAAGGCCTTGGATTGAGGGAGAACAAAAGGACAACCTTGCAACAGTTGCCATAAGTGCATCCACTAGGAAAGGTATCGTTTGCAAACCTAAGAAATCCTTATTGTTATGGACGTGGGCTGAGAACACATCGACCATTGTGTCTGAAGCATTCACTGCAGAACCCTCATGTGATATCTTGCCACACTCAGAAGGATTATGGTTGCTGACATTGACCCAAATGCCTAAAGAACCAACTGTGCTGAAATTCTGATACTATAGAGTATTTGCCTGACACGAGTTTAATCGTCTGCACTCTTGACATGGAAGACATGCTACCGTGGCCACTGTGTTGAATATAGCCCCTATGAACTTCAGAATCTGACTAGGTTGTAACTGTGACTTTCTCTTATTGACTGTTATCCCAAGATGTGAACATGTCTACAGCACTTGTTTTTTTGCTTGTACTAGTTGATGTCTGGTCTGGGCGGTGGTGAGTCACTCATCCAAATATGGAAACACCCATAATCCCTGCAGTCTGAAGCGAGCTGCTACCACTGCCATGAATTTGGTGAACACCCTGGGGGCTGTGGTGAGACCAAAGGGCAATGTTCTGAACTGGTAATGACTGGCTCCCAGTACGCATCATGAAGGTTTATAGAGCATATCCAATCTTCCTTGCTCAGAAAAGGCAGAATGGACTGAACTGTGACCATCTGGAGCTTGCGTGTCGAACTGCTTTAACACAGATCCAAAACTGGTCTCAAGTCACCTGTTTTCTTTGGGATTAAAAAGAATCTTGAGTAAATTCTGGATTCTATCTGGTCTGGAGGGACTTCCTGGATGACTTTTTTCCAGCAGCTTTTGTATTTCCAGTGCTGCTACCTCCCTCTGACTGGGTGGAACATCGGGGATTCTCCTGGGTAATGGGAGTGGAAGGGAAAAGGGAATAATATAACTTCTGGAAATAATCCTCTGTAACCAGGTATTTTTGTCAAATTTCATTAGGCTTCTTGGTGCAGGGATGAGTGACCCCCGACTGCCTCCAGAGGAAGGCAATCAGGAATCTGTTTAGGGGGTGCTGAAGGGGTCTGTCGGAAAAGGAATACCTTGACACCTTGATTTTGTGGGCCTCCTCTGCCATGGGGGCATCTTCTGCCATTATCGCTGCCCCCTTTACCCCGTAGGGAGCTACCTCCATGTGTGTCCTGGAAAGGACCCTGAAATTTCTTGAATTACATCTTACGACCTCACCTTTGGTTCCTGGAAAAGGTCCACTGAAGAGTCAAAAAATGTATGCCCACTGCAGACAGGGTCTTCCCATCCTTCTTACACCAAGAGAGTGTGTCTTTCACTGTGGGGCCAAACAAGCAGGAACTGTCAAAAGGAGCACTGACGAAACAGGACTTAAAAGGCTTCCCAAAATCACACAAGCACACCCAGGAATGCCTCCTAACAGAAATGCCTGAACCTGCAGCCCTTGCGGTGCCTTCTGTAGCATTGTGATGAGCCTCATGGACAAATTAGAGACTGATTTAAGGGTAACTAACTGTGAGGCCACAGAGGATTGTCTCTCTATAGTAATGGTCCCTACAAGAGACCTGGAAAACTCCTTGATTAATTCCCTTTGTAACCTTGTGAATTGCGCCAAATAATTCAGTGATCGGAGTGCAAACATCACTGAAGCATACACTCGCTCCCCAAATCTGTCCGGAGCCCTAGACTCCATATTAATGGGGGTGGACAAAAACTCTGTTTTACGAGTTCCTTCTTCGTAGCTGTTGCCATGACCATAGCACCACCTGGTACACCCTTGCTCCAATGCTCTCTCCCTACTGGTGGAGTCAGAATCTTATCAGGTCTTTTGGGGAATGGCTCAATCATATCAGGCTCCTTCCATTCCTGCTAAGACACCAAATCGATGAAGTCACAGGTGGGTGGAGTGACCTAGAAGGTAAACGGGCAAGTCCCGAATTCTTCCAGAAGCACCAACTCCTCAGGAGTTAGGTTTTGGGCACACCAACCACCCTTCTGTCTTACAATCTCAAGAATATCTCCAAAGCGGATGTCATCTGGTGGTGACTTTGGAGACCTTCCTCCCTCATCAAAGTCAGTGTCCTCTGTGACAGATTCTTGGGGGGAGTCCAAGTGCTTCCTCTTGTAATTTTTCTTCCAAGGAATTTCTTTGGTGGGATATTCTAGAGAAGTGACAGAAGAAATAACAATACCTGGCTGGGTAGACTGGAAGTTTCGGGACAGTTGCCCCAGCGGAGTGGAGTAATGAGGATCATGGGGCGTAGACGAGAAGTCAGAGTTGGATCCGAGGAGGAAAGGCCCCACCTGATCTGCTAGAGCAGAGAACAATCTCTTCATGACCTTGAATGCCAACAGCTCTGGAGAGAAGAAAGGCAACTGGGCCAAGAAAAGGAGTTTCTGGTCTGCTACCTACCCCAACTCTGAAGGTTGAACACCCGAGGCGAAAGCTGGAACTGCACTGTCAAAAGCAGAAGCTCCAAGAGGAAGATGGCTCAGAAAACCTCAGAGTCAATCTCATCCCCTGGATCCAACCTGGAAGCTTTGGCTCAGAGAGTCATCCAGATCCAAAGATGTAGGAGCCAGCACACTCAGAGTAGCAGTCAGATTTGAAGACGGGAATTTCTTTGGATCCGATGCAAATGGACCCGGAACACTCAAAACCGGGGACTCCAATATCATAGGATGGGTCAAAGGAGGAACCACACATGGTAAGGGTGTGAAAGGACACTGTTCCTAATTTAAGGGGGTAGGAACTGTGACGATTCCCTTCTGAAAATGCTCTCTGAAGTATTTCCTCATCATCCTCTCCACATCCCTCTTCTGTGAGACTTCAGGAGGAGCAAGTCAAAAGCACTGACAGGGATTTAGAATGCCGTTCTAAAAAAAGGTGAGAATGCCCTAAAACCACTGGATCTAAACTGAGAAAATAGATGGTACAAGGCAAAAGGCCCGAGTCCAAAGCCATCAGAGCCAAATAACTCTTTGTCTGATCTGGAGGAGCAGCAGCCGCCGACTATCTGCATCGAAGGAGGTTGGGTCCCAGAAACAGTTAGATCCGACTTGGAATTTTTCTTCCTTGGCTTCAACAAGGTGGAAGCCGCTGAGTCTGAAGATTTAGATCTTTTGAAAGACTCCTTTGAATTAGGAGAGGTTAGAGATTGCCTTCCCTATCAAGGATTGATATCATAGTACAGGTAAAGAGAAAGAAATTGGGGGGGGTCCTAAATGAAAGACCAGCACTGGTACAGTTTTTAGTAGAATCTAGAACAGAAGCTGCCACTAAAAAGGGAAAAATTAGTACATCATATAAAATATTGCAAGGCAAGTACAAGAATCAATCACAGGAGGTTAGAAAGAATTGGGAAGACAGACTGGATAAGCAATTCACAAAAACAATGGGAGGATATATGTATGTCTCCCAAACATGCAACAAAATCTAGAAGACTTACAAATTTTGCTTGGAAATGTTTAAATTGATATTTTTATACCCGAAGTAGAGAGTAGTAGTAGAAATGCCAGAGAATTTTTCCTCAGGTAGACAGCAAAAGCTGGAAGTGTGACGGGGAAGAGAGGCAATTGGGAAAATATTTTCTGGGAGTGTGGTGAGTTGGTGGACTTTAAGGATTCCCTACGGGATTCACTGTTGAAGATGCAGGCTGAGCAGACGTGACATGGGATATGATTTTTCTGAGCTATGATACAGAATCTGAACTGCCTAGACATGGTAAGGCCTTGCCGTGTCCAATTATGGTGGCTGGAAAAAAAAGCAATTACTAGAAAATGGAAATCAAAATCTAAACCAACTATACTACAAGTAGTGAATACAGTAACAGAGGTAAAACAATTGGAATTCAGATCTTTAGAAAAGGATAGGAGCAAACTACACAAGAAAAAAATGGGAATTGTGGGAATACATACAGGGGAGGAATGAGGTTTAAAAGAAGGCAGGACTTAAATGAGCTATGTAATGCCTGACTGAAAATGACTGGGTAGATTATAAGTGATGTATAATGTTTGCAACTGGGAGTGTGTCAGTATGGCTTGTGAGGTAAAATGCTTGCAACTAGGATTGTGTCAGTGCAGTTTATTTTCATTTATATGTGTGTGTGTGTGTGTGTGTGTGTATGTATATATATATATATATATATATATATATATATATATATATATATATATATAGAACTGCCTATGTCATAAGTGATGGTTTAGTAAAGATGTTTCTTGTTTTAAAAATAAAAAAGCAAGAATCGAGTAATTTATGTAATGTTGCTAAGGTTATATGATATACAGCAATATGTATCAAGTGTAATGTTTGTAAACATGAACTTGTTAATACAGTTTGATTACTTTTTATAAATGTAAACTTGCCTATGTCACAAGGGATAATTCAATAAAGGTATTTAAAAAAATTGTAAAACAAAAAAAAAACAACCTTGCTCCTTGTAACATTCTACTGTGCAGAAGAAAAGCCATTATGAGGGATGTATCCAGTAGGCATCCCAAAAAACCGCTCTGAGAGATGGAATGAGAGATGATTTCTCTATGGTCATTCTCAGAATTCAGGCTAAGAAAATATTTTTTTTTTATTAAACCAGAGATTGTTACCACTTGTGAAACAATATGAAAAATAAGGAATTTGCCTAAGCCTGGAGAAATATGCGAATGCCCAGCAACCTACAATGGGCTGTTACAGGAGACAGGCACTTATAAAACCTTCCTGGAGCTGTTGACAAGTCAGAGGGTAAAGCGGAAACTGAAAATGTAACCCAAGCACAAAAAAAAACATTTGAAATCTTTATGAAATGGAATGTGATAAACTTCTTTTAAAACCAGACTTACTAGAAAACTGAGATGTGGAAGGACAGGTCTAGGACAGGTCTCTAGGTTCATTGTTTCTTCTTGAATAATTTTTTCCCTGTATATCAAGGGGGAAGATGTTCTATAACCCCTGTGAGCATCTGCTCTAGAAAGAAGGAAGCATGAAGGTTTGAATAGATGGATGAAGAGAAACCCATTGAAAAGGAGGAAAGGAAGCCTACTGCCACTTATAACCCTTTGGGATGTGACCAAAGTCATCTGGTGCCACAAAGAAAAGTGAAGACCTACACACTTTGGGACAGTTTTACAGGACTATCAAGTCTATTTTCTTACACAGTCCTTGCTTTTTTGGAGGACTCTGCATTCTTTGCCTGACACTGCACTCTGAAATTTAGTTTACTTTGCTGACAGCACTTATTTTAATTCCTGAAAGAGGAACCTGAACTGAGAACAGTTATTCTGACTGATGAGAGAGAAAACATAACTAGAAGAAATTTTTATATCACATTTTACAAGCAGGGTCAAAAAAGTGGCTAACCCCCATGAAATAACTTTCCCCTTTCATCATACCTTTTAAGGACTTCAGAATAGGAAGCACTAAATAAAATATCTTTATACAAGGGAGCATTCTGGATCTTAGCTTTGGTATCCCCTGATAAATCGTGTGAATGTAATCCGGCAACTCTTCTCATTATTGAATCCTGTGGTAACTGTTCTAAAACTGCATCAACAATGTCATAAGCACATCTTACAGAATGAGAGGTTGTATGAGACACCAAGAACACTTACAAATTCAGAGATACTTTAGTCTCTTAAGGAATGGAGATCAACAATTAATTTTCTTATAGAGACAAAAGAAGCCATCAGGAAAAAATATGAATTTGCGGGACTGGGGCTCATATATAATTATCAGACTTTCTGAGGGCAGGTGGCTGCCAGTCTGATAAAGTGCTGGCTGTAAAGAAGGCATCCTCAAAAGGCTGGCAACACAGAAAGAGCACCTGCAGGTAGAATAAAATCATATTTTTGTTGGGATTCTGGTACTACCTTTTGGCCACATTTAAAGACTGAAAGGCCATACATAAAGTTTAGCAAAGCCTATACAAGTCTCATTATCAGTTTTAGGAGAAGAAAATGTCAAGTTTTATTTATTTATTTTCTGGGAGACTTCCCCCCCAAGAAAAAGAGAGGCTTGGAGGACAGTCCCTTCCCTGTGAATGAAAACTCCTCAGAGCAGTTTAGAAAAGCAGCATCTCCCAATACCCTCCTCAGTGCCATTAAGAGAGGTTCTACCCTACCCAAAAAAGGCAGCTAAACAGTAGCTGAGAATGTGCCTGCCTCCTGGTCTTTTAGTGGTTTACCACAGAGCAGAATCAGGGGGACTGACAGAAAGTGACAAGTGATCAGAGGAACAACAGATGGCAAAGCAGAGTCACCCAGCAGCTTAGGTGGACTGGAGTAGACACCAAAGCCTCCCACGCAACTTTTCTCTTCTTGTGGCTAAGGAAGGGAATGATCAAGTTACTGGGACAGAGGTCCAAGTCGTGGTAGCAAAAAGTGTCTAACAAGCAGATAGTGGGATCTTGAAGAGTCGGTCTTAACTCCTCACTGAAAAGTTAATCAGAGATACAGTATTTCAGTGACAGCCACCAAACACAATAGCTCCTGCCCCTAGCAACCAACTTTTACAGAAGAGTAACACTTTTCCACAAAAAGTGATAATTTACAAAGGAGTGTCAGTCAACTGCAAAAGGTACCCGACAAGTGGCTGCTGGATCCTGGAAGAGCTATTCTTACCTTCTCACAGAAAAGTTAAGTTTTGTTGTAAAACTTTTTAGTGACAACCACCAAAACATTTGACCCCAGCTCTTAGCAACCAATTTTGACAGAAAAATAATACTTTTTCTAAGTGATAACTAATAAGGGAATCCCCAAGGGGAACCACAGCTATCTGTTGAGCAGAAAAAGTGACTGACAAACAGTGAAGTTTAGGAGCTTTAGGAGAAATACTCTGACTGGAATAGGTTTTGAAGTAAAATGTTTTAATGACAACCCCCAAAACCATATGTTCTGGTCTCTGGCCACAATACTTGACATAATAATAAAAGTTTTTCTCACAAGCAATTATGTGCAAGGAATTCCCTTCAGAGAACCATGATCAAAAACATAATTTGAAGTAAAACTTTCAGTTACAAACACTAAAGACCAGTTCTATGATTTTTACGATATTTTTTTGACAGAGAAGAAACAATTTTCTTCACAAAAAATGACGAAGTGGAAGGTGACTCCCAATAGCGTTCTCACCTATCCAAACTTGGAGAAGTGCTAGCCAACCATTGCTCAACTGAAGCCTACAGTGTAGGGCGAACTTTGAAGGCAAGAATGTTCAGACATTTTGGCACTCTAGTCACTGACTTTATACTGCTCTCCTCAAACTGTATAGTGACTAGGGCAAGTGAAATGTGCTCTAAAGCTTTGGAAGCTGGCTTGTCCAGTTCTTGGCAGGATGTCCCATGTAGGTCAGGCTACTGCAACAGTGATTCAACAATGAATGTCTAAGGTACATATGCCACCTCTCCTTTTCCATGGGGGAGGGAGGATAACAACTCACTGTAGGATGGGTCCACTGGCAAAAGCCAGTCCTAAGTGGAAAATAAAAAAAGGTTTAGCTAGCATGACTGTAGGGTGTAAAATATGTGAACACAACTGCCTGTAAGGCACCCTGAATATTATTTCTCATCAGGGAGAGAAAGACAGAACCTAATAAACATCACAGATTAGCTACAATAAGATTGCCATGATCTGTTTGTCAAGAAGAAACACAGCAGTGAGTTAATATCATTGAAGGAGGCTCAGAGTTGTGTAAAAATAAAAATATTTGCACCAAACTAACCATTCCAAAGAAAATGCCAGCAGTATCCTAGGACACCCAAGCTTTCTCTCCGCTAACAGGCCCTCTAGCACCTTAGCTGTTTTACAAATTGATATCAGCACTATTAGTTGCAGAATTACATTGTCTTCAAAGCAAAAGACAACATGTCCAGCCATTAATGGAAATTAACTTACTTGCAACTGAGCTTGGAGTGAACGTCGAGCCAATAAGCTCTGAATTACATTTGTTCGGTCCAGACAGTCCATACAATTACTCCTGAAAGTTCCTTCCTGCTGGGACAGCACAGTACCATCTGCATCCACAAGGAAATAACTACAGAAATATAAAAAGGTAAAATAATCATTGGCATAGAGGTGTAGATGGCCTACCCACTAACACTACTCTATGATATCTTAATAAATCAAACTGTAATACATTCAACTATCTTAAGAATCCAAACACTAATATGTATTTGTGCATTTTAATAACCGGTTACTTAAACTAGGTACTACCAACCAAGGTAAAATGCAGCATGAAATATCAGACACAATCAGAAATTGGGACCACCTATAAGAAAATATATTCTCATCCTTCTTATAAGAAGAACAGAGGTAGGTTCTGTGCAGCAGTGGTACAGTCATGAAACATATAATGTTCTGCATACATGGAATATTTTCTAGCAGAAAGGAAGAAGCATGAGCTTGTATATCATCTCTGGGACTAAATTAAAACTGTGTACTGTGACAGAATGCATCATCAAAAAACAGCTCCGATATCCCTTACTGAATAGACTCGTCAGGTTAAAAAGTCCAGTCTGTAGAGTGTGGTGGGATAAGAAACTATTCCTTAGATAAAAATAAACAGCTTAACGGCTGATTACTCAGGGGAAGGAATGCTAAGCCACCCACAGATCCACACCATTCTTTATAGTGGTGTAGGGCTTTAGTTAGAAGCAGAACATGCCTTGTGTGTCCTCTACTATACCTTGGAGGGGACTCTATGAAAACAGAGTACCAGTTGTTTGGATGGTATACTTTACTTGCTGCTCCCTCACACATCTAACAATCAGCTAGATTCTGTAATCATCGTGGTATGCAGGACAGAAAGGGCATTGCTGTATGGTACAATTCTGATGGTGCAGAGGCTTTTCTACCTCAGCCTAACCATTACTCCTGACCCTGCACATGCCATTCAATAAAGTCAATGTGGCTTCTGCATGCATGCTTCCACATCAGCAACATTATTACTGTGGACAATCTGCCAGCACTCCTTATTACTTGTCATCTTGGGCTTAAGACCCCATCCTACACAGGGAGCTACTACCCGATCAAGAAAAACTCTGCATCCTCGCCTGGCAGCTGGTAAGGGCTGGTTGATCTCAACCCCCACACCTTGAACTCAAGGATCCTTATATGTTTTATCTTTATGAAATAACATGGGCAATGGTCTTCTGGAACAGTGTTTTTGTTTTCTGTTACAAACAGAATGCCCTGAAAGGGGGCAGTATATTTGTTTGATTTTGTTTACTGGGAAATTCCAACTTGGCCCTAAGAGACCTCTTTTCAACAAAAGCCTAAGAAGAAAAGCTCTACATTACTACATTTTAGAAAAGAGGAGTACAGTTTAAAGAAAGCAAAAAACAATGTCTACATACAGCTGTAGGAAACAATAATGTCTGTATGCAGCTATAGGAAGAAGATTGCAAGGAAAAATGAAAGTTAAGTACTCACCATAATGACAGATCTATGTTGTCCAGTTTTCATCTGGTTTAACAGATAGGTTTTGAATCAGACTCTGATACAGTCTTGGCACTTCCAAACATTTGGGTCCTAAGTTCTGACCCCTCCCCTACCCATAAGACCTCTCTTCCCCTCCCTGAAATTCTCAGACTGAGTTGGCCCATTAACTATATGATAATATTACTGATGCCTGTGCCAAAAAACAATGTCTGCATATGAAGTAAACTAATCGAGACTGAGGCTCACAAGACTCCTCAGTGTACCACCCAATCTTTGAGGTAAAATAGATGACAATTTGGAAGGAGGGTGGGATGTTAAACTGAAAGAAAATAGGACAACACAGATTTATTGTTAAGGTATGTACATAACTTTCATATCCAATGTTCCCCTTTTTTGTCTGATTCAAAAGATGGGGCAGATTCCCTACCTACCAATTTCCTGGTAGGCATCAAGGAATGATAATCCTGAGCACAGAAGAGTGTGATCTGGACTGTACTTCCAATTTATCATGGGACACAAAGGTATGAATAGTTAACTATGTTGTGTTAGCACAAATTTCATCAATGGGCAGATTTTGTTGAAAAAACAGCAGTGTATGTCATGGACTTTGTTGCATGAGTTGCAGTTTTTTTTTTTTTTTTTTAAGATAATGGTAACACCACTTTTCATAGAAGAACAGAATGCAGTTTGACAGCCACCTAGAAAGAGTAACCTTAGAAACACTGCACCCTAACTTGATTTTGGGAAATGCAACAAATAACTGATCTGATTTTCTGAAATCCTTTGTCCTGTGAAGATAAAATATGAGCCGTCTGTGAACATCAAGTAAATGTAATGAGTATTCTCCTTTGTTTGTTAACTTTGCGAAGAAAACTGGAAGATTTATTTTTGACTGATATTACATTTAGATGCCACCTTATGAATGATGGAAAGATTTGGTTTTAAAAAGACACTAGCCTTATGAAAAATCAGATAAAGCATTCTATAAGCAACAGCCTGTAATTCCCAGATTCATTTGGCTGAAATGACTTGTGCCACAAAGATTGTTTTCCATGTTAAGTATTTTAAGCTCTACCGAAGCTGACTGTTCAAAAAAAGCTTGAGTAAGGGCTTGCAACATTACTGTAATGTCCCAAGACGGAAGAGGATCTCTGATAGGAGGTCTGACAAGAAAAGTTCCCCTGAGGAAGGCTTTAGAAACTTTCAAAGAGGCGATCCGAGATCTGATTATGGTCATTATGAAAATTAGAAATTGCTGTTAATTGGACTTTTATTATGGATAAACTGGAAACTTTATAAAATAATTCTGACAAAAAAATCTAAAACTGAAAGGAGAGGAGCAGAGAAAGGATCCAATCCCTTTTCTGTAGCTCAGAATAAAAACCTTTTCCATTTACTTTGCTAAACCTTCCTGGGTGCTAGATTTTTTTGAGAAGCTGTTAGAATGTGACCTACTCCTTTTGAAAAACCGGCATCTCTGGCCAAAGTTAAATCTGGCACAACCAAGCGGTCAGTTTCTGGGTGTCTAGGTCTGGGAGGGGATAACCAGATGGGTGAAGTAGGAGGTCTGGGCTGTGGGCCAGTGTTCAGGATGGACATAAAAGATGAGGCTGAAGAAATGGGAATCAAACCTGTCAGGGCCAAAAGCAGCAATGAAGATTACTTTTGTCTTGTACTTTCCAACTTTCTGAATAAACTCTGTGATTAAGGGCAATGGGGGAAAGGCACACACAGAAGACCTGAGGGCCAATTGTTGACTAGAAATTCCCCCGATAACTGACCCTGAGGAGTGATGAAGGCAAACTAACTGCTGCACTTGTTGAAGTGAAATGCAAACAGGTCACAGCAAGGTTGGACCAAGTGACAGAAAATTTTGTTCACCACTGATTGATTGAGGGGCCACTCATGAGGCAGGAGAATTATTCTGTTTAACTTGTCTGCTAGCACATTGGAAGTCCTTGGGATGTACATTGCTACAAGAAAGCAATGGGAAGACATCACCCACTGCCACCACCCCCCCCATAGCATCCTGACATACAATCACCCTTGTTTGTTGATGTACCATACCACTGACATATTGTCCATCTGAATGGAGATCACACCAGCTCTCATTTCCAGGAAACTGATGTTAAAATTGGTCTCTGATGGATTCCTGGTATCTTGAACAGTCTTTCCTTCATAATGCACCCCCACCCTAAAAGAGAAACGTCCATAGTGACCACAGTCGTAGAAAGGGGAAGGGAAAATGGGTGACCTTTGTGTAATTCTCAAGCACTCAGCCACCAGTTGACATGACTCCTGCAGACTGGAGTCATCCTGGTGGATGTATTCAAAGGATGATGTAGTTGTAACCACTGAACTGAGAAGGGAACCAGAGTAACTAACAAGGCCATAAGCTCTAAAAGCCAATCTTGTTGAGGAACAGGAGTGTACCACCACCTGTCTGGCAACTTTTCACAGAGAAAGAATCCTGGAGAGTGGAAGGGCAGCTATTTATGTTTGTGTGTCCAGGTGGCATCCTATGAATTCCAGTGACTGAATTGGATTCAGTTGACTTTTTCTGAATTCTGACTGTGATTCCCAGTTTGTAAATTGACTGTAGTAAAAAAGTCCCTCCTTTGGATGAATAGGTACTTTGTCGAAGCAGTAAGGAACCAATCATCCAGATATGGAAAGACTTGGAATCCTTGTAGCCTGAGATAAGTTGCAACTATAGCAATACATTTCATGAACACTGGGGGCTGTTGTGAGATCAAAGGGCAAAGCTCTGAAATTAAAATGATTAGCTCCCAGCCTGAAAAGGAGGAACCTCCTGGATTGCCTGTTTATCTTTATATGATAATAAGCATCCTAGAAGTCTAGTGAGCACATCCAGTTGCCCTTCCTGAGAAAGGGTAAAATGGACTGATCCATGACCATTTGGAATTTTGTTTGCTTCTCAAACTGATTTAAATGACTGAGGTCCAGAACTGGCCTTAAGTTCTATGTATTTTCTGAAACTAAAAAGAACCTTGAGTAGACTCTGGAGCCTATGTGGTCTTGTAGGACCTGCCACATGGCTCATTTGTCTAACAGCTTTTTCACCTCTGCTGTGGCGGATTCCATCTGGTCGGGTGGCATTAGGGGAATCCTTTTTTCTTTGTGTTGGGGGGAATAAAGAAAGAAAGTGCCATCTCTGAAAGGGGATCTAGGGGAACCTTCCCCTTCATCCAAATCTATCTCCTCTGTGAAAGATTCAGGAGATGAATCCATATTTATTTTATTATTTATTTTAATTTTCCGGGATATTCTGACTGGGCCAGTGGCCCATTTTCAATGGAGTCCCGAGGGGAAAAGCCCCAAGAATACAATATTTCATAATAAAAAAGACTGAAATAGTAAATTACAGTCAACAGATATTTAAATATACATATACTTTTGTACTTCCTCTAGACTTTTGGAAGCTAACTGTCCCTGTCGATGCGGAGGAGTGGATATTGACGCAGAATAAGCAAGTGGTCTGGGTGGATCTGACTGTAGTTGCAAAAATCCCCTTGACTGCCTCGAACACCAAGCCTGAAATCGATGCAAAGCCCAACAGAATTCCATTGGTGCAAACCCAGTCTGAATCCAAAGCCAACATCAGAATCAAGCTATCGAGAGCCTAATCCCCCAGAGGCAGAGATGGACCTGAGAGTTTTTAAACTGTACTATTTTCTGTGACCCCGAGACTGATGCTCAAGCTCACCCTTCCTGAGCCAACAAAGTCAGAGTCAAAAGGGAGTGAGGCAAAGTTAGAGTTGAAAAGGTAAGGTCTATCAGTGCGGGATTAGAAGCTCAAGGTATGTTTGGATACAGGAATGGACAATCTGAAGAGAATATCAATGCAGAGCTTCTGAGAAGAGGGGGTCCTAGGACTTTTTCTAAAGTCAACCTAAGGAGATGAAACTGGATTACCCGCAACTGAATCTGCTGACAAAGAAATCTCCACATTATCTGATCAACACTGGTCTCAGTAAAGCTCCTCAAAGAACAGGTGGACTTTGCTGAAGACACTACCGAAGATGCTCTCAAAGGTTTTCTCTCCTGCAATAGGGGAAAACGTAGCCTTGGACCAGGAGGGTCCAGAGCAAAAAGTGATGTTGGTGAAGGTGACTGGATTTGACCTGTTTTGGGATCTGATGGCTTCAACATTTTCAGTGCCAGACCTGGAAGAACTATGGGGCTGGGGGACCATTTGTGAGACTTTTCAATAGTCTTTTAAGGAGTCTTGCTTCCCTGGGACTTTTCCTTGTCCTTAGAAGGTGTCTTATCAACAGAAGAGGAAGGAACAAATGGGGAAGCCAATCCCTGTTGAGGAAGTAAACCTTTTAATATTAACTTGTACAAAAAACTTATCCCCGCAGCGTAAAAGTAATTATAAGAAACCAATAAATGCTGCTAAGTTATGGCTAGGAGCAAATAAACATAAAACACATATTTTTAATTGGTTAAGTGCTTTTGTTCCTTTTATTAAAGAACTTCATCAGATCCATTAGCAGTGTTTTATGGTTTCTTAATATTAACTTGTCCTTGGGACTTTGTAAATTCTTACGCCCAAAAGAAGCACATGCTTCACAAGTAAGTGTCCAAGTGTGCTGCCCGCCAGACGATAGACACACAAGGTATGGGGGTCATGTGGGAATTTTATGGCCACATCTGGAGCATTTTTAAAACTTTTATCAGACATCTCTAGTAGGAAAAAAGCACCACTGTAAAAGAACTCTAAAGAAGTTAACTACAAACTAAATAGTCTTACGATAAAAGGAGAAGCATGACAACGTTTTTTTTTTTTTTTTTTTGCACAAGAAGAATTAAAAAGCTGAGCTAAAAGCAGAAAGGACAATTAGCTCGGTAGGGAAGGCTAAGCTAAAATGTACAGAAATAAAGAAAAAGTTTGCTAGACTTATCTCAAAAATTAAAGGAGATCATAGCCCTTGGAAACTCACCACCATTCGATCAGGTGGCAAACAAGATCTGGAGATTTCAGGGAAGGGAAGAGTGAAATTATGGGTAGGAGAAGAATCACAGCCCTGGATTCACATGTTTGGAAATGCTGAGACAGGATCAGAGACCCACCTGTTGAATCAGATGAAAAAGGACAACATCAGATTTACATTTTCTAAACACAAGTTTAGTAGATATTACAATTTATACAATATAGAGTTTTCTACTTATTTTATTTTTTAATTTATCCTTTATTGAATGGGTTAGCCCCAGTAGGCTAATGGCTTCTTTTCAAGTGAGACCCAAGGTGGTATTTCTACTACTAAGGGAAATTTGGCCAAAGCACTGTGAAACTTCCCTTACTCTTTTCAATAGACACTGTGGGATCTTTTACAGCCACCTAAGCTACCCTCAAATAAGCAAATGGGACTTCGGTTTAAGGTCTCATAAGAAGGATGAGTCATTTACAGTGTGATGGTTGCAATTTTGCATCAAAACATCAAGGTGTCTTTAGCTAGCTCATATATATGCATGTGCATTCTGGTAGGATATTGAAAAATTGTGTACAGACAGCTGATGCTGTGGTAAAACCTCAATGTGTCACTTCCATGATCATAACACATTTGTTGGTAAGTAGCACAGTCTTTCTCCTAACAGACATTCACAGGTCCTTGCTTAAGACAACTTTCTGAAGGAAAATATAGTCCAGCCACGGTGCTATTTTCAGACAGTACAGCTGCAGGGCTGTTTGACACGGAGAATTCTGAGTGGCAGATAAAGCAGTACTTTCAGAAAAACTGCACTTGAACAAAAACTGCACAGCCCTATTATAAGATAGCATGGCCAAGATTAAGTAGGGATGGTTTGGGATTTGCAGAGATGATAATGACAGGGTAGCACTCTACTATAATAATGAGGATGTGAGGCAGTATAGAAATATGCATTTTGGAGGCCGAATTTAAATTGCTGCAAGTTAGACAGCTGTTGCAGTATGGAATACCAGTGTTTAGATATGGAAATAGGGAGTACAGAACATCTCCAAAGGAACTGAGTGATTTTTGTGCATCTGCCATGTGCTTATCTTTGGAATTCAGTGACCTGAGCATAGAGTGCCATCTCATTGTTAACTTTATTGCTGGGCACTTTTCAGAATAGTGAAGGATATTTACAGGCAATGCTTGGCTGTGTAAAGGAGTATCAGTTGGTTAATCTAAGCCATTGCAGACATCTGAATGCTATGTAGTAGTGAGTTTTGATGGGAAGATTGGTAGTGTTTTTAGCAAGTGTGGTATGTTAGTTAGTGAGGGTAGGAAAAGCAAACTATATGGCACTGCACTCCTTACCACTAGAGCAGCTATGAAATGTAAGAGAAGGAAAGTGTGGCCAATCTATGGCTATGTACCAATGAGTTGCCCCATCCTAATTATTAAGAAAAGTGGAAGAGGAAGACTGAATTATAAAAGTACAGTTGTGTACACTTATTATAAATGTAGATGTTCAAGTGTATTCACTGTTGCAGTCATTACATTTGGGTAATCTGCTGGCAGGTTGCCCTCAGTCGGCCTGAATTCCAAAGTCTTGGGTCCTGCGTTGGTTGCTGTCTCCTCTTCCATGACATCAGGTCGTCAGGGGTATAAATCATGCAGCAGATGCCATTTTCTTTAGTTTTTCTTGCCCCCGATGTCAGGTGCCCCCAAAAAGGTAGCAAAAATATATATCTATATATATACATGCATTAATATAAACTTTACCTTCATCTACAAGCAAATACACCACATAGGCTGCAGAAGATAGAGAAGGAAAGATAAACTCCAGAATGATAGGGGGATGGCGGGAGGGTAACCTGGACTGCAACAGTGAATACACTCGAACATCTACATTTACGGTAAGTGTACACAACTGTACTATGTTCTTCGTGTTTCACTGTTGCAGTCATTACATTTGGGTAGAATCCCAAAGCTATGGTTGGGAGGCTGGAGCTAAACAGCATTAGGAGCGGCTATAAGGCCCTGCAGAACTGCAGTGGCAAAGCCTGCCCTGGATTTAGAGTAGAGAGGCAAATGATAATGCTCTGTAAAGGTGTGAACAGAACTCCAAGTAGCAGCCTCTAGAATGTCTTTGGTTGGTACTCCCCTTAGAAAGGCTGCTGAGGTAGCTGCAGCTCTGGTGGAATAAGACCTAATGCCCTTGGGCACAGGTTTACCATGGTGTAAATAGCAGAAACGAATGTAGTGGCTTACCACTTTGAAATTGTCTGCTTTGAAATAGCCTTGCCTTCTGATCCTTCAGCATATGTCACTAGTAATTGCTCACTTTTTCTTAGAGCTTTAGTCCTGCTTAAGTAAAATCTCAGCTGCCTGTGTAAGCCCAAGGAATGCAGAATTCTCTCCCCCATGTTCTGTGGACTTGGATAAAAGGTTGGCAGATGAATTGCTTGGTTAAGAGCCACACTGGAAACCACCTTAGGCATAAAAGTAGGATTTGTCCTCAGAGATACCCTGTCTGGGTAAAATATGATAAAAGGCTCTACAGCCATGAGGGCCTGTAGCTCTGAAATTCTTCTTGCTGAAGTAATTGCTAGTAGAATAGCTGTTTTCCATGATAAGAACTTTATATCAGCCGTAGCAGCTGGTTCAAATGGAGGCAGGGTGAGCTTTTCCAACACATAATTGAGGTCCCATGCAGGCAATGGTGATCTTCTAGGAGGCCTTAAATTTTTGGCTGCTCTAAGATACTGCTTTAGTAAAGGATGAGAAAAGATTGGTGGCTCTGATTGTAATGAGCCGAAATGGCAGACGGCATGGATTTTAATTGATGAGAAAGATAGGCCTTTGCCAAGCATCTCAGTTAAGTATTGCAATATCTGAGGAATATTTGGTTCTGCTGTATCAGTTCCTTGTGCTTGATTCCAAGCAAAGAATCTCTTCCATTTGTCAGCATAAGATTTTCTAGTACTAGGCCTTCTGGCTTCCAAAATGACACCCATCACAGCTTTACTGAGAGTTGTTGTTTGTATGACTACCTGATCAGCCATGCTGCCAAGTTCAGAGTCTGTAGTTGGTTGTGCAGGATCTGATTGTTTTGCTGGGACAATAGTTGTGGTCTTTGAGGCAAGGTCCAAGCGGAGTATTGAAACAAGTTCCTTAGGTTTGGGTACCAGTATTGGCAGGGCCAGTCCGGGGCAATTAGTATCATCTTTGGTTTCTCTTGTCTGACTTTTAGGAGGACCTTGGGGTGAAGAGGCAGAGGAGGAAAGGCATAAACTTATAGGTTTTTCCAACTGAAGGACAGGGCGTCCACTTTCCATACTTGTCTGTGATAAGTCCTTGTGCAGAATCTTTTCAATTGATAATTTTGAGGAGAGGCAAAGAGATCTATGTCTGGGCTCCCCCATTTCTCTGTTATCATGCTGAATACTTGTGGATTTAGTTTCCACTCGTGAGGATCCATAAGGTTTCTGCTTAAATCGTTTTTTTCCTGGCAGGAATTGAGCTTGAAGATGTATTTGGAAGGTCAAAGCTGCGTCCCACAGTGACATAGCTAATCTGCAAAGGGAGTATGAATGTGTGCACCCTTGCTTTTTTATATACCACATGACTGTGGTGTTGTCCGTCTTTATCAGTAGTTGTCCTGGATGAATTAAGTCCTTGAAGGCTGTTAGGGCATTTTGAACAGCTAGCATCTTTTTCTGGTTGATATGTAGATGCATTTGTTTTGGTGACCATATGCCCTGAATGCATCTTCCTGCCATGTGGGCCCCCCAGGCATAATCTGATGCGTCTGTTGTTATGGTTTGGCTGGCAGTGGGTTGAGTGAATAGCCGTCCCATGTTTTGGTGACGTGCCTTTGCCCACCATAGAAACTCCTGTTGCAGGCAGGGAATGAGAGGAATCATTGTTTCCAGACTGTGAGAATGTTGACTCCATAATCTTTTTAGGTACCACTGAAGTTTCCTCATATGCAGTCTTGCATATGGAATCAGTAGGATGCAGGATGCCATGAAGCTCAGAGCCTGCAGAACTTGTCTTGTAGTAGACTGGGTTTTTGTTGCCATCAATTTGAAGCAAGTAGTCAGTTGCCTTTGCTTGTCTGGCGTGAGGCAAGCCATCTGGGCAGTTATATTCATGCTTGCACCCAGGAATGTTATCTTTTGAGAGGGTACCAGTTGTGATTTCTTTTCGTTTATTATGTACCCTAGGCATGTTAGAAGCCTTTTCACAAATGCCAGGTGTCGAAGAAGAGTGTCCTTGTTCTCTGCTTGAATGAGACAGTCATCCAAGTAAGGATATATTTGTATACTTCTTTGTCTGCAAAATGCAATTACTGGTGCCAGGCACTTTGTAAAGACCCTGGGCACAGTAGATAAGCCAAAGGGCAGTGCAGTGAATTGGTAATGCATTAAGCCAGCCTTGAATTTGAGGTATCTTCTGCACAATTGTCTTATTGGGACATGCAGGTATACCTCTTTTAGGTCTAAAGTCACCAGCCAAGCATTCTTGCCCAGCAGGGGCAGAAGCTGCTGCAAAGTGAGCATTTTGAATTTTGGAATGTCCAGGTATGTACTCAAAATTGATAAATCCAGTACTGGCCGCCAGGCCTTGTCCTTTCTGGGTACTAAGAACAGTCAAGTAAAAACCTTGTCCTTTTTCCTGTTCTGCTACTGTCTGAATGGCCCCCATATCCATGAGGGACGTAACCTGTTTCTGTGCCTATGCCCATTGATTTTTTGGCAGATCTGGCCAACCATTTGCCATTGGCAGAGTGTGGAAATGGAATCTGTAACCCTGTGATACAATGTTTAGTACCCACTTGTCCTGGGTTATTAACTGCCAATTATGAGCAAAAAGTGCTAATTTTCCCCCTATGGGTGCTGCCAAAAGATAAGTGCTTGGTGTAGGCAGCAGGAACTCATTGGGATTGCTTTCTATAGGTATGCACTTTATCTCCTCCAGATTTGGAGGTGGAAACGCCCCACTGCTTTGATCTGTATGAATCTTGCGCCTGGTATCTGGAACCCTTAGGGCATCTGGATTTGCCCCTTTGAGCTCTGTCTGACAAAGGAAAGGACCAATATTTTGTAGGCCAGTGTCTACTGAATCTTGGTGGCTGCACTTGTAAGAAGTCTTTAACAGTTTGCATAGACTTAGCTTTGTCTTCCATTTTCTTTAAAACCTCTTCTGCCTTAATACCAAACAGAGAATCATGCTGTAAAGGTGCATCTAGCAATTTAGCTTTAACATGATCAGGCAAATTTTGTTCCTTTAACCAGGCATGCCTCCTGATCACAGATCCAGTAACTGCGGCCCTGCAGGAGGCCTCTAAGGAATCAAAACCACATTGCAAAGTATGCTTTCCAACTTGTTCAGCTGCATGCAATAATTCCTGCAATTCTTTATTTTCTGCACATTCTGAAATCAACATCATTTTCTGTTTCAGCAATCCCATAACATGTTGCTGGTACTTAAGCATATGAAATTGACAGTTTAAGGCCCTGACAGCCAAGGTTGTGGATGTATAAACCTTTTTTCCCCATATGTCCAGTGCCCTTGAATCTCTGTCAGAGGGGGTAGGATTTTTTGCTGTTGAGGCCTTAACTCCCTTTGTACCCTGTGAAATAGTTTCAGGATCAGCAGCAGGGTTTCTAAATAAAAATTTATGCGAGTCAGGGACGCTTTAATATCTGTCAGGTTTACTGGGAGTCGGAGGCAAGTCAAGCTTGACTCCGAAAACACATCATCCACAATGTCTAAAACAGGGGGAATAGCTAAAGGCCTGTGCTGAGGGAGAAGGAGGAAATCCCTGAGTCTCTTTTTTTGATTCTGAAAAGTCTTGACTCTCCCAGTGAAAATGCTCCCTCAAAGTATGCAAGGTTTCTCCAAATGAATAATCCTCAGGAGGAGATGCAAATGGAATAGACTCCTCAGCATCAGAATCCTCATAGGGAGGTATAGATAATTCCTGATCAGAAGAGGAATCAGAAGAAATAGAAACCTGATCTGAAGATTCATAATCAGTGTCTTGCCTAGGCCTCTTATCAGGAGGGGGATGGGTACCCCTGATCAAGGTAATAAGGTCTTCAGCCATTTTGATCATCTGTTTTTTAGGCATGGAGGCCTGTGCACGTGGCTCATGCATCGTTTTCTTAGTTTTAGAAGTTGCTTTTGTCTTTGGTTTTGCAGCTGTTGTCGGTTTGATATACAAATATTGAGGTCTGAATACACCCTCAGAAGCCGGTGCCTGCTCAGCGGCTCCGGACCCATCCAAGGGAGATACATCCGTCGGTCCAATACCCTGAGTATCTTGCGGCATGCCGGACTCCACATGGGTGACGGTAGAGGCCTGCGACTCGAAGGTAGCGGGTATCAGGGGCTGCGAAAACACCACACTGAGTACCGGCGAACCGGCGACTGGCTTAGGAGAAGTTTTGTCGCTGGTTTTGGATCTCGACTGCCTTTCTCTGTTCTTTTCTTTGCGTTTTTTGTGTACTCCGGTAGTTGGATTGCTATCCAACGACATTTCTGGGTAGTTAAATCTGTTTCCAAAATACTTTGATGCAAAAATATACCGACGCTTAATAGTGTGCTGGTTAAATCTAGCACAAAACCGACAGCCAGGCATGTTGTGATCAGGGCCTAGGTAAGGAATACAGTATAAATGGAAGTCCTTATGAGGTATTTGCTTCCCACAAGTAATACAATTATTAACTTTTTCTGACATCGATAAAAAGCAAGAAAAAAGTTTCCCTAACAGGGTACTAGCTTTAGTGAAGACTTCAGTCCTGAAACTCAAACTCGAATATTTCAGTAGTCGGCCGACCGGCACTTGCGAAATGTTTCTGCTTCGGGCACTGTGCGGCAAAAAAGACTAAAGAAAACGGCGTCGTCTGCATGTTTTATACCCCTGACAACCTGACGTCATGGAAGAGGAGACAGCAATTGAGGCAGGATCCAAGACTTTGGAATTCAGGCCGACTGAGGGCAACCTGCCAGCAGATTACCCAAATGTAATGACTGCAACAGTGAAACATGAAGAACATCTTCCAAGATGCAAAAATTGATGCTATTTACTCAGGCATGCTCTGTTCTTTTATACCCCTTCATCTGCACTTACTGACTGGGGAGTGGGTAACAGCTGGGTAAAATATAGAAGGTTGGCTTTGTGCTGCAGAGGAATACACCCTGTGACTATGACTCCAGCAACCTGGGAGCTGGAGGAACCAATGAGAGAGAACATGAGTAAATATCTCATGCCAGCAAGTCTGAGCTGGGTGAAACAGGCAGGACTGCTACGCTGCCCACATCTAGAAGAAGCCAGTGATTGTAGCAGGTGGGAAATGGTCCACGGCCGTGTTACCTGGGTCTCAAAGTCTGTGCACATACACGCCAGCCTTTACAGCATATGTATGAGTGTGTGCACATGCAAGAGAAAGTCTAGCAGGCATCAGCTTAGTATCTGTATACTTGTCAGCTACTACAGGAGGGGTCTGGATCATAAAGTAACAATCTATTAGCCTGCTCCAGTTAACAACACTCACCAGAACCCAAATGTCTCTCTCTCTCTCTCTCTTTCCCTTTCCCACGGGGACTGCATGGACCAGTGTGCTCTCACCACTGTTGGACAAAATAGGTCAATGGGACAACCAGAAAGAAGGTAGATAATCAAAGCAGAGTCAGGGTTCAAAAAGAAGATAGCTAGGACTTTCAAAATGGCTGCACACTGAGTACCAGCTTAATTCCAGCTCTCCCAGTGTGAAACCAGAAACTCAGAAAAGAGAGACAATGAGTTTGTCTTTCTTGGTAAATTTTCAGTCACTGGCTAGTAAGTGCACTGCCTGGATGCCAGCAAAGAAGTTTAGAGAACCTTGAAGAAAATAAATCTCAAAAGGATCTCAAAAGGTGAAAAGAAAACACTGGCTGGTGCAAGACTGCACTTCCAGTAATCTACAGGAAAAAAATAAGTTAAATGTGCTCAGAGCTCATTAAAATAAACAAAATGCTGAAGTAGTATATCAAGTCAAATAACAAAAGGGTAGAAAAAATGGAAGAAGCTTTAAACAGCTATATGGATGAGCTGATAAAACTGCAAAAATCAGAGGTCAACATGAAGAAAAGGCTGGCTGAATATGAGACTGCTCAAGAAGAGACACTTCAAAAACAGTAGAATAAGATGACAGAGCATGTGGGGAAAACCTGAGATGTTCTGCTGTACCAAAGAAACTGGAAGGAACAGACTATATTAATTTTATGAAAGCACAAATAAGCAACTGGACTGATGCTGTTGGAGTTGTTAATTGTAAAGGCACATCATGTGTATTCTACAAATCTAGCCATGGTAAAGCATACAAGACTTCTAATATTAAAGATGCAATCCTACTAGAAGAAAAGAGTTGATTCTGACAAAACTGTGGCAAAAGCCAAAGCATTGAAAGTTGGAGACAGTAGGGTGTTTGTGAAAAATGATTACTCACTGTACACCAGGCAGAAGAGGAGTAATTTACTTCAGCAATCAGGGAATGTTGAGAAGCAGGTGTGAGATTCAAGATGCTGTACCAAGCTATCTTCAGAATATTTTTCCTGGAGTGTCAAAGTAATTTCTTGAAGCTGAACATGCCAAGGAGGAAATAACAAAAGCTTGCCCAACAAACAGTGAGCTATCAAACAGAAAGGGATTCTGCTTCTGATTCTTCTGATAATAAAGCTTATAGAAAGATTATGCCAGAGAAACCTTTTCCAATGTTCCAAAGGAAAATTCTTTAGAGACAGAAAAAAGCACAGGAGTTGACTAGTAGAACCAGGAGTACGTTGGAAATGACCCAGAGATGGAGATCAACAGGAAGAAAACAAGCAACTCTGAAATTAAGGAATAAATGTGGGATTACAAGGCATCAATCACATTTGTGAAATATGGCAGAACAGGAAAACCTGGAAATACTGGACTTTGTTAAACTTGTAGGGGACTCCAAAGCATATGCCCTACTTTATGTCATTAATATTTGGAAGAACATTAATTATAAGGGAAGAGGAAGGAAAGAGGTAACTAAGTAAAACAGTTTTTGTTCTTAACAGAATATTTAATAAACATGACATATACTGCATGTTACAAAGTAAAGCCTTTTCAGTTATTTTTGTGTGTAAAAGGGATACTAAAGTAAAAGGGTGCCCTTTCTTTCTTTCTTGTTCTGTTTTAAGAAATGTAGGAACTGCAATGTAAAAAGAGAAGAAAGCCTGGACAAAGAAGCATGATACAAGTAAAATTAATATGCTTTTCCTTACTTTTGCATAGCACAATGACTGGACTAAGGTCCTTGGCTTGAACTAATAAGTTTTAAGGGGAAGCAAGTAAATAAAAGAAAACTGAATGTAATGAAAAGTTTTCCTCTAGCAAATAAATGTATGCAGTGCAATATGAGAAGCTTGTAGCTGAAGGCAACTGTGTATCTGGTTCTATGGAAACAAGCTGGTAAAGGCAATAAAAACAGAATGCTCCTTTCTTTCAATGGCTAAAAAATAATGTTTTCTGAAAGCATTCAAGATATTTTCTACATCTGAGACAGGAATAAAGATGAGCCAAAACAGACATCTCTTAGTATAAAGTAGTAGAACAGACTGCACCAAATGTCATTGCATGGATAACCTTCATTATAGGTCAATTCAAGCCTGTGAGTGTAGCTGTTAATCTGGGACAATTCTTCGTATTAGGAGGGTTAAACTTCATCATTTGAAGATGTACACAGTTTTGTGTGTTTGCATTAATATGACAGATTATGGAGGTGTTCTGTGGGTGTGTTTTTGTTTGAGAGTTTCTATAAAACAAAAAGTCTTGTAGGATGTGACAAAGGTTCAGATGGATATGACGAGAAACAACTATACAGAATATCAATCTGCCAAACATTAGTGTATGCATGTAACACAAAAGCTACAACTAGATAAAAAAAAAGCTGTTATACATAACAGGTAGGAATAACAACTCATCATAATGACAACACTTTCCATATCTGTAAATGTGAATGGGCCCCCAGGTGCATACAAAAAATATAAATAAAAAGTAGAGAACAATATTAAAAAATGCAGATTGTAAATAGATATGCTACAGTATACATAGCTGGAAAGAAATGAACATGTAAATTTGACAAAGAAAGGATTTCAGGGTTGTTACTCAGCAGGATATCTGGGACAAAAGAAAAGAGGAGAACTTATATTAATTGTAAGAGAAGCTCTAATAGTGATAGAAAAGGAAAAGTATATACTGGTAGATTTGTAGTAGTAAGGAGCTACCAGCAAGGGAAGAGGATTATGCTAAATTGCATTTATACTCCACCTAAAACTGTAACAATGGAGCTTAAGAAAATGCTGGGAGAACTAACCAGCTTTCAACAGGGAATATTACTTATAGGTAGGGACTGGAATATGATTTGCAACAGTGAGGATGTATCTGGAGGACTAGAAGGGGAAATATCAGAAAAGAGGGTAGATATTTGAAGAAATATATGAAAATATTTGGTATGAAAGATGTGAATTCAGTAGTAAGAGCTTGGAGAGATTTTACATATTACTCTGTAAAGTACAAAAAGTGGGCTAGGCTAGACAGAAATTACATTTCACAGGAACATATGTATTTATTTGAAAGTTTTTATATGCATCCAATAACTGTTTCAGATTGTGTGCCAATAATAACTAAAATAAAAATGCAAGGTAATGAAATAAGAATGAGACACTGGTGCTTCCCCGCCTACCTGTTAAGCAGGGAGGAATTTAAGGAATGGTTAGTGGAAATTATAAGGGAGTTATAAGGGAAGATAGAAATTTCTTCACAAAAAATATAGCTAGAGTGGTATAAAATGAAAGTGGAGTTTAAAAACAGGGTAGAAGTAAAAGAGGAAGAGATGTGGTTATAAGTAACAATAATTACTTAAAGGGACTGACAAAGTTTACAATACTGCACAATAGGGGGAATCTCACAGAACAAGACTGCAGAGTACTAAAGAGAAAATAGGGACTACCTCCATAATATGCATGAGTTTACAAAAACTAACTGTTTTTTGATAACTTCAGAGCACAAAAGTTTTTAGCACAATGACTCAGGCAACATGAAGCAAAAAAAGGTTGTTTCTAAGCTTAGGGAGCCTACAAAGAAAATAACCAGAGATCTTGTACAAGTATTGGAAATATTTTGGAAATTTTATGAAAAACTATATAAAGCAGAGAAATTGGGAAATCAAGAAAAAGTACAAATGGAAATGTTTATGGAAGAATTAAATATGCCAAGGTTACAAGTGGATGAGGTTCAATTACTCATAGTTAGGACAGGAGGAGATGAGATAAAAATGGTGATGTATAACCAATCTATAGGAAAGTCTCTAAGAATAGATGATATTCCTGTGGAAGCTCGGAAGCTAGAAGAGCAGAAAGTGCTAAATATCTGGAATGTTTTGTTTAACAGCATTTTAAAAGGAGGGGAAGCACCAACATCCTGAAAGAAAGCTGTTGTGGCTGAAACATCTAAAGATGGTAAAGGCCCATCACTTCTAGCTTTGTAAAGGCACATTTCAATTATAAACCATGATTAAGTATTTATGTCTATAATGCCCAATAGAATGGCAAAGGTAACTCCAAAATTGATAGATATGGATCAATGTGGTTTTGTGGAGGGGAAGCAAACACTTACAGTATTAACAAAATGATCCAGAGGGAAGCAGAATGTACGAAAATACAACTATTGCTGGTGGGTCTTGAAGAGAAAGATGGGATTTTATGAGTCGGGCAATGGAAGCATTTCCATTTCCTGCTAAAATAAGGGTGATTAGAAGGACATATGAGAGATTGGAGGCAAGAATTCAAGTATATGGGAGGGTGGTTCTCCTCTGATATGTTCTGTCTGAGCAGAGGAACCAAGCAGGGGTGTGCTCTTTCCCCTTTATTTGTTTTATACTTAGAACCACTGGCAAAGAAAATAAAGGACTCAGAAGCTGAAGGATATAACTGATATGGTAATCAAGAAAAGTTGGCTGTATTTGCAGACAATATTATTTTGTAACTGATAAAACCAGAAAAGGACATTCCAGTGTTGTGAAGCAGTCAGACAATTTCATGTCTTTTTGGGATACAAAATTAATGAAGATAATATAAAGGCAATATTGGTAGAGAGAGTGAAAAACGTATTAAAACTGTATGACTCCAGTAACTCATTTAGAGGTACTGGTTAAAAAGTCAATTTCAAATGCAGACATTAAATAAGTATTCTGGATAGTGACTTCTCACTTTCTGTTAATGCAGCAACCACTAACAGACTCTGCAAAGAATCTAATGCAAAGTATCTTATTCAAACCTACTGAGGAAATCTTAAATGTTTCCATTACTGGAACCTATTTTAGTTAATTTCATTTACTTTTTTACAAAGTTGTCAAACATATTATGCAGTTACCATTTTTTCTGGCTTCTCTACTCTCACTTTGCCTTTAAACAGCCATTATTCATTTTCTCATCCATCATTTCTTAAATTCTTCCACCTTACCAACATGTGCTCCAGTCTTCCTAAAAGCTCACAAAATTCCCTATCCTTTTATATCCAGTCTACTGCCATCTTGTCATTCACTCTATAATCCTATGACTGACTACACCTACAGCTTGCCATCATATACTTCTATATTTACTTATTTAGATATGCTAATTGGGGTGAAATACTGATCTCTTTGGACATTTATGGGTTCAGCCTGGGAGTTTAAAATAGACAATACAATAAAATACATACTATAAAATTGGTATTACAGCATACAGTGTGACAAGAGAGTGAAACAGGATCAGTAGACATATAATACAAACTCAGTCTGAAACAACAAATGGAAGGATATGAGAAACTGTCACTAAAAGAGCAATTAAGTAGAGACATAAAGAGACACCATTACCAAAAGGGAAAATAAAGAGTGCAGAAAAAATATGTTGCGCCTACGTACATCATATATACTGCTCAAGTTTTGGGGTGTTTGTTGAAAGTGGAAGACTATATCCAAACACTGCTGTACATGTGTGACTAAGAGGAAATGCGAGGGTGCTAAAATTAGGTAACTGCACCCATTGCTAACAAGTGCAAGATGAGTTTGAAGAGAAAGTTTTTATGTTCTTCTATGAATAGTTTAGAGAAGGAATATTCTTCAAGATTGGTAGGAAGGGACTCCCAGGCTTGTGGTCCCAGGCTGGGAAAGCTGTACTCTGAACAGTGCAGCTTTAGTTTGACTTTTGGAGAGAAGTTATATTTGGGGGTAGGATTCTATATTTATAATATGAGGTGCACTGAACAAACAGCTGGCAAAAGACGAAAGAAAGAAAAGGATTAGAGGTTGATAAAGCTGTAGAGTAGGGAGCCTCTCAAACTTTGTATACAATAAGAGATGGACATCCAATGAGCTTTTGACAAAACTTAGTAGTGATATGTAATAAATATGCAGTTGTTTTAAACAGATATTTATGAGGAGGAGAGGTCTTTCTTACAGGCTAATGCCACCAGGCGTAGCCTATGTTTTGAGTTGTGAAACAAGCATTCCTTTTCCCATAACTATTTGTCCTTTAAGATACAGAAAGTGTCAACATTTAATTGTCCAGATCTGGTTGTGAATTGATGTTTATGATGGTCTCTAGTATATGGTGTTAGAAATTAAAATGTTGCACTAACCAATTCCTATAATCTCTAAACAAGGGTCAGTGTTGTCTTTTCCTGTTCTTTGGTTACTACAATTCTAGCTTAGTGATCTGCACTGTACAGGGTGTAAAACTGGAAGAAATGATGAGTAAAATACTTCAATACAACATATGTTTACCCCCTTCCTCCATTTATTACACCAATCTTTCCCCTCTGCTATCTTCCTCAATCAAAACCAAGAACCACAGCCAGCTGTGATGCATAGAAAGCTCGGTGACCCAGATGGACAGGACTGGCTATCAACCTAGGTGTTGAAGTGGACTGTAAGGAAGGGTTGGGACTGAGTGGCCAATGTTAGAGTATCCATTGGGGAAGGGGGGGGTCCAGAAGCAGCCTTACCCACTGCAATGTCGGCACATAATGGACAGGGAAATGTATAACATGTGGTATACTACTGAGGGACATGTGTCTGTCTTTGCCAGACCTGTTCAAACAGTAGCCTTCATTGTATGTACATGAATGTACACATGCACAGGGGGCAAGTATAACAGACTGTTGTGTCTGAATGCACATCAGTCATCAGGGGTAGGGTTAGGGACAGAAAATGAGAAAAGCTGTCATGGCCACCTAGATTACAGCCATGTTGCAATGCGGTAACAGGAAAAGAAGGGACACTGTCATAGCAGCATGGCTTAATGGTCAGCAGACATTTTGGTATCAGGAAAAACAAACATAAAAAAATCCATACCCTACAATGATCTTCTAACAACTTCCTTTCATCAAGGTGCTGTACTCCCACATATGCCTTCAAACCTCTTTCTTCTTCTTACCAACCATACGGAATTAGACTAAACTAGATTCCTCAACCCACATCTGCAGCACCATCTGTCTGCATACCCCTTATTCAGTAGCCTTATCAGATCTCTGAAACATACACACATCAGTCACCTATATCTACTATGTATGTTCCCTGAAACCTTTAACTCCTGGATTCCTACAAAGACTTTCTCTGACTCCCACATTATCTACAAAGGGAGCTCTCTATTTCAGGTCTTTTGAACTTCCTCTATATCCCTGCTGCCCATCCTGTCACATACGATTATACATATTTTTTTCTTCCTTTCCCTTTCTTAATCATTACAGTTGCCCCTCTTGCTTCGAGCTCCACCCTCTTATTCCACATTTCCATGCTCTTCTAATCTCCAAGTATGCAACTGAAAAAATTAATGACGGTTCCCCAGCGGGACATGTATATGAACCAGTGAAGTGACACCGGTACCAATGACTATGATTACTAAAGACTGATGGGTATAAGACCTGCATTTGTACTGATGGCGAGATAGTCAAGGGATTTAAGTTCATACATCCATGGGCTTAGGTCAAACGTCGGATTTATGGCACTATGGAAGGTTTTGGCTTTGGTACCCAGGCTGGACATACAAGTTATTTGGTGAGATAACCCAACAGTTTGGAATACTGCAACAGTGATCTAAGGAAGAAAAAAGAAGTTATGTCTTACCATAACATTCCATCTGTGTTGTAGATCATTATTCATTCATTACTGTTAGGACTTCGGTTCCGTCCTCGAAAATGACATGGCCGTTACCAAGCTCGCTCCAGCCAAAAACTCTCAGCTAAGACCTACCCATAATGCCCCTCTCATAGTCTCTTCAGATCGAGTTTGCCCGTCCTTATAGTATAGAAGTAATAAAAGAGACAGTAGGAGACTCTGTCTGAGCAAATACCTTAACTAAGGAAATCCTAAAGTCCACCAGGAGTCCAGGCAGGGGGAAGGAGAGCGGGAAGTAATGAATGAATAAAGATCTACAACACAGATGGAACGTTATGGTAAGACATAACTTCTTTATCTGATGTTGTAAATTTTTATTCATTCCTTACTGTTAGGACAGAGTCCCCAGCTACTTGAGTCCTGGGTGGGGCCCTTAGGAAGGATGTTCCTGAGCACCATAGAACCAAAAAATGCTTGTCCCGTGGAGGCCAAATCCAATTTGTTATGAGTGATAAAGGTACGAGGTCTTGCCCAAGTGGCTGCTGTGCAGATATCATCCATAGAGGCTCTGGAATGAAAATCCACTGAAATAGCCATTGATGTAGTTGAATGAGCCTTTATTCTGGAAGGTAAAGACAGTTTATTCTGATGGTAGATAAAGGTAAGGATGTTTCTAAGCCAAGAAGATAGTCATTTTGAAGATAGGCCTACCCAATATGGGTCCGGCAAAGGCCACACACAATTGATCCATTTTTCTGAAAGATTTAGTTCTTCAGTTGCCTATGAGCATCAAGGGTATGCAAAAGACATTCCCCTCTATTTGAATGCTGAGGGAAGAAAACCGGCAGGCCAATAGATTGGTTAACTGAAAACCCAGAAATTACCTTGGGCAAGAAGGATGGGTCAGTAGGTAGGGACACTCTTTCCCTATGAAAGATCAAGTAAGGTCTCTTCACACTCAAAACCTACAACTCAGATACTCTTTTCGCTAAGGTAAGGGCTACTAGAAGTAGTCTTCCAAGACAAAAATTTCATATCACATGAATTAGAAGGTTAGAAACGAGGTCTTGTTAATGACTGAAACATCAAAGTCAAGTTGCAAGGGTTTCCCTGTATTTATAAGTGTTAGTCACATATCTTTGAATTTATTACTGCTCAATATCTCAGTTGTTTGGCTTCTGCTACATACCTACAATCAACTGCATTACTAGCTGAGTTAAGTACAAACTTGCAGTGTTAAAGATTGTACAGCATTTTATTTTTTTGTCTATTTAATTGTTTCACTGAATATTGTGGTCTGTGTCTCTCTGTAGTTATTTCTTTTTCTATTTGTTTCATAGAATACTGTGGTCTCTCGCTGTCTCTGCAGTTAGTGGGGCTATTGTGTTTCACTAACTCTTAGCCTACAGGGTTGCTCTGTATTTATAAGTGTTAGTCACATATCTTTGAATTTATTACTGCTCAATATCTGAGTTGGTTGGCTTCTGTAACATACCTACAATCAACTGCATTACTAGCTGAGTTAAGTACAAACTTGCAGTGTTAACGATCGTACTGTATTTTACTTTTTGTCTATTTAATTGTTTCATTGAATATTGTGGTCTGTGTCTCTCTGTAGTTACTTCTTTTTCTATTTAATCGTTTCACAGAACACTGTGGTCTCATTTGCTCACTCAACCAAGTACAGTGAGATCATACTTTGACTTCAAGACACCCCTACCAGTCCCATTTGTTCAGCTCTATCCCAACTCTATTCCAGTCTAGTGTCACTAGCTCATTCTACCTAATACAGAGAGAACATCTGTGAAGGGTACGCCACTTAGGTCCTTAATTTTGAATTATCTTCTGTTTCTCCTTTCTCACTTCCCACTTTCCAAAGAAAAAATTTCTAAACTTGTTTCCTGCCTTTCCTGTAACTAGTCTAGTCCAATTACAGATATGCTGTATCCAGGACGGTTTGTAAGCTTCTGAGCCCCCAAGCCTGTGTGTGTTGGAGGGAAGCCTTCGAGCTCATCAGTGGGAGTGGTAAGCACTAGGTAGCCTATCTACCACAATAATGGTTTCTGGCCCAGAAATTGTTGTTTATTGGCTGTTTGGCAGTTTTTCCATCTCTTTCAACTTAATAGTTTAAAAGCCTGCATTTGCGTTTGTTTCCCATCTTTCCTGTAACTAGTCTAGTCCAGATACAGCTTTACTGTATCCAGGACTGTTTGTAAGCTTCTGAGCCCCCCAAGCCTTTCTGGGCTGGAGGGCAGCATTCTAGCTTATCAGTGGGAGTGGTAAGCACTAGGTAGCCTACCTACCACAAGATTAGCACTTGAATTTGCTTATTCGTGCTCAGCACTTGTTCAGAACTTGTCGTTCGCACTAAATAAGCTACAAATTACTACAACACTCAACCTTCCTCTTTACCTAGAGGAAAACAGTTTTTGTACTTACTTTCTTCACTTGCTTAGAGAAAAACAGCTCTTATACTCACTTTCCTCATCCTTCCCTCAAGAAACCATAATCCTAGGTGACTTTAATATTGATTGGAAAAGTATCAATACTGACCATCCCTCTTCCCATATTAACCTTCATGGTTTCTCTCAAACCATTACCTCCCCCACTAGAATTAACAAACCAAATAAAAAAGACACTACCTTAGACTGGATTCTTATAAACAACTTTCAACAAACTTATAAGGTAGGGACCTTACCCGATTATGTAAGTGACCACTCCCTGTCCTACATAATCAGGGAAAAGACTGATATTGCCCAACCCACAATATTTTGCTCAATTCGGAACAACAATAATTTTAACATACAGCTATTCCAAAATGAAATTACTGCTTGTAATTGGTCTCCTCTACAAGCCGTACCACTTGAAGAGGCTTTCAAATACTTCAACTCTAAATTCTTAACTATCCTAGACCACAATGCACCTAAGCGTACCATCAGAATTAGATCAAAACCAGCTCCTTGGCTGTTTAAAAGAAACCAGGCAAAAAATCCTACTCAGAAACAAAACCTAGAATAGGTGGCGATGTACTAAACTTATAGCAGATCAACAAGTATGTAAACAACTGAGAAATTTGACAAAAAAAGCAATACTCTCAGATAAAAAAACTTCTACTATAAAATGCAGCAAACAGCAAAATAATCCACAGAAATTCTGGGCAAGTATCAAGACTCCTTAACCCTGGTCACTCCAGTACATCAAGCCCAACAGACACTATTCTCAAGACCCCAATCGAAATTGCTAACACCTTTAACATATTCTTTATTGAGACCATACAATCCCTAGCCAGCCAACTATCCCTTGATAACGCTAGCATTCTTATCCCGAATAATAGCCCCATTCCCAATTTCAAATTACAACCCATCTCGACTACTTTTATCTTCAAACTCATCCAAAAGAAGCTGAGACCTCCAGGGTCTAAAACAGAATATGCCAGGCTGTGAGATGCAGAGACTGAATCTTGACATTGAGGAAGTGATTGCCCTCCTGAAGACAAAAATGGAATCGCAGAGGCAGACCATGGAGGCTCCTCCCTCCTCCTAAGTGGTCTAGTGGGTACCATCCGGCGCTATCAAGTCATGGGCGCTATCAGAATCATGGATATCTATTCTGGAATGCCTTCAGGAGGAGATGAGGAGGGAACATGAAGAAAGGCATAGACATGAAGATTGCTCCAACTGAATGATAGAGCATCCACCTTCCAATGTGCAAAACCATGCTCCACTGTAGTTTCTGTAGGACCGGGTCCCGGAAAACGGACGTAATCAACTCTGGTATCTTTGCGATCTGTCTTTGCGCGCTTCTTTCGCGAGACTGAAGCCTTGTACTCCTGCTGACCAGATCCCAGCTGAATATTTGCAAAAACCAGCTACATCTGTAACCTATCCCATATCTATTCTTATAAATAGAACCATTAAGTAAGGAACCATACCAGACATATAGAAAATTTCTCATGTTATACCTCTACATAAAGGGGGCAACTCGAATGAATACTCCAACTACCGACCTATAGCTTTACTATCTCCTTTAGCTAAAATCATGGAAAGATGCAGTCATCACCAGCTACTGAACCACTTAATTCAACATAACTTACTAGCCAATACTCAGCATGGTTTTAGGCCATTCCATAGCACCACTACTGCCCTTCTTTCCTTCACTGATTCTATCAACAGACACCGTAATAATAACATTCTCTCCTCAGCTCACTTTAATGATCTTTCAAAAGCTTTTGATCTGGTCAACCACCCCTTGCTTATAAATATACTAAAATTTATTTCCTTTGACTCACTAGCAATACAATGGTTCACTTCGTACCTCAGCAAAAGGCAGCAAGCAGTGCTCTGGGAGAATGATCTATCATCCCTCCTGCCTGTCACCTTGGGTGTCCCTCAGGGATCAATTATAGGCCCTCTACTTTTCTCTATATTCATAACTGATCTACATTTAGCTATTCCACAAATTACCTGCATACAATATGCAGACGATTCCACACTTATTTGCACAGCCAGATCTCATTCTGAACTACAATCTATAACTCAGAAGGTGTTTAACACAGTAGAAATATGGTTTTTAAAGCGTTGTCTCCTCTTCAATCCCAAATAATAAAACTCCTACTCTTTACTCCTACCCGCAAGTCCACACCATTAGACTTCTCAGTCATCTCTAATAATGGGATCCTCATTTCTCCTGACTCCAATACTAAACTCTTTGGAATTACAATAAATAACAACCTTAACTTTGACCTTCACATTAACAACACTATAAAAAAAGTTAACAGAAGAATGGGCTCCCTATATAGGATTAGACCCTTCCTTACCTCTACAACTAGAACCATTATTGCCCAATCACTTCTAATCTCTATACTGCTCTATGCCTCACCAATTTACACTAACCTAACTAAAAGCAACATTCTCAAACTAGCTAGCTCCTATAATAATATTGCCCAATTTGTCACTGGTAACCCCTTCAGAACCCATTACTGTCACAATCTAAAACAACTTGGTTGGCTTGAACTACAGAATCAGCTTCAATTTAACCAACTTACCATAGCCCATAAAGTCCTCAATGACCTTAACAAAACTCCAATACTCTCCAACCTTATAATCCCCTATAAAAATCTCAATACCTTACGCTCCTCTAATAAACTATTAGTTAGCATAAACAAGTCCAACAACATGGCAGGTGACTCTCTCTTTTCAAACACAGTTGGCAAAAACTGGAACCTTCTTCTTAGTGAACTTACATTACCTCCTTCCCTACCCCTCTTCATACAAGAACTCAAATTATTCCTTAGAACACATTGGCTATGCCCTTGTAATAACCCTGACTAGAATTTCACCTCTGTTTCTACCACTTCCCAGTTTCTACTCAAATCTAGACAATATTGTTTAGCAGAAATGAAAAGAGAACAGTAAATCTACTGTAACATTTAAGCATTTTACTCCTCTGAAGATTCATGTCCTATTTTCTGTTTTTTGTCAATTTATGATCAATACAATGTATTAGATATAACTATTTACTATTTTATTGTAATCTACTACCTAGTTACCTACTATTTTGTTAGCTATTTAATGTAATCTTTAACCTTGTTATAACTGTGGTGTTTGGAGCTTTTCTCCCGGGGCCTCTACTGAAAATGGACATATATCCAGTTAGACTAGCCTGGTCAACAAATGTAAAATAAAAATAAATAAATAAAGTAGTTTTTTATTCAGGCATGTCCAAGGGTCAGCTCCCGGTGTTCTCTCCTGTCTATCCGATGAATCTAGGCATCTTGGGGCAATGTAGCAATTGCCTCATGTACACAGACAACCCTCTCCTCCTACCACCCAACACCACAACCTGTGAGAGATGCACTTATCTAGCCAAACTGAAGGTAAAGCTCTCTCCAACCAAGACTGAACTTGACAGTAAAGAGGAGAAGGTAAACACTTGCACCACACCATATTCATCACATAGTCCCACTAAACCTACACCACCAAAATCCACACATAGAAACACAAAAACATTCACAGACGCTCTCAGTAATAATCTGCTCAAGCAACAGAGACCTCCAAAGCAGAAATGCAAGCAACCTCCACCCCTCAACACAACCCAAATGACACATAGCCCACAGACTCAGTGTGCCAATACACTCCATAAGGCAAAACAACGTACCCAACACACTAGTCATAGGTGACTATAGTCAGGCACAGTGATGTCCCACTCACCAGGCTAAACAAGGAGAAGGTTACTGTCAGCTGCCTGTAGGGTGCCAGGATCCACCACATAACCCATGCACTCAGGTCACTCCACAACAATTACAAATATGACTCTGTCATTGTCCATGTTGGTGTGAAAGACCTGAGACATACCTCCCTGGACTACATGAAAAGAGACATGGAAGAGCTCTCCGATCTTGTAGTCCAGGCAGGTATGACCCTAGCCCCGAGTAGCATCCTGCCATCGCCCAGAATGATACCGCAATACAAGGACAAAAATGATTGACTTCAACAATTGGCTAAGCTTCTGGTGTCATTCTAAGTGGATCCAGTATCTGTCTGCCTGGGACGACATGGTTGACAGACCACGATGCTTTGCCAGAGATGGCCTGCACCTGTCACCCCTGGGATTCCGGACACTAGCTAAGGGTCTTGCCGCCCCACAGAGCCTTTTTTAGGCAAGGTTCAAATGACAAATTCACCACCATAACAGGAACAGGCAAGCAAAAACTGAGGGTAATGCTACTCAATGCTAGAAGTCTAAATCTTAAAATGCGCTCACTCGAGGCACTCCTTAAAATGGAGAACATCGACATCTGTGCAGTGTCTGAGAGCTGGCTCAAGGCTCTAGAGAGCACCCCTGCATTACCATGCTATAACTCATATGACACTTTTTGGCCATCTAACCCGGACCAGAACACCAAAGGTGGAGGTGTGTCCATATTCATTAAGGATATCCACACCACCAGACTAGTTGCGCAGCATAATGGATCCGAGGTTATCCAAGTGCAACTAACTCTGGGCAAAACTGCAATCCAAATTGTAGCTTGCTACAGATCCCCCACCATGCCCCAGGATTCCCACTCCTTTTCTTGATATACTGGAAAATATTAGGGTTCAACCAAACACCCTAATAATGGGCAATTTCAACTACTCCACCATTAACTGGGAAAACTACTCATGTACCAACTACTTCACTCAACGCTTTCTGGAATTCATAAATTCCACTGCCCTGGATCAACTTATCCACACCCCACCCGGGGCAACAATATCCTAACCCTAGTCATTACCAACATGAGTGACCAGTGTTCCACACCTGAAGTCAACTCCTTGTTGATCAGATCCAACCATAAAGCTAATCACCCTAGATATCTGCATCCCGCCCCCACCCACCATTATGGAAACCACGGTAAAAAATTTCTCCAAAGCCAACTTCATGCTTAAGACAGAAGTGACAAACTTCATGACACTCATGCAGATGGACAATACAGTTATGACTGCTGAATTCTACACAAATGCACTCTATAAGCACTTACACGAGTGCATGCATCGTGCTATCCCAAACCGAACCAAGACGCTATCCTCCAAAACAAGGAAGCCTATCTGGTGGTCCCCTACCATAAACTAACTCTACAACAGAAGGAAGAAAATGTTACAGAAGAGAGTAAAATCCCATGAGTATAGGAGCTCTCTGGTCAGTCTCAGTAAGAAGCAGAGATCCCTTATAAGATCCTCCAAAGCTAGAAACATGCAGCAGCGGCAAACGGAACGAGGGTTCCCATGGTGACAAGGAAGCTCCTATTTCATCAGATGGAGAGGTTTGTGAGCAGAGGAGATGTAATGATGTCACTACGGCAGCTGAAATCCATCATGGCAGTGGCAACATGATGCGGAAGTGTGTTATACAATAAGGTGGAGGTTCCCTTTACCAGCAAAGTAAGGCTTTATGTCCTTCCCACAACGGAGCAATTTACCATGGAGAGGAGGTCGACCTCATACAAATGGAGAATTGCGTTTCCACCAAAAGTTCGCCAAGTGCATCTAAACGAGGTACTGTAAACATAACTCATTCACAGGCTACTCACTCAGGGGCAGTGGATTCGTTTTTTGTTGGTCACCAAACCGAACAGTCCCCTTCACTGGTGCAAGATGTTGACATTTCTAAAAAATATGGTAACCTGTTGAAAAAGAATTTTAACTTTAAAGACTCTAAAAACATGACTGCTGAGAAAGCTACCAATCATAAATCCAACAGTTATGTATATAATTCTTTGAAGGATTTGATTTTTGCCTTTGAAAAAAGATTTTATAAATTTAAAACATTGCAAATTGAAGCCATGTATTTTGCTGAGCGCATTCGTTTAAAATTTGTACCGCAAGGCTTACATGTTTTTAAATTTCCTTTTGGGTTGTACTATGATACAGATATTATCAGTGATTTTGTTAATGTTTTTGACAAGTGGGGTTTAGAATTATTGGAAAAGGTAGTGTTTTACCAGGAGCAAATGAAAGTTAAACTGGAGAAGGAATTAGATGAAATGAATAACAGCATATTACAGGACTTGTTGTTTAAACAGTATGAGGGACTGTATGCTAAAGTAATAAATAGAGTAGAGAATAAGTGTAACATACAATTTCAAAAGAAAAAAGAAAACTGAACAGAGACATGTGTCAATATGAATTCAATGAGGCATACCCCACTAATAAAATTTATTCAGAAAAGAGAACAGCTGAAATTGAGAGTGAGAAAATTCAAGAAGACTTGATACAGGGTGACACATATGAAGGTGGTAATAGGGTGAGAGGATACATTGATACAGAAGATAATGGTGGTTCTAATATGGGGCATTTTCCAGCACCCAGACGCTCGAAAAGAATAGCCAACAGGAATATGGAAAGGAAAGACTTTTACAATCAGGGAAATTCATGGAAAGGATTTGGCATTCGGGGGAGGGGCAGAGACGATTATTGAGTGAAGACAAAGCCCAAATTGTTCATTCTTTTCGTGGGTTTAATATTTACAATTATACTTCTAGAGAGATTAAAGAGGAATTTTTTACCTTATTTTCTAAGGGGTTTAAATTTGTCCCCACTCAAGTCCCTGATTTAGCTGATGCTATGGTAGATATACATCTTTACACCAGAAAATTAAACTTCCAGGTATTGCTCCCTGAGGTTTCCTATGGTTCCACTATTTCACACAAAAAAGATGGTATTAGAAAAAAATTGTATGTACAATCCACCTCTGCATCATTTGATAAACACCTTTGAAAAGGTGGTTAAAGAGGAAATTTATGAATTATGGGCAGAGGAAAGGAAGTTTTTTTCTAACCTCAATTCCCAAGAAAGAATATTAATGAAAGAATTGAGAGGAGATAGGAATCTTAGGATAATGGCCCCAGACAAAGGAGGTGGAATTGTTGTGTTCAACACTGATGACTACATTAACATTATGCAGGATATGCTATTTGATGAAAAGAATTATCTTCAGGTTTCTAGAAACCACATTAATATTGCTATAGGATTACCCTAGAAATATACAATTTACTTTGTCAATGCTCATCCTAAGATCCCTGTCTTCTTTGGTATACCCAAGATCCACAAAAGTATTGTTTCCCCACCTTTTAGACCTATTGTGGCAGCATGTGGATCTAAAACACATAATTTGGCAGTGTTTGTGGATACAACCTGACAACATGTTTTGGAGGGTATACCACACATCATCAAAGACTCTTGGGATTTTTTAGGACAGTTAAAGCAAGAGCTTTGGTCTGAAGAGGTTATATTTTTAACTGCTGACATCCAGGATCTATTTACATGCATTCCCAGTGAGGGGATGGAATTTTTTGAAGGCATTTTACAGGCATGCTCCAATTTAGATCTTGGACAGCTCCAACTCATCTGTGAAATTATGGCACATGTACTTGATAACTATATATTTTTTGAGGGCAAGTACTACCAACAAATAAGAGGGGTTGCAATGGGAGCAGCCTGTGCACACCTATATGCCAATTTGGTTTTGTTGGGGTGGGAAGTCTTCTTGATCATCTTGTGTAGTCTGTAGCCCTAAAACAACGTAGAGACACGTCAATACGGATAGAATACGTTGGTGTTTTTTTTCTTTCTTTTCAATCAGTTCATCTTGAGAATATTAGAATTTACAACATCTGGAGTAGATTTTCTGGTGATAATGAAGACTAGTACAGACTGCTTTGGCTCATGCAGATAGCCCCCCTGCCAGATGGACAACGCGTACTACCTTAACTTTTGTCGCTGACTCACTTGGACTCCCAGTGCGAATGCACACACCAGCCTCCTCTTAACCCCAAAGAATTTTACTTAACAATCTCCCAAAGAGACTCAGGGTAAAGAAAATATTCCTAACTTCAGTGTTTTTGTTTGATAAATGTCTGCTGTAGGCATTAGGCAGTACTTGGTCATAACACCAGCCTAATATCCTACTGATAGATCCAGGAAAGTCTAAACAAGCTGACATTGTAAAGTAATTAAACAAGCTGACATTGTACTCTGTTACCTTTAGGACCCAGGAACAACCCTTGTGGTGTAAGTCCTGACGTCAGAAAGGTTACAATACACCCCTGTGGCTTTTCCGCCATTACTTTTGAATTATGGATTAGCCTGGGTCCTGACCTGCTCTCCTGCTCGGTCACAAGATTTAGGGTATGTTGTAACTTGAATTTAACAAGTTGTGATGTCTAGGAAACTGTTTTATTTTTATATTGCTTTGTTTATTTCATTGAGACTGTGATAACCTAGGCTCTTTTATTCTTCGTGCTCTGTAAACTCGTTCATTGTAAAACGCAAGTGTATTTTAAAACATCTAGAACACTGTCTCTATGCTGCTTTGTTTGTATTAAGGAAAACTGTGAAACGCTAAGTCTTTATTATTTAAAAACGTAAGTTTATTTTTGCTTGAAGCGCACGCCCACTCAGATGAGCTGTATGCCTCGTGGCGTGGTCTAGTTTAGCCCTAGGGTTTGTTTGTTCTACTTAGTTAGCGTTATGCCTTTATTGTGACTCAAATAACTGTGAAAGCTTAGCGACTGCTTTTTTACTCCATTGCACGTCGTATTTAAAACGCTAAAAGCTGGTTTAGGCATACTTTCTGCTTTACAACCTACATTCTGAGATACGCAAGTGTCTGATTAAAGCGCGCATACAGATGGGCTGGATGCCTCGTGGCGTTGCTTTGCATAGCCTTAGAGTTTGATTAGTTTAAGCCATTGAACGAGGAAAACTATGTCTTTTATTCAATAGAATGAGTGCTGTTCTCTTATTTTACCTGCAGTCACTCCAAATACTGGCACATATTTGAATGCTATTTAGTGATGTATTTTAGGTCTGCTACTGCAAATTAATTCGCTACCTGATTGGTCTCCTACTAGTTCATGTATTAAATATACTACCAGTAATGAACTGTTAATAATGCTTGGCTACATAGGGCAGACAATGTACAACGATGCTGTCTAGTTGGATTAACTTAACTATTGGATAGCTCACTAACTAGATACTGCATTAGAATATACTGCAATACTGTGCTGTTTAATTGTATCTACTGCTCAATTGTAAGAAGTTAACTATACTGTCTGCTACTTTATGCACTGTTGTGAATACCCTGTTATATACTGCTCTAAGACTACTGAACTTAACATACTACATAAAGGATACCCTGCAGTTTGTTGCTAAACCCTCTATCTCTCTCCCTTATTCTACGTGTAGATAGCCCCCCTGCCAGATGGACAACGCGTACTACCTTAACTTTTGTCGCTGACTCACTTGGACTCCCAGTGCGAATGCACACACCAGCCTCCTCTTAACCCCAAAGAATTTTACTTAACAATCTCCCAAAGAGACTCAGGGTAAAGAAAATATTCCTAACTTCAGTGTTTTTGTTTGATAAATGTCTGCTGTAGGCATTAGGCAGTACTTGGTCATAACACCAGCCTAATATCCTACTGATAGATCCAGGAAAGTCTAAACAAGCTGACATTGTAAAGAAATTAAACAAGCTGACATTGTACTCTGTTACCTTTAGGACAACCCTTGTGGTGTAGGCCTCGCTTCGCTCGGGCTCGCTCCGTGCCCCACCCTGCCCCCTATTCCCACCCGCCCCCACTACCTCTACATTTATTAGGTCACTAAGCCCTTCCCCTTTTCCACCAACCAATCACAACTATCCTGTGCTCTGACTCATCTCCTTCTCATTTCTTGCTTGCCTACACTGATTAGGCAATCTCCACCCACTTATCTCCCTCTCATTTCTTGTTAGCCTACACTGACTAGGTAATCTCCACCCACCTACCAACCTCTATCCAGTTAGACTCCATCCATCATCCTTCCAGTTTCTTTTACACCCTCTACCTTCCAACTCTTTATATACCCTAGTTTACCAAGGAAACCTCCCCTAGCTCACTACACTCACTAACCTCCTCACACCATGGACAAAAAGTCTTTTACTACCCTTCCCTTCATACTATTACTCCTTATTATTTCCTATCTCTCAACCAGCTATGAAACTCTAACCCTAACAGGAGTCTTCCTCTCCAAAGGTCACACCTCCATGCATTCTCATAACCCCTCCACAACCATCCCTCCATCTCACTACCATGCTAATAACCAGACTCCTAAAATAAATCATCCTACCCTCTGCCACCCAAAGGTTCCCACAGCAAAAGACACCCTAAAATTATTAATTAAACTCCAAAAAATATTTGACTACTTGAAAAAATCTATCACAACAGATGGAGATATCCACCCCAACCCAGGCCCTAACTTTAACTTAGGCCCCAAAACACTGAAAGAAGCCAGAAACCTAGTGGGCTCCCTCCTTATCCTTCATCTTAACCTAAGAAGTATTAATAATAAGGTTCACAACTTACATGCCTTGCTTGCAACTCACTCCCCTGACATCATGTGCCTATCGGAAACATGGCTTAAACAATGCACTAAGGATGAAGAAATTATCCCACCTGGATATAGCATCCTTAGGAGCGATCGAATATCCAGAAAAGGTGGGGGAATAGCTGTCATGTTCAAGAACTCCCTGAACATTACCATGAACCCACTCCAACCTCCAAAAATCCCCAATCTTGAACTAATTGCGCTAAAGATTCGACTAAACAATCAAAAAAGTATTAATCTCATAGTAACTTATCTACCACCAGGCAAAAATATTGAAAACCTAGAACTAATCCTCAGTTGGTTTGCTACCAACTATCCCCAAAAAACCATAATTCTAGGGGATGTTAATATTAACTGGGCCCTCTATTCCGAACTACCAAATCCTCTCCCCATTAACTTACATGGCTTCTCTCAAAATATTCTATCTCCCACGAGAATTGGTAATACTCAACAAAAAGAGAGCATCCTTGACTGGATACTTACAAACAAGGCTCCAAATAACTATACTACAGGGACCCTTCCCAACGACCTTAGTGACCACCTGATTACCTTTATTATAAAGCACAGGTGTCCAACTTCAAATCATCCACAATCCAGACTAGTTAGGAACAGAAAGAATTTTGTCCCAGACCATTTTATTGCAGAGCTTAAAGCATGCAATTGGTCCATCCTAAAAACTTTACCCTTAGATGAGAGTGTGTTATATTTTAATAACACTTTCCTAAAAATACTTGACTCCCATGCTCCTAAGTGTCTTACTAGAACTAAGGTACGCATCGCACCCTGGCTAACAAAGGACACTAAAGCCAAAATTAAACATCGAGACAAGGCCTGGCACAAATGGAGAACCTCTAAAACCCCACTAGATCGCATCAAGTTTCTTCAGCTTAGAAACTCAACTAAAGCAGCCGTATTGTCTGACAAAAAACAGTATTACTGTCACCTCCAAAATAAACACCAGAATAATCCCAAGAAATTCTGGGCCGGTTTTAATCACCTCCTTCATCCAGGTAAATCCACCACCCCTACCCCTGAAAAACTCATTGGTAAAGATTCTAAAGAAATAGCCAACACCTTTAATTCATTTTTCACAGAAACCATCCAGTCCCTCACCAACCAACTTACTACTTCTCCCTCGGCTACACCCTCATCCAAAGACCCAACTCAATCCTCCTTTAACCTCCAACCCGTACCTACCTCCTATATTAGAACCCTCTTAAATAAACTCAAACCAACCACCCTAGCGGCTGACTTGCTCCCAGCCAATTACCTACAAATTGCATCTGATGCCATAGCCTACCCTGTTTCTATCTTGGTTAACCGGACAATTTCAGAAGCTTCTATTCCCTCTATTTGGAAAATCTCCCACATCATCCCTCTACATAAAGGTGGATCTTCCACTGACACATCAAACTACAGACCCATAGCTATACTATCTCCTCTAGCCAAAATCATGGAACGCTGCATTCACAAGCAGCTCATTACCCATCTTACTCAAACAATCTCCTGTCCCACACCCAGCACGGCTTTCGCCCCATCATAGCACAACTACTGCTCTCCTTTCCTTTGTTGACTCAGTTAACCACAATCGAAACAATAAATTAATATCCTCTGTGCTCTTCCTCGACCTATCCAAAGCCTTCGACATGGTCAATCACCAACAGCTGATCCACACACTGGAGGCATACTATCTTAGCAAAACTACCATAGACTGGTTTAATGACTACCTTTCTTGTAGACAACAGGCTGTTCAATGGGAAAATAGCTTATCCAACCTACTCCCCACAAATATCGGCGTTCCCCAAGGATCTATCCTTGGTCCTCTTCTTTTCTCCATATTTATTAATGATCTGCACTCCATCATTCCCAAAGCCACCTGCATACAATATGCAGACGACTCCACCCTGATCTGCTCTGACAGCTCCCTCGACAAACTCCAAGTCGCAACCCAAAACTGTTTTTCCCTAGTTGAAAAATGGTTCTTGGAACTAAAACTCTTACTAAACCCATCCAAAACCAAATTACTTCTGTTTTTCCCCACTACTTCTACCCATCAAGGAAATGAATCTCCTAGCACCAACCACCCCATCATTCAAGTGACATCCAATAATGGGACCATAATCAACCCTGTCTCCCACACCAAACTACTAGGTGTGACCATAGACCACAAGCTTAAATTTGATACTCATATCAACCTGACCATTAAGTCGGTAAACAAGAAACTCGGGTCCATGTATAGAATTAAGAACTTCCTAACCCCACACACTAAACTAACCATTGCCCGGACTCACCTCCTTTCCACACTCCTCTATGCCTCCCCGATATTCTCCTTCCTTAATAAAGAGAACTCAACAAACTATCTACAACCTATAACCACATAGCTAGATTTATAACAGGAATGCCCTATCGTACACATCACTGCAACAATCTCAGAACACTAGATTGGTTAGAACTACCTAACATTCTCAAACTCAATCAACTCATTGAGGCTTTCAAAGCAATCCACCATCCTGACAAAACCCCTCAATGAACAAAATATTTACCCCTACTCTAACCTTACATCCCTTAGATCATCCAAAAGCTTACAAATTCAAACTATTAAATCTAACAATTAGGAGGTGAAGCACTCTATGCTAATTCCATTGGAAAATCCTGGAATGCCCTCCCAAACAACCTAAGACACAAGACCTCACCCCACCAATTCAAAAAACAACTCAAAGTTCTCCTAAAGTCCGAATGGCTATGCCCATGTTCTAATCCTGATTAATAGCAAACATCCCAGGACTACCTAATTTCCACCCAATCCAAATTGCAAGGGTCTTCATTGTAGCTATGGTACTCCAACGACCTAAGACTGTTTACCTCTTTAAATTATTTGTATAACCCTATTACTTGTTCATTTGACTTTGAATGTAATACTTAGGACCTGATCTTCTGATGTTTTTTGTCAAATCTATGGAGCTTTTCTCCCCGGGCCTCTACTGAAAATGGACATGTATCCAGCTAGACTAGCCCGGTCAACAAATGTAAAATAAAATAAATAAATAAATAAGTACAGTATGTCTTCAATAGTAGATTCCAGACAGATATACTAACATATCAAAGATTTCTGGACGATATTTTTATGTTGTGGAAGGGGAAACAGGAAGATATACCCCATTTTATTGAGTAGTTAAATAATACTACAAACTTTTTAAAGTTTACCTACGAGACCAATGGATCAGAAATTAGTTATCTGGATGTGAAGATTTCTAAGACTAATGGTGGTTTTAAATCCAATGTGCATCATAAGCCTACCTTCTGCAATGCTTACTTATACTATTTAAGCCACCACCCTAAAAAACAGAAAAAAAGCATAGTGAAGGGTCAGGCTATTAGAGTGGTTAGAATGACTACTGAGAGGGAAGATGTAATAGAAGGACTTGACCTACTGAAGACTATGTTTTTTGAGAGGATACCCACCCCACATAGTTGAACCAATCATAAAAAAGATCTTTGAGGAATGGGGTAAGAAATATAAACCCCTGTTAGGTAGTGGGGATAGTAGGATCAAGTCCAGGAGGGATGAATTGGTCAGTGCACCAGGAACTAATAGAGGGTGAACAAGATAAAGATCCCCCCAAGCACAGACATCAAGAATTTTAACCAAGCATGTATTATTCAACACAGTCCTTTATCGAATAGAATTAAACAGATTTTATATAAAAATTGGGGTATATTTAAGACCAACAATTAAATATATAGGAAGATTGGTGAGAAACCTATCTTTTCTATGAAGGTTGGCAATAATATAAAGTTTAATCTGGAAAAATTCAAGGCGGGCCTGGTTAACACTGGCAAAAACACTAAACCCTGCAGGCGATGTTCCCAATGTGGGTATATCTTGCAGGTTCCATCTGTAACCTTAAACAACAGGATTGGTAGTCTTATATACCTTAGAAAAGGGAGCTGTTACACCAACAAGATAGTTTATGTTGCATTGTGCAACTCCTGCAATGGGTTTTACATTGGGAAAACTGAGAGGGCCCTTAAATGTAGGATATATGAGCATTTGTATGAAATTAAAAAGACGAAATAGATGAATGCCCTTTACATAGTGTGGAATGTAAGGGATGCACAGGGTTTAAGTTTGGCATTGTGGATGTGGTTAGCCTGGATGTGAGGGGAGGAGATTGGAAAAATTATTTATATAAAAAGGAACTAATGTGGCAGCTTAGGTTGGCTGACAGCTTCCCCCCAGGTTTAAACAACCACTTATCCATTTTCCCAATGTTAAAAGAAAGAACAAATCAAATAACATTGTTATAAAGATAGGTGTTGTAATTAAATTTATCATTTTATCATACATGTATTTTTTTTTAAATTAAGCCTATGATAAATTGACTTGATACAGGTAAAGTAGCAACAGTAGGGCTGATTAGCACAAAAGTATACTTATGTATTTTATTGTATTACATGTATTAAATGTTTTACATATTTCACAAAGTTTTTAGTGACTATGCCACTTTAAAAACAGTATTCTGACCAATTAATTAATTAACCTGATGTTTTTTGAGCAACTGTGTAGTGAGTATTTAAACATTCAGGTTCAGTTTGGGCTGGTTGTTCTGATGAAGTCATATTATTTTGATGAAAGTGCTTAACAGTGATGGTTTGTGGATTTTATTCTTTATTTTATTAAACAAAAATATCCTACAGTTCTTGTGGTGCGTTTTTTTGCTCTTGGTTCTATTTTTGCACCGACACACCAATTGGTTGATGCTCCAAAGGTAGCTACAAAAACAAAATCGCCACTGATTCTAAGGGCAACCACAAAGCATTCTATAACTATGCCAAGAATATCAATGGTAACACCCAGATCTGCTCTGAGTTACAGCACAATGGCACGAAAATTACAGAACCAACTGATATTGCCAACATCGTGGCAGATAGGTTCAGTGCTAACTTTACCCCCCCCCCTCACCCCCTAAAGGGCCCATATCTATACAGGAAAAATGCAGAGTCCCTGTAATCACATCTATGCAGGTAAATGCTGTACTCTCTAAAACCAAAAACACAGCAAACATGGGACCAGACAACATCCCAGGCTGCGTTTTACACGAACTTCAGAATGAACTGGCTCCCCACCTAAGCACCATGTTCAATCATAGTCTCCCATCAGGCTTTGTGACCACTGAATGGCGCACAGCAACAGTTATCTCACTCCACAAAAGGGGAGCCACCACTGATCCTGGAAACTATCGCCCTATTAGCCTGATGAGCCTGGTCTGCAAGGCCATGGAATGTATCATCATGGAACTCAAAAAACATTGGTAACCTCCAAAACTCTGGACCCCACTCAGTTCAGGTTTGTGAAAGGCAGATCACGCCTTCTGAACCTGATTGACGACTTTGAGGCAGTTACCAAAGTCGTAGGTGAGGGTAAGGTGGTTCACACAGCCTAGCTTGACCTCGCCAAGGCTTTCGACACCATCCTCCATTCTGGAATTATAGCTAAACTCACTAAACTAGGTATAAATCCCTAAGTCACAAGATGGGTTGCCAACTGGATCACTGACAGAACCCACACTGTAAAAGTTGCAGACTCCAAATCTGACTTCAAACCAGTGACAAGTGGAGTACTACAGGGTTCAGTCCTGGGACCTCTTCTGTTTGTTACCTACTTCTCTGAAGTACAGGCTAACACAGAAGGCCTCTGACTAACAAAGTTCGCAGATGACTGCAAACTAGGAGCCATAGTCATGTCTCTAAATGATGTGGACATCCAACAGAATGGGCCTCACAGAGACAGATGGCTGGTGTCAGAGGCATAGCCTCAAGCTCAATGCCAAAAAGTGCATCGTCATCCCCTTTGGTAAAACCTCTGTACCCATGAACTACCACATAAATGGCAGTCTACTTAACGCCGAATGTCTGATGAGAGACCTTGGGACCCAAGTGGACAGTATTCTCTCCTTTGATAATCACATTGCCACAGTAGTCAGGAAATTCTTCTATGTGGCACAGCTCATCACAAAAGGGTTCTCATTCAGGAAAAAAAGAGGTCATTGTTCCCCTCTACTCGGCACTACATTAGACCCATTATAGAGTACAATGCCCCTTTTGGAATGTACCTCACAAGACATCTGCAGCAGCTGGAAAGGCCACAGAAGTACCTCACAAAGAGGATTACTGGCCTCAAACAGATGCCCTACACTGATAGTCTCAAAAAACTCCAGTTTTACTCTGTAGCATGTCGCCTACTCTGAGGAGATCCCTGCCTAACATATAAAGCTATGTTAAACCCAGAGCTGTTAGATATGCTACACCTAAAGAAATCCCAATCCCTCTGAGCTACACTGTCAAGGGACCTAAACCTTTTCACCACAATAAACAGGATATGCTGGAGGGATACATTCCTGTCTCAGAAACTTTCTATACTCTGGAACAAACTACCCATCTATGTCAAGCAAAGTTCCTCATTAGCACTCTTCAAGAAAAATCTTGATGAGTGGATGGGAAATAGAAAATACACTCCGGAGATCACTTCTGTGGCTCTGCTCAACAGGGGCATAGGAAATTAACTTTCTTGGGTGGCGTAAGCCAGGGAACCTTGTTGGCTAGGCTTACTTAGGCCCTTGGGCCAATAGCCTAGTACCTACCTATGAACCTATGGGGGGCTTGGCAGGAGGTTTAACATGTAATACTCCTTTCAAGAAGGTTTTGCACAGACAGTGTGACATAACATAAAAATGATCAAATCCACTGTGAAAATTTGCAATAGCCACTAAATATACAGTAATTGTCGATGATGAAGCCCTTGCATGTAATAGGGTAGTCAGGCATTGTAGGATCTTCTGAAGAGGCATGGAGAAAGGGTCTATGTCATGATCTTTGGCCCATGTAGAGAACCCTAGCTCACTTCCTAGAATAAATTTCCCGGGTGGAAGGTTTGTGTGAAGCCAGAAGAATCTCATGGACAGGAGATGAAATATCAGGAAGCCTGGCAATCATCGAAGTGGAGAAAAGTACAGTTTTGTACCTACCATAAATGTAGATGTCCGAACAGGAATGCATCTGCAGTCCTTACAAATGGGTTGTCCTGTCGTCAGGCAGCCCTTCAGTCGGCCGGATTCCAAAGTCTGGGTCTGGCCTCGGCTGGTGTCGCACTTCGCCCGACGTCATAGCTGCAGTTCTTCGGGTATAAAGGCATCAGCCAACGCCATTTTCCTCAGTGTTTCTTGCCCCAGATGCCAGTTGCCCTCTTGGATAGCTAAATTTTGGATAAATGCCAATGTTTCCAAATAGTAGAAGGCAAACACAAAAATAAGCATGTATGTACATATATACAAACAAATACACCATAAGAGATCCCCAGCTAGCTATTAGATGGGCAAATACCCTAGGAATACCACAGAGGGAAGGAGGGTGGGTAATCCTGACTGCAGATGCATTCCTGTTCGGACATCTACATTTATGGTAGGTACAAAACTGTACTATGTCCTTCAAGGATGCATCTGCAGTCCTTACAAATGGGTAGAATACCATAGCCAAACTAGGGAGGAGGAAAAAGAAATTATGGTGTAGTTAGGATCCCTTGCAAAACAGCAGTGGCAAACCCTGCTCGGGATCTAGAGTATAAAGGTAAGTTATAATGCTTGGCAAATGTATGCACGGAGGTCCAAGTAGCAGCCTCTATAATGTCCTTGGTAGCCACTCCTCGTAAGAAAGCTGTGGTAGTGGCTGTAGCCCTTGTAGAATGAGGCCTTATGTTCTGTGGAGTTTGCTTTCCATGGTAGGAGTAACAGAATCTGATGCAATTTCCTATCCACTTGGAGATTGTCTGTTTTGAAATTGCTTTTCCTTCCCTTCCTGTTGCATATGCTACCAGAAGCTGGTCAGTTTTTCTATTGCCCTTGGTTCTGTCCAGGTAGTAGCGCAACTGTCTATGTACATCCAAAGTATGCAGCAGTCTTTCCCCCCTGTTTTGTGGATTGGGAAGAAGGTAGGTAGGAGAATAGCCTGGTATTAAGACACTCTGGATACCCCCTTAGGCATAAATGTAGGATTTGTTCTCATGGACACTCTGTCTTGATGGAAGATTAGGAAGGGTTGCACTGCCATTAAAGCCTGTAGCTCAGAAACCCTTCTTGCTGAGGTAATTGCCAGCAGAAAAGCAGTTTTCCAGATAGGTGTTGAAGATCTGCTGTTGCTGCTGGTTCGAAGGGGAGTGTCAATTTTCTAGCACAAAGTTCAAGTCCCATGCTGGTAATGGTGGTTTCCTAGGAGGTTTTACATTTTAATTCCTCTCAGAAACTGCTTGAGTAGAGGATGAGAAGACAGGAGGATCAAGCTGTATTCTGCAGAAATAGCTGATGCATGTATCTTGATGGAGGAATAGGACAGGCCTGTATGGAAAAGCTCTGCCAAATACTCCAGGATGTTGGCAATGTCTACCTTTGACACATCTTTTCCCCTTTCAGTACTCCAAATGAGAAACCTTTTCCATTTTCCTGCATAGTTCCTTCTTGTTGAGGGTCTGCGGGCCTCAAGGATAATGTCTTTAACCCTTTGGGATAAATCTGGGTTAGTTGCTCTTATGTAATGTTCCAGGCAGTCAGCTGCAGAGTTTTCAGGTTTGGATGCAGGGTGTTGTAGCCGCTCTGAGTTAACAGCAAAGGAATCAGGGGTAGTGTCCACATTTTCCCCCCAGACATGCTCCTCAGTAATGGGTACCAATGTTGTCTTGGCCAGTCTGGAGCTATCAGAATGATCCTTGGACGTTCCTCTTTGATTTTCAATAGCACCTTGTGCATCAAAGGAAGAGGTGGGAATGCATATGCTGTCAGGCCTTTCCAACTGAAGGATAGAGAATCCACCTTCCAAGCAAGTGGGTGGTATGTCCTTGTGCAGAATTTCTTGAGCTGGTGATTGAGTGGGGATGCGAATAGGTCTATTTGTGGCAGTCCCCATTTCCTTGTGATGACCTTGAAGATGTCCGGGTGTAGCATCCATTCGTGAGCATCCGAGGTAGTTCTGCTTAATATGTCTGCTAGGATGTTTTCTTTTCCGGTACAAAATTGCTTGTAACTGAATGTTGTAGCTCAGAGCCATATTCCATAGGTCCAGTGCCATCCGGCATAGAGGGTATGAATGAGTGCCTCCCTGTTTGTTGATGTACCACATGACTGTGGTGTTGTCTGTCCTTATCATCAACTGCCCTTCTTGGAGGAATGGTCTGAAATTCTGGATTGCTAGTTTTACTGCCAGCATTTCCTTTTGATTTATGTGCAGGTGCAGCTGATCTGGAGTCCATAAGCCTTGTATGCACTTGTCCAGCATGTGGGCCCCAACCGAGGTCTGAGGCGTCCGTTGTGATGGTTTGGCTTGGTTGAATGCTGTGGAAGGGCAAACCTGGGTTTGACTGGCATGCCTGAGCCCACCATAGGAACTCTTGTTTCAGGCATGGGATTAGTGGTATTTCAGTTTCTAGGCTGTGCCTGTGTTGAGACCATAAATTCTTCAGGTACCACTGTAGCTTTCTCATATGCAGTCTGGCATGAGGGACCAGGATTATGCAGGATGCCATGAAGCCCAAGGCCTGCAGTACTTTCCTTGCTGTTAGTTTGTTCTGCTTTGTTAATGCCAAGAAGTAGAGAGGAAGTTGTTCTTGTTTTTCTGCAGTTAGGAATGCCATCTGTTTTACTATGTCCAATACTGCACCTAAGAAGGTTATTCTTTGGGATGGTATCAGTCTTGATTTGTTTATATTGACTGTATATCCCAGGGCTTGCAGTAAGCAAATGACTCTTTGTAAGTCTTCTGTTAGCTTGTTTTTGATGTCCGCTTGTATCAGGCAGTCGTCCAGGTATGGATATATTTGGATTCCCTGAAGCCTGCAGTGAGCGATTACTGATGCCAGGCATTTCGTGAACACTCTGGGCAGTAGATAAGCCAAAGGGCAATGCTGAGAATTGATAATGCTCTGATCCTGCAAGAAATCTGAGGTATCTTCTGCAAATTGGTCGTATGGGGACGTGCAGGTATGCCTCCTTGAGATCTAGAGTCACCAGCCAATACTCCTTGCCCAGCATGGGAAGAAGTTGCTGTAGGGTCAGCATTTTGAATTTTGGAACAATGATGAATGTGTTTAAAGCGGACAGGTCGAGAATAGGCCTCCAATTTTTCTCTTTTCTTGGTACCAGGAATAGTCTGGAGTAAAATCCCTTTCCTTGTTCCATAGATGGTACCCTTTCCACAGCTCTCATCTTTGCTAATTGAGCTATTTGTTTTAGAGCTTCTGTCTTTTGATTTGGTGGTAGGTTTGGCATTCCTCTTTTTCCTGGTAAAGTATGGAAATGAAACCTGTAGCCTTGGTCTATAGTTTGCAAAATCCACTTGTCTCTTGTGATGTAGTGCCAGTTTTTGAAAATAAGGCTAACTTTCCGCCTAAGGGTGCTGCTATTTGTTCCCTGGTAGGCGGTGCCAGAGCCAAGTCACTGTGACTGTCCTGTTGCAGTGGTAGTAGTTGTGTCTGTGCCTCGCTGGTTGTTACCTTGCCACTGGCGTCCCCTGTAGGCACCTCCTCTGGATTGATTTCTGCCTCTTGAACGCCTATTCCTGCCTCTCTGAGATTTAGAGGAGTCTGGAAAGGACCAATTTTTGGAAGGCCAGTTCCTGCTAAACCTTGGAGGCTGAACCTGTAAGAAATCTTTCACTGTTTGTACAGATTTTGCCTTCTCTTCCATTTTCTTCAGTACCTGTTGAGCAGGAGAACCAAATAAACTGACCTTATCCATAGGAGCATCTAATAGTTTTGCTTTAACATGATCCGGCAAGACCTGTTCTTTCAACCATGCATGTCTTCTTATAACTGTGCCAGTCATGGCTGATCTAAAGGAAGCCTCCAGTGCATCATAGCCACATTTTAAAGAATGGTTACTAACCTGCTGAATGTTATGCACCATTTCTAGAACATATTTCTTATCTAAAGAATCATCAGAGGACAGTTTCTTAGTTAACTGATCAAGCATAAACTCCTGGTATTGGATCATATGAAACTGACAGTTCAATGCCCTAGCTGAGAGAGTAGCAGAGGTGTATACTTTTTTACCCCATCTCTAAGGACCTGGATTCCCTTTCAGAAGGGAGAGGGTTTTAACTGAGGTCGGCTACTGCCTTAGGCCCCTGGGAGATAGTCTCAGGATCTGCAAAAGGAGCCTTGTATAAATGGTGATGTGTGTCCGGGACCCTGTAAAACCTATCGGGCTTAGCAGGGGCTGGAGGCAAAGTATCAGGAGCAGTGCAAGCATCATTAAATGCATCATCTACAACAGGAAGAACTGGAGGTATAGCTAAAGGCCTATGTTGTGGTAAATGCAAAAAGGTCCTAAGCCTTTTCCTTGAATCTGAGAAATCTTGTCCCTGCCATTGGAATTGCTCTCTCATGGCATGTAAGGTTTCCCCAAAGGAAAATTCTTCTGGTGGAGAGGCAGAAGGAATCGATTCCTCAGCATCGGAGTCTTCATAAGTAGAAAAAGGAGCCTCTGGATGGTCTGTATTGTCTGTATCAGAAGAATCATCTGAGGACACTGGCTCAGGGGGCTCTGCTCTAGGTCTCTTTTCTGGAGGAGGTTGAGAGGCCCTGTCTGGATGAGATTGGGATCCCCTTATTAAAGAGATGAGATCCTCTGCCAGAGTGAGCATTTGGGAACTGGAACTGGGCCTGTGAGAGGGGGGCTTAACAGGCACAGACTTAGAAGTTTTGGCTGCTTTAGCCCTGGCAAAGGCCTTTATGGACATGGCTGCAGGAGGCCTAGCAGCACCACATGCAGGGGTTGAAACATCCAAAGGGATGGTGTCTGACAATTCTTGTGAAACCACAGTAGCAGGTTGAATTTCAGAGGCCGATTCAACCAGGTTAGAAGGGGCCTCGGTAGTAGTCATGGTTTCGGCTGAAGATAGAACCGTTTGCTCGGTTTCGGCCAAAACAGAGACACTCGCAGTTTGCTTAACCGCGGTTTCGGCCGAAACCGCGGACCACGAGTGTCGGTCCTTTTTTCGCTTCTTAACAACTTGTGAAGTCGGAGGATCCGACGGCATTATGTACGCAAAATCTGAGCCGAAAAACTGTTCAGCAAACTCCGACCGACGTCTAAGCGTCCGTCGGTTGAAAGAAGCACAGGCTAAACAAGCTGCTACGTCGTGGTCTGGGCCTAAACAAGGTAAGCAGTAAGAGTGGAAATCTTTATGAGGTATTTGTTTCCCACAAGTTAAACAGTTATTCACTTTTTCTAACATCGGCTGAGGCAAGAAAGAGTCCCCAACGGGGTACTTAGCTTTTTAGAAGTCTTCGAAGTAGTATTCGGTAGTAGTAATCTCTGGATCTGACCTACCGGCACTTGCGAACAGCTTCTGCTTCAGGCGCCACGCGGCAAGAAATACTGAGGAAAATGGCGTCGGCTGATGCCTTTATACCCGAAGAACTACAGCTATGACGTCGGGTGAAGTGCGACACCAGCCGAGGCCAGACCCAGACTTTGGAATCCGGCCGACCGAAGGGCTGCCTGACGACAGGACAACCCATTTGTAAGGACTGCAGATGCATCCTTGAAGGACATCCAAGCTGTGAGCTTGAGGCTGTGGAGATTGGGGTGAATCAGTCCCTGAGGGTGAGATAGCAGACCTTGGGAGTGATCCAGGATCCACGGGCTGTGAATCAGATGAGGCCATAGGAAAGGGAACCAGACATGACGGGGCCAATAAGGGGCAATGAGGATCACTTTGCTTCTTAACCTTTGAGCTTTCTGAAGGAATTTCGGGATGAGGGGAAAGGCATACAGAAGACCCGGGGGCCAATCGTGCATCAGAGCATCCCTCAGCGACTCCCCCTGTGGGGGGAATCTGGGCAAAGTAGCTTCTGCATTTGTTGTTTAGAGGGGAAGCAGACAGACTGCAGTAAGGCCTGCCCCAATGGCAGAAGATCTGATCCGCTATTATAGGACTGAGGGACCACTCGTGAGGCATCAGGATGTTCCTGCTCAGATTGCCCGCAATAAGGTTGGAACGCCCAGGAATGTGCGTTGCTATAAGAAAGTGGTTGGAAGCTATCGCCCAGTGCGAAATTCTTATGGCATCCTGACACAGGGGGTAAAGACCTGGTTCTGCCTTGTTTGCTGATATACCACATGACTGACATGTTGTCCAATTGAATTGCAATGGTCCCAGAAGGGAGGGATATGTGGAACGCTTGCAATGCTAAGAGAACTGCCCTCAATTCCAGGACATTTATGTGCAAACTGACCTCCAAGGAGGACCAGGTTGCCTTGTAGACTGTCTTCCCCTGGAAATGCCACCCCCCAGCAGGGAAGCATCCGTGGTCACCGTGGCCCTGGGCTGGGGAAGGCAGAACGGTCGACACCAAAGATTTGATTCTGGCTTCATCCACCAAAGCATTTTATTCTGGCAAAGATTTGTAAGGCATATCATGGTCGAGTGGATGGGTTAAGATTGACCATTGTGATGAAAGAAGCCACTGTACTAGTCTCATGTGCAACCTCGTCAGTGGAACTAAGGTAATGGTTGCTGCCATAGATCCCAACAGCTGTAGTACCAGGCATGCTGGTGTAAAAATCTGTTGGAGGAGGACTTGAATCTGGCTTCTTATTTTTGAGAGCCTGTGAGGAGGAAGGGAAGCTTGACAGGATGTGACGAAGATCGCTCCAATAAATTCCAGTGTTTGTTGGGGACATTTGAGATTTTTCCATGTTGATCGTGATACCTAAGCGAAGAGCAAGGCCTTGAGTGTTAGACAGCCTTTGAATGAGAAGACTCCTGCTCATGGCGTAAGGAGCCAATCGTGTTTACCCTTACAAAGGCGAAACACACTCGTGGGATTGCTCATATGAGCGAATCGTAACTTCGAAAAACAAAACCGCAACAGTTTCCAATGTTCGAAAATCAGCAAATCGAAATGCAGATTAGCTGATTTTCAAACATAAATGTAGAAAAAAAAATGTAATGAAGTGTAAAGCAGGGGGGGCAAGCCCTCCTGCACCCCCCACCCCCCTGCTTTAATATTCTAACTCCAAGATCGCACTACAGTGGGGAAAGGGACCATTTTCCGATCCCCACTATAGTGCAATCTGCCCCAAAATGCTGAATCTGCAATGAGCAAATGTCACTGGTCATTCGCTCATTGCACATTCGAACCTTTTTGCGTTCGACGTTTGCAAACGTCCATTCGAACATTTGCTGTTCACCCCTGTGCAAAACGCACACATAAAGGTAACCCAGCCAATCATCTAGATACGGAAACACCTGGAATCCTTGTAGTCGGAGATGAGCTACTACGACTGCCATACATTTGGTGAAAACTCTGGGGGCTGTCGAGAGACTGAATGGCAGTACCCTGAACTGGTAGTGATTGGCTCCCAGCCGGAAGCGGAGAAATCTCCGGGAGCATTTGTCCATCTTTATGTGGTAATACACATCCTGGAGATCTATAGAGCACTTCCAGTTGCCCTTCCCTAGAAAGGGGAGGATGGACTGTACCGTGACCATAAGGAATTTTTGAGGTTTTACGAATTTGTTTAGTAAGCTGAGATCCAGGATTGGTCTCCAGTTCCCTGTCTTTTTTGGCATTAAAAAGAAACTTGAGTAAAAAACGGATGCTCTCTGGTCTGGTGGGACTGGCTGGATGACTCTTTTTCTTAGCAGCTTTTTGATTTCCAAGGCTGCTAACTCCCTCTGACTGGGTGGAACATTGAGGATTTGTTTGACGGGTCTGGAAGTAAGATTGAATGGGATATGATAGCCTCTGGATATTATTCTCTGCACCCATGCATCCATAGTGATGAGTTGCCAGGCTTGTAGGTGCAGGGAAAATCAATCCCTGACTGCTTCCAGAGGAAAGCAATTGGGCCGCTGCTCAGGAGCGCTGGTAGGGTCGACCGGAGATGGAATCTCTAGCACCCTGGTAGCACGGACGCCCTCTGCCCCGAAAGAGGCATCTTCTGGATGAGTTGCCCCCCCTGCCCTGGGGAGACTGCTCACCATGAGTGTCACGAAAATATCCTTGGGACATCTTGAACCACAATTTTCCTTCCCTCTGGTTCCTGGAATAGGATCTCTGGGTGGTGGAAAAATGTATGCCCACAGCAGACAAGGTCTTTCCAACTTTCTCACTTTGTGATAGTGTGTCTCTTACTTTGGGACCAAAAAGGGAAGATTCAACAGGCGCATTGACAAAGGAAGATTTAAAGGGGTCTGCAAAATCATACAAACACATCCAAGCATGCCGTCTCATGATGGATGCCTGATGCGGCTGCTCATGGATGCCTGATGCGGCTGCTCTCGGTTGTGTGAGAGATCAAACACATCGAGGAGTTACAGACAGATTCCAGGGTAGCCAGCTGCGAGGCGACAGTGTCACACACCCCGTCAGTCAGTACCCTCGCCAAGGAGTCAGACATTTCTGAAATTAGGTCTCTTTGGAGGCAAGTAAAGTGTGCCAGATAGTTCAGTGATCGAATGGCAAATGTCGCAGAAGCGTAGGTCCGCTTCCCCAGTCGGTCCATAGCCCGAGACTACCTGTTCAAGGGATGAACAGTGGAACTATCTTCTGCCAATTCCCTCTTGGTGGCTGCCGCCATGACCATAGAATCAACTAACTGCTTGGACCAATTGGTCTGGTCTTCAGGGGTGGATAAAATTTTGTCTGGCCTCCGGGGGCCAGGTTCTACATTGTCCGAGGCCTTCCAGGAATGCTGCATGATCAGTTTAACAAGCTCATCTGCAGGTGGGGTCATGCAGGAAGTAGATGGCCGAGCACAGAACGCCTGCAAGAACACCAATTCTTCTGAAGAAGGGTTAGAGGACTTCCAGTTTCTCCTCTGCTTGAGGATCTTGAGAATGTCTCCAAATGACACATCTTCCGGGGGAGACCGTGGGGACCCTTCTCCCTCATCGCAATAGGTGTCTTCAGTGACAGATTCCCCAGGGGAATCAAGGTGCTTCCTCTTGCACCATTTGTTCTGGGGTGGCTCCCCAGTGGGATCTTCTGAGGAGGACTCTGGAGAAAGGGTTCCCTTCAAGGGAAGCTCTTGCTGCTCCTGTGCTTAGGATCCCAGAATAGAGGGTTGGGACATTTGCATGCTAGAGGGGGGTTCTGGTGTCGATGCTATTGGTGCTGACTGCGAACATGTTGAGGCAAGGTCCCTCTCCATCACCTGAAAAGCAGGCCCGCCCGAGGAGGGATGGAAGCCCGGAACCAAAAAGGACAACTTCAGAACCAGGGTCACTCTCTGCCCTGAGGAGCCCGCCTCCAGATAAGGAGCTCCAAAAGACCGGTAGCTGCCAGTGGAGCTGTCGCCATAGACGGTGCCAGCAAAAAAATAGGCTCTGAACTAGGAACCACGGTGCCAACAGCCCAATCACTGCTCCGAGAGTGCACCAGTTCCAACGGAGCAGTTGCACCAAGAGCAATCGATGCCGACAGGGAAACCTCCGCAGTCAGAGCCGAGACAGTATGTACCGGGGTGGTCATCGGTACCAAAGTCTCCGGGGCCTGTTAAGAGGCTGGAGGAGGATATACTGGTGAGTATGCCGTGAAAGCTTCTGTTCCAAGGGGGACGGAAGACCTAGCAGGGTTGGGAAATCCTCGAGCTGCCAGAAGCCATTCCACAACCCTCACTACATCTTGTTCTGAAAGGCTACTGGTGGATATGAAGGGGGCTGCCGAAGGCGAGTCAGGTCTTTCGAGAAAGGGACTAAATTGGTGTTCCAAAAAGGGGTCATAAGTTGGAGAATATCTGGTTCTAGGAAGGTGTTCAACCTTCGGAACAGAAGGAGTCATTGTCTGTGGAGTCATATAAGGTATCGGCTCCATGGCTGGGGATGGTGCCGATGCGGGTATGGTAGTCAAAGCTGGTGTCAAGACCAAGGACAGCACAGAGGAGGATGGTGCCGAAGCTGGTATGCTAATAGGAGTCAAAATTAGATGCGGCACCGAGGGGGAAGACATAGAGCTTGGTGCCAAAGTTGTCTGCGCCGAAGGCACAGGAGAAACTCAGTGTTGACTCGGTTCCAAGGCGGACGGAGATGTAGGAACCAAGTGACTCCATTTTTCTTCATGTTTTTTAGTCTTAGGAGGTGGTGAGATCTCCGTCCCAGAAACAGCCTCCAAGAAGGGAGTTTTCATCATACCCTTCAAAATCAACTTGTTCTTATGCTCAGCCAAAGTCTAATTGATGAAGATGGAACAGATATCACACAAAGCATTAATGTGGTCAACACCCAAACAATAAACACACAGAGCGTGACTGCCTGAGTTGGGCATCTTATGCCAGCACTTAGCACACTGTTTAAAACCCAATTTAGCTTTTTCAGACATAATGAAAAATCCTCACACTAGTCCTAGCGACAAGATAAATGACCAAAAACAACAACAGTAAAGTTAAACAGAATAGTTTTTTTTTAATCCAAATAGATAGGAAAGGGAAGAGTAGCAACAATGGTACTTAGAAATACCACAAGTGGTAGGAAAGAGAGCCTACCTAAGGTAGGGGAGAGGGACAGTACCAACGATGGTATAAAAGAAACTACCAAAAGTAGTGGGTAGGGAACAGAACAAGTAAAAGAGTTTACAGACGAAAGATGAAAATTAGTGAAAAGTGACTACAAAGGTAGATAGTGATAGAAATTAGCACAAAAAACTCTACACTTAGCTTGAGAGAGAAGGCTTGGCATGTCTGACGAGGAACGTGGCAAATGAGATCTGGAGAGACTATTAGAGAGGCATTATGGGTAGGTCTTAGCTGAGAGTTTTTGGCTGACACAAGCTTGGTAATGGCCGTGTCAGTTCCAAGGATGGAACCGAAGTCCTAACAGTAAGGAATGAATAAAGATTTACATCAGATTACATTTTTTCTTCCTTTCCCCTTCTTAATCATTCCAGTTTACCCTCCCACCTCCTTCCTCCTCTCTCTTATTCTGCCTTCTGATCTCCAAGTACTGTCAGCCATTTTTCTTTGCCAACCCAAGCCTTCTTCTGACGACTTTAAAGACAAGTACTGCTGCTCACCCCCTGGCCATCAACAGTTGTCTCACATACCAAATCCCTTATTTCTCCTAATGTGGTTCTTTTGCTGAGGAACTTAAAGACTTCTTTCCCTACCAGTTTCTTCTTATGGAGTGGCACATCAAACAACAGTATGGATAGAATCCACTGTGAGATAAGGAAGTAAATAAAATACCTTACCTAAGAGGCCCTGGACATTACATTTTAACCCAAGACATGGACAGAAAATAACCCCATTGGCAGTTTCCTGTAAGTTTCCTGGGTAAGGAATCAAGACTGCTGCAATATGCCCTGGGGCTGACCACAGCCTCCTGAAGTTCAATGGGGGCACTGGTCACTGGGTCCAAGGCCTTGCTGCATGGTAACACAGAGTAATTGTCAGTCACCAACAACCTCTTGAACTTGTGGCTGTGAAACCACAAACCACATCTGGTTCTGGCTCCTCTGTTCATGTGAATTAACAATGAGGAGAATGAAACACCCAGAGCGGTCAAGGCTTTGTTCTTTCCTTCATGTCATTCAAATGCATGTCTACTTCAAGAATGAATGTGAGGGAGGAGCCCTTGAAGGGACAATCCAAAAGGATCGTCTTACTGTCTCTGGCAAGTTGGATCAAATGCAGCCAGGAGTACCAGAGAAATGCTACTCTAGATGCTTTAGCCCAAGCAACCTATTACATGAAGTTACAAGCTATGTGGGGCATGAGACTGCTGAGAAATCAAATAGTACAAGCCTGCGCCTTCATTTATTTCCTTTAAGTAACCATGCAACTCTCTCGCTGCATGTTGCAATTTATCTGCTACATCCCTCTAAAGGTATAGAATATGCAAGTTAGGTAGTTTTATATCAATGAGGATAATGTGGAAGACACATTCTCTCTTCCCAAATCATTTCACAGCTGGGGACTGACCGAAGAACAGACATCTAGGCTCTTAAGGGTAGGAGCACTACACAAAGCTGCTGCTGCAGCAATGGCAGACAATGGCTTGGGAGTTTCCACTCATACTAAATATTACTCCAGGCCAGAATATTTGGTCTGCCTTCTTATGAAACTGGTGCTACTATGACAAAATTATCCTATGCTACATTTGTTGCATACTGCAGGATGTTCACACGAGGGAAGGAAGGGAGAATGAAAGACAACAAAAGCCTTTTGCAGTCTTTCTTTGGGTGAGAATAGTGGCTCAGTGGGACAACCCTTCATTGCTATATTAATTACAAGATTTCCCCAAATTTGGGGTTGTTGGAGGACAGTGATTGAGGTGACATGGTTCAGCTCTAAAGGGGTATCTTTGTGCCTCTTTGGGAATGACTTGCACTCTAGGGACTTCAACATTCTTCAAGGAAATGATGCAGGAAAGGAGAGGTGTGCTTGCCATGGCAGCATTCAACTGGATTGAAATGGATATACTACCTTTACAGTCCACCACACCTAGTTACACAATGATACTTGCAAATGCAGATAAGCCAAACAGCAGGCAGCAGTATACACATCCTTCACGGAACAAACCTTCAACTAACCATATCCTCCCAAGCACCTCTTGCTCAGAAAATGATCCACATTAGCTAGCTGCAAACATCTTTCTGAAAAAAAGACAATTCCATTTATCGTTCAAACTGACTCATTCAAAAACTTCCAGAATCTACACAGCCAGTTATCCAATATGAATTGGAGTCCTACACTAGACTATCAGCATAACATCAATCAAGGAACCAAAAATATTTCCGGTATGTGTATCAATACCACAAATGAAGCAAAAGAAAAAAGAAGATCTGAAGTAGGAAGACTTCATTCGTCTGCAACCTGTGGGTATCGGATCCGACCTCGGATCCGAGCCGGCAATTCAAAAGCTTAGGCTCCGAGCTCCTAGCTCCTCCTCTTACCCATAACCCCTTGCGCCCCTGACTGACCTCAGATTTCGCTTGCCGCTTTCAAGAAGCAACGGAATTCTTGAGCTCCTGGGCTGGTTTTGAGATAAGTAGTTTTCTGACAGGAAAATTGTTCAAATTCTCTTTTTGTTACAAAAATAGTTAGTGTTGTGTGTGGTTAAGGCTTTCCTCCCTCTTTAGTTAATTTTTCACGGTTTTCGTAGTTTGTTTGTTTGTGTGTGTGTGTGTTTAGGCCTTAGGTGTTATGTCTGAAGCCCTAAGGCTGTCTTTCAATGTACAGTGTGGCCATAAGCTGTCCCCAGCAGATGGCCACACACTGCGTTAATGCTTGGGGTTGAACACCTGTCTTCTGGTTGTACCATTTGTGCAGGGTTCAACCCCGGCTTTAAGGGAACGGAGGTCGGTTAGTGCTGGCGGGTCTTTTACCCCCAGATACTGCTTCGCCTCTGCCTCCAGTCAGCAACTTGTTGCTGTCAGTTCTCCCTCCTCTGGGACTCAACTCCCTTAAAATGCCGGAGGGGAAGGATTTTAGGGAGAGACAGAGAGGAGAGGCACACCACAAGAGGACAGCCGGCTTCCAGCTCGGCTCCTCCATCTAAGCCGGGCTTCCCCTGTGCCTTCTAGCTTCCTCCTCCTCGGCTCCACTCCCCTCGGCTCTCCTGGACCCGAGGAGGAGGAGGCTAGCCCTTCCAGGAGGTCACCGAGGGTTCTCTAGGTCCGCCGTGGCCTCCTAGATCGACCTTTCGATGAGCTTAAGCTGATATGGACCGGATGATGAGGAAATTCATCCAGGCCCAAATGCAAATGGGAGTGCTCCTAGCCCCCAACCGGGAGGGGCTTCACCCCTTTTTCGCCGTAGCTCCTTCTCCACCCATACCACGGGTTCGAGCTTTGCGCTGCAGATTTGGATCCGGGTGGATCCGATTGGTCGGCGCACCTCGGATCCGCCCCATCCCTTGAGTGCTTGGTACTGACGACCTCTCGGAGCCGAGGGCCGAGCCGGATCCGAGGGAGCTGGTGTGTCTTCGGCCCGTCCAGGTCGGAGCACACTGGTCTCTCGGATCCGACGGTTTCGGCCCGACTCCGATCCGCACGCCGGATCCGAGTGGGGCCGGCTCTCAGGGCTTAGAGAAGCTGGCCTCGGCTTTCAACGCGTTGGAAAGGGCACTGTCGAGGTCATCCGGACCCCGGTCCCTGCCACGGCTCCATCCCGCACTCCATTGCAGTTGGGCCAGGCCCCACCAGCCGGTCCCAGGGACAGCCCGCCTCGATGTCCTGGGTGGTTCCCTTGGAACATCCATCTGCTGAAGAGTACTCCTCGGACAGCCCCCGGCGAAGTACCGGAAGCGCAAGTGCAAGAGGAGGCACATGGACTCCTGAGTCCGCTACTGAAGACACGGACTTGGATGAAGGGAAGGCTCCTAGGTCACCCCTGAGGACGCCTCATTTGGAGACATCATGGAGATGTTAAGGATCGGGGTGGTCTGCCCCCAAGGCTTCTTGGACGAGTCTGTGTTCTTGGAGGCATTCGAGGCGGGCCCTTCTACCTCTTGGGTGTCCTCCTGCTGACCCCTGGTAGATCTTATATCTATCAGGGCGTGGAAGGATCCGGACACCATTGAGCCTATCCCAAGCCTGGACCGCATTCTTTCTCCTCCATCAGACCGCACCCACTGGAGTAAGGGTCCCCAGTAGATGCCATGATGATGGCTGCAGCCCGGAGAGGGAATTGGCCCAGGCGAAGTCCCTCCGCCCATCCTCCGGGCAAGTGAGTCCTGCTCGATGGATCGAATTGGGAAGCGAGTGTTTAGTTCAGCGACCTTCTCCTTGAGAGCCCCTGAACTACATGGCTATGTCATTAGGATGCAGCGAGATCTGATTAAAGAATACGCTGCATCTCCCTGAGTCCATCTCGAGTGAGGATAAGCAGGTTTATTCCACGAATGGCCACTCTCAGATCTGTATCCAATACATCTATGCGGCTGCTGTCTCATGCTACTGAGGGAGCCGCTAGAGCCAGCGGAGCAGGCCTTGTCATGAGGCGACAGGCCTGGCTCCGCCATTGTGATTTTGCTGAGCCCTTTAAGGCGACCTTCGCTAATGCCCCTTTCGATGGTTCTGCCTTGTTTGGCAAGACTGTTCAGACACTTGTCCAGAGCGAAAGGACGGGAAGACGCTGTCTGCCGGAGTCCGCTTCTCAGCTCCCCAGAGGTCCTTCTCTAAGAACCAAAAGGGACAGAAGAAGATGTGGTTCCGAAGTCGCAGGCAGTCCCAACCTGCTCCGGATAACCAGTCCTTCCGTGGCAGAGGAGGACGGAGGTCGCCGTGCCAGAGGCAGGGGGCTCCTGGCAATTTTGGGTCCAGAGAACCCTTCTCTGAGAGACCCACGCAGCAGCCCTGAAGGGTTGCCCGGCTGTCCGCCTCTGGAGGCAGTCGGGGCGTTCGATGCACCTGACTTCTGGGAGTCCATAACAACAGACAGTTGGTGCTTCACTCATATCCAGAGGATATTCAATACCCTAATCAAGATTCCCAAATCTCTCAGCCTCCCAGATGTTCCACCCGACCAAAGGGAGGCCGCAGCTCTAATCGGCGGCTGCTGGAAAAGAGCCATCCAGCGGCCCCCAGATCAAGCCGGATTAGGGTTTTACTCCAGGTTCTTTTGGTGCCAAAGAAGACGGGGACTTAAGACCAATTTTAGACCTTTCCCTGTTGAACCTGTCAGTAACCAAGCAAAAGTTCCGATGGTCACCCTGCAATCTATACTCCTTTTGAGGGAGAACGACTGGATGTGTTCCATGAACCTCAAGGATGCGTACCACATTCGGATGGACAGGCGATCCAGGAGGTTTCTTCGCCGGCTGGGAGCCAGTCACTATCAGTTCAGGGTCCTCCCTTTGGTCTCACCTCAGCCCCAGGGTGTTTAAGGTGTTAGCGGTGGTAGCGGCCCACCTGAGGCTCCAGGGATTACAGGTCTTTCCGCATCTGGACGACTGGCTCCTGACTGCATCATCAAGGCATCTTCTGTGCTCAGCCAGGGATTACTTCCTTCAACTAGCACCAAGGCTGGGCATAACGATCAACTGGGAGAAATCTTTCCTGAATCCAACTCAAATTATAGATTTCATAGGAGGAAGACTAGACACCAGATCAATGCTAGCCTTCAGCCTGAGGTGTCATGTGACAGCAATCCTTCAACCGTCACCAACTGCAGCTTTGGTCCTGAGGGCCCTAGGTTCTATGCATGCAGCTATCCCGCTTTCTAGCATGCCCGCCACGCATGGTTCTTCAATGGACCCTTCAAGTTCAGTGGTCTCCTCTTTGTTCGCCTCTAAGCGGCTCGATTGCGGTCAGCAGAGCGTGCAGGGACTCCTTCTGTGGTGGCTTCTTTCTCCGGGCCCCTAGCAGGAAGACCCTTTGCGCTGCATTTCCCGAGCCACAGTGACCACGACGCTTCTTGCCTCGGGTGGGGGGCATTCTGCGGGAAAGATTGTCAAGGCCGTGGAATCCCACAGAGACATCATTGCATGTAAATGTCCTGGAAATGACATACAGGGACTATTGCGATTCAGACAGACAACATGTCCGTGGTCTGGTATATCAACAAGCAGGGAGGAACCAGGTCTTATCCCTTTGTCGAGGCCATGAGAGTCTGGGAATGGGCAATTTCCACCAAACGCTTTCTGATAGACATTCCGGGAAAGTCCAACATCCTGCGACAAGCTCAGTGGCACCATCCTTTCTCCAGTGGTCCCTAAACCTTCAAGTAGCGAAGAAGATTTTTGCCATTTGGGGGCAACCCTGTTGCGATCTTTTGCTTCTCCTCAAACGCCAAATGCAATTTCTTCGCTCTACTTCCCACCAGGGAGTTCGAGGATGCTCTGGTGCATGCTTGGCCTCCCGGTCTCCTTTATGCCTACCCTCCACTTCCTCTGATGCAGAGGTTTCTGCAGAAAGCCAACAGTTTGGGGAGCAGAATGATTCTCATTGCCCCATTCTGGCCTCGACAACCTTGGTTCCCCTTCGTATGGTCTCACAAAATCAATCCACCATGGATTCTGGATCCAATTCGGATCTCATCTCTCACCCTCTGGGAATGCCAGTTCCCAATCTGGACCCTGAAGTTGACAGCTTGGCTGCTCCAATTCCAACCTTAATTAGGACTCGGTATCTCTTCACCGTCAAAGCAATTTTGGTGGCTGCTCATAAACCTTCTACCAGACAGGTTTATCGGAGTAAATGGAAGAGGTTCTCTATATGGGCAGGGCAGAGAACGGTGGATCCTTTTCAGCACCTATCTCTGCGGTGCTAGAATTTCTAACAGACCTCTTTCATCAAGGCCAGTTCTTCCACGATTAAAGTACAATTGGCTATATCGCATTATCACATTGGACAGGACACAGCTCCTTATGACAGCGAAATTATGCAAATCCTTTCTCAAGGGAGTTTTTGAGGCCTCCAGTCAAGGAGGTTGTACCTTGGGATTTGTCTTTAGTCCTGCAGGCCCTTACTGCTCCTCCCTTCTGCAGCTTCTGCTGATTTAAAATTCCTTTCCTGGAAAACTGTCTTTCTGGTAGCTATCACTTCAGCCAGAAGGGTGTCTGAGCTTCAGGCTCTTTGTGTCAAACCGCCTTACCTTTCTTTCTTCCTGATAGGGTGTGCCTCAGGACCAATCCATCTTTCTTCCAAGGTCTCTTCTGAATCCAATATTAACCAGTCAATCAATTTGCCTGTCTTTTTTCCCAAGTATTCAAACAAAGGGGAATACAAATTGCATTGGATGTTCATAGACAATTACGTTTTATATTAACAGGACAGCTGTACAGGAAATCAGATCAGCTGTTGGTCTCCTTTGCTAAATTTGCTCTGGGTAAAGCAGTGTCTAAAGTCACTCTGTCTAAATGGATTGCTAATTGCATTTTGCAGGCATATGACACTTCAGGCAGACCTGCTCCTAAGAGGGTTTCGGCTCATTCTACTAGGGCAGTTTCTCGCCAGCCGCCTTTAAGTCCGTGTTTCGCTGGATGATATCTGCGCGGCAGCTACTTGGGCCTACGCCTCATACTTTTATTTCTCATTACAAGGTGGATGTTGTTTCTAGAGGAAGAGCATACTTTGGCTCAGCGGTGCTCGAACATCCTTCCATGATGGCCCAAGATTCAGGTAGCTAGGGACTCTGTCCCACAGGTTGCAGAGACAATGAAGTCTTCCTACTTCAGATTTAGAAGTTATGTACTCACCATAACGTTCCATCTGAGTAGGTGACTTCGATGAACCATCCCATCCCCTGACCTTTATAGAGCGAGTATTTATGCTGTTTTAGTATACTGTGGTCAGTATTTGAGGCAAACTCAATCTGAGGTCAGTCAGGCGTGGCGGGGTTATGGGTAAGAGGGAGGAGCTAGAGCCTAAGCTTTTGAATTGCCGGCTCGGATCCGAGGTCGGATCCGATACCCACAGGTTGCATCCGAATGAAGTCACCTACTCAGATGGAACGTTATGGTGAGTACATAACTTCTAATTATGTACTCACCATAACGTTCCATCTGAGAAGTTATACTTCATTTTTCTGAAACCTGTGATATTTGGATCCATATCGGATCCAAGTCGGCAACTTTACAAGCATCTGCTCCAAGCTCCTCCCCCTTACCCAAAATCCATCACCACCTCCTGCCTTCCCTCAGATCAAGTTTACCACAACTCAAACCAATCAGCAACTCAACTTAGCATAAACCATACATGAAAATCTCATGAGAAGGTTTGGGGGAAGGAGGGTGGGAAGGTTGCAGAAAAATAGTATAACTACTCAGATGGAACGTTATGGTGAGTACATAACTTCTTTATCTGAAGTAGTTAACTTCATTTTATCTGCAACCTGTGGGACAGAGTCCCCAACTACTCAAACTCCTGGGAGGCCCTCATGGAAGGATATTCCTGAGCACTGCAGAGCCGAAGGATGCTCTCCCTCTGAAGATCAAATCCAACTTATGAGAAATGAAGGTATGTGACTTTGTCCAAGTTGCTGCCGCACAAATGTCACCCAATGAGACCCTAGAACAAAAGGCAACAGAACTCGCCATAGATCTGGTAAGAATGAGCTTTAACAGGACCAGGTGGAGACAATCCTTTGTCTTTGTAAATTTGCAAAATACATAGTGTAATCCATCCAGCTAAGGAAACCTTGAAGATGGCTCTACCCAAAAAGGGCTTAGAAAAAGACACAAACAACTGGTCAGACTTACGGAAGGGCTTTGTTCTCTCTAAATAAAAATAAAGTTGTCCATGAACATCTAGCAAATGCAGTTTATATTCACCCTTGTTCTGAAAATCTGGAAAGAAAACAGGCAGGTTAATTGTTTGATTAGTGTTTGATTCAGAAGCCACTTTTGGTAAGAAAGAAGGGTTTGTACGGACAGAAACTCTGTCCTTATGGAAGATCAATTAAGGGGGCACGGCAGACAAAGCCTGAAGCTCAGAAACTCTTCTAGCCGACCTAATGGCCACTAGGAAGGCTGTCTTCTAGGATAAAAACTTCAAATCTACTGATGTTGCAAGTTCAAAGGGGGGAGCAACTAAAGCCTGGAGAACAAAGGTAAGGTCTCAAGGAGGAACAGAGTCCTTAACTGGAGGATGCAAAAGAAAGGTGCCTTTAAGAAAAGCCTTACACAGTCTAGAAGAGGCCAGGGCATTCATATTTTTGCCAATGTGGAAATTCAAAATAGCTGCCAGTTGCACCTTCACAGTGGAGGAACTAGCCCCTTGCTGAAAAATGCTGGCTAAGAAATCCAACACTGCAGAGACAGGGGCTGTAAAAGGATTCAAGTTTCTCTGAGAAGCCCAAATACAGAATCGCTTCCATTTACTGTGGTAAATCTTCCTTGTGAAAGCCTTATGAGATGCAGCCAGAACAGTTTTCACTGAAGACGAAAGACTGGGAGTCCTGGCAATCAAGGGAACTGGAGCAAGAAAGCTGTCAGCTTGAGGCTGTCCAGGTTGGGCGGACAGGTGCCCGAGGGATGAGAAATGAGATCCGGACAGGGATCCAAAATCCAAGGAGGAGCTAGAACATGAGACCAGAGGAAGAGGAACCACACTTGATGAGGCCAGAACCGGGCAATGAGGATGACTTTGCACCCCAGTCGACAAGCTTTCTGAAGAAACTTCGGAATGAGTGGTAACAGGGGATAAGCGTACAGTAACCTGGGAGGCCAAGCATGGACTACAGCGTCTCTGGGGGGATCCCCTGATGAGGGAATCAGAGCGAAAAGCTCGTTGCACTTCACGTTGGAAGGAGATGTGAAGAGATCGCAGCAAGGCTGTCCCCACACAAGGAATATCTCCTCCACTATTGACTGTTTCAGAGACCACTCATATGGCATTAGAATAGCCCAACTCAATCTGTTTTCTTTAAAATTGGAAAAAAAAAAAACAGGAATTTTTTATTGGTTTTTTCCCCCCCCCGGGGGGGGGGGCCCCCCCCCCAAAACAAAAGCCGGCGCAAATGAACCGTTTTCCCCTTTGGGCCCCTGGAACGTCCAAAAAAATTTTTTTTTTTTTTTTTTTTTTTTTTTTTTTTTTTTTTTTTTTTTTTTTTTTTTTTTTTTTTTTTTTTTTTTTTTTTTTTTTTTTTTTTTTTTTTTTTTTTTTTTTTTTTTTTTTTTTTTTTTTTTTTTTTTTTTTTTTTTTTTTTTTTTTTTTTTTTTTTTTTTTTTTTTTTTTTTTTTTTTTTTTTTTTTTTTTTTTTTTTTTTTTTTTTTTTTTTTTTTTTTTTTTTTTTTTTTTTTCCCCCCCCCCCCCCCCCCCCCCCCCCCCCCCCCCCTCCCCCCCCCCCCCCCCCCCCCCCCCCCCCCCCCCCCCCCCCCCCCCCCCCCCCCCCCCGCCGCCCCCCCCCCCCCCCCCCCCCCCCCCCCCCCCCCCGCCCCCCCCCCCCCCCCCCGCCCCCCCCCCCCCCCCCCCCCCCCCCCCCCCCCCCCCCCCCCCCCCCCCCCCCCAGCACCCCCCCCCCCCCCCCCCCCCCCCCCCCCCCCCCCCCCCCCCCCCCCCCTGCCGGGCCCGACCTCCGGGGCCGAGGCCGAGCCCCGGATCGAGGGAGCTGGGGTTCGGCTTCCGAAAAGGGGAGACTGGTCTCTCACCGGAGGTTTGCCGGACTCCATCCTGCGGCGATCCGGTGGGGGGCTCCTTGAAAGCTGCTCCCCCCTTTAGGTAGGGGAAAGGGCAACTGTGAGGACATCGGACCCGGTCCTCCACGCTCCATCCCGATAGATCATTTCCCCCTCCTGGGGCCGGCGTCTGTCATGTCCCCCTCTGCCTCTAGGGGATGAGTTGCCCTGAGAGTGTCAGGAAAACTGTGATTTCCGGAACCACTTCTTTTGCCCTCTCAGATTCCTGGAAAAGGATCTTTGAGGACTAGAGAAGTGGATTCTAATGGCAGACAAGGTCTTCCCATCTTTTTCACTCTGGACAAGGGTGTCACATACAGTCCTCCCAAAAAGAGAAGAACCATCAAAGGGAGCATTCGTGAAAGACACCTTGAAGGGGTCCGGAAAGTGACACAGTCTGAGCCAAGCTTGTCGCCTCATAGCTATGCCGGTCCCAGCCACCCTAGCTGCTCCTTCTGTAGAGTGGGAAAGGAGGTGTATGGACGTGTTTGATATTGACTTCAGTCTCGACATTTTCCCAGAGAACAGACGCTTGCCCTCCTGCGACAAAGACTCTGGGGGCGACTCAGCTAACACCGTGACTAGGTCTCACTGCAGTTGTATAACCTGTGTCAAATAGTTCAGCACTCGGATGGAAAATATCACTGAAGAATATACTCACTTCCCAAATCGATCCGCCGTCCTGGACTCCTTGTCCGGAGGGTGGACCAAGGAACTTTTATGAGCCAGTTCCCTCTTGGTGGCTGCTACAACTACCATAGCATCCTTGGGGGATCCCTTATACCAGGCCTTTCTGTCAGAGGGTGGAGGAAGGACCTTGCCCGGGCATTTAGGTATCGGCTCTATGGTGTCAAGCTCCTTCCACACCCGCGTGGTGAAAAGATCCACCAAGGGATCTACCGGCGGGGACACCGAGGAAGTAGATGGGCCCATGCCAAAAGCCTCCAGGAACAATGATTCATCCGTAGAAGGTTTTGGGGCTGACAAACCTCCCCTCTGGCAGAGGATCTCCATGATGTCTCCAAAGGAGACATCCTCAGGAGGTGACTTGGGGGAACCTTCTCTATCTAAATCAGTGCCTTCTGTCAAGGACTCAGGGGAGTCCAGGTGCCTCCTTTTGCATGTGTGCTTACGAGGACCCTCTTCAGTGGGACTCTGTGAAGAGGGCTCGTGAGCTGCGGGGGGTTCCTCCAGGGGAACCACCTGGGGCTCCTCTAGCATGGGCTGTCCTTGAGACAAGCTGAAGGGAGTCATTACAGAATCCAAGGGAGTCTGGGCGGAATCCAAGGAAATAGGCTGGGGTCTTGATCCTTGGGAGAGAACCCTCTCCACCACATCGAACACTGATGGAGAGCGCACCTCTTTAGCACCCAACAAGGAGGAAGCTCTCCCCGGGTCCACCTTGAGGATTGGGGCCAAGGCTAGGGTAGCTGGAGCTCCAAAGGAACGGCTCAGATCCAACAAAGTCGGAGCCAAAGACACCTCCATCCCCTCGGGTCAGAATCCCCATCCTCGGCCCACACAGCTGGTCGGATCCGAGGAACTCAAGGTAATCGCTGGAGTAGAGGTTGGAGGAACCATCGGCGCCGAATTCCCAGCTCTGAAGATCCTCGGATCCATAAACTCCGAAACGGCAGGCCGGATCAGGGAAGGAGAAATCAGATGAAAGAAGGGCATGGAGGTCGCCCCTCCAGAGAGAGATGGACCTGGCAAGACTCCCATCTGGATTTGGGTCCGAATACATCTCCTCATCATCCTGTCCATATCCATTTCAGAGAGACTCCGAGTCGAGCGCGAGGAAGCGAGCGGCTCAGATCTGGCTGGTCGATGAGAAGATCTGGATGAAGGCTTCTTCTCCAGGGAGAATCTGGGGGAGTGGAGCTGAGGAGACACAGGCCTCAATATCTTGGAAGGCGGGCTAGGGAAGGACTCCTGATCTGGAGACCATTTACGGGGCCTATCCCTTTCTTTCCTCTGTCTCTCCTCTCTATATCTTTTTTCTTGTCTTACCCTTTGGCATCCCCTTCAGCAGGTCTAGCGGGAGGGAGAGTCCCAGCCTGAGGGGGGGGGACTGGGTGGGAGTTGCAGAAAACGAGGCCGAAGAGTCTAGCGTGAAAGCAGGGAGCAGGCCTTTAGCCACCAGTTTGGCCTTCCTATCCTTCAGGGTCCTCGAATTAAATCCAGCACACACACTGCATTGGATGGATAAAATGGGGAATGCCCAGACATCAACACGCAGTGTGTGACCATCCGCCGCTGAAAGCTTATGGCCACACACTATGCGTTTTTTGAATGTAGGTTTAGGCTGATCACACATTTTACATACACACAGCCACACCTACCAAACCCCAACACACTATGACCACACTCACACCTATAGGAAGGGAAAGGCCTACAATACAACTGCTTCACAAAACTATTTTTTTTTTTAAACGACAAACAAGCATTTAGGGGGAGGAAAGGGAACTAACTGAGAAAACTCTCACTACACCCAAAAATATACCAAAAGGCACTTACAGCAACCCTAAGGCTCAGAGCTACGGAGACCACGATTGTTGATGCAGGAAGCGACAAACGAGATCTGAGGAAAGGCAGGAGATGGTGATGGGTTATGGATAAGGGGGAGGAGCTTGCAGCTCGGAGCAGATGCTTGTAAAGTTGCTGGCTCAGAGTTAACTATTTCAGATACAAGGTTTACAGTATTATTTAAGAATGTTGAATCAGTCCAAATGGACTACATAAAAACAGAGAGCACTACAATGCTTACGACTTACCCAAATTCATCTTGTAGTGGTGCCACTTGATCTACTAGAATCTGTAGCCGATCCCACCTCATGTGACTGCATTCCTTGTGGAAATCAAATGCTATGTACCTAAAAAAAGGCAAAACAGCTTCTCACTATGTGATAACCACATACGTAAAAGGAAATGCTATTATTCTGTATTATATGTTTATCATATATTCCTCAAACAAAATATAAAGTGTGGTTAAAAACAGAAAAATCAGTAGAATTAATAAATATAATCATCACTGTAAATTACAGGTGAAAGTTAACATCACTTGTTTACTGTGCTGCAGCATGAGCTGCGCCACATTCCCAAACTGAGGTTATGCTTCTTTGGTAAGGGGTTACTGTCCTCAGAATTAATGTGTTAAATAATTCTTCTCGTTATACTCTCTGTATACAGATAATTTGAGTTCTGCGCTCACTTTACTTTCCTGTCTTCCAGTAACTACACACAAGAAGATCCAGTACTCAATAACAGTCCTACAAAACTATACATATAGCTCTTTACAAATCTTCTGTTGATTTCTTTCTCCTCCTAAAATGGCAAAGAATATCTTCCTTTACAAAGAACTTGTCCATGCAGCTTTACAGTGTATGTTTCATTATTCTGCTCTGAAAGATGAAACTGGTTTCCCTACAGGGAATCAAAGACAAACTGGTCATACTGTAAGTGCCTGGACACAAACAGTTGAGATCAAAGCACGGTATTAGTCTACTATTAAGACAAATGTTTTCTCTGTGTATCTCCCTATTTGCATTTACTTGCAGTGTTTTATAGGTTCATAGGTTCATACTAGGCTATCTGCCCTACGGCATTTATAAGCCTAGCCAGAATGTGTTTGGCTTTCGCCACCCATTTTAAATTTATTTTGCTATGCCCTTTTTCGAGGTTAGTATACTGTGCCTCTGTCTAACAGTGACACAGAAGTGATACCCGGGGTAAACCTACGACCTCCCATCCACTCATCAAGATTCCTCTTGAAGAGAGACAATGAGGGACTCTGCCTAACCTGGACTGGGATTTTATTCCAGAGTGAAGGGAGCCTCTGGGTTATGAATCTGTCCCTCCAGCATGTCCTATTTATTTCAGTGCTGAGGTTCAAGTCTCTCGAGCGTAGCTCGATGGGATTTGGATTTTCTGAGGTGCAGCATGTCCATTAATTCTGGGTTGGACATGGCTTTATACGTCAGGCACAGATCGCCTCTGAACAGGCGGTATGCCACTGAGTAGAGCTGGAGTTTCTTTAACCGGGCAACATATGGCATCTGTTTGAGCCCTTTGATCCTCTTGGTGAGGTACTTTTGGGGTCTTTCCAGTTGCTGCAGGTGTCTGGTAAGGTACATCCTAAAAGGGGCATTGTACTCAATTATGGGCCTGATGAGGGATGAGTAAAGAGGCACAATGACCTCCCCTGATCTAGATGTGAATCCCTTCATGATTAGGTGGGCTATATAAAATGTTTTTCTAACCACTTTGGCCACGTGGTTGCCAAATGAGAGATTGCTATCAACTTGCATCCCCAGGTCCCTAATTACTTCTTCTGTACTTAATGGATTACCATCTATGTGGTAATTTGTGGGCGCTTTGTTTTTGCCAAAGGGGATGACTATACACTTTTTGGCATTTAGCTTGAGGCCATGGCTCTGGCACCAGTTGTCTGTTTCTATGAGGCCCTTTTGGAGGATGCTTGTGTAGGCTGGAGAGTCGATTATGGCGCCCAGTTTGCAGTCATCTGCAAACTTGGTCAGCCACAGTCCTTCCGTGTTGGCCTGTACCTCCGAGAAATATATACCGAACAAGAGAGGTCCCAGGACTGAGCCTTGTGGGACACCACTTGTAACTGGTTTGGAGTCTGACACGGCTCCAGCAATTCTAACCATGTGGGTTATGTCCTTGAGCCAGTTTGCAATCCATCTAGTGACACAGGGGTTTATATTTAAGCTGGTGAGCTTATCTTAACTTTTCATTTGGTTTTGGTCAGGATGCTGTTTCTGAGGGCCAGAAGTGATGGCTCTTTGGCAAGGAATATACTGTTGCTATTTCTGAGCGGTAGACATTGGCTAAAGCTCAAGCTGTTTTTTCTAAGAGTTCTTTTAGTTTCTCTTCACAGTTTAACTGGGATAGGTGCCGCTTACAGTACAGTTGTGTACACTTACCATAAATGTAGATGTTCGAGTGTATTCACTGTTGCAGTCATTACATTTGGGTAATCTGCTGGCAGATTGCCCTCAGTCGGCCTGAATTCCAAAGTCTTGAGGTCCTGCATCGGTTGCTGTCTCCTCTTCCATGACGTCAGGTCATCATGGGTATAAAAGATGCAGCCGACACCATTTCTTTCAGTTTTTCTTGCCCCAGATGTCAGGTGCCCCCAAAAAGGGTAGTCAAACTTTATATATATATTCAGAAATACACCAATATAAATTTTACCTTCTTCTATAAGCAAATACACCACATAGGTAGTATAAATCAGAGAAGGAAAGATCAGATCCAAAAGAAAAAAGGGGGAAGGCGGGTGGGTACCCTGGACTGCAACAGTGAATACACTCGAACATCTACATTTATGGTAAGTGTACACAACTGTACTATGATCTTCGTGTTTCACTGTTGCAGTCATTACATTTGGGTACAGTTCCAAAGCTATGGTTGGGAGACTGGAACTAGACAGCAGTAGGAGCGGCTATTAGGCCCTGCAGAACTGCAGTGGCAAAGCCTGCCCTGGATTTAGAGTAGAGTGGCAGATGATAATGCTTTGTTAAAGGTGTGCACTGAACTCCAAGTAGCCGCCTCTAAAAATGTCTCTGGTTGGTACTCCCCTGAGAAAGGCTGCTGAGGTGGCTGCAGCTCTGGTGGAATGAGGCCTAATGTCCTTAGGCACTGGTTTGCCATGGTGTAAGTAGCAGAAACGAATGCAGTGGCCTAACCGCTTAGAAATAGTCTGCTTTGAGATAGGCTTTCCTTGTGTTCCTGCAGCATATGCCACTAGTAATTGCTCTGTCTTCCTGAAAGCTTTGGTTCTATCCAAGTAGAATCTAAGCTGTCTGTGTACATCCAAAGAATGCAAAATTCTCTCCCCTTTGTTCTGTGGATTTGGGTAAAAGGTTGGCAGATGGATGGCTTGGTTAAGAGCCACACTGGACACTATTTTAGGCATAAATGTTGGGTTTGTCCTCAGGGAGACCCTGTCTGGATGAAAAACGATGAAAGGTTCTACAGCCATGAGCGCCTGTAGCTCTGAAACTCGTCTTACAGAAGTAATTGTTAAGAGCAGAGCTGTTTTCCAAGATAAAAACTTCATATCAGCAGTAGCAGGTGGTGCTGCGGTAGCGCTGTCGCCTCGCAGTAAGACGTTGTCTCATTCGATTCTCAGCTAGAGCGTCTTCTGTCTGGAGACATGCGTGAATGGGCGTACCTTTGATAAAGGTTGTGCGTCAGGGCTGGCAACTCGGCATGTAAAAATTAATTGCCAATCATTAGCAGACTGGAGTTCCACTGTGGCGACCCCTAACCGGGAAAAGCCGAAAGACACAACAACAACATCAGCAGTGGCAGCTGGCTCAAAAGGAGGCCAAGTGAGCTTTTCCAAGACATAGTTGAGGTCCCATGTAGGTATTAGTAGTCTCTGTGGGGGCCTTAAACATTTGGCTCCTCTGAGGTACTGCCTTAATAAAGGGTGAGAAAAAAGTGGTGGCTCTGCATTGTAATGAGCCGAAATGGCAGAGGCATGTATTTTAACTGATGAAAAAGATAGGCCTTTGTCCAGCATCTCAGTTAAGTATTGAAAAATCTGAGGAATATTTGGTACCGCTGTATCAGTTCCTTGTGCCTGGTGCCAGGCACAGAACCTCTTCCATTTTCCAGCATAAGACTTTCTAGTACTAGGCCTTCTGGCTTCCAGAATGACATCCATCACAGCTTTACTGAGAGGTGTTTTTTGTATGACTACATTATCCGCCATGCTGCCAAGTTCAATGTCCTGAGTTGGCTGTGCATGATACGATTGCATTGCTGGGACAGTAGTAGAGGTATTTGAGGTAAGGTCCAAGCTGGGTATAGAGATAAGTTTCTTAGTATTGGATACCAGTACTGGCGTGGCCTGTCTGGGGCAATCAGTATCATCTTTGGCTTCTCCTGTCTGACCTTTAGGAGCACACCTTGGGGAGGAGAGGCAGTGGAGGAAAGGCAAATCCTGATAGGTTTTTCCAGCTGAAAGATAGGGCGTCCACTTTCCATGCTTGTCTGTGATAAGTCCTTGTGCAGAATCATTTTAGTTGGTAATTGAGAGGGGAGACAAATAGATCTATGTCCGGGCATCCCCATTTCGTTATCATGCTGAAGACTTGTAGATCCAGCTTCCACTCGTGGGGATCCATGAGGTTTCTGCTTAGTTCATCTGCCAGAGTATTTTCCTTTCCTGGCAGGAATTGTGCCAGCAGATGTACTTGGTAAGTCAAAGCTGTGTCCCACAAGGTCATGGCTAGTCTTCAAAGGGGGTGAGAATGTGTGCCCCCCTGCTTGTTTACATTTCACATGACCATGGTTTTGTCTGTCTTTATCAGTAGATGTCCCGGATGAAATAGGTCCTTGAAGGCTCTCAGGGCATTTTGAACAAATAACATCTCTTTTTGATTGATACGTAGATGCATTTGGTTTGAGGACCATGTGCCCTGAATGCATCTTCCTGCCATGTGGGCTCCCCAGGCACAGTCTGATGCATCCGTTGTTAGTGTCTGCCTGGCTGGAGGTAATGTCAATGGCTGTCCCTTGTTCTGGTGACAAGCCTTTGCCAACCATCGAAACTCCTGTTGCAGGCAGGGAATGAGAGTAATGATTGTTTCCAGGCTGTGGCAATGTTGAGTCCAAACACTTTTTAGGTACCATTGAAGTTTCCTCATATGCAATCTTGCATATGGAATTAGTAGTATGCAGGATGCCATGAAGCCCAAAGCCTTCAGAATTTTTCTTGCAGATAACTGGGCCTTTACTGCCAACATTTTGAATTAGGTAGTCAGTTGCCTTTGTTTGTCTGGCGTGAGATAAGCCATCTGGGCAATTGTATTTAAGCTTGCACCCAGGAATGTTATCTCTTTTGAGGGTACTAGTTTTGATTTCTTTTTGTTGACTGTGTACCCTTGGCATGTTAGAAGTTTTTTCACAAATGCCAAATGTTGAAGAAGAATGTCCTTGTTCTCTGCTTGTATGAGACAGTCGTCCAAGTAAGGATATATTTGTATTCCTCTGTCTGCAGAATGCAATTACTGGTGCCAGGCACTTTGTAAAGACCCTGGGTGCAGTAGATAAGCCAAAGGGCAGTGCAGAGAATTGGTAATGCATTGAACCAGCCTTGAATCTTAGGTATCTTCTGCATGATTGTCCGATTGGGACATGCAGGTGGTATGCCTCTTTTAGGTCTAACGTCACAAGCCAAGCATTCTTGCCCAGCATGGGCAGAAGCCATTGGAAAGTCAACATTTTGAATTTTGGAATAGCCAGGAAAGTGTTCAGAATAGATAGGTCCAGTATAAGCCTCCAGGCCTTGTCCTTTCTGGGTACCAAGAACAGTCTTGAGTAAAATCCTTGTCCCTGCTCTTGCTCTGGTACTTGTTGAATGGGCCCCATGTCCATGAGGGATGAAACTTGTTTTTGTGCCTCTGCCCATTGATGTTTTGGCAGATCTGGCCAGCCGTTTGCCTTTGGCAGAGTATGGAAATGGAACTTGCAGCCTTGTGACACTATGTTAGAACCCACTTGTCCTGGGTTATGATGTGCCAATTTTGAACAAAAAGTGCTAATTTTCCCCCTAAGAGTGCTGCCAGAAGATAGGTGCTTGGTGCAGGCAGGGGGAAGTCATTGGGACTGTTTTCTGCATGTTTGTGATCTATCTTCTCCAGCTTTGGAGGTAGAAGCACCCCATTGCTTGGGCCTATAAGAACCTTGAGCCTGAGGATCTGCCCCTAGGGCGTCTGGATCTGCCCCTTTGAGGTCTGTCTGACACAGGAAAGGACCAATTTTTTGTAGGCCAGTGTCTACTAAACCGAGGTGGCTGTACTTGTAAAAATTCTTTGACAGTTTGCATAGATTTAGCTTTGTCCTCCATTATCTTTAACACCTCTTCTGCCTTAACACCAAACAAAGTATCATGCTGTAAAGGTGCATCTAATAATTTAAATTTAACATAATCAGGCAGATTTTGTTCCTTTAACCAAGCATGCCTCCTAATTACAGAACCTGTCACTGCGGCCCTGCAGGAGGCCTCCAAAGAATCAAAACCACATTATAAAGTATGTTTTCCAACTTGTTCTGCTGCATACAATAAATCCTGCATTTCCTTGTTTTCTGTACATTCAGAATTTAACAACATTTTCTGTTTATCCCATGACATGTTGCTGATACTTAAGCATATAAAATTGACAGTTTAAGGCTCTTATAGCCAAAGTTGCAGATGTGTAAACCTTTTTCCCCATCTATCCAGTGCCCTTGAATCTCTGTCAGAGGGGGTTGGGTTTTTTGCCGTTGAAGCTTTAATTCCCTTTGGACCCTGTGAAATAGTTTCTGGGTCAGCAGCAGGGTTTTTAAAAAGAAATCTGTGTGAGTCAGAAACCCAGTAATATCTGTCAGGCTTAACAGGAGCTGGGGGTAAGGAGTCAGGGGTCAGACTAGACTCCGAAAACACATAATCTACAATGTCTAACACAGGTGGAATGGCTAGAGGCCTGTGCTGAGGTAGTAAAAGAAAATCCCTGAGCCTCTTTTTAGATTCTGAAAAATCTTGGCTCTCCCAATGGAAATGCTCCCTCATGGTATGCAAGGTTTCCCCAAAGGAATAGTCCTCAGGAGGAGATGCTGAAGGTATAAATTCTTCAGCATCAGAATCCTCATAGGGGGGAAGAGAATATTCCTGATCAGAAGAGGAATCAGAAGAAATACAAACCTGATCTGCAGATTCATAGTCAGTGCCTTGCCTAGGCCACTTATCAGGAGGGGGATGGGAACCCCTGATCAAGGAAATCAAGTCTTCGGCCATTTTGAGCATCTGTTTTTTGGGCAGAGAGGCCTGTCCACGTGGCTCTTGAGTTTGTTTCTTTGCTTTAGAAGGTGCTTTAGTCTTTGCCTTTGAAGCTGGCCATTGTAATGTAAAGATGTTTAGCTCTGAATACATCCTCAGAAGCTGGTACCTGCTCAGCGGCTCCGGACCCATCTGAGGGATTAGCGTCCAAGGCTCCAATACCTTGAGTATCCAGCGGCATGGCCAACTTCATGTGGGAATCGGTAGCGGGCTGCGACTCTGAAGTATCAGGCGTCAGGGGCTACGAAAGCTCCTCACTGAGAACCGGCGACTGGCTTAGGAGAAGGTTCGTCTTCGGTTTTGGGCCTCGGTTGTTTATCTCTATCCTTTTCTTTAAGTTTTTTGTAAACTCCGGTAGTCGGATGGTTATCCAATGACATTTTAGGATAATTAAAACGGCTTCCAAAATGGTTTAAAGCAAAATCATACTGACGCTTAATAGTGCGTTGGTTAAATCTAGCACAAAACCGGCAATCAGTAACGTTGTGATCAGGGCCTAGGCAAGGAAAATAGTAAGAATGAAAATCCTTATGAGGTATTTGCTTTCCACAAGAAATACAATTATTAATTTTTTCTGACATCGGTCTGGAGCAAGAAAAAGGTTTCCCCAACGGGGTACTTAGCTTTATTAAAGACTTCGGATCTGAAACTCAAACACGAAAATCTCAGGAGTCGGCCGACCGGCACTTGCGAAGTGCTTCTGCTTCGGGCACTGCGCGGCAAGAAAGACGAAGAAAGTGGCGTCGGCTGCTTCTTTTATACCCCTGACGACCTGACATCGGGGAAGGGGCGACAGCAGCTGACGCAGGACCCAAGACTTTGGAATTCAGGCCGACTGAGGGCAACCTGCCAGCAGGATTACCCAAATGTAAATACTGTAACAGTGAAATACGAAGAACATGAGGACCCACACTAAACTAAGCACTGCAACACACACAGGTGCAACTACAGCTAAGAATCGCCAAGTGGTAGATCATCAAAATCCAGTGCTTCGATACCCTCGGCAAACACAACCAAAACTGCACTAGTGATACTTTAAGTGCAAGAACTCGCACCAATTTTATTTTCACAATGCGGTGTTAGTGAGAGTCTTTCAGAGCCAAAGCAGCCAACCTTTCAAGGGCCATCAAGTACCTTAAACCAGACATATACAATTATGAGATGGTGGTGTTCTATGTTGCAGTAAATGACTTGGGCACATAACCCCCCAAGGAATATGCAGAGAGACATGTCTAAGCTTTCCATTCATGTAAAAAATGCAGGAAAGACCTTGGTATTGAGCAGAATAGTTCCTCCCCCAAGACTAATGCCAAAGCACAAAGACAAGATGATCGGTTTTAACAACTGGCTCAACTGCTGGCATCATTCTGAGGTATCCAGTATGCATCACCATGGGATAAAATGCTCAACAAACAAAACTGCTTTGCCAAGGACAGATTGCACCTCTCTTTCCAAGGCTTCCACATAGTGGCTAAAGTCGTTGTTGCCCACATTGTGTTTTTTTTTTAAGTAAGGTCCAGGTAATGGACTTCTCAATCTAATTTGTAAAATAAACTAAGCACACCACAACAAAGTGATTCTGTGCTGTTAGGAATCTTAAGTGACAAGTTACCTGACCTTGAGGCCCTTCTGCATTAGGACCACATTCACATGTGCTTTTACTGTAACTTGGTAATACTCAGAAAACATTCCCTTTGTACCTGGGGTTTTGTGCACACTATTCCTTTAAACCTAATGGAAACTGTCCACATTATCTACAGGCAGAGTCTGAGAAACCCCAAAACAGAACTTATTGCAATCTAAATCACACTTAAAAGGCTCAGTTATCACAGCATAGCTTGCTTTGAACCTCCCCCATGTCCCTTGAATACCATGCTAGATTTCTAAATAGAGTCTGTCATTCTGGAAGACTTTAATTTATCTGATGAGGAACTGGGAAACCTATAACTCAAATGTAAGAAATGCCCTAAACTTTTTAGATTTCATGAATAATTCACTGGACCAAATTTTATTTATTTAACATTTGTTTACCAGGAAAGTCCGACTTGGAACAAAGCCAATTTTCAGCAGAGGCCCAGGGAGAAATGTTCCAGATGCATGTCTTTGCAACTTATATAATATTATATATTATACATATTAATATTATATATTACATTACAAGTTACTTATTTGTAAATTATAACAGAACCCACTAGAGATCAAAATATGCTTCACCAGGTCCTTATAAAGATAGCATCTACATGCACAATTTCCGTGGTATTGTCTTCACCAGTTAAGTCCAATCACAGGCTGGTAACATTCCCTGTCAAAAATCTCCAAACCTTCCAATGCAATTATCACAGAATTCAAGGACTTCAAACATATAAATCTTATAAAATTCTAGGACAACTAACTCTCTAAATTCACATACAGCAGAATTACCTACCAAAGATGATGACGATGCAGTAAGTGCTCATGCAAACAAATTATATTCTCATCTGGATAACTACTGTATATTAACTTAGCTGTTCTAACTAGACCAAAACAACATGGGACATTTAAGACCAAATCAACATGGTGGTCCACAAGCATAAATAAACTACACAGTAAAAGAAAACACTTTTTTAAAATATAAACCAAAATTAAAGTCCTTCAAATCAAGAATAACAGCAATAAACTATCAAAGGAATTGAAAAATGCCAACAAGAAAACAAAGGCATCCCCTGAACTTAGACTGACATCGGAAACTACAGACAACTACAAATTCTTCTTCAATTACATCAGGAAAATAAGGTATAACACCAAACATTGCTCAGGGCTCATTCCAAATAGAAACACCCACCTGGAACCAGTGGATATTGCCAACATACTAGCAAACAAATTCAGTGCAAATTTCAACCAGAAAAGTACAGTTTTGTACCTACCATAAATGTAGATGTTCGAAGATCCACATTGCTGCAGTCCTTACTTATGGGTAGTCCGCTGTCCTCGGTCGGCCCGAATACCAAAGTATTAGGCTGACGTCGGTCATGGCGCTCAGAACTGACATCAGAGCGTCAGGGTATAAAAGCGCATGACCGACGTCATATCCTCAGTCTTTTCTTGCCCCAGATGTCAGAAGGCCCTAAAAGAAAGGCCACAGCCAAAACAGGATACCTCCCAAAACATGCCCAACAACAACCATCACCCAAACCATATTACCATGCCAAACTACAGAGGGAAGGAGGGAGGAATTGGACTGCAGCAATGTGGATCTTGAACATCTACATTTATGGTAGGTACAAAACTGTACTATGTTCTTCATCTCACATTGCTGCAGTCCTTACTTATGGGTAGAATCCCAAAGCAGAGGTAAAGGGAGGATGGCAAAATCATAAAGCATTAGGGGCTGCTAAAATGCCCTGTAATATAGCAGAGGCAAATCCAGCCCTAGACTTAGAATAAAGAGGAAGGTGGTAATGCTTGGAAAAGTATGTACTGAACTCCAAGTGGCTGCTTCCAAAATATCTTTGTAGCTACCCCTTAGAAAGGCAGTAGAAGTGGCAGTAGCTCTAGTGGAATGAGGTCTGATTCAGCGGAACCTCCTTACCATGATGGGAATAACAGAAAGAAATACAAAACCCAATCCATTTAGAAATAGTTTGTTTTGAAACAGGTTTCCCCTGAGAACCCAAAGCAAAAGAAACAAACAACTGCTGAGACTGCCTGAACCCCTTGGTTCTGCTCAAATAATAACGTAACTGTCTGTGAATATCCAAAGTATGCAAAATCTTCTCCCTTTATTTTGGGGTTTGCATAAAAGTAGGCAAATGAATAGTTTGGTTCAAGGCCACACTAGAAACCACTTTAGGCATAAAGGAAGGATTAGTACGCAAAGATGCCCTATCCTTATGAAAAATCAGGAAAGGTTCCACTGCCATAAGGGCCTGTAATTCAGAAACCCTTCTTGCAGAGGTAATGGCCAACAAAAAAGCAGTCTTCCATGATAAATACTTTAACTCGGCAGTAGCTGCAGGCTCAAAAGGTTGTAGAGTAAGTTTTTCCAACACAAAATTGAGATCCCAAGCAGGAGTAGGAGCTCTACGTGGGGGTCTTATGTTCTTTGCCCCTCTAAGAAATTGCTTAAACAAAGGAGGGTCACAATCATAGTGAGCAGAAATGGCTGCAGCATGAACCTTTATCGAGGAGAAAGACAAACCCTTGTCCAATAACTCAGTAAGATATTGAAGAGAAACACTTAAATCAGGCTTGGAAACATCAAATTCCTTCGCTCTGCTCCAAAGAAAAAATCTCCTCCATTTATCTGCGTAAACTTTCCTTGTACTAGGCCTTCTGGCCTCCAAAATAACATTCAAAACTTGCTGTGGAAGCTGAGACCCTCCAGGGTCTAGAACAGAATATGCCAGGCTGTGAGATGCAGAGACTGAATCTTGACATTGAGGAAGTGATTGCCCTCCTGGGACAAAAGATGCGGAATCAAAGGCAGAGGCCATGGAGGCTCCCGTACTAAACTCCTCAGTAGTGGGTACCAGTGCTGTCGAGGCCAATCCGGCGCAATCAGAATCATGGATGGCTTGTCTATTCTGGCCTTCAGGAGTACCTTGGGAATGAGAGGCAGAGGTGGAAAGGCATAGACGTGAAGATTGCTCCAACTGAATGATAGAGCATCCACCTTCCAAGCTGTGGGATGAAACATTTTTGTGCAAAACCTTGGCAACTGGTAATTTAGTAGAGAAGCGAACAGATCTATGTCTGGAGTCCCCCATAACACTGTCAACTTTTTGAACACATGAGGATCCAGTTTCCACTGTGCGGCTCCACAATTTGTCTGCTCAACACATCTGCTAAGGAGTTCTGTGCTCCTGGTAGAAACCTTGCCTGAAGATTGAGTTGTAAACTGAGAGCAGTCTCCCACAAAATCATCGCTTGCCTGCAAAGAGATGGTACCAATGGGTTCCCCTTGCTTGTTGATGTACCACATGACAGTAGTGTTGTCTGTTTGAATCAACACCTGTCCTGGGTGAAGTAAATCCCTGAAAGCCATCAATGCAAATTGAACTGCTAACAGCTCCTTCAAGTTGATATGCAAATGTTGAAGTCTGACAGGCCACGTGTCTTGCACCCATTTTCCATTGAGGTGTGCTCCCCAAGCCTTGTCCGAGGCATCTGTCGTTAAAATCTGACTTGCCTCTGGTCGGGTCACAGAGAGTCCCTTGTTTAGGTGACATTCCTGAGCCCACCACAAAAATTCCTTCTGAATGCAAGGTATTACTGGAATGACAGTGTCTAGATCTTGGCAGTGTTGTGTCCATACATTTTTGAGATACCATTGAAGCTTCCTCATATGCAGTTTGGCATTGGGAAGCACCAGAATACAAGATGCCATGAACCCTAAGGCTTGAAGGACTGTCCTTGCAGTCAGCCTGGACTGTAGAGACATTTGATGGAAATAAAGAGAAAGGCTTCTTTGTTTGTCCGGGGTCAAAAAGGCCATCTGGGAAGCTGTATTCAGTCTCACACCCAGAAAGCACATGTCCTGAGAGGGTACTAGACTGGACTTTGTTTCGTTCACAGAATACCCTAGGCATCTTAACACTACCATCACATACTGTAGATGATGAAGAAGTTCGCCCCTTGTTGTGCAATAATCAGGCAATCGTCCAAATAAGGATAAATCTGTATTCCTCTTAACCTGAAAAGGCTATCACTGGAGCCAGAACCTTTGTGAACACTCTGAGCAGTAGATAAGCCAAAGGGCAATGCAGAGAACTGATAATGTAAATTTCCAGCCCGAAACGCAGGTACCTCCTGCAACTGGGCCTGATAGGAACATGAAGATAAGCCTCTTTGAGATCCAGAGTTACCATCCAGTGATCTTTTCCCAACAGAGGTAAAAGCTGTTGTAACGTCAGCATTTTGAACTTTGGAATGTCCAGATAAGTGTTGAGGATAGATAAATCCAAAATTGGTCTCCACGTGTTCCCTTTCTTTGGTACTAGAAACAGGCGAGAATAAAATCCTAGTCCCACTTCTGACAGAGGAACTGGCTGAATAGCTCCTATTTGAAGAAGTAAAGAAATCTGCTTGTGAGCCTCTATCCTTTGCCGAGGAGGAACGTCTGGCATGCCTTTGAAAGGAGGCAATGTATGGAAATAAAACTTGTAGCCTCGGTTTATAATGTCCAATACCCATTTGTCCTGGGTGACTAAAAGCCAGTTTTGCTTGAAGAGTGCTAACTTTCCTCCCAAAGGAGCTGCCAGGCAAGAAGAATCTGGCAGCTGAAAATGCAGGTCATTGAGCCTGTTTACGAAAGGACTGGCCCCTGCCCTCACCTGCAGATTGTGCAGGCGAACTCCAAGTTCTAGGCCTGAATGTACTGTGAGCTCTGCCCCTGCCACGCCTAGATCTACCCCTAGATTGAGAATCAGAAGAAGGGTAGGTCCCCCTTAGTAGGCCAATTTCTACTAAACTTTGGAGGTTGCACCTGCAAAAAACTTTAACAGTCTGCATAGACTTAGCCTTGTCTTCCATTTTCTTCAAAACCGACTCCACAGGGGACCAAACAAAACTTCAGACTGTAAAGGGGCATCCAGAATTCTAGTTTTAACATGCTCGGACAAATTCTGATCCTTAAGCCAGGCGTGCATGAAGAACTGAACCAGTGGCAGCCACCCTAGAAGAGGCCTGCACAGCATCAAAACCACACTGCAAAGAATGCTTACCCACCTGTTCAGAGACATGTACTAAATCCTGCAATTCTTTACACTCTTTGCCCTCTGCCAAAGCATCCACTTTAGATTTTAGCTGAGAAAGGAGGAAATTCTGATACTTCAACATATGAAACTGGCAATTTAAAGCCCTCATTGCTAAAGTACAAGAGGTATACACCTTCTTACCCCATCTATCCAAAGCTCTAGCTTCCTTATCTAGAGGAACCGGATTCTTTACAACAGAGGCTCTAACACCCTTAGGCCCCTGACAAATAGTTTCTGGGTCCGCCCTAGGACTCTTATACAGATATTTATGAGCCTCAGGCACCCTGTAATATCTGTCCGGTTTAACTGGCGCAGGAGGCAAAGAATCTGGATTAAGGGAAGCCTCCAAGAAAACATCTTGAACAACATCCAAAACAGGAGGTATAGCCAAGGGTCTATGCTGTGGTAAAAACAAGAATTCCCTAAGCCTCTTCCTCGAATCAGAGAAATCCTGTCCTTCCCACTTAAAATGCTCCCTCATGGAATGCAGAGTTTCTGAAAATGAAAAATCCTCTGGAGGAGAAGCAGAAGGAGTGGAATCCTCTGCATCAGAATCCGAATAAGGAGGAAAATCTAGAATATCTTCAGCAGAAGACTCTGAGTCATCTGAGGCCTGATCCAAACTTTCCAACTCTGGCTCCACCCTGGGCCTCTTATCAGGAGGGGGCATAGAACCTCTAATTAAAGTAATCAAATCTTCTGCCATTTTAAGCATGTGCTTTTTAGGCACAGACCCAGAAGTACCTGGAGGGACACCAGAGGAAGGCAAAACAGACCTGCCCTTAGAAGAAGCCTTAGTAATAGAAGCAGAAGGCCTAACCACCTTAGGCATAGAAGGGAGAACAGTAACTTGAGAGGCCCCTTCAGCCTGACCTGACTCCTGGGAGGCCACATCCTGCAAAATCAAAGTTTCCCCTTGAGACTCAAAAGAAACTTCAGCGGATCCCCTGCTCTACTGTAGCTTCTGCAGGACCGGCGTCCGAAACGGACGAATCAACCTGTCTAGGTTTCAAGGATTTGTCTTTAAGCGGGTGTCGGAGGATCCGGCATATTATAATTACACCTTACCAAAGACTAACCTAGCACAATCTAACCTTCTTTTTATAGTGCGCTTATTAAACCTAGCACAAAACCGACACCCGACTCACGCCGTGGTCCGTCCCAAACAAGGAATGCAAAGAGAGTGATAATCCCTATGCGGTATCTGTTTCCCACAAGAAATACAATTATTCACTTTTTCTGACATCCGGAATTAACTGAGGCAAGAAAAACAAAATATTCCCCAACGGGTACTTAGCCCAACTTGGTTTCGGGTCTGAAACTCAGAATTCGAAATTTCAGAACGCATGACGGCACTAACGCTGCTTCTGCATCGGACCATGCGGCAAAAAAGACTGAGGATATGACGTCGGTCATGCGCTTTTATACCCTGACGCTCTGATGTCAGTTCTGAGCGCCATGACCGACGTCAGCCTAATACTTTGGTATTCGGGCCGACCGAGGACAGCGGACTACCCATAAGTAAGGACTGCAGCAATGTGAGATGAAGAACATCAACTATACACAAACCCCACATATCCCGGAAGATCTCTACTGCCCCCTGTCCATTATCAGCAAACAAGATGTACTAAAATAACTTTCTAAAATGAAAAAAAATACAAACTCCATGGGACCTGATACAACTGGATGTCCAATAAAAGTACAGTTTTGTACCTACCATAAATGTAGATGTTCGAGGATTCCATTGCTGCAGTCCTGACTATTGGGTATAGTCCGCGTCCAGTCGGCCCGAATACCAGAGTATAAGGCTGACGTCGGTCAGGGAGCATTAGACTGACGTCAGTACGCCAGGGTACTAATGCGCATGACCGACGTCATATCCTCAGTCTTTTCTTGCCCCAGATGTCAGAAGACCCTAAAAAGACAAGTCCCAAAAAACCTGCACCAAAAACATGCACAATATATATATAACAATATATACAAAAGTATAAGCATGTAAACTCACCTACACAACCACCCCTGAATACAGAGGGGAAGGAGGGATTGGACTGCAGCAATGGAATCCTCGAACATCTTGATTTATGGTAGGTACAAAACTGTACTATCTTCTTCCTCTTCCATTGCTGCAGTCCTGACTATTGGGTAGAATCCCAAAGCAGAGGTAAGGGAGGCTGGCAAATTATAAAGAAGTAGGAGCTGACAACATGCCTTGCAAAACAGCTGTGGCAAAACCAGCCCTAGACTTAGAGTAGATAGGAAGGTGATAATGCTTAGAGAAAGTATGCACTGAACTCCAAGTAGCTGCTTCCAAAATATCCTTAGTTGCCACCCCTTAGAAATGCTGTTGAAGTGGCAGTAGCCCTAGTGGAATGAGGCCTAATCCCAGCTGGAATCTCCTTGCCATGATGGGAATAACAAAATGCAATGCAAAAGCCAATCCACCTAGAAATAGTTTGTTTTGACACAGGCTTGCCCTGTGAACTCAAAGCAAAAGAAACAAACAACTGCTGAGACTGCCTAAAATCCTTAGTCCTGCTTAAATAATAACGCAATTGCCTGTGTACATCTAAAGTGTGCAAAATCTTTTCCCCTTTATTTTGAGGGTCTGCAAAAAATGTAGGCAAATGAATAGTTTGGTTTAAAGCCACACTAGAAACCACCTTAGGCATAAAAGAAGGATTAGTACGTAATGATACCCTATCCTTATGGAAAATCAAAAAGGGCTCTACTGCCATAAGGGCCTGCAACTCAGATACCCTTCTTGCAGAGGTAATAGCCAACAGAAAAGCAGTCTTCCATGACAAATATTTCAATTCAGCAGTAGCTGCAGGCTCAAAAGGTTGTAGAGTAAGTTTTTCCAACACAAAATTGAGATCCCAAGCAGGAGTAGGAGCTCTACGGGGGTCTTATATTCTTTGCCCCTCTAAGAAACTGCTTGAACAAAGGATGAAAACAAAGGTGGGTCACAATCATAGTGAGCTGAAATCGCTGCAGCATGAATCTTAATGGAAGAGAAGGACAAACCTTTGTCCAATAATTCAGTAAGATATTGAAGAGCCACACTCAAATTAGGCTCAGAAATCTCCAAATTCTTTGCTGTACTCCAAAATAAAAATCTCTTCCATTTTTCTGCATACACTCTTCTTGTACTAGGTCTTCTAGCTTCCATAATCACATTTAAAACTTGTTGAGGAAGTTGAGACCTGCTGTGTTTCAACACAGAATATGCCAGGCTGTTAGATGAAGAGAGTGAAGCTTGACATTGAGCAGATGTCCGTCCTTCTGAGATAACAGATGAGGAATCAGAGGTAAAGGCCATGGAGGCTTCTGTACCAGACTCTAGTAGTGGGTACCAGTGTTGCCGAGGCCAATCTGGAGCTATCAAAATCATCCTTGGCCTGTCTTGTCTGACCTTTAACAGTACCTTTGAAAGAAGAGGCAGAGGTGGAAAGGCATACACATGAAGATTTTTCCAACTGAAAGACAGAGCATCCACTTTCCAAGCTGTGTGATGAAACCCCTTTGTGCAATACTTTGGCAGCTGGTGGTTTAGTGGAGAAGCGAACAGATCTATGTCTGGAGTTCCCCATGACACTGTCAGTTTCTGAAATACATGAAGATCCAGTTTCCACTCGTGGGGATCCATGATTTGTCTGCTTAACACATCTGCTAAGGAGTTCTGTGCTCCTGGCAGAAACCTTGCCTGAAGAGTTAGTTGCCGCTTAGCGCAGTCTCCCATAAAATCATTGCTTGCCTGCATAGAGGATAAGAATGTGTTCCCCTTGCTTGTTGATGTACCACATGACAGTTGTGTTGTCTGTTAGAATCAACACCTGCCCTGGAAGAAGTAACTCCTTGAAAGCCATTAATGCAAACTGGACTGCTAACATCTCTTTCATGTTGATATGTAGATGCTGTAGTCTGGCAGGCCACTTGTCTTGTATCCACTTTCCATTTAGATGAGCTCCCAAGCAATGTCCGAGGCATCTGTCGTTAAGATCTGACTTGCCTCTGGCCGGGTCACAGAGAGTCCCTTGTTTAGGTGACATTCCTGAGCCCACCACAAGACTTCTTTTGAAGGCAAGGTATTATTTGAATGACAGTGTCCAAATCCTGGCAGTGCTGTGTCCATACATTTTGAGATACCATTGTAGCTTCCTCATATGCAGTTTGGCATTGGGAAGCACCAGAATACAAGATGCCATGAACCCTAATGCTTGAAGGACTGTCCTTGCAGTCAGCACGGACTGATGAGATAGTTGATGGAAGTAAAGTGACAGACTCTTTTGTTTGTCCGGGGTTAAAAGGCCATCTGGGCTGCTGTATTCAGTCTCACACCCAGAAAGCACATGTCTTGAGAGGGTACTAGACTGGACTTTATTTCGCTCACAGAATACCCTAGGCATCTTAGCACTGCGATAACATATTCCAGATGCTGTAGAAGATCTTCCTTTTCTTGAGCCAGAATCAGGCAGTCGTCCAAGTAAGGATAGATTTGAATTCCTTGAAGCCTGAAGTAAGCTATCACTGGAGCCAGAACCTTTGTGAACACTCTGGGCAGTAGATAAGCCAAAGGGCAATGCAGAGAACTGATAATGAGAATTTCCAGCTCGAAACGCAGATACTTCCTGCAACTTAGTCTTATAGGCACATGAAGGTAAGCTTCTTTGAGATCTAAAGTTACCATCCAGTGATCTTTGCCCAGCAGAGGTAAAAGCTGTTGTAACGTCAACATCTTGAACTTGGGAATGTCCAGATAAGTGTTGAGGAGAGATAAATCCAAAATTGGTCTCCACGTGTTCCCCTTCTTTGGTACTAGGAACAGGCGAGAATAAAATCCTAGGCCCCTTTCTAATACAGGGACTGGCTGAATGGCCCCTATGTGAAGTAACTGAGAAACTTGCTTGTGAGCCTCTTTTCTTTGTGGAGGAGGAACATCTGGCATGCCTTTGAAAGGGGCATTGTATGGAAATAAAATCTGTAACCGTGGTGAATGATATCCAACACCCATTTGTCTTGAGTAATTAAATCCCAATTTTCTTTGAAAAGAGACAGTCTTCCTCCCAAAGGAGCTGCCAAACGTGAATCTGCTGGCAGCTGAAAAGACAGGTCATTGGGTCTGTTTACGAAAGGACTGACCCTGCCCTCACCAGAAGTCTGAGCAGGCGAACTCCCTGTTCTAGGCCTAAAAGAACCTTGAGCTCTGCCCCTACCATGCCTAGACCTACCCCCAGACTGGGAATCATAAGCAGGATATGTCCACCGCTTAGCAGGCCAATTTCTACTAAACTTGGGTGCTTGCACGTGCAAAAATCTTTAACAGTTTGCATAGACTTAGCTTTGTCCTCCATTTTCTTTAAAACTGCTTCCACAGGCGATCCAAACAACACATCAGACTGTAAAGGAGCATCCAAAATCCTTGTCTTAACATGCTCAGCTAAATTCTGATCCTTCAACCAGGCATGCCTGCGAAGAACAGAACTGGTAGCAGCCACCCTCGAGGAGGCCTGTACAGCATCAAAACCACATTGCAAAGAATGCTTACCCACTTGTTCAGACACATGAACCAAATCCAGCAACTCTTTACACTCAATACCTTCCGCCAAAGCATCCACCTTAGATTTCAATTGCGAAGGAGATAATTCTGATATTTTAGCATGTGAAACTGACAATTCAAAGCTCTCATGGCTAGAGTGGAAGAAGTATACACTTTCTTTCCCCACCTATCCAAAGCCCTTGCCTCTTTATCAGTGGGAACAGGATTTTTAACCACAGAAGCCTTTACACCCTTAGGCCCTGAGAAATAGTTTCTGGGTCCCCTAGGACTCTTACACAAATATTTATGAGCTTCGGGCACCCTTTAATACCTATCAGGCTTATCAGGACCAGGATGCAAAGAGTCAGGCTTCATGGAGGCGTCTGCAAAAACATCTTCCACCACATTCAGCACAGGAGGAATAGCTAAAGGCCTATGCTGGGGTAAAACAAGAACTCCCTAAGCCTTTTCCTCGAATCAGTGTAATCCTGGCCTTCCCATATAAAGTGCTCCCTCATGGAATGCAGAGTCTCTGAAAATGAGAAATCCTCAGGCGGAGAAGCTGTAGGAGTGGAATCATCCACATCAGAATCAGAATAAGTAGGATACTCCTGCATATCTTCCACAGAAGATTCTGAAGCCTCTGAACACTGTTCAAAACTATCAAACTCGGTTCCACCCTAGGCCTCTTATCAGGCGGGGCATAGAACCCCTAATCATAGTAATTAAATCTTCTGCCATTTTAAGCATATGTTTCTTAGGTACAGAACCCAAATGCTAGGAGAAGCCCCCACTGAAGCTGAACTAGGCCTACCTCTCAAAGAAGCTTTGGCAACAGAAGGAGAGGCTCTAACTACCTTGGGAAGAGAGGGAAGAACAGTTACCTGAGAAGCCCCTCAGCCTGGCCTACCTCCTGAGAAGGCACATCCTGTAAGAGTATAGTTTCTGCCTGGGACTCCATGGAAACTCCTGGCAAAACCTCCGGCTCCACTGAGCCTTCCAAAGAACCGACGTCCGGGACTGCGGGTTCCTCAACCCTAGGCTTCAGTGATTTATCCTTGCGCTTCTTGAGGAAGCGGCGGAGCATCCGACGGCATTTTATAATTGCAACGCTTCCCAAACACTAACCTGGCACAGTCTAACCTCCTCTTAATAGTGCGTTTGTTAAACCTAGCACAAGAGCGCAACCAACAACGCCGTGCTCAGGCCCTAAACAAGGTATACACAAGGGATGATAATCCCTATGAGCTATCTGTTTCCCACAAGAAATACAGTTATTCACTTTTTCTGACATCCGTAAAATACTGAGGCAAGAAAAACCAAAATGTTCCCAACGGGTACTTAGCCAACTCTGTTTCGGTCTGAAACTCCGGTTTCGGAAATATTTCAGAACGCCAACCTGCACCGCAAAACTGCTTCTGCATCGGACCATGCGGCAAAAAGACTGAGGATATGACGCCGGTCATGCGCATTAGTACCCTGACGCACTGGACGCCGCCCACGCGCCTGACCGACGTCAGCCTTATACTCTGGTATTCGGGCCGACTGGACGCGGACTATACCCAATAGTCAGGACTGCAGCAATGGAAGACGAAGAACATCAGCACTAAACAAGCATTACTAGAGCCGTAATCTATTTAACCTGGACATAGCAACTGGTTTTGTCCCCCAGGTATGGCAGACAGCTGTGGTGATGTCACTTCACTGGGTGTCCCCCACTGACCACAGAAATTAAAGCCCTAGCCTCATATGCAAATCCATGGAACATACCATAATGGACCTGATGAATGCTGATAATCTTTTCAGATTTGACCTCCAGCACTTTGGATTTGTCAAGGGTAGATCCTGTCTAAGGAATCTGGTAAACCTCTATGCAAGGGTGACACAGGCAGTGGATAGTGGGCACACTATTCACACAAGTGTACCTGGACCTTGCCAAGGCATCTGATACTATGTCTCATGCCAACATAATAAAGAAATTAACTGCATTCTAAAAGATCTTATGTAGTTACATGAAGAGCAAAATGATTCAAGGACAGAACCCACAGAGCGAGGGTGGTGGGTGCTTGTTCAGAGTGGAGCTTCCTTGGGACCACTGCTATTCAACATCTATATCTCTGATATTGAAATTCAAAAAGGATCTCTGGTTAACCAAGTTTGCAGATGATTGCAAAAGTCCACTGTATAAACTTCACTTATCCATAGCAACAGATGGTCAAATTCCTCACTGCTGCAGCAGATGTCAGGCTGTAAGAATTTTCTGCCTAGGAAACAACAAGCAGCCAACTTCAAAAAGCTTTGGGCTTACCCTCACATCTTCACTCTGACTGCTGACTCCTGAATTAGTTTCAACCTTTCATCATATTATGTGAACAAACTGTTTGCTCTAAAGCAGAATCCAAGACTTCAGACTTTACCTCATCAGCAAATCTTTGGATACATATCCAAGCATACCTTCTTAAAACTGTACCAATCGTAATGTGCCTATTCATACTATCTGCACACACTATTCAAGGCATGTTTAGATACTTAGGACAGGGTAGAAACACTTTGGTTCAAAACAGCTTTCTTCTGTAGGAAAAGTGGTAGCCAATTCCTTCAAACTGTCCATATGTCAAAGTGTAAATTTCCACATATGCCCAGTAATTCAGAATTCTGAATGCTAAAAATAAGAAAGCATTCCCTTACCTATGTGGTCCAACATTTTCATTTCCTTGTCAGTAGGCAAAGGGTTTGAATTAAAGACCAACCCAGCTTAGAAACATTTATTCCACAGAAAAAAAATCACTTCTTTCTAAATTGAAAAAGTGGAAGAAGATTTTTCCCAGTCAAGAACAGACCTGCCAAATCAATGAAGGCTCACTAGCTGATCAACAGTTCCATGAAGCCTGCAGAAGGAACACAATTCAGCAGCAAGAAAGCTCTAAAGCTTTTAGCATTCTGACTGCCTGTTTTATGTAGCTCAGACTAACTTGCTGGCAATTAGAGCAAGCAGAAGATGCCTTTAAGCTTTAAAAGATGGCTTGTTGGCCTTATCCTTGACAGGTTGTAACCTATACATGCTTAGTCTACTGCAACAGTGATATGAAAGGTATGTGCTTACGATAACAATGGATCCTTTTCATCCTTGCCCATCTGATATGACTGACTGGATCCAATATGTGGCTTCAGTCCCATCTGGCCTTTTCTACTGTTCTCTCCCTTGAGCTTTGGATAATATTCCTGTCCTCAGAGCTTGCCCATACAGACATCTGAAACCCACCTAAACTCAAGATCTGGATGGGGATGGAGAGAGGGATGTCATATTGGACAGGCGAGAATGAAAGGGATTCATCTTTGCACATTATTTTTAAAACAAGAAACATCTTTATTAAATTATCACACATAACATAAGCAATAATGCATTTATATAAATGAAAACAAACCGTATTAACATAAATATAGTTGCTAACATTATACATCACAAAATCACAAACCGTACTGAAATTTTAGTTGCAAACAATTATACATCACTTATAATCTATCCAGTCGTAAGTCAAACATTACATAGCTCATTCAAATCCTGCCTTCTTTTAAACTTCATTCCTTCTTGGCATATATCGTTCCCACAATTCCCTTTTTTTTCAATGTAATTTGCTCCTACCCTTTTCTAAAGATATCAATTCCAGTAGTGTTACCTGTTACTATATTCACTACTTCTAGTTCAGTTGGTTTAGACTTTGTTTTCTATTTTCTAATAACTGCTTTTTTGGCAGCCACCATAATTAGACTCAGCAAAGCCTTAGCATGTCTAGGCAATTCCGATTCTGTGTCATAGCTCAAAAAATTAATTTCTTTACTTCCACCAATTTGCTCATCCAGTACCTCTGACAGAGTAGTCTGCAGGGAATCTTTAAAGTCTGCTAACTCATTACACTCCCAGAAAATATGTTCCCAATTACCTCTTTCTTCCACATCACACCTCCAATATTTGCTGTCTACCTGAGAAAAAATTCTTTGGCGTATAAAAATACCTATGCAAACACTTCCAAGCAAAGATCCTAAATCTTCTAAACTTGGTTGCACATTTGGGAGACATGCACATATCTATTATTTCTTTGTGAATTTCTTATCCAGTCCCTCTTCCCAATCCTTTCTAAACTCCTGTGATTGACTCTTATAGTTATCAAGCAATAATTTGTATGCTCTACTAATTATTTTTTTAACATCACCTTCTGTTCTATTTTCTATGAAAAACTCTACCACTGCTGGTCTATGACTTAGGATCCCCCTATTTCTTTCTCTTTGCCTATACTCTGATATCAATCCTTGATATGAAAAGCAATCTGTAGCCTGCAGTCCAAATAAATTCCTGGCCTCTTCCCATTCTATTACCTTTCCCTCTCTAATTATTTGCTCCCAATACCTTGGTTCTTTTACTAGTTTTCTCCAATAAATTCCAGCCTTTTCTTGCCTATTGTCTGTATCCCTAACTGCAGTCACCCCTATCGGCAGAATCACCTATCTCCATTCCTGTATTGGCTTAGTTCTTAGAATACTTTCTGCTAATTTATGAATATAATATTCTGTACAGTTATTGCTATTCTCCTTAAGGATCTGCATCCAAAATCCCATTCTTTCCTTGTTTTTTGACCCCCCCCACCCCGTTTTTATCATCATCCCTTTCTACTTGGAATTACAGGTTTCTGCTTGCTTGTGCTATGTACAAGAACCTTAACTGTGTAGCTCTGAAATACCCCTTCAAGTCAGGTAATCCCAAACCACATACTTCTATTGGAAGAATCAACTTCTCACACTTGACACTTGCCATCTTCCCCTCCCAAAGCAAATGCTTCAGCTTTTTTTTTTAATTGCTATCCACAACTTCTCTGTCTGATAAAAATATGCTTGACTTGTGTATAAAACTAAAAGGACTTGAAACATTTTAACTACTTGTATCTTGCTATCCATATATCAGAGCTCCCAATTTCTCATTTTTTTTGTATTATCTTTTGTTTAGTCTTTTCCCACAATATCCTTAGCTGCCACACCAAAATACTTTTAATCCATACTCCAAAGTACCTAATTTTATCATGTCCCCATAAATGTGGACATTGCTGAATCAATTCATGTGTGGTACATAATTTACAGTTACTGCCTTTGTTTTAGCTTCATTCATTTTGTATCCTGAAAAGATTTGAAACTGCCTCAAAATGTTCCACAACACTGAAATGTCCTTTTCTGGTTTTATAAGGTATACAATAATATCTGCAAATAGAGAAGCTTTTCTTGACTACTGTACATTGTATGTTAAGTACATAATTTTCATATCATATTTCATCCATCTGTTTAATGCGACTCTTCTCAAACTACTTTCTTTCTTGTATGACATTATGATAGGATATCCTTCAGGACAGAAGCCCCAAAGGATACTCTAGATCTAAAAATTATAACTAGCTTATAATGATTGGTGAAGGCATGCAAAGTAGGCCATATAGCTGCTGCACAAATTCTCTCTACTGTAGAAGTTTTTAAAAAAGGTATCAGACATTGCCATTGACAGCAGAATTAACTTTTGGTTTAGCTGAAGCACATTTCTTGGTCATATCAACAAAGGCTATCAGCTCAACAAACATTTGGATACAGCTCGTTTAGAAACTTTCTGCCCCCATTTGCTGAGAGAAAAGATTAGAAAAGTTGTGAATCCTTTCTGATGTCTTTAGTTCTGTGCAAATGCAATCTGAGCTGACAGTGGTACTGAGGCTGTGAAGCAAATATTCTCCTTGGTTGTTGCGATTTGGAAAAGAATACTACTAGATGAATGGTTTGATTCAGATTAATTTCTGAGGCCATTTTGTGAATAAAGGAACAACTGGGTCTTAGAGACACACTATCATTTATGAATCATCAAACATGGGACCTGTGAGAACCACTTAACTCTGAAATTCTTTTGGTGGATGTCACTGTTACAAAGAAAATGTTTTTTCAAGATAAAAAACTTTAGTTCAGCAAAAGAGGTCGATTTGAAGGCAAGCTTAATTAAGGTCTCTAAAACAAGGTTCAGATCCCACGGGGGTAAGGGCCTTTACAGGAGGAAGTGACATAAAAATACCTTTAAGAAGGCCTTAAAGACCCTATAGGAGTCCAAGGATTTGTTTTGGAATTTTAGAAAGTGGGATAAGGAAGCTTGCTGGATTCTGAGAGAAAAATCCAGAGCTCTGTTCACACAAGGTAGCTAAAATTGTAAAATCTGTGAAAATGGGACAGAAAAGGTGACTAAGTTATGTGTAGAAGCCAACGTGAAAATCTTCTCCAGTTGCTTCCATACACCATTTGACTAGACCATTTCTGTGAAGCTGATAAAATGTGGACCCACTGATTGTGATAAAGAAGGGTCAGTGGCCATCATCGGAATCAAGGAGATGTGGATGAAGCTAGTCGGATGGGTGAACAAGTAGATCCAGTTTCAGATCCAACAGCCGGGGAAGATCCCTTAGAACAGGTTCAGCAGGGAAAACCATACTTGCCTGGGCCACAGAGGAGTATTGAAAATTATGGTGGATCTTCATTACACAGCTTTCTAAAGAAACTTGGGAATGGGTGTGGGGGGGAGATAGGTGAGAAGGCATACAGTAAGTTGGGGTCACTGACGGACTACTGTGTCTTGTGAGGAGCATCCCTTTGGGGGTTAACAGGGTGAAGTAGCAGCTGCATTTCATGGTTTCTGGAGTTACAAAAAGAGACTGCAAAAGTGGGTGTTCCCAGGGACTGAAAATCTGCTGAGGCACCAGTGAACGTACAGTTGTGTACACTTACCATAAATGTAGATGTTCGAGTATATTCACTGTTGCAGTCATCACATTTGGGTTATCTGCTTGCTGGTAACCATCAGTCAGCCTGATTATCAAAGTCTTGGGTCCTGCGTCAGTTGCTGTCTCATTTTCCATGACGTCAGGTAGTCAGGGGTATAAAACATGCAGCTGATGCCCTTACATCAGTTTTTCTTGCTCCAGATGTCAGGTACCCCCATAATGGGAAGCAATTATATACAAGGTTACACCTCCAACGAAAAAGCAAATACACCAAAAAGCTGTAAGCATAGTAAACAAGAATAGAGGTACAGTCAATAGAAGTCAGGGGGCTGGAGGGAGGGTAAAGTACAGTTGTGTACACTTACCATAAATGTAGATGTTCGAGTGCATGCACTGTTGCAGTCATTACATTTGGGCAATCTGCTGGCAAGTTGCCCTCAGTCAGCCTGATTAAAAAAGTCTTGGGTCCTGTGTCGGTTGCTGTCCCTTCTTCCATGATGTCAGGTCGGCAGGAGTATAAAACATGCAGCCGATGCCATTTTCTTCAGTTTTCTTGCCCCAGATGTTAGGTGCCCCCGCAAATGGGGAGCAAAATATATATAAATTTATATATGCATGTAATTTAGAACAGAAAAAATATACCTCCAAATAAAAGCAAATACATCAAAAAGGCTTTTGAGCATAGTAAAAGCAAGAAGAGGTATAAAAAGGGAAAAGTAGGGGAATGGCGGGTGGATAACCAGGACTGCAACAGTGAATACACTCGAACATCTACATTTATGTACACAACTGTACTATGTTCTTCGTGTTTCACTGTTGCAGTCATTACATATGGGTAGAATCCCAAAGCTACGGTTGGGAGGATGGAATTATACAGCATTAGCAGCTATAAGGCCCTGCAGGACAGCAGTGGTAAAGCCTGCACTGGATTTAGAAAAGAGAGGTAAATGGTAATGTTTGGTGAACGTATGAACTGAGTTGCAGGTAGCAGCTTCTAGAATGTCTCAGGTAGGAACTCCTCTGAGAAAGGCTGCAGAAGTAGATGCAGCCATGGTGGAATGGGATCTGATCCTCTTGGGAACAGATTTACCATGATGCATGTAGCAGAAATGAATACAATGGCTTATCCATTCTGAAATAGTCTGCTTTGAAATAGCCTTTCCCTCTGCCCCTGCAGCAAATGCCACCAGTAGTTGCTCAGATTTTCTTAGAGATTTTGTCCTGCTTAAGTAGAATCTTAGTTGTCTGTGTACATCTAATGAATGCAGAATCCGCCCCTCCCCCCCTTGTTCTGTGGATTTGGGAAATAAGATGGCAGATGAATGGTCTGATTAAGAGCCACACTAGATACCACTTTAGGCATGAAGGATGGATTGGTCCTGAGCGACACCCTGTCCGGCTAGAAAATAATAAAAGGCTCCACTGTCATGAGAGCCTGTAGTTCTGAAATCCTTCTAGCTGAAGTGACTGCTAAAAGAAAAACTGTCTTCCAAGAGAGACATTTTATGTCTGCAGTAGCAGCTGGCTCAAAAGGAGGTAGGGTGAGTTTTTCCAACACAAAATTGAGGTCCCATGCCAGAGTTGGTGCTCTCCTGGGGAGGTCTTAAATGTTTGGCCCCTCTGAGACACTGCTTTAGCAGGGGATGAGAAAAGAGAGAAGGCTCTGTGTTGTAATGAGCTGAAATGGCAGAAGCATGGATTTTTATGGAAGAGAAAGATAGGCCCTTGTGAAGCATCTCAGTTAAATATTGCAGAATCTGAGGAATATTGGGCATTGCTGTGCTTATTCCTTGTGCCTGGTTCCAGGCACAGAATCTTTTCCATTTATCAGCATAAGATTTTCTAGTACTAGGCCTTCGAGCCTCCAAAATGACATCCATCACAGGTTTGCTGAGAGATGTAACTAGTGAAATTAGTTGATTAGCCATGCTGCAAGATTCAGAGCTTGGAGCTGAGTGTGCAGAATTTGATAGTTCTGCTGAGACAAGAGATACGGTGTCCGAGGCAGGTACCACGGAGGACGGTGTGACATACTGCGTAGGAGCTGGTACCAGTGTTGACGAGGCCAGTCTGGAGCAATCAGAATCATTTTTGGTTTTTCCTGTCTGACTTTTAGTAATACCTTGGAGAGCAAAGGCAGAGGGGGAAAGGCATAGACTGATAGACTTTTCCAGCTGAAGGATAGAGCATCCACCTTTCCAAACTTTTTTGTGATGGCTTCTTGTGCAGAATTTGTCCAGCTGATAGTTTTGGGGAGAGGCAAAAAGATCTATGTCTGGGCTCCCCCATTTGCATGTCAACATGCTGAAGATTTGTGGATCTAGTTTCCATTCGTGTGGGTCCATAAGATTTCTGCTTAGTTCATCTGCCAGAGTATTTTGCTTTCTTGGCAGGAATTGAGCTTGTAGATGTATTTGGTAAGTCAAGGCTGTGTTCCACAAAGCCATGGCTAGTCTGCAAAGGGGGTAGGAATGGGTACCCCCCTGCTTGTATATGTATCACATGACTGTGGTGTTGTCCGTCTTTATCAGTAGTTGTCCTGGATGAAGAAAGTTCTTGAAAGCTGTCAGAGCACTCTGTACAGCTAGCATTTCCTTCTGGTTGATATGCAGGTGCATTTGATTTGAGCTCCATTCGCCCTGAATGCGTCTCCCTGCCAGATGCACCCCCCCCACCAAGCATAATCTGATGCGTCTGTAGTCAGGGTTTGGTTGGCAGGGGGTGGAATGAATGACAGTCCCTTGTTTTGGTGACAGGCCTCTGCCTACCATAGGAACTCTTGCTGCAGGCACAGAATGATAGGAATCATTGTTTCCAGGCTGTGACAATGTTGACTCCATAAGCTTTTTAGGTACCATTCTTGCATATGGAATTAGTAGAATACAGGAGGCCATGAACCCCAAGGCCTGCAGAATTTGTCTTGCAGATAACTGGGTTTTTGTGGCCACTTGTTTGAAGTAAGTCATCAACTGGATTTGTTTTTCCTGGCGTGAGGTAAGTCATCTGAGCAGTTGTATTCAAGCTTGCACCCAGGAATGGAATTATTTGAGAGGGTACCAGTTGTGACCTATTTTCGTTTATGGTGTACCCTAGGCAAGTTAGAACCTTTTTTACAAACGCCAGATGCTGTAGAAGAGTGTCCTTGTTCTCTGCCTGAATTAGACAATCATCCAGATAAGGATAAATTTGAATGTTTCTTTGTCTGCAAAATGCAATTACTGGTGCCAGGCACTTTGTCAAGACCCTGGGCGCTGTAGATAAGCCAAAGGGCAGCGCAGAGAACTGGTAATGCAAATAGCCTGCTTTGAAGCGGAGATATCTTCTGCAAGATTCCCCGATTGGGATATGCAGGTAAGCCTCTTTTAAGTCTAGAGTTACCAACCAGGCATCCTAACCTAGAATAGGCAGTAACTGTTGTAGAGTCAGCATCTTGAATTTTGGAATGTCCAGGAATGTGTTTAGAATGGATAAGTCCAGAATTGGACGCCATGATTTGTCTTTTCTGGGTTACAGTATAAGTCTTGAATAAAAACCTTGTCCCTTTTCCTCTTCTGGTACTGGCTGAATAGCCCCCATATTCATGAGGGACATAACTTGCTTCTGGACCTCTGCCCACTGATTTGGAGGCAGATCTGGCCATCCATTTGGGATTGGCAATGTGTGGAAATGAAATCTGTATCCCTGGGATACTATATTTAGAACCCACTTGTCCTGGGTAATTAGATGCCAATTTTGTGCATGAAGTGCTAGTTTTCCCCCCAAAGGGGCTGCCAAAAGATAAGTGCTTGGAGATGTCAGAGGAAAGTCATTGAGACTGTTTACCGTAGGGAGGTGCCTTGCTACTTCCAGATTTGGAGGTGGAGGCACCCCATTGTTTTGTTCATTAAGTTCCTTGTGACTGAAACCTGGAGCCTTTAGAGTGTCTGGGTTTGACTTGTGCGGCTCTGGTGGGTACTGGAAAGGACCAATTCTTAGTAGGCCAGTGCCTACTGAACCTGGGTGGCTGTACTTGTAGGAAATCTTTTACAGTTTGCATAGATTTAGCTTTGTCTTCCATCTTTTTTAAAACTTCTTCTGCCTTATTACCAGATAAACTGTCCTGTTGTAAAGGAGCATCCAACAATTTTGCTTTAACACAATCAGGCAGATTTTGCTCCTTGAGCCAAGCATGCCTTCTTATCACAGATCCAGTTACAGCGACCCCGCAAGAGGCCTCTAAGGAATCGAAACTACATTGCAAAGTATGCTTTCCAACTTGTTCAGCTGAATGCAATAAATCCTGTATTTTCCACACAATCAGAAATCAACATAATTTTCTGTTTAAGTAAGCCCATGACATGTTGCTGATATTTAAGCATATGTAATTGACGGTTTAAAGCCCTGATTGCCAAGGTTGCAGATGTGTAAACCTTCTTACCCCATCTATCCAGCACCCTGGAGTCTCTATCACAAGGGGTAGGATTTTTAGCAGTAGAAGCCTTAACACCCTTGGGACCCTGAGAAATGGTTTCAGGGTCAGCAGTAGGGTTTTTAAAAAGGAATTTGTGGGAGTCAGGAACCCTGTAATATCTGTCAGGCTTACTAGGAGCCGGAGGCAGGGAATCAAGAGCCATGCTGGATTCTGAAAAAACATCATCACAATGTTTGGAACAGGAGGTATAGCCAAAGGCCTATGCTGAGGACGAAGAAGAAAATCCCTAAGCCTCTTTTTAGATTCTGAAAAATCCTGACTCTCCCAGTGAAAATGTTCCCTTAAGTTATGCAAAGCTTCTCCAAAAGAGAAATCCTCAGGAGGAGAAGCAGAAGGGATGGATTCTTCTGCATCAGAGTCCTCATAAGGTGGAATAGAAAATTCCTGATCAGAAGAGGAATCAGAAGAAATGGAAACCTAATCTGAAGATTCATAATCAGTGCCTTGCCTAGGTGTCTTAGCAGGAGGGGGTTGGGAACCCCTGATCAAGGTAATTAAATCCTCAGCCATTTTGATCATTTGTTTACTAAGCATAGGGGCCTGTGCACGTGGCCCAAGTGTCATTTTTTTAGACAGAGAAGTTGGTTTTGGCCTAGGTTTTGAAGATGGCGTCAGTTTAATATACAAATCTTTAGGCCTGAAAACACCCTCAGAAGCCAGTGCCTGATCAGTGGCTCCGGGCCCATCTAAGGTAGAGACATCCGTGGGTTCAATACTTGAAGTGTCTCATGGCATACCAGACTCCGAATGGGTCTCAACAGAGGCCTGCGAATCAAAAGTAGCAGGTATCACGGGCTGCGAAAGCGTCTCACAGAGTACCAGCGACCCGGCAACTGGCTTAGGAGAAGCTTCGTCGTTGGTTTTGGACCTCGATGGTCTGTCTCTGTCTTTTTCTTTGTGTTTTTGTGTATTTCGGTAGTCGGATTGCTAACCAACGACATTTCTGGATAATTAAATCTTGAGCCAAAATATTTAGATGCAAAAATATACAGACGCTTAATAGTGCGTTGGTTAAATTTAGCACAAAACAGACAGCAAGGCATGTTGTGGTCAGGGCCTAGGCAAGGAATACAGTACAAATGAAAGTCCTTATAAGGTATTTGTTTCCCATAAGTAATACAATCATTAACTTTTACTGACATCGGTAAGGAGCAAGAAAAAGTTTCCCCAATGGGGTACTTAGCTTTAGGTTGAAGACTTCGGTTCTGAAACTCGAAAATGAAAATTTCAGGAGTCAGACGACCAGCACTTGCGAACTGCTTCTGCTTCGAGCACCGCGTGGTAAGAAAGACTGAAGAAAATGGCGTCGGCTGCATGTTTTATACCTCTGACGACCTGACGTCATGGAAGAAGGGACAGCAACCGACGCAGGACCCAAGACTTTGTTAATCAGGCCGACTGAGGGCAACCTGCCAGCAGATTACCCAAATGAAATGACTGCAACAGTGAAACACAAAGAACATCCAGGACTGCAACAGCGAATACACTCGAACATCTACATTTATGATAAGTGTACACAACTGTATTATGTTCTTCGTGTTTCACTGTTGCAGTCATCACATTTGGGTAGATTCCCAAAGCTAAGGATGGGAGGAGGCAATTAGCATTAAGACCAGCTAAAAGGCCCTGCAGGACTGCAGTGGCAAAGCCAGCTCTGGATTTAGAAAAAATTGGCAAGTGGTAATGCTTGGTGAAGGTATGTACAGAACTCCAGGTAACAGCTTCTAGGATGTCCCTGATAGGAACACCTCTGAGAAAGGCTGTAGAGGTAGATGCAGCCCTGGTTGAATGTGGTCTTATCCCCTGTGGGGTACGTTTTCCATGATGCTTATTAGCAGAAATTAATGCAATGGCCTGTCCACTTAGAAATGGTTTGCTTTGAAATAATCTTCCCCTCTGCCCCTGCAGCAAATGCCACCAGCAGCTGTTCAGATTTTCTGAGGGGCTTAGTCCTGTCCAAGTAAATCTAAGTTGTCTGTACACATCCAAAGAGTGCAGTATTCATTCCCCTTTGTTCTCCGGATTAGAAAAAAAGGTTAGCAAATGAATAGACTGATTAAGGGCCACACTGGATAACACCTTGGGCATAAATGAGGGATTGGTCCTGAGGGACACCTTGTCCGCATGAAAGATGATGAAAGGCTCCACTGCCATGAGGGCCTGTAATTCAGACACCCTTCCTGCTGAAGTGATAGCTAGAAGGAAGGCTGTTTTCCAAGAAAGGAATTTTGCAGCTGGCTCAAAGGGAGGAAGAGTGAGCTTTTTCAATACAAAGTTAAGGTCCAAAAGATGGAGTAGGGGCTCTCCTGGGTGGTCTTAAGTTTTTGGCCCCTCTGAGGAATTGCTTCAGCAGTAGATGACAGAAGAGGGGTGGCTCTGTGTTGTAATGTGCTGAAATGGCTGAAGCATGAATTTTGATAGAAGAAAAGGAAAGGCCCTTGTGAAGCATCTCAGTTAAGTATTGAAGAATATGGGGTAAATTGGGTACTGCTGTGCCCATCCCCTGAGTTTGGCTCCAGGAACAGAATCTTTTCCATTTTTCAGCATAGGATTTTCTAGTACTAGGCCTCCTTGCCTCCAGAATGACATCCATCACTTGCTTACTGAGGGATGGCAATGGAGAGGTCAGGTAATTAGCCAGGCTGCAAGGTTCAGGGTTTGAAGCTGTGGGTGCAGAATCTGGCCCTCCTGCTGGGACAGCAGGGCAGGGGTCTGACGCAGGTGCCATGGTGCCAGCAGTGACAGACTGCGCAAAAGGGGGTACCAGTGTTGGCGTGGCCAGTCCGGTGCAATCAGTATTGCCCTTGGTTTGTCCTCTTTGATCTTTTGTAGCACTTTGGAGAGGAGAGGCAGAGGAGGAAAGGCATAAACCGATAGGTTTTTCCAGGTAAAGAACAGGGCATCCACTTTCCAAACTTGTTTGTGAGGAGTCCTTGTGCAGAATTTGTCCAATTGGTAGTTCTGAGGGGAGGCAAACAGGCCTATTTCTGTGCTCCCCCATTTCTTTCTTAACATGTTGAATATCTTTGGTTCCAGTTTCCACTCGTGTGGGTCCATGAGATTTCTGCTTAGGTCATCTGCCAGTGTATTTAGCTTTCCTGGCAAGAATTGAGCCTGTAGGTGCACTTGGTAGCTCAAGGCTGTGTTCCACAGAGCCATGACTAGTCTGCAGAGAGGGTATGAGTGGGTTCACCCCTGCTTGTTTACGTACCACATAACAGTGATGTTGTCCGTCTTTACCAATAATTGTGCTGGAAGAATGTGGTCCTTGAAGGCTGTCAGAGCATTCTGTACAGCTAACATTTCTTTTTGATTGACATGCAGGTGCATTTGACTTGGGCTCCATTTGCCCTGAATGCACTGCACTGCCCTGCCAAGTGAGCCACCCCCATGCACAGTCTGATGCATCTGTTGTTAGGGTTTGGGCAGCAGGGGGTAGAGTGAATGGCAGTCCCTTGTTTTTGTGGCAGGCCTCTACCCACTTAAGGAACTACTATCTTTAGACAAGGTATGATAGGAATTAATTGATTCTAGATCCTGAGAATGCTGGCACCATAGGCTTTTTAGATACCATTGTAGTTTTCATATGCAGTCTTGCATATGGAATTAGTAGAATGCAAAAGGCCATGAACCCCAGTACTTGCAGTATTTTCTTTGCAGATAGCTGGGTCTTTGTGGCCAGTAGATTGAAGTAGGCTGTCAAATGAAAGTACAGTTGTGTACACTTACCATAAATGCAGATGTTCGAGTGAATTCACTGTTGCAGTCATTGCATTTGGGTAATCTGCTGGCAGGTTGCCCTCAGTCGGCTTGAATTCCAAAGTCTTGGGTCCTGCGTCGGTTGATGTCTCCTCTTCCATGACTTCAGGTCGTCAGGGGTATAAAACAAGCAGCCGACGCCATTTTCTTTAGTTTTTCTTGCCCCAGATGTCAGGTGCCCCCAAAAAGGTAGCAAAAAAAATAAATAAATAATATATATATATATATATATATATATATATATATATATATATATATATATAAACTATATATAAACTATATATACATGCAACAATACAAACTTCACCTTCATCTACAAGTAAATACACCACATAGGTTGTAGAAGATAGTGAAGGAAAGAGAAACTCCAGAATAAAAGGGGGATCGTGGGTGGGTAACCTGGACTGCAACAGTGAATACACTCGAACATCTACATTTATGGCAAGTGTACACAACTGTACTATGTTCTTCGTGTTTCACTGTTGCGGTCATTACATTTGGGTAGAATCCCAAAGCTATGGATGGGAGGCTGGAGCTAAACAGCATTAGGGGCGGCTATAAGGCCCTGCAGAACTGCAGTGGCAAAGCCTGCCCTGGACTTAGAGTAGAGAGGCAAATGATAATGCTTTGTGAAAGTGTGAACAGAACTCCCAAGTAGCAGCCTCTAGAGTGTCTTTGGTTGGTACTCCTCTGAGAAAGGCTGCTGATGTTGCTGCAGCTCTGGTGGAATGGGACATAATGCCCTTGGGCACAGGTTTGCCATGGTATAAGTAGCAGAAACAAATGCAGTGGCTTATTCACTTTGAAATAGTCTGCTTTGAAATAGCCTTTCCTTCTGATCCTGCAGCATATGTCACTAGTAACTGCTCAGTTTTTCTTAGAGCTTTAGTCCTGCTCAAGTAGAATCTTAGCTGTCTGTGTACATCCAATGAATGCAGAATCCTCTCCCCCTTGTTCTGCGGATTTGGATAAAAGGTTGGCAGATGAATAGTTTGGTAAGAGCCACACTGGAAACCACCTTAGGCATAAATGAATGATTGGTCCTCAGGGACACCCTGTTTGGGTAAAAATGATAAAAGGCTCCACAGCCATGACGGCTTGTAGCTCTGAGACTCTTCTTGCTGAAGTAATTGCCAGGAGCAGAGCTGTTTTCCATGATAAGAACTTTAGGTATGCAGTAGCAGCTGGTTTAAATGGAGGCAGGGTGAGCTTTTCTAACACATAATTGAGGTCCTATGCTGGAATTGGTGATCTTCTGGGAGGCCTTAAATTTTTGGCCCCTCTAAGATACTGCTTTAGTAAAGGATGAGAAAAGATTGGTGGCTCTGTGTTGTAATGAGCCGAGATGGCGGAGGCATGGATTTTTATTGATGAAAAAGATAGGCCTTTGTCAAGCATCTCAGTCAAGTATTGTAAAATCTGAGGAATATTTGGCTCTGCTGTATCAGTTCCTTGTGCTTGGTTCCAAGCACAGAATCTCTTCCATTTATCAGCATAAGATTTTCTAGTACTAGGCCTTCTGGCTTCCAAAATGACATCCATCACAACTTTACTGAGATGTGTTGTTTGAATAATTACATGATCAGCCATGCTGCCAGGTTCAGTGCTTGGAACTGATTGTGCAGGATTTGATTGTTTTGCTGAGACAGTAAGTGAGGTATTTGAGGTAAGTACCAAGCTGGGAATTGAGACATGTTACTTAGGATTGGGTACCAGTATTGGCGGGGCCAGTCTGGGGCAATTAGTATCATCTTTGGGTTCCCCTGTCTGACTTTTAGTAGTACCTTGGGAAGAAGAGGCAGGGGAGGAAAGGCGTAAATTGATAGGTTTTTCCAAAAGAAGGATGGGGCGTCCACTTTCCATGCTTGTCCGTGATAAGTCCTTGGGCAGAATTTTTTCAGTTACTCATTTTTGAGGAGAGGCAAATAGGTCTGTGTCCGGTCTCCCCCATTTCTTTATTATCATGCTGAAGACTTGTGGATCTAGTTTCCACTCGTGAGGGTCCATACGGTTTCTGCTTAAATCGTCTGCCAGAGTATTTTGCTTTCCTGGCAGGAAATGAGCTTGAAGATGAACTTGGTAAGTCATGGCTAGTCTGCAAAGGGAGTATGAGGGCATGACCCTCTGCTTGTTTATATACCACATCACCATGGTGTTGTCTGTCTTGATCAGTAGCTGTCCTGGATGAAGTAAGTCCTTGAAGGCTGTCAGGGCATTTTGAACAGCTAACATCTCTTTTTGATTGATATGCAGATGCATTTGTTTTGGGGTCCATATGCCCTGAATGCATCTTCCTGCTAGGTGGGCCCCCCATTGCATAATCCAATGCATCTGTTATTAAGGTTTGGCTGGCAGGGGGTTGAGTGAAAGCCTGCCCATGTTCTGGTGACATGCCTTGGCCCACCATAGAAACTCATGTTGTAGGCAGATAATGAGAGGAATCATTGCTTCCAGACTGTGACAATGTTGATTCCATAAACCTTTTAGGTACCACTGTAGTTTCCTCATATGTAGTCTTGCATGTAGTTTCCTCATATGTAGTCTTGCATATGGAATCAGTAGGATGCAGGATGCCATGAATCCAAAGCCTGCATAGTTTGTCTTGCAGATAACTGAGTTTTTGTTGCCATCAGTTTGAAGTAAGTAGTCAGTTGCCTTTGTTTGTCTGGCATGAGGAAAGCCATCTGGGCAGTTGTATTCAAGCTTGCACCCGGGAATGTTATCTTTTGAGAGGGTACCAGTTGTGATTTCTTTTCGTTTATTGTGTACCCTAGGCATGTTAGAAGCCTTTGCACAAATGCCAGGTGCTGAAGAAGAATGTCCTTGTTCTCTGCTTGAATGAGACAGTCGTCTAAGTAAGGATAAATTTGTATACTTTTTTGTCTGCAAAATGCAATTACTGGTGCCAGGCACTTTGTAAAGACCCTGGGTGCAGTAGATAAGCCAAAGGGCAGCGCAGAGAATTGGTAATGCATAGAGCCAGCCTTGAAATGGGGGTATCTTCTGCACGTTTCCCTTACTGGGATATGCAGGTATGCCTCTTTTAGATCTAATGTCACCAGCCAAGCGTTCTTGCCCAGCATGGGCAGCAGCTGCTGTAAAGTTAGCATTTTGAAATGTCCAGGCATGTGTTCAAAATTGATAAGTCCAGTATTGGGCGCCAGGCCTTGTCTTTTCTGGGTACCAAGAACAGTCTTGAATAAAAACCTTGTCCTTTTTCCTGTTCTGGTATTGGCTGAATAGCCCCCATATCCATGAGGGACGTAACCTGTTTCTGTGCCTCTGCGCATTGATTTTTTGGCAGATCCGGCCAACCGTTTCCATTGGCAGAGTATGGAAGTGGAATCTGTATCCCTGAGATACTATGTTTAGCACCCACTTGTCCTGGGTTATTAACTGCCAAGTTTGAGCAAAAAGTGCTAACCTTCCCCCTAAGGGTGCTTCCAAAAGGTAAGTGCTTGGTGATGGCACAGGGAAGTCATTGAGACCATTTTCTGTAGGGTTACGCTTTATCTCCTCCAGATTTGGAGGTAGAAGCATTCAATTGCTTTGACCTGTAAGAATCTTGTGCCTGGTATCTAGAACCTTTAGGGCATCTGGATTTGCCCCTTTGAGCTCTGTTGGACACAGGAAAGGACCAATTTTTTGTAGGCCAGTGTCTACTGAATCTTGGTGGCTGCACTTGTAAGACGTCTTTTACAGTTTGCATAGACTTAGCTTTGTCTTCCATTTTCTTTAAAACCTCTTCTGCCTTAATACCAGAGTAACATGCTGTAAAGGTGCATCCAGTAATTTAGCTTTTACATGATCAAGCAAATTTTGCTCTTTTAGCCAGGCATACCTCCTAATCACAGTTTCAGTAACTGCGGCCCTGCAGGAGGCCTCTAAGGAATCAAAACCACATTGCAAAGTATGCTTTCCAACTTGTTCTGCAGCATGCAATAATTCCTGCAATTCTTTATTCGCTGCGCATTCAGAAATCAACATCATTTTCTGTTTCAGCAATCCCATAACATGTTGTTGATACTTGAGCATATGAAACTGGCAGTTTAAGGCCCTAATTGCCAAGGTTGCAGATGTATAAACCTTCTTTCCCCATCTATCCAGTGACCTTGAATCTCTGTCAGACAGGGTAGGATTTTTTTGCTGTTGAGGCCTTAATCCCCTTTGGACCCAGTGAAATAGTTTCAGGGTCAGCAGCAGGGTTTCTAAATAAAAAATTGTGTGAATCAGGGACCCTGTAATATCTGTCAGGCTTGTTGGGAGCCAGAGGTAAGGAGTCTGGAGTTAAGCTTGACTCCGAAAACACATCATCCACAATGTCTAAAAAGTACAGTTGTGTACCTACCATAAATGTAGATGTTCGAGTGTATTCACTGTTGCAGTCATTACACTTGAGTTATCCTGCTGGCAGGCTACCCGCAGTCGGCCTGAATTCCATAGTCTGACTTAATAGATGAAAAGGATAGGCCTTTGTCCAGCATCTCAGTTAGGTATTGTAAAATCTGAAGAATATTTGGTACAAGCATATCAATTCCTTGTGCCTGGTTCCAAGCACAGAATCTCTTCCACTTTTCTGCATATGATTTTCTGGTGCTGGGCCTCCTGACTTCCAGAATAACATCCATAACTGCTTTGGAAAGAAGTGTGTTCTGAATGGTTACATTATCCGCTGTCGCCTCTTCCATGACGTCAGGGGTATAAAAGATGCAGCCAACGCCATTTTCTTCAGTTTTTCTTGCCCCAGATGTCAGGTGCCCCCCGAAGGTTAGGCTAAGAAATTATGCCAATAAAAGAGCATGCACTAAAATAAAACAATCTTCATCTACAAGCAAATACACCACATAGGTTGTAAAGAATAGTGAAGTACAGATAAGTCCCAGCAAAGAAAGGGGGATGGAGGGAGGGTAACCTGGACTGCAACAGTGAATACACTCGAACATCTACATTTATGGTAGGTACACAACTGTACTATGTTCATCGTGTTTCCCTGTTGCAGTCATTACACTTGGGTTTAATCCCAAAGCTGAGGTTGGGTGGCTGGGCCTAAAAAGAATTAGGAGAGACTATGAGGCCCTGCAGAACTGCAGTGGCAAAGCCTGCTCTGGATTTAGATTAAAGAGGTAAGTGGTAGTGCTTTGTAAAAGTGTGCACTGAAGTCCAAGTTGCAGCCTTCAAAATGTCCTTGGTTGGTACTCCTCTGAGGAAGGCTGCTGAAGTAGCTGCTGTTCTGGTTGAATGTGGCCTGATGCCCTTGGGCACTGAATTTCCATGTTGAGAATAGCAGAAACGAATGCAGTTGGCTATCCATTTGGAAATAGTCTGCTTTGAGATAGGTTTTCCTTGAGATCCTGCAGCATATGCCACTAAGAGTTGCTCAGACTTTCTGAAAGCTTTAGATTTGTCAAGTAGAAGCGTAGCTGTCTCTGTATGTCCAAACAATGTAGAAGTCTCTCCCCTTTATTCTGTGGTTTTGGATAAAAGGTAGGCAAGCGAATTGTTTGATTAAGAGCCACAGTGGATACTACCTTAGGCATAAATGTTGAGTTTGTCCTCCGAGAAACCCTGTCCGGATGGAAAATTATGAAAGGTTCAACCGCCACTAGTGCCTGTAACTCTGAAACTCTTCTCGCTGAAGTTACTGCTAAGAGCAGAGCTGTTTTCCATGATAAGAATTTTATTTCAGCTGTATTGGCTGGCTCAAAAGGAGGCAGTATGAGTTTTTCCAAGACAAAGTTGAGGTCCCATGCAGGTATTGGTGCTCTTCTTGGGGGTCTTATGTTTTTGGCCCCTCTGAGGTACTACCTTAATAGTGGAATTGAAAAAATAGGTGGGTCCGTATTTTAATGAGCTGAAATGGCAGAGGCATGGATCTTAATAGATGGAAAGGATAGGCCTTTGTCCAGCATCTCAGTTAGGTATTGTAAAATCTGAAGAATATTTGGTACAAGCATGTCAATTCCTTGTGCCAGGTTGCAAGCACAGAATCTATTCCACTTTTCTGCATATGATTTTCTGGTGCTGGGCCTCCTGGCCTCCAGAATAACATCCATAACTGCTTTGGAAGGAAGTGTGTTCTGAATGGTTACATTATCCGCCATGCAGCCAGATTTAGGGTTCTGAGTTGGCTGTGCAGTATCTGATTGTTTTGTTGGGTCAGTAAATGAGGAATTTGAGGTAATGTCCAGGCTTGGCCTTGAGACAAGCTCTTTAGGATTGGGTACCAGAGCTGGTATGGCCAGTCTGGGGCAATCAGGATAATTTTTGGCTTCTCTTGTCTGAACTTTAGGAGTACCTTGGGGAGGAGAGGTAGTGGAGGAAAGGCATATACTGTAAGATTTTTCCAGCTGAATGATAGAGCATCCACTTTCCATGCTAACTTGTGGTAAGTCCTTGTACAAAATCTCTGTAGTTGGCAGTTGTGAGGGGAGGCAAACAGATCTATGTCTGGGCATCCCCATTTATTTATTTTATTTTTATTTATTTTATTTTACATTTGTTAACCGGGATAGTCCGACTGGATACATGTCCATTTTCAGCGGAGGCCCGGGGAGAAAAGCTCCAAAACCAGTACAACATTTTAATAAAGTCACAGATTCATTTACAATTCACAGCACAAAAAACTATTACTTATTCCATAATTATTGTTCAGGATGATCGAGAATTGACATAATAAAGAAATATGCAGTGACAGCCAGGTACCTGAAACTATGTGAAACAGAGAATTAGCTAGCCAGGGTTTAGACAATGGCAACTCCGTATTGATGCCAGGTGTGGTTTAAGTTTAGCTTTAAACTGATTTAAAGAGGAGAGCGAGGTAATATCAGGGGGAAGTTTGTTCCAAGTTCTCCCTGCAGAGTTGGTGAGGAGGGAATCACCAGCTATATTTTTAGTTTTGCATGTCTGGATAAGGAGTCGGCTGGATGACCTCAGAGGTCGAGGGTTATTACAAGGGGTAACCAGTTTTTTGAGTGAAGGAGTGTAGTCGGGGTTGTATATTATTTTGTGTGTCAGAACTAGTAGGTTATAAGAAATTAGGTTAGGTAGCTCAAGCCAGTTAAGCTGGGTTAGATTGGTGCAATGATGGGTCTTGAAAGGTGACCCAGTAACAAACCTGGCAATATGATTGTAGCAGATGGAAAGTTTGTTCATGACAGTTTTACTAATATTGTGAAGTAGAGAGGGACGAATACAAGAGTGTGGAGAGAAGGTGAGTTTGGGCAATGGCAGTTTTAGCTTGGGGGGTCAAAAACCTTTTTATTCTATATAACGAGCCTAATTTCTTATTGATGGTTTTGATCATTTGGTTTACATGTATGTCAAATTTTAGGTTGTTGTCAATAATTACCCCTAGTAATTTAGTAGAGAGGTCCGGTGAGATTATGGTCCCATCCTTGGAATGGATCGAAAAGCAGATGGGGCTAGACCTTTGTGTAGGAAGAAACAGCAGCATTTTAGTGCTATTCCTTGTTATTATGCTGAAGATTTGTGGATCTAGTTTCCACTCGTGAGGATCCATGAGGTTTCTGCTTAGTTCGTCTGCCAGAGTATTTGTCTTTCCTAGCAGGAATTGTGCTTGCAGGTGCACTTGCTAACTCAATGCTGTTTTCCACAAAATCATGGCTTGTCTGCAGAGGGGGTAGGAATGCATGCCTCCCTGCTTGTTTATGTACCACATGACTGTAGTATTGTCCGTCTTTATCAGCAATTGTCCTGGATGAAGCAGACCCTTGAAAGCTGTCAGGGCATTCTGGCAGCCAGCATTTCTTTTAGATTGATATGAAGATGCATTTGGCTTGTGGGCCATGTGCCCTGAATACATTTTCCTGCCATGTGGGCCCCCCAGGCATAATCTGATGCATCTGTTGTTATTGTCTGCCTGGCAGTGGGTAGAGTGAAAGGCTGTCCCTTGTTGTGGTGACAGGCCTGTGCCCGCCATCAAAACTCCTGTTGCAGGCAGGGAATGAGGGTAATTAGTTTTTCCAGGCTGTGGCAATGTTGAGTCCAAACACTTTTTAGATACCATTGTAGTTTCCTCATATGCAGTCTTGCATATGGAATTAACAGAATGCAGGATGCCATGAAGCCCAAAGCCTGCAGAATTTTTCTTGCAGATAACTGGGTTTTTGTTGCCAACATTTCGAAGTAAGAAGTTAGTTGCCTTTGTTTGTCTTGCGTGAGATAAGCCATCTGGGCAGTTGTATTTGAGCTTGCACCCAGGAATTTTACCTCTTGAGAGGGTACTAGTTTTGATTTCTTTTCGTTTACTGTGTACCCTAGGCAAATTAACAATCTTTTTACAAATGCCAGATGCTTTAGTAGAATGTCCTTGTTCTCTGCTTGAAAAAGGCATTCGTCCAAGTAGGGATATATCTGAATTCCTCTTTGTCTGCAAAAAGCAATTACTGGTGCCAGGCATTTTGTGAAGACCCTGGGCATAGTAGATAAGCCAAAGGGCAGTGCAGAGAATTGGTAGTGCATTGAGCCAGCTATGACTGAGCCAGCTATGAATCTGAGGTATCTTCTGCAAGATTGTCTGATTGGGACATGCAGGTATGCCTCTTTTAGGTCCAATGTTACAAGCCAAGCCTTATTCCCCAGCATGGGCAGAAGCTGCTGCAGAGTCAACATTTTGAATTTTGGAACGTCCAGAAAAGTGTTTAGAATAGACAGGTCCAGTACTGGACTTCAGGCTTTGCCCTTTCTGGGTACCAAGAAAAGTCATGAGTAAAATCCTTGTCCCTGCTCCTGTAGTGGTACTTGCTGAATGGCCCTCATGTCCATGAGGGATAACACTTGCTTTTGTGCCTCTGCCCATTGATTGTATGGCAGGTCTGGCATGCCTTTTGCCTTTGGCAGGGTGTGAAAGTGGAACCTGTATCCCTGAGACACTATATTCAAGACCCATTTGTCCTGGGTGATCATGTGCCAGTTTTGTGAAAAAAAGTGCTAGCTTTCCCCCTAAGGGGGCCTCCAAAAAATAAGTGCTTGGTACTGGTAGAGTAAAGTCATTGGGACTGTTTCCTATAAGATTGAGATTTGTCTTCTCTGCTTTTGGAGGTAGAAGCACCCCATTGTTTAGGCCTGTATAAGCCTTGGGGCTGGGATCTGCCTTTAGGGTGTCTGTATCTGCCTCTGTGGCCTGACACTGGAAAGGACCAATTTTTTGAAGGCCAGTTCCTGCTAAATCTGGGTGGCTGTACCTGTAAGAAATCCTTAACTGTCTGCATAGATTTCGCTTTATCCTCCATTTTCTTCAACACCTCTTCGGCCTTAACGCCAAACAAAGCATGCCTCCTAATCACAGAACCCGTTACAGTGGCCCTACAAGAGGCTTCCAAAGAATCAAAACCACATTGCAAAGTATGTTTTCCCACTTGTTCAGCTGCATGCAATAAGTCCTGCATTTCCTTGTTTTCTGGACATTCAGAGTTAGTCAACATTTTCTGTCTTAACAGTGACATTAAGTATTGCTGACATTTAAGCATATGAAATTGACAATTTAAAGCCCTTACAGCCAAAGTAGCAGAAGTGCAAACTGTTTTCCCCCATCTATCCAGTGCCCTTGAATCTCTATCAGAGGGAACAGGGTTTTTAGCAGTAGAAGCCTTGACTACCTTTGGACCCTGAGATATGGTTTCTGGGTCAGCAGCAGTGTTTTTGTATAGAAATTTATTGGAATCTGGGACCCTGTAGTATCTCTGTCTGGCTTAACAGGTGCAGGGGGTATAGAGTCTTGAGACAAGCCGGACTCTGAAAAAGCATCACCTACAATGTCCAGAACAGGGGGAATAGCAAGGGGCCTGTGGTGAGGAAGTAAAAGAAAATCTCTGAGTCTTTTCTTAGATTCTGAATAATCCTGGCTCTCCCAATGAAAGTGCTTCCTCATAGTATGCAGGGTTTCCCCAAAAGAGTAATCTTCCGGACGAGAAGCTGAAGGAATAGATTCTTCAGCATCAGAATCCTCATAGAGAGGAAGGGAGTATTCCTGATCAGAGGAAATGGAAATCTGATCTGAAGATTCATATTCTGTCTCTTGCCTAGGCCTCTTATCAGGAGGGGGATGGGAACCCCTGATCAAAGTAATAAGGTCTTCGGCCATTTTGAGCATCTGTTTTTTAGGCATGGAAGTCTGTCCAGGAGAATGCTGTACTTATTTCTTTGTCTTTAGAGCTGCTTTAGTCTTTGGCTTTGAAGCTTAAGATGGCTTTACATATAACTGTGTAGGTCTGAAAACACCCTCAGAAGCCGATGCCTGCACAGCGGCTCCGGATCTATCTGAGGGAATAGTTTCCGCGGATCCAGAATCTTGAGTTTCCAGAGGCCCAGTCGGCTCCATGAGGGAGTCGGAAGCGGCCTGACACACTGAGGTAGAGGGTGTCAGGGGCTGCGAAAGCGCCTCACTGAGAACCGGCGAACTGACGACTAGCTTAGTGGAAGCCTCATCATCGGTTTTGGACCTCGGATGCCTGTCCTTGTCTTTATCCTTGCGTTTTTTATAAATTACGGTCGTCGGCTGTTCTGCCGGCATTGTATAACTGAATCTTCGGCCGAAGTAATGAAAGGCAAAATCGTACTGATGCTTAATAGTGTATTGGTTAAATCTAGCACAAAACCGACAACAAACAATATCGTGGTCAGGGCCTAGGCCCTCTCCCGAGGGAGAGACATCCGTGGGTACAATACTTTGAGAATCTTGCGGCGTGCCGGACTCCACATGGGTCTCGGAAGTGGCCTGCGACTCGAACGTAGCGGGTATCAGGGGCTGCAAAAGCCCTCACTGAGTACCGGCGAACCGGCGACTGGCTTAGGAGAAGCTTCGTCGTCGGTTTTGGACCTCGACGGTCTGTCTCTGTCCTTTTCTTTGTAGTTTTGTCTACTCTGGTAGTCAGATTGCTAACCGACGACATTTCAGGGTAGTTAAATCTGTTGCCAAAATATTTTGAGGCAAAAATATACCGACGCTTAACAGTGCGTTGGTTAAATCTAGCACAAAACCGACAGCCAGGCACGTTGTGATCAGGGCCTAGGCAAGGAATACAGTATAAATGAAAATCCTTATGAGGTATTTGCTTCCCACAAGTAATACAATTATTAACTTTTTCTGACATTGGCATGGAGCAAGAAAAAAGTTTCCCCAACGGGGTACTTCGCTTTAGTGAAGACTTCGGTTCTGAAACTCGAACTCGAAAATTTCGGGAGTCAGCAGACCAGCACTTGCGAACTGCTTCTGCTTCGGACACTGCGTGGCAAGAAAGACTAAAGAAAATGATGTCGGCTGCTTGTTTTTTACCCCTGACGACCTGACGTCATGAAAGAGGAGACCGCAACCGACGCGGGACTCAAGACTTTGGAATTCAGGCCAACTGAGGGCAACCTGCCAGCAGATTACCCTAATGTAATGACTGCAACAGTGAAACACGAAGAAAGTACAGTTGTGTACACTTACCATAAATGTAGATGTTCGAGTGTATTCACTGTTGCAGTCATTACATTTGGGTAATCCTGCTGGCAGGTTGCCCTCAGTCGGCCTGAATTCCAAAGTCCTGGGTCCTGCGTCAGCTGCTGTCGCCCCTTCCCTGACGTCAGGTCGTCAGGGGTATAAAAGAAGCAGCTGACGCCATTTTCTTTAGTTTTTCTTGCCCCAGATGTCAGGTGCCCCCTAAAAGGGTAACCAAAATTTATATATATATAAAAATACATGCACCAATATAAACTTTACCTTCGTCTACAAGAAATACACCACATAGGTTGTATAAATCAGAGAAGGAAAGATAGGTTCCATAAGAAGAAAGGGGGATGGCAGGTGTGTAACCTGGACTGCAACAGTGAATACACTCGAACATCTACATTTATGGTAAGTGTACACAATTGCACTATGTTCTTTGAGTTTCACTGTTGCAGTCATTACATTTGGGTAGAGTCCCAAAGCTAAGGTTGGGAGGCTGGAGCTAAACAGCATTTGGAGCAGCTATGAGGCCCTGCAGAACTGCAGTGGCAAAGCCTGCCCTGGATTTAGAGTAGAGTGGCCGATGATAGTGCTTTGTAAAGGTGTGCACTGAACTCCAAGTAGCATGCCTCTAAAATGTCCTTGGTTAGTACTCCCCTGAGAAAGGCTGCTGAAGTGGCTGCAGCTCTGGTTGAATGAGGCCTAATGCCCTTAGGCACTGGCTTGCCATGGTGTAAGTAGCAGAAACAAATGCAGTGGCCTATCCACTTTGAAATAGTCTGCTTTGAGATAGCCTTTCCTTGTGATCCTGCAGCATATGTCACTAGTAATTGCTCTGTCTTTCTGAAAATTTTGGTTCTGTGCAAGTAGAATCTAAGCTGTCTGTGTACGTCCAAAGAATGCAGAATTCTCTCCCCCTTGTTCTGTGGATTTGGATAAAAAGTTGGCAGATGAACAGTTTGGTTAAGAGCCACACTGGACGCCACCTTAGGCATAAAATAGAAGTTATGTCCTTACCATAACGTTCCATGTGGAGTGTTCATCTCGCCTTTGTTCTTACACCTGGGTTCGGAGCCGATCCTCGGCTCCGTGTCGGCCGCTTGGCAAAGCTCTGCATCGAGAAGAAGCTCGAGACCAACCTATCTCCCACAATCCCCCTCTGCCTTTACCTCAGATCTAGTTTGCAAACAAACCAGAACTCAACGGGAGTGAACATAACACATACATGCTAAAGCATAGCTGAAACACAGCCGTAACAACTTAACAAAAGCAGAAGCGGGAGAACCAAACCAGACACCTAAACTGGACGTTCTTCCTGAGGGTGGGAGGGTGGGAATGTAAGAACAAAGGCGAGATGAACACTCCACATGGAACGTTATGGTAAGGACATAACTTCTATATGTGAGAGTGTTCAATCTCGCCATTTGTTCTTACACCTGGGTAGCGTCCCTAGCTCTGTGTTCCTGAGGAACTCACGGGAGAACGTTCCTGAGCACAGTTGAACCAAAGGTTGCCCTGTCCCTGGAAACCCTATCTACTTTGTAATGAGTAATGAATGTATGTGGCTTAGACCAAGTGGCAGCCGCACAAATAGTGTCCAACGGCAGGCGGGCTGCATGAGCCAGGGATGTAGATACTGATCTTGTAGAATGCCCTTTGGGCTTGACAGGTAAGCTCTGCTCAGAGGCAGTATAAACAAAAATAATACAATCGGAAAGCCATTTGGAAAGGGTTCATTTCGTAATTGCCATGCCCTTTCTGCTGTTTGCAAAGGCTATAAAGAGCTGATCTGTTTTTCTGTAATCCTTTGTTCTATCCAAGTAAAACCTGAGTTGTCTATGAACATCTAACTTGTGTAACATATATTCCAACTTATTGGAATGGTTCTTGAAAAATGTGGGGAGCTCAATGGACTGATTAATGTTATTGACGGAGGAAACTTTGGGAAGAAAGGATGGATTAGTGCGAAGAGATACTCTATCAGGGTGAAAGATCAAATATGGGTGTTTAACGGAAAGAGCTTGAAGTTCCGATACCTGTCTGGCTGATGTGATAGCTACCAGAAAAAGGGTTTTCCATGACAAAAACTTCAAAGAACAGGAAGAGGCTGGTTCAAAGGGTGGTAGCATTAGCTGTGATAATAGAAGGTTCAAATTCCAAGGTGATGTAGGAATTCTAACTGGTGGCCTGATATGGAAAGACCCTTTTAGAAAGGCCTTACAAAGTCTATGAGCCATAATAGGCGCCCCATTTTCTCCCACATGAAAGTTTGAAATGGCAGCCAATTGAACTCTCAAAGTGGCAGGAGAAGCTCCTTGGTGGAATAGTATGGATAAAAACTCCAAGACTCTGTTTAGTGGGGCTATTACGGGATCCAACTGTTGTGTAGTTGCCCAATGTACAAAACACTTCCACTTACTAGTCTAAATCTTTGTAGTGGAAGCCTTATGAGAAGCCACTAGAATATTTTGAACTGCAGGGGAAAGAAGATCAGACCTGGCTAAGAAGGGAAGCAGAGCAGCCAAGCTGCTAGTCTGAGGGAGAGAAGCGACGGGTGGGGAGCCCCTGATGAGTGGGTCAATAGATCCGGCTCCGGGTCCAGGATCCAGGGTTCCCGAATTTGGTGTGCTTGAAGAAAGGGAAACCAAATTTGACGAGGCCAGAATGGGGCAATGAGGATTATTGTCCTCTCCAGGTTGTTGCCTTTCTGTAGAAATTTTGCAATCAGAGGAATAGGAGGAAAGGCGTACAGGAGGCCCGGGGGCCAATCGTGAACCAGAGCGTCCCTGGAGGGGGTAATAGGGCAAAATAGCTTCTGCATTTGGCGTTCATTGGAGACGCAAACAGATCACAGCAAGGCTGGCCCAACTTGCGAAAAATTTTCTTCGCAATTGTTCGTTTGAGGGACCACTCGTGAGGTAACAGGATGGCTCTGCTCAACCTGTCCGCTATGACGTTGGATAACCCCGGGATGTGCGTTGCTATCAGAAAGCGACCCGTGGACTCTGCCCATTGCCAAATTCTCGTGGCCTCTCTGCATAGTTGATAAGACTTGGTTCCCCCTTGTTTGTATATGTACCAGACTACGGACATGTTGTCCGACTGAACTGCAATGGTCCCTAGAGGGAGAAGGGGAGAAAAGTGTTGCAACGCTAGAAACACTGCCCTCATCTCTAGAACATTGATGTACAGATTGTACTCCAATTTGGTCCATTCGCCTTGGACTTTCTGTCCCTGAAAGATGCCCCCCACCCTATCAGGGAAGCGTCCGTGGTCACCGTAGCTGTTGGCGTGGGTAGCACAAATGGTCGTCCGGCGGAAACATTGCAAGTCTGAAGCCACCAAGACAGGTGCGATTTGCAGATGTTCGTGATGTGAATTTCGTGTGTCAGGGGTAACTGTTGGAACGACCATTGTGCAAACAGTAGCCATTGAAGAACTCACATGTGCAGTCTTCCCAAGGGTATCGCAATGAGGGAAGCTGCCATGAGACCCAAAACCTTCAGAACCAGTTTTGCTGGGGATTTTTTGGACAACAGGAGAAGAGATATATGGTTTTGTAGGGAGGCTATTCTTTCTGGAGGAAGCCTTAGGATTAAGCAACGCGTATCCAATTCTGCTCCTATGAATGAGATATACTGTGATGGCTGTAATACAGATTTTTCGAAATTTACGGAAATTCCGAGATGAACACAGAGTTGTAGTGTGTAATCACCAGTAATAAAGTCAAATCTAGTAATATATGTCAAATCCGGTAGATAGTCAAATCCAGAAGTTTTGTAGGATATAAGTTTAAAGGGTGGGGTAGGCCCCGAGGGAACTAACTTAATATAAGTATATAAAAATTATATACGTACTCGAGAAAGCCCTCGACTCACTACACACACACACACACACACACACAACTTTAAAGTAAGGTAGAAGAAAAATTATCCAAAAATTATTAGACAAATATAATCTTAGCTTTCAGGTGGTCCGAGCTCATCAAAAATGATGCGAACGTTGCAGTGGCAAACTAGATCTGAGGTAAAGGCAGAGGGGGATTGTGGGAGATAGGTTGGTCTCGAGCTTCTTCTCGATGCAGAGCTTTGCCAAGCGGCCGACACAGAGCCGAGGATCGGCTCCGAACCCAGGTGTAAGAACAAACGGCGAGATTGAACACTCTCACATTGTTGGTTTTGTCCTCAGAGAGACCCTGTCTGGACAAAAAATGATAAAGGGTTCCACAGCCATGAGTGCATGTAGCTCTGAAACTCGTCTTTCCAAGATAAAAACTTTACATCAGCAGTAGCAGCTGGCTCAAAAGGAGGCAGGGTGAGTTTTTCCAAGACATATTTGAGGTCCCATGCAGGCATTGGTGATCTCCTTGGAGGCCTTAAATGTTTGGCTCCTCGGAGGTACTGCTTTAATAAGGGATGAGAAAAGATTGGTAGCTTTGTATTGTAATGAGAGTCAGGAACCCTGTAATATCTGTCAGGCTTAACAGGAGCTGGAGGAAAGGAGTCAGGGGTAAGGCTAGACTCCGAAAACACATCATCTACAATGTCTAACACAGGTGGAATGGCTACTGGCCTGTGTTGAGGTAGTAAAAGGAAATCCCTGAGCCTCTTTTTAGATTCTGAAAAATCTTGGCTCTCCCAGTAGAAATGCTCCCTCATGGTATGCAAGGCTTCCCCAAAAGATTAGTCTTCTGGAGGAGAAGCTGAAGGAATAGATTCTTCAGCATCAGAATCCTCATAGGGGGGAAGAGAATATTCCTGATCAGAAGAGGAATCAGAAGAAATAGAAACCTGATCGGAAGATTCATAGTCAGTTTCTTGCCTAGGCCTCTTATCAGGAGGGGGATGGGAACCCATGATCAAGGTAATCAAGTCTTCGGCCATTTTGAGCATCTGTTTTTTGGGCGTAGAGGCCTGTTCATGTGGCTCTTGAGTTTGTTTCTTTGCTTTAGAAGGTGTTTTAGCCTTTGAAGCTGAAGTCGGTTTAATGTACAGATGTTTAGGTCTGAATATAAGCTCAGAAGCCGGTGCCTGCTCAGCGGCTCCAGACCCATCTGAAGGAATAGTATCTGAGGCTCCAATACCTTGAGTTTCCAGCAGCATGGCCGACTCCACAAGGGAGCCAGTTGCGGCCTACGACTCTAAAGTAGCGGGCGTCAGGGGCTGCGAAAGCGCCTCACTGAAAACTGGCAAACAGACGGCTGGCTTAGGAGAAGCTTTGTCGTTGGTTTTGGGCCTCGGTTGTCCGACGACATTTCTGGATAATTAAACCGGCGTCCAAAATAGTTTAAGGCAAAATCATACCGACGCTTAATAGTGCGTTGGTTAAATCTAGCACAAAACCAACAACCAGAAACGTTGTGATTAGGGCCTAGGCAAGGAATACAGTAAGAATTAAAGTCCTTATGAGGTATTTGCTTTCCACAAGAAATACAATTATTTACTTTTTCTGACATCGGTCTGGAGCAAGAAAAATGTTTCTCCAATGGGGTACTTAGCTTTATTGAAGACTTTGGATCTGAAACTCGAACACGAAAATCTTAGGAGTCGGCCGACTGGCACTTGCGAACTGCTTCTGCTTCGGGCACTGCGCGGCAAGAAAGACTGGAGAAAATGGCGTGGGTTGCTTCTTTTATATCCCTGATGACCTGACATCAGGGAAAGGGCGACAGCAGCCGATGCAGGACCCAGGACTTTGGAATTCAGGCCGACTGAGGGCAACCTGCCAGCAGGATTACCCAAATGTAATGACTGCAACAGTGAAACACGAAGACCATCATCTTGTTTCTCTGGTGTGAGGTAGGCCATCTGGGAAGTTGTATTCAAGCTTGCTCCCAGCAATACAATTTGTTGGCAGGGTACAAGATTTGATTTGATTTATTTTCATTTATTGTGTACCCCAGAGAAGTTAGCAATTTCTTTACAAATGCCAGATGATTTAATAGTATGTCCTGGCTTTCTGCCTGAATTAGACAATCGTCCAGGTATGGGTATATTTGAATATTGCTTTGCCTGCAAAATGCAATGACTGGAGCTAGGCACTCTGTGAATACCCTGGGCACAGTAGATAAGCCAAAGGGCAGTGCAGAAAACTGATAGTGCATGGAGCCTGCTCTGAAACGTAGGCATCTTCTGCAAGATTCCCTTATTGGGATGTACAGGTAGGCTTCCTTTAAATCCAGTGTTGCCAACCAGGTACTGTTGCCTAGCATGGGAAGCAGCTGATGAAGAGTTAGCATCTTGCATTTTGGGATTACCAGAATTGTGTTTAGGATAGACAGGTCCAGGATGGGACGTCAGGAATTGTCTTTGCTGGCTACCAGGAAAAGTCTTGAGTAAAAACCTTGCCCCCATTCTTCTTTTGGAACAGGTTGAATAGCCCTGATGCTTAAAAGAGAGAGAACCTACTTTTGAGCCTCTGCCCACTGATTTGGGGGTAGGTCTGGCCAACTGTTTGGGGTTGGTAAGGAGTGGAAGTGGAATCTGTATCCTTGGGAAACTATATTTAGAACCCATTTGTCCTGGGTAATGAGTTCCCAGTTTTTTCAATGTAGGGCGATCTTTCCCCCTAAAGGAACAATCAGTTGAGCAGGGCTTGGAAGGTTTAAAGTTAAGTCACTTGAGAGATAGTTTACCATAAGGGGGAGTCTTACTACTCCCTACTTTGGAAGTGGGAGCCCCCCACTGCTTAGTACTGTGAGCACCCTTGGACTGAAGTCTGGGTGTTCTGCAGATTCTGGGTTTGGACTGAGAAGGCCAATCTTTAACAGTTTGGATAGATTTAACTTTTTCCTCCATCTTTTTAAGTACTTCTTCTGCTTTGTTGCCAAACAGGCAGTCTTGGTTTAAGGGAGCATCCAGTAATTTAGCTTTAACATGATCTGGCAAAGACTGTTCCTTAAGCCAAGCATGTCTTCTAAGTACAAACCCAGTGACAGCAGCCCTGCATGATGCCTCTAATGAACCAAAACCACATTGCAAAATATGTTTTCCCACTTGTTCAGCAGAATGCATTAAATCCTGTAATTCTTTATTTTCAGCACAGTCAGGAATCAACATCATTTTCTGTTTAAGCAATCCAATATTAAGCTGCTGATACTTCAACATATGAATCTGGCAGTTTAATGCTCTAATGGCCAACTTTGCAGAAGTGTATACCTTCTTACCCCATCTATCCAGAGCCCTGGAATCTCTATCAGAGGGAGTAGGATTTTTGGCAGTAGTGGCCTTAATGCCCTTGGGTCCCTGTGAAATGGTCTCAGGATCCACAGTAGGATTTTTAAAAAGGAACTTATGAGTGTCAGGTACCCTGTAATACCTATCAGGTTTTCTGGGAGCAGGAGGTAAAGTGTCAGGGGCCAGGCTAGATTCTGAGAAGGCATCATCTACAATGTCCAGAACAGGAGGGATAGCTAAAGGCCTGCGTTGAGGCAGGAGTAAGAATTCTCTAAGCCTCTTTTTGGAGTCAGAGTAATCCTGGCTTTCCCAGCGGAAATGCTCCCTAAGAGTATGCAAGGTTTCACCAAAAGAAAAATCCTCTGGAGGGGAAGCAGAGGGAATGGAGCCCTCTGCATCAGAATCCTCATAGGTAGATCAGGGCAAATCCTGGTCATCAGAAAAAACAGAAATTTCAGAATCCTGATCAGAAGAATCATAAGGAAAATCAGTTCTAGGTCTCTTAAGAGGGAGAAGGGTGGCTTCCCCTGATTAGAGTAATAAGGTCTTCAGACATTCTTATTTGTTTTTTAGGCATAAGAGCCTGACCATGCAGTCTGGGCTTCGGTTTTCCAGGCAGGGATCGAGTTTTAGGCCTTGAAGAAGAAGATGGTGTCGGTTAAATATGCAAGTCAGTAGGCCTGAATACACCCTCAGAAGCCGGTGTCTGCACAGCAGTCCTGGACCCATCCAAGGTAGAAACATCCGCAGGTTCCACAGTCGAAGAAGCTTCTTGCGGCATACCAGACTCCGAATGGGTCTTAGTAGAGGCCTGAGAATCTGAAGTAGCGGGTATCAGGGGCTGTGAAAGCGAACTGGCGACTAGCTTAGGAAAAGCGTCGTTGGCAGCTTTGGATCTATGCAATCTGTCTCTTTCTTTGCGTTTTTTTGGAATGTCGGTAGTCTGGTGGCTTACCGAAGACATTTCTGGATAATTGAACAGAGTACCAAAATATTTAGATGCGAAAATGAACCGACGATGAATAGTACGAGGTTTGAATAAGGCACAAAACAGACTGTGAGGTACGTCGTGGTCTGGGCCTAGGCAAGGAATGCAGTACGAATGAAAATCTTTATGAGGTATTTGCTTTCCACAAGAAATACAACTGTTAACTTTTACTGACATCGGTTTAGAGCAAGAAAAAGGTTCCTCAATGGGGTACTTAGCTTAGTTGAAGACTTCGGATCTGAAACTCGAAAACGAAAATTTCAGGAGTTGGCTGACTGGCACTTGCGAACTGCTTCGGGCACCGCACAGCAATAAAGACTGATGTAATGGCGTCGGCTGCATGCTTTATACCCCTGACTACCTGATGTCATGGAAGATGAGACAGCAACCGACACAGAACCCAAGACTTTGATAATCAGGCCGACTGAGGGCTACCTGCAAGCAGATAACCCAAATGTGATGACTGCAACAGTGAAACACAAAGAAGATCTGAGAGACTGCTTGTGAGACATCAAAATAGATTTGCTGAGCTTATCCTCTAAACAAGTGGATTTCCCCTGAATGTGCACTTCTACCAGACAGTTATGAGAATTTAATGCCTACTGTCCAACCCTCACTGACTCTTTGCAAAGATCTGGGTTCTCTCTCCTTGATGATATACCAGACTACTGATATGCTGTCTGTTTGAATTGATAGCACTTCCTTGGAAAGAGGTCTCAAGCATCCTGCAATGCTAGGACTGCTCTTATCTCCAGAATATTAATGTGAAGATTGGTCTCTGAGTCCATATGTCTTGGACCATTACCCCCTCAAAATGCCCAATCACCCCTGAGAGGAGGTGTCCGTTGTGCATACCGTTGCTGGGGGAAGTAAGAGAAAGGGAGAACTAAAAGAAGACTTGAGGAGATCAGCCACCAGGCTAGATGTTTTCTGCATATCACAGCCATGCGAATCAGGAAGGACTAGGAGTCTGACAGTTGGGACAACTTGATGGAAATCAACCAATGAATGATTCTTATATGTAGACAAGCATGAAAAAACACTGACAGAGAAGTTGTCATAAGAGCAGACACCTTCAGAACTAGTGCAGCTGGGGGCGACTTTTGTTGTTGGAGTTGAAGTACTCATGATCTTAAGGCCTGAACTCTCCCTAGAGGAAGATATTCTTGTATTTAAGCCTAACCTATGAATTTTATGCTCAGTGTAGGGTGAAGGAATGAGTTTTTGAGACTGCTGGATACACCTCAGATAGGCAGACATGTAAAAAAATAATATTTGGCTTCTAGTAAGAACTCCAAGGTCATTCTAACCACAGATCTAGATAAGGAAATGCATAAATTCCTCTGAGCTGCATGTGGGCTGTGACTATGGTCATGCACTTGGGGAACACCTGGGGGGCAGTGCTCTGAATTGGTACAGACTGGCATGTAACTGGAAAAAAGGACACCACTTGGAATGCACGGCAATTTGTATGTGGAGATAAGCATCCTGGAGGTCTAAGAAGCACATACAATCACCCTCCTTTACAAAAGGGAGGACTGATTGCACCATGACCATCCTGAATGGTGTCTTTCTGACAAACTGGCTTAGGCTGCTAAAGTCTAGAATTTGCCTGAGGTTTTTGTTTCTTTTGAGATCTTAAAAGAATCTTGAATAGATTTCTGATCCTCTTTGGTCTGGCAGGATCTCTTGAATGTCTCCTTTTTAGAGGAGGAGAGTGATTTCTCTCCTTGCCACTTTGTATAGTCAGGGTGGAAACATTTGGAAGCAGTGCTTTCTGAAAGGGAGGTGGAAGGGAAAATGGAATGCAAAAGCCTATGGATATTATGTCCCCAACCAGTTTGTTCTGTCTGATGGACAGCCAAGCATTTAAGTAAAGGGATGAACACCTCCTGACTGCCTCCAGTGACTGACAGTTGGGCAAGCCTTCAAGGCCACTGATTTTGTCTTCTCAAGAAAGGAACACAAAAGCCCTAATTCTGCAGACCTCCTCAACCTGCAAATCTGCACCCATTGGAGAAACCACCCCTGTCATGACCTTTCCTTTCTGAAGCATAATCGAAGACCTGATGTTCTTTTTTACAACAATGGAAATTTGGAACCCTTTTGATTCTTACTAAAAGGTTGTTGAGGGCTCTCTAATCTAAATTCCCAAGGCAGAAAAAGACTTGCCTTTTAGTGCACACTTCGACAACCTTTCTTTCACTGGAGGGCAAAACAGGTTGGTGCCATCATGGGAAGCAATAGAGAAGGACACTTTAAAGTTATCTGTGAAATCACATACGTGGACGGCCATTATTAAGGATGGTGTTGGCTGCTTGCACTGCTCCATTAGCTAAGTTACGGAGTAGTCACATGGACAGGTTGGTGATATTCAACAATGTCCCCATAGTAGCCTGCAACAGTTTCTAGGAATCCTTTTGCAGAAGCTTCTTCAAAGTATTTATAGCCTGATCTGCTAAGTCCATTTTAAAGAGATTAATTTGTGTTAAGAAATTCAATGCCCTCAAGCCAAGTATGATATTAGCCATATGCTCACTTCCTCATTCTATTTATCATTCAGGACTTTGTACTAGGAGGATAGATAGTACAGGATTCTTCAGACATTTCCTTCTTGGTGGCCACTGCAACAGTCATGGAGTTGACCAGTGGACCTTTTGCCCTGTAACTGCTTATCTTTAGGTGGAAGCAAAATTTTGCCTGGTTTATGAAGTACGGCTTCTGCAATGTCAGGTTCCTGCCATACCCTCCTAGCGATAAGGCCCATAAGATTGTCCATTGACAGGAACACCCAAGATATAAAAGGATCAGACCCATATGCCTCAAAGACCAGTTTCTCATTTTTGAGAAGAAGATATGGTGGGCCAATATCCCCTCTGTCTCATTAGCTTAAGGATTTTGCCTAAACTGGCATCTTTGGGAGGGGCTGTGGGGAGTTTGCCCAATCATGCATGACCATGTCTGAGGTGGGAGACTCTGTAGGGGAATCCAGGTGCCTCCTTTTGCACATCCTCTGCCAGAGGATGTCTACTTGTGCCTGATCTGAGTCACTTAAAGAGTATGTCAGTACTATGGCTCTGTGCTGGAGAATATTTTGTCTGCTCTGTCCCTGGGCCCCTTGACACAGCTGGGTGGGCACTAGAGGAAGGAGACGGTACTGACAGAATCATGTGTAATGTCTTGATGGAGACGCTATTATCCTCTTCATGATTGAATGCAGGTTTGGACTCCATCTGACCCAGGGAATCAGAAGACCCTGCATGTAGAAAATCGCTGAAGCCAAGAGTTGATTACTCGGAAGAGAGGAGCCAGACATGTCTGAGCTAGAGACTGCAGCTAATATCTGGAAGGGCAAGAAGTCTGATACCAAAAATGGTCTTAACGTGTGGTGAAGCAGAGTATATCAAGGAAGTTCCCATCACCAAGCTGTCAGAGCCACCACTCACCTAACCTGAGGGTCTTTAGTTGAGTGCACTGGAAGAAGAGGCACTAGAACCTAAGCAGTTGTGTCCATGAGGCAAGATGGTTTCACATCCACTGGCTCAGACACAGGCGCTGGAGAAAGAGCTAAGAATGTTTGGGGGGGGGACGGGACAATCTGATCAGCCCTGGGGAGAGACGGGGATGGAATGATGCCCAGACTCATTTGAGTCTTGAATAATGCCCTCATCATGGGTTCCCAATCTGCTTCAGTGGTACACCTGACAGATATGAAAGACCTTATAGAGGCAGCTGAAGAAGACCTCAAAAAGAATGAGCCTAGACAGTTTCTTCTCCAATGAGTCTTTCTTCAGAGCCAGAGGAAGGGATTTGTCTCTGACTGATTGTCTCAGGAAATCTTACTGCCATAGTTAAAGTAAACAATGAGGGCCCCTTATCCTGGCTTCTAGAGATTCTGAGGAGGAAGTATGATCTGAAGCTTTTCTTTTTCTTGCCTACTTATTTTTTTCCCTCCTTTTCTCTGAGGAGTTGGAGGCAAAATCCTGTGATCTGTGAAGTCCTGGGCCCAAAGCTTTGGCTAATTTCACAGTCCACACTGAAATGCTCCGGACCCAAGCAAGCAAAATGTAAATCATGTAGATCAGAGGTGGGAGGATTGTGTATCTGCACTTGACACACTTCTAAATCATCTGTCTGTACTTTTTGCCGTAACAGATTCAGTCACACACACAAAGAATTCCAGCAGTAGTAGAAAAAGGGGAAAGAACTCACAGAGTAGCTTTTTTTTTAAATCTCAGCCAAGACAGAAAATGCTAGGCACCTGCCTAAGCGTTAGAGTAGTCAAGGCTACAACAGAGTTTAGACCAGATTCGATAGAGTTAACAAAGGTATGAAGTTATGTGTACACACACACACACACACACACACACACACACACACACACACACACACACACACACACAATCCAAAAAAGGCAGAATACCAAAACTAAATTTCATCTCCCAAAGACTGCCCATACTCTGGACTAAGTTTCCCATTCATGTTAAGCTGAGCACCTCACTGGCCCTCTTCAAGAGAACTCTCGACGAGTGGATGTGCAACAAAGTTCACCCCAGGGATCACTCCAGTTGCCCTACTGGCTAGAGGCACTGTGAAATAACATCGGGTGGCACGGTACCAGGGCAATTAATTTTTTTTTGGGGGGGGGGCTAGGCTCCAGGGTCTAGTACACAACTATGAACCTATAAGGTATAAAAGTCAGAGCACATAGCTGGGCGGCTTGAGGATCATCCATTTCCAACTGCAGTAAACGAGGACAGGATGACTCACAACAAGCTTTGAACATCTGAATTCAGTCTGAAGGAAGATTTTCTATTTATCTTGTAGGGTCCAGATGGCATCCAATAAACAGCATGAATAGTGTTGGCTAAAGATTTGATTTTTTCATAACTTACAGAAATATCTAAAGTTAGGCAGATCTATTGCAAGTAATCTTTGGCTTTGAGGAGCCAGTCATCAAAATATTGGGAAAAGTGGATCCCTCTGAATTTTAGATGGGCTGGCAAATACTGCCATGCATTTGGTGAACATCTGGGGTAATACGGTGTGACTAAAGGGCGGGGCTCTGAATTTAAAAATGATTGGATCCTAACCAGAAACCACCAGGATGGTTTGCTATCTTAATGTGGAGGTAAGCACACTGAAGATTTATTGAGCTCAACCGTTTGCTTTCAGGCAAGGCAGAATCAGCTGCACCTTGATCTTTCTGAAGGGGTCCTTCTGATGTGTCATAATATAGGCCACTGATATCTAGAACAGATCTGAAATCCATCCTTTTCTTTGGAACTAGAAAGAATTTTGAATGGACTCCAGATCCACTCCAGTTTGGTGGGATCTCTTGGATGGTTATTTTTTTCTGTGAGAGAAAGCATTTCTCTTTCAGCTGCTTTTCAGTGGTGGGGTGAAACATCTCTGAGTGGCTGAGATCAGGTATACAAGGGATGGGAAGAAGGTATAATACAGTTTCTAGACATTATCCGTCTCAACCAAAAGTCCTGTGTGATGGCAATTCATACAGGTGAATGGAGAGATAAACAGCCCTGGACTACCTTCAGAGGGGAGAAACTGGGAACCCTTCAGGGATGTTGGCATGGTTTGCCTTAAAAGGATCCTCAGAATCCCTAATTTTGTGGACCTCAATGACCTCTGGGTCAGTATCCCCTGAATAATAATTTTTCTTTCATAGCAGGACCAAATATGAAGATAACGTTACATGTTGCATTCATGAAGTACTGCTTAAAGTTATCCCTACAGTTGCAAAGGCAGATCTAGGCATGCTAGCGCATCATAATGCCTGGGTCCACTTCCCTAGCTACTCTGTCATCAACATTATGTAACAGCCACATGGAGAGGTTGGTAATGTATAGTATCTTCCCAACTATGGTCATCAAAAATAAGTTATGTTCTTACCATAACGTTCCATCTGAGTTGCTGCTTTTCCATTTGTCATCAACCTGAGGGACTCATATCTGACACGGATCTGACTTGGCCGCATACTCCAAGATCGGAGCCAAAGTCCATGCTCCTCCCCTACCCATAATGCCTTTGTCTCTCTCATCCCCTCAGATCAAGTTTGTTGCAGAAAAAAACAGCAGCATCCCCAACTAAACTACATGCCTATAAAAACAGCACTACCAATGAAACACTTATAAAGGGAAACATTTTTCCAGGATAGATGGACTATGACTCTTCCATACAGTCCACAACACAGAGCACACCAGGCAGAAGGAAGGAGGGAGGGCCGGCTGAAGACAAATAAAAAGCAACAACTCAGATGGAACATTATGGTAAGTACATAACTTATTTATCTGAAGTTGTTGTTTTCATTTGCTCTTCATACTGATGAACAGAGTCCCCAGCTACCAATCAACCCTGGGTGGTCCTCATGGAAGGATATTCCAGAGCACGGCTGAGCCGAAGGATACCCTGCCCCCAGAAAGACGATCCCATTTATAATGGGAGATAAACGTGTGAGATGAAGCCCAGGTACATAAAGAGCAAATATCGTCTAAGGAAACCCTAAACTAGCAGACACAGCAGCAGACTTGGTAGAATGCACCCAGACATGTCCTGGGGGAGATAACCCTTTGGAACGATAGGTCAAGGAAATGCATTCAGAAATCCATCAAGCAATAGTGACTTTAGAAACAGGGTTACCCAAGAAAGGTTTGGAAAAAGACACAAAGTTCGACTTAACAAAAGGTTTTGTTCTATTAAATAAAAACACAGCTGCCTGTAAACATCAAGCAAGTGTAATTTGTCCTATCCTTTATTCTGGAAATTTGGAAAGAGAATTGGCAAATTAATGACCTGGTTAATATTAGACTCAGATGCCACTTTGGGTAGAAAGGATGGAATGGTCAGTAGAGACACCCTATCCTTATGGAAAAACATATAAGGGGGTTTGATAGATAAAGCTTGGATCTCAGAAACTCTCTTAGCTGAAGTAATCACTACAAAAAGGTGGTCTTCCAACTATAACTCAACTGTGGCTGCTGGCTCGAATGGAGGAGAGACCAAAGCCTGCAATACAAAGGTAAGATCCCATGGGGGTGTTGGGTCCATAATCAGAGGCCTAAGATGAAAGGTACCTTTCAAAAAGGTCTTAGAAAGCTGAGAGGAAGCCAATGATGCCAAACGTTCAACAATGTGAAAGTTAGAAATCACTGCCAGTTGCATCTCAACTGTAGAGAAACTAACTCCACTATTAAAAATGTCTGCCAAAAATTCAAAAATGGCCAAGACTTGTGTGGTGAAAGGATCCAGGTCATGTTGAGAAGCCCAGATTGAGAAGTGCTTCCATTTACTCAAATAAACCTTCCTGGTAGAAGAGTGGTGAGCTGCTACCAAGATCTTCTTAACAGGGGAAGACAACCCAGGAGTCCTAGCTATTACAGGAAATGGAGCAGCCAAGCCACAATCTTCAAGCTGACTAAGTCTGGTTGAGGTGTCCCTGAAGAATGTGTAATCAGATCCGGAATCAGATCTAGCATCCAAGGATGACACACTACATGAGACCATAAAGTGAGGAACTAAACTTGGCGAGGCCAGAAAGGGGCAACGAGGATCACTGAGCTCCCCAGCCGACGAGCTTTCTGAATGAACTTGGGAATTAGAGGACTCTAAGTATAGGCATACAGTAGACTGGAGGGTCAAGCATGAGCATCTCTGCAGAACTCCCCCGGATGGGGGTTCAGAGTGAAATATTCGCTGCACTTCGCACTGGAAGGAGAGGCAGAGAGATCACAGCAAGGCTGACCCCACCTTAGAAAGATCTTTTCTGCTACTGAAGGATTCAGAGACCACTCATAATGCATCAGAATAGACCTGCTGAGCCTGTCTGCCAAAATGTTGGACCTCCCCGGAATGTGCATTGCTACCAGAAAATGGCTGGTGGAGATCGCCTATTCACACAATCTCATGACAAAGTGGGTAAGATCTGCCCCCCCCCCCGTTTGTTGATGTACCTGACTATCGACAAATTGTCTGTCTGAATGGCAATAGTCCCCGAAGGAAGAAAGGCATGGAGAGCCTGCAACGCCAAAAACACTGCCCTCATCTCCAGGAGAGTGATATGCAAATTGGATGACCATGTGCCTTGGACTGTCCTTCCCATGGAATGCCCAGCCACCTGAGCAGGGAGGCGTCAGTGATCACCCTGATCACTGGGGAGGGAAGAACAAATGGACGACCATGGAGCCACCAACGAAGGGAGTCCTTGCAAACAAGGGATAGATGAACAGGGTGTGACAATGGGAGGTTCTAGCAAGGACCACTGAACAGCTAAAGTCCATTGAAGAACTCTCACATGAAGATGTGCAGTTGGGACAAGAGTGATTGTGGCCGCCACGGATCCCAATGCCCGAAGAACTAATCCAGCTGGGGAAAGGGTGGCTTGAAGAATGAAACTCACATGATGACAGAATGATAACAGTCTGTCTTGAAGCAGGATCACCCTGCCCTGGGTAGTATCTATCAGAGCTCTTACAAAGTCCAGTATCTGCATAGGTGCCAGCTGACACTTGTTGAGGTTTAAGATTATACCCAGGAAATGGACAATGTGAAGTAGAAGGTCCCAGGCTTGAATCAGTTGATGCTTGGAGGGAGTGGAGAGGAGCCAATCATCTAGGCAGGGAAAGACCTGAAACCCTTGCAGCCGCAGGTGAGCAGCCACTACCGCCATCACTTTGGTGAACACCTGGGGGGGCAGTAGTGAGCCCAAAGGGTAGTGCTCTGAATTGAAAGTGGTTGGCTCCCACCCGGAAGCAGAGGAACGTCCGGGAGCACCTGTCCATCCTGACATGGTAGTACATGTCCTAGAGGTCCACCAAGCACATCCAGTTATTCATCTGCAGGAAGGGCAGAATGGGTTGAAGGGTAACCATCTGGAACTTCGTCTTGTCAACTGACAGTTTCAGGGTTAGAAGATCCAGAATGGGTCTCAAGTCCTCCGTTTTCTTTGGTACCATAAATAACCTGGAATAAATTCTGGATCCGGACTGGTCTAGGGGGACAGGCTGGATGACTCATTTTTTTGAGCAACTTTGCAAATTCTGTGGCTGCCTACTCCTGCTGACTGGGTGGCACATCTGGGAGGTATCTGGGTGAAACTGGGGGATGTGGAAAGGGAATTGAATAGCCTCTGGATATGACCTGCAGTACACAAAGATAATTTTTTATTGACTTCCAGGCTGTTGGGTGCAGAGAGAATCGCCCCACTCCCCGACTGCCTCCAGAGACGAGCAGTCGGGCAACCCTTCAGGGTTGCTGGAAGGGTCTGTCTGGAAAGGAATCCCGAAACCCTTAATTTTTCAGACCCCCTCTGCCACAAGGGTGGCATCTATAGTATACTCTCTGCCTCTGGGGGAAGACAAATCCTGAGCATCTTGGGTAGAGCCTTGAGATATCAGATACCACATCTTCCATACCCCATGCTGATTCCTAGAGAAATAATGTTGTGGGGTCAAGAAGTGGATCCTGACGGCAGACGAGGTCTTCCAGTATTTCTCACTCTGGACTAAGGTGTCACGACCTATCTTCCCAAGCAAGGTGGAACCATGGGGGGGCATTCATGAAAGATGCCTTGAAGGACTCCGAAAAAGCAACAAAGACGTAGCCAGGCATGTTGCCTGATGGCCACGCCTGTTTCCACAGCCCTAGAGGCACCCTCAGTAGCATCTGACAGGAGCCTCATGGACGTATTGGAGATGGACGTAAGGGTGGCCATGCGGAAAAAAAAAGCCGCCTTCTCCTCGACCGACATAGACCCTGGGGCAGAATCAGTGACCTCTTTAACCAGACTCTTCTGCAGTCTGATTACATGTACCAAATAAGTCACAGCACATAGGGCAAAGGAGGCTGATGCATAAGCTCCCTTCCCAAAATGATCCACGACCCGAGACTCCCTGTCTGGGGGATGAACTGAAGAAATCTCCTGTGTGAGCTCTTTCTTGGTAGCCACCGCAACCACCATGGCATCGACCGGGCACCCCTTGGACCACTAATGTCTGTCTGAAGGAGCACTGAGTACCTTGTCCAGGCACCTGGGGATAGGCTCAACTGTATCCAGTATCCGGTTCCTTCCATGACCAAGAAGAAATCAGGTCCACTATAGGATCGGTGGGAGGGGACACCCAGGAGAAAGAGGGTCCTGTGCCAAATGCCTCCAGGAATACTGGCTCGTCCAGGTTGGGCTTCTAGGTAGACTACCCACTGCGTTGCCGAAGAATCTCCATGATATCTCCAAAGGAGACATCCTCCAGGGGTGATTGAGGGAAACGCTCCCCTTCCTCCAAGTCAGTATCCTCCATGAAGGACTCCTGTGGGGAGTCCAAGTGCCTCCTCTTGTACATGCACTTTTGAGGGGGGTTCCTCGTGGGGGGGGGTTCCGGGGTGGACTCAATCTTCGGGGAGTTCCCATGAGGGAACATCCTGGAGAGAAGTGCTGACAGGTCGTCCCTGAGGTGGAAGGATGGCGGATTCCCGGGAAGAAAAAGAGGAAGCCAGGACGGACTCTTGAGAAGGAAAGTGTCAACGGTCTCGAAGGAGCCGAGAGAATCCTCTCCACCAGCTCGAATGCAGACGGCGAGCGGATTCTAGAGGCTGGCAAAGTCAAGGTTGGATCTGGTGCCCCATGTGTCAAGGAGGAAGCCAGAACCAAGCTTTCCGGTGCAGAGGCTCTGAAAGGAAGGGCTGACTCTAAAAGCCTCGAAGTAGATGCCATTCCCTGAGATCCGATGCCGAGGCTAGGGCTCCAAGCATCGGTCATCTCCGAAAATGTCGGAGCCAAACTACTCAGGGTAACGGTCGGAGATGAGGTACCAAGACTTCCTGGAGCCGACCCCTCAACACTGGGAAACCTCAGACCCAATGACTCAAACCGGAGGTCAGATTGGAGTAGGAGTAATGGGGAGAAAAAGGGAAGGTGCATGCAAGACTCCCAACTGAACCTTGGCCCAAATAAACCTACGCATCTTCCTGTCCACTTCAGCTTTAGAGAGGCTCCGAGAGGACTGGATGGAAGAAGCCACTGACCCGGGCTGGGAGTGGTGCAGAGGGGAGGGACCAAGCCCGGGAAGTCTACAGCTCTGGTGAAAAAGAGGCAACTGAAGCCGAGGAGAGCTCTGGGTCGGATCCAATCGGGACTTGGTCGGGGGCTCAGCCGAGGAAGAGTGGTCAGCGGACCACTTCCTAGACCGATCCCACTCCTTGGTTTGGGCATTCTCCCCATCCCTGGGCTTCTTGATGGGAGGTTGAGTCCCAAAAGTCAGGGACGAGGATGAAGCAAAGGCCTCAGAATGAAGAAGGCCCTTAAGAATCAGTTTGTTCCTCCTGTCTATCAAAGCACAGGGGGTGAAGCCTACACAGACAGAGCAGGAGGAAGCCAGGTGAGGTACACTCAGGCAGACTACACAGAGTGTGTGGCCATCATACGGGGGAAGCTTATGGCCACATTTCCTGAAGCCCGGTTTGGGGTATTGGACACGGCAAAAGGAAAAAAACACACCACACACTCACTCACCAAAAGGAAGGCAAATAAAGCAAGAGAGGGTAAGAGTTTTTTTTTTTTACCGATGCCGAGTGCACATAGATACGAACTCCACAAAATAACTGGCAAAATGGCAAGGTGATGGTAATCAAGGTAAAACGCAGTAGACACAGCAACCCGTTTAATGCACACTGCACGACAAAAAACAAATATCCACACGAAGTTGATTTCCACTTGTTGTTAAGCGCTTTCATCTGCGGACTGCAGACTTCATCAGAACAAGTGTAACAAACATTAACATTGTAATTTATACTAATTTTGACGCCAAAACTTGCAAGTTTCCTTAAAGATACAACACTAAAAAATGTTACTGACTTCTCTTGACACATTCCTTAAAAACATATCATATACATTTCATTATACTTGTACTAATACATATATAAATAAATATATATAAAATATAAAATACTAAAATCGTTATTTTTATATTTATATGCATCTTGATGTTAAATATCATCACAACATAAAAAATCTAAAACATACCATTTCATCCTACATTTAATCTAGCTATAAACTTACTGTATATAAATCAAATTTTACTTAATTAAAAACTAATTACCATGATGGACTACATAAAATTGTTACATATTTAAAAAAGGTTTGATACGTATAAAATCATTGATTCCTGGGCTCCTAGTGGCATCTACTAAAATTTGCCACTTACTCTCCTTACATGCTAATCTATTTTTCCAATCCCCTCCAAAGGGTATATAATATTCCTGATCTATAATGGTAAACAAAAATGCATGTTGTTCCCCTTGTTCACTTATATGTTTATATAGTGCATTGTTGAGGTCTTTTATCTGTATCCTATAATAATGTTCATATATACGTTTCCTCAACTGTCTCTCTGTTTTGCCTATATAAAATGCTAAACATTCTTTGCATTTTGCAAGATAAACAACCTGTTTAGTATTACAATTTCCACCTCTACTTCTGATTCGTGTGTGGTTAACATCTCCTAATACTAAGCTTGATTGATCATAAATGTATTTACATTGCCTACATCTCCCACATTTCTTTGTAGATACCCACTTTTTACTTTCTCTCTGCCTATTATTACCCGCTTTCTCCAACAATCTCTTGATGTTGGGTGCTGTCTTATATACAACCCTCGGGTAATTTCCCAATTTATCTCTGAAAGGCTCAGATACTGTTACAATATCCCAATGTCTTGTTAAAATTTCTTTTATACAATTAACATATGGACTATAAGTTAAAACACAAACTCTCCCTGCATATAAAATATTTGAGGGATTTTCGTTCATTTTTCCTTGCTTCCCCAATAATGGAATATATTTGTGGTCCCACTGTGATACAACATATTTAATAGTATCCTCTAACATTTTTTTGGGATATCTTCTGTTGGAAAATAAGTTGAATATAAACTATTTCATTTTCCATCTCTAGTTTTGTTGAAGACATTCTTGTTCCCCTGATACACTGTCCTTTAACTATGTTCTTAAAAATATGAGGGGGATGATTACTAGTAAAATATACATAATCATTAGAAAATGTAATCTTCCTATGCACCTTCGAGGCATAACCATCTATAGTTTTATAAATATATGTATCTAAATACGCTATTCTTGTATCGCTTATAGTATGAGTAAATTTCAAAAAAGAGGTGGTTCCATTAATGTACTTAATAAAATTATTAATATCATCCTTAGAACCCTTCCATAAAATAAAAATATCATCGAGAAATCTTGCATAAAATGCTATTTTTGAATAGTATTCACTACTAAATACAAAATTGTTTTCCCAGTCCAGCATAACTAGGTTAGCAAAAATGGGTGCGCATGATGCTCCCATAGCTACCCCCTTGCTCTGTTTAAAGTATTCACCTTCAAATGAGATGTAATTGTGATCAAGTACTAATGTCATCATATCTAGTATAAGTACTATTTTATCCTAGCTTAATTTAGAAAAACTTCTTAGGCTGTTACAAAAATAGTCTAGTCCCTCATCTTTCGGTATACTTGAAAAGAGATATCTCAGATATAGATCACAAACATCAATAGTAATGAAAATAAATTCTTACATACTGAGGGGGTTAATTTGCCTAAAAAGTCCCACGAATCTTTGATAAGATGTGATATATTATCATATGTATGTTTAATCCATTTATCTATGGTGAAGCCTATATTGAATGTTTTTGATTTCGATCCCGAAATTTTTGGTCTAAAAGGGTTTTTTTTTATCGACTTATGAATTTTTGGTATCCCTACAATATGTGCCATGATTGGATGTTCAATCTTAATAAAATCATAAATATCCTTTGTTATTCTGTTATCCAATAGATATTCTTCTCATATTAGATCTATTTTTCTGTACCCTATGTTAATTTGGTTCATGGACACTACCTCATAATTCCCAGATTCATATAATATATTATGTATTTCTGCCTTGTATGCATGGTTAGAAAAAACTACCACCCCACCTCCTTTATCGGGTTTCATTATTCTGATATCTCGATTATTCATTAATTCCTTCAAGCATTCTCTTTCACCAATAGTTAAATTATCTTCATAAGTGTCTAATCGCTGCCTATTCCTAATATATTCCTTGTTGTACCAATAAATATCCTTACATACCATTTTTTCATAGTTGTTCACTACGACATTACTTGTAGGTATGTAATTACTTTTTTTCTTTAATTCTGTCCCTACATGTGTTCTTTCATCCTCGACATTATTAAATTGTATAGCTAGATTCAATCTCCTACAAAATAATTTAATTTCCTTGATAGTATCCACTAAATCAAAATTATTGTTGGGTATAAATTTCATACCTTTAGCTAACAATTGATAAAATTCATCTTTGATTATAAAATCCGAATAATTAAAAACATTAAATCCATTGTATGTACTCATAATATTGTGATCGTCAGGAGAAGTATTCTGTTCATCATTAAGTGGAAAAGTTTCTTTAATAAAATTAGCTAAACAAACCCACTCTATCTGCTTGTTCTCTACATGTGTATGTACAGCATGTACATTATGTTCCACTAAAACTTCCTGTTCCACTGGTTGTAATTTTTCTTGTAGTTGGGATGAAATCTGCCTCCTTGAAAATTTTCTTTTTGTTCTTCTCTCATTTCCCTCTCACTGTACCTCCTATCTGTGTGTATATTTTTTCTTTCTTGTGGCCAAACATACGCTTTCTGATGCTCATATACTTCTACATCCCGTTCAATCTTTCTATTTTTTCTAGCATAAACACTATGTGCTTGTTTATCTGCTAAATGAAATTGTTTATGATATAAATCCTTCCAAGTATCAAATTCCATATTTTGAACTATACTTTCATTAATGTTTTCAACTTCACTTATTAATGTGGATAATTTCTCATCATTGTATTTCAATAAGTTTCATGTATTTATATCCAAACTCATCAAATAGGTTGTTAAATTCATATTTAACATGTTCATTGTAAGCTAAACCCATCAGAAGTTTGAAAAATCTCAATCCTTTCGGAACAACTTGTATATTAATACATTTAGTTAAATATGCATTATCCACTTTAAGATTCTTAATTTGGGTCAGTTTATTACCCAAGTTAAATATCATTTCCTTAATCGTATTCTTATGCACATGTCCCACTCGAGAATGTGGGACTTGATAAACATTTTCAAAATCAAAATCATTCATTAAAAACTGATTTATAACATCATTCTCTAAGCGAACTGCATTACTTATATTGCGTCTATTGTCTGTCACATGTTTAGACAAAATGTCCTTATTAGGACTGAGAATTTTGTTTTTTACAGTACCTTTAGGATTATAAGTGTCTTTCCTTCCGGTAGTAGAGTATGTTTTAACCGGTAGATTTTTCTTCGGTTTTGCCCCTTGACTATCTGCATCCATCCGGTTGTGGAACAAACTAAAATCAAATGTAAAATCCTTTTCGGGTGTCAATACAAATTTATCCTCAGTCTGGACTACTTCCAAGGACTCATGTCGAGAACCTGACGCACTTATTTCCGCACACCTTTGGCCATTAGGTATGTCATTCTGCGTGCTGGAGTCCATAACCAACACTATCTCTTTTTTAGAGCAACAATGTTTCCCCGGCGTAATATTAGCAGAAGACATGCACTCCGTAACCGTCGCTGGTTTGGTTACTTCCATAAAACTATAAAACATGTCCATGAGTTTTTTAACCTCCGTTTGCAAGCCATTAACTTCTGCCCTCAATGATTTAAGTTCGTCGCTGTTTGTAACATCCTGCGTATCCTCACCATTCCCAGCCATATCTGGTAAAACCACAGTAGAAAGTCAAAAGAAAATAAACACGAACTCCACAAAATAACCGGCAAAATGGCAAGGTGATGGTAATCAAGGTAAAACGCAGTAGACACAGTAACCCGCTTATTGCACACTGCACGACAAAAAACAAATATCCACACAAAGTTGATTTCCACTTGTTGTTAAGCGCTTTCATCTGCGGACTGCAGACTTCATCGGAACAAGTGTAACAAACATTAACATTGTAATTTATACTAATTTTGGCGCCAAAACTTGCAAGTTTCCTTAAAGATACAACACTAAAAAATGTTACTGACTTCTCTTGACACATTCCTTAAAAACATGCCATATACATTTCATTATACTTGTACTAATACATATATAAATAAATATATATAAAATATAAAATACTAAAATCGTTATTTTTATATTTATATGTATCTTGATGTTAAATATCATCACAACATAAAAAATCTAAAACATACCATTTCATCCTACATTTAATCTAGCTATAAACTTACTGTATATAAATCAAATTTTACTTGATTCAAAACTAATTACCATGATGGACTACATAAAATTGTTACAACTGTTACACAGAGTGTGTGATCATCATACGGGGGAAGCTTATGGCCACATTTCCTGAAGCCCGGTTTGGGGTATTGGACATGGCAAAAGGAAAAAAACACACCACACACTCACTCACCAAAAGGAAGGCAAATAAAGCAAGAGAGGGTAAGAGTTTTTTTTTTTTACCGATGCCGAGTGCACAGAAATACGAACTCCACAAAATAACTGGCAAAATGGCAAGGTGATGGTAATCAAGGTAAAACGCAGTAGACACAGCAACCCGTTTATTGCACACTGCACGACAAAAAACAAATATCCACACGAAGTTGATTTCCACTTGTTGTTAAGCGCTTTCATCTGCGGACTGCAGACTTCATCAGAACAAGTGTAACAAACATTAACATTGTAATTTATACTAATTTTGACGCCAAAACTTGCAAGTTTCCTTAAAGATACAACACTAAAAAATGTTACTGACTTCTCTTGACACATTCCTTAAAAACATACCATATACATTTCATTATACTTGTACTAATACATATATAAATAAATATATATAAAATACTAAAATCGTTATTTTTATATTTATATGCATCTTGATGTTAAATATCATCACAACATAAAAAATACGGATCTGACTCCTTTAGGTTGAAGAGGGAATGAAAACAACAACTTCAGATCTACTTTCTACACTCTGGCATGGATGTCTTTCCCAAAGTATCTAAAGATTGCTCCACTAAATCTCGCCAGAAGTAGTGTGTGTGTGTGTGTGTGTGTGTGTGTGTGTGTGTGTGTGTGTGTGTGTGTGTGTGTGTGTGCCGGATCTGAGTCCCTTAGGTTGAAGAGGGAATGAAAACAACAACTTCAGATCTACTTTCTACACTCTGGCATGGATGTCTTTCCCAAAGTATCTAAAGATTGCTCCACTAAATCTCGCCAGAAGTAGTGTGTGTGTGTGTGTGTGTTGTGCATGTGCACGTGTTGTGCGTGTGTGTTGTGCATGTGTACGTGCATGTTGTGTGTGTGCGTGTGTGTATATTACGAGAAGGCAGTAAGCATTTGACCATAATATTTTCCAGGTAGGTCGCCATGTTTAACTGTGCTTTCTATCCACAGGGACCTAACTGTGCTTTCTATCCACAGGGACCTGAAGCTGTTTAGATGGTCTGAAACAAGAAAATACCAACAGAAATTATGTTTACGTACTTCTTGAGTTTTGAGAAAAAAGTTTGAAAAATGCAGCTGTGTACACTTACCATAAATGTAGATGTTCGAGTGTATTCACTGTTGCAGTCATCACATTTGAGTTAACTGCCTGCAGGTAGCCCCCAGCCGGCCTGAATACCAGAGTCTTCGGATTTCTGTGTTGGATGCTGTCGCTTCTTCCCTGACGTCATCAGGGGTATAAAACATGCAGCCAATGCCATTACATCAGTTTTTCTTGCCCCAGATATCAGGTGCCCCCACAATAGGAAGCAATTATATGGTATGGTACACCCCCATCAAAAAGCAAATACACAAGAAAAAATAAATATACCAACAAGAAGGAAAGGTAGCGCCAAGAGAAGTCAGGGGGCTGGAGGGAAGATAACCAGGACTGCAACAGTGAATACACTCGAATATCTACATTTATGGTAAGTGTACAAAACTGTACTATGTTCTTCGTGTTTCACTGTTGCAGTCATCACATTTGGGTTGATTCCCAAAGCTAAGGAAGGGAGGAGGAAGTTAGAGAGCATTAGGGCCAGCTATTAAGCCCTGCAAGACTGCAGTGGCAAATCCGGTTCTGGATTTAGAAAAGATAGGCATGTGGTAATACTTGGTGAAGGTATGTACAGAGCTCCAGGTAGCAGCTTCTACGATGTCCCTGGTAGGGACTCCTCTGAGAAATGCCACAGAGGTAGATGCAGCCCTGGTGGAATGTGATCTTATCCCATGTGGGGTAGATTTTCCATGTTGCTTGTAGCAGAAATGAATGCAATGGGCTATCCATTTGGAAATGGTTTACTTTGAATTGGCCTTCCCCTCTGCCCCTGCAGCAAAGCCAACTAGCAGCTGTTCAGATATTCTGAGAGGCTTAGTCCTGTCCAAATAGAATCTAAGTGGTCTGTGCACGTCTAGAGAGTGCAGTATTCGTTCCCCTTTGCTTTGTTGATTAGGGAAAAGGGTAGGCAAATGAATGGTCTGATTTAGGGCCACACTAGACACCACCTTGGGCATAAAGGAAGCATTAGTCCAGAGGGAAACCCTGTCCACATGGAAGACAATGAAGGGTTCCACTGCCATGAGGGCCTGTAATTCAGACACTCTTCTTGCTGAAGTGATGGCTAGAAGGAAGGCTGTTTTCCAAGAAAGGAATTTCAATTCTGCTGTTGCAGCTGGCTCAAAGGGGGGGGGGGTGAGCTTTTCCAATACAAAGTTAAGGTCCCAGGCGGGAGTGACAGCTCTCCTGAGGGGTCTTACATTTTTGGCCCCTCTAAGGAATTGTTTTAGCAAGGGGCGAGAGAAGAGGGGTGGCTCAGTATTATAATGTGCTGAAATGGCAGAGGCATGAATTTTAATTGACGAGAAGGATAGGCCCTTATGGAGCATTTCTGTTAAGTACTCCAGAATATGAGGTAAGCTGGGCACCGTTGTGCCCATCCCCTGGGCCTGTCTCCAGGAACAGTATCTTTTCCACTTTTCAGCATGGGATTTTCTAGTACTAGGCCTCCGTACCTCCAGAATGACATCCAGCACCTGCTTACTGAGGGATGCTAGAGGAAAGCTTAAGGAATTAGCCAGGCTGCAAGGTTCAGGGTTTGAAGCAGAGGGTGCAGAATCTGGCCCACCTGCTGGGACAGCAGGGAAGGGGTCTGAAGCAGGTGCCATGGTTGTAGCTCTGCGCAAGAGGTGGGTACCAGTGCTGGCAAGGCCAGTCTGGTGCAATCAGTATTGTCCTTGGCTTGTCCTGTTTGTTCTTTAGTAGAACCTTCGAAAGGAGAGGCAGAGGGGGAAAGGCATAAACCGAGAGGCTTTCCCAGGTAAAGGACAGGGCATCCACTTTCCAAGCTTGACTGTGGGGAGTTCTTGAGCAGAATTTGTTCAATTGGTAGTTCTGAGGGGAGGCAAACAGGTCTACCTCTGGAGTCAACCAAGAAAAAGACCTCAGAGGACCGGATGTCTCAAACCTGTTGCCACTCCGAAAATCAGCTTCTGTTAGAGTGGTATACCAGTGACCCTTCAGCAAATAGTTTAAAAACAAGGTTCAATATAACAGAAAATTCTGTATCCAAAAGCAGAAAAGATCAGTCCATAAAAAGCCAAAATTGCTTTTAATAATCCACAAAAAATCGTAAAAAACGAGCGCTTTCGCCTGGCGTGTCCCAGGCTTTGTCAAGTTGTATTAAACTGTATGGCCATCCCCTTTATTTATATCACAAGATAGGCCAACCAATTAATCATTTAAACTTCAAATAAACAAATTAGTCAATAAAATATTTCATTAGTTTACAATTAAAGATATACAGTAACTTAAAAATAGTCAAATTAAAATGAACAATACACTGCTACTTGTCAAATGACTTTTAAAAAATACCAACCTAGTGTGTTGAAAATGTACACTTGAATTTAATCCCCTACATGAATGTCTAAGAATAATTTCTGTACAAACATCGAGTGTGCTAAAACTAGACATTTGTGGTCGACTATCAAGCAAACCACTAAATAAAAATTGTATTAATAACTTGTTGAAATTAAAAAAGTTGCCACATAGTAACTGTTCCAAAGGCGTACACAACCCCTAAAAAATTGTCTATAGATTAATCTAGTCTCAAAAGGTATACTACTTCAAATTCAGGCCATAAAATGCCAACAGTGCGTAATAGAATAGCAACCCGATATATTATAATTTATTACTTCTAATTTTGAGCACACTCTTGAGGCTAACACTATCATTCAACCCAGGGAATCTAGTGGCATCTAATGCTAGTTGCCACATTAGCTCTCGATTTTCCAAAAGGTTCTCCCAGTCTCCCCCTCTAGGGTCATGAGGGACCCGCTCGAGAATGAAAAACTTTATGACCATATGACTACACTTCAGAGAGTGCTTAAAAAATGCATTACTCTCTTTTTTCTTTTCAATATCATATGTGTGTTCGTATATCCTTTTCTTGAGAGTCCTAGTCGTTTTTCCCACATAGAATGCAGAACACCCTAAGCATATACCCAAATAGACCACTCCAAAGGAGTTACAATTGTAATGCTCTTGTGCTCTCAACATACGTTTTCTGGATGGAATGAAAATGTGGTCATCATTCAGCATGTATGGGCATTGATTGCATGCTCCACATTTACCTCTGGAGTCCCCCATTTGTTCCTCAAGAGGTTGAATATTTTGGGTTCTAGTTTCCATTCGTGTGGGTTTATGAGATTTCTGCTTAAGTCGTCTGCCAGTGAATTTAGTTTGCCAGGCAGGAATTGTGCTTGTAGGTGTACTTGGTAGCTCAAGGCTGTGTTCCACAGAGCCATGGCTAGTCTGCAGAGAGGGTACGAGTGGGTTCCCCCCTGCTTGTTTATGTACCACATAACTGTGGTGTTGTCTGTCTTTACCAATAGTTGCCCTGAAAGAATACAATCTTTGAAGGCTGTCAGAGCATTCTGCACAGCTAACATTTCTTTTTGATTGATATTCAGGTGCATCTGTCTCTGGTTCCATTTGCCCTGAATGCACTGCGCTGCCATGTGAGCCCGCCATTCATAGTCTGATGCATCTGTTGTTAGGGTTAGGGCGGCAGGGGGTACAATGAAAGGGAGTCCTCTTGTTATGGTAGCAGGCCTCTGCCCACCAAAGGAACTCTGTCTTCATACAAGGAATGATAGAAATCACTGCTTCCAGGTCCTGAGAATGTTGACACCATAGGCTTTTTAGATACCACTGGAGTTTCCTCATATGCAGTCTTGCATATGGAATTAGCAGAATGCAAGAGGCCATGAACCCGAGCTTTGCAGTATTTTTCTTGCAGATAGCTGGGATTTTGTGGCCAATAGCTTGAAGTAGGTTGTCAAACTTATTTCTCCGGAGTGAGGAATGCCATCTGGGAAGTTGTGTTCAAGCTTGCTCCCAGGAATACAATCTGTTGGCAGGGTACTAGGTGAGATTTCTTTTCATTGATGGTGTACCCCAGTGAGGTTAGAAGTTTCTTTACGAATGCCAGGTGTTGTAATAGCAAGTCCTGGCTTTCTGCCTGAATCAGACAATCGTCCAAGTATGGGTAAATTTGAATATTTCTCCGACTGCAAAATGCAATGGCTGGAGCTAGACACTTTGCGAACTCTCTGGGTGCAGTAGATAAGCCAAAGGGAAGTACAGAGAACTGAAAGTGCATGGAGCCTGCCCTGAAATGTAGGTATTGTCTGCAGGATCCTCTTATTGGGATGTGCAGGTAAGCTTCCTTTAAGTCTAGGGTTGCCAGCTAGGCATCCTTGGCTAGCATAGGAAGAAGCTGTTGAAGAGTTAGCATTTTGAATTTTGAAACCACCTGAAAGGTGTTGAGAATAGAGAGGTCCAGGACAGGACACTAGGAGTTGTCTTTTCTGGGTACCAGAAAAAGTCTTGAATAAAAACCTTGTCCCCTTTGTTCTGATGGGACAGGTTGAATAGCCCTGATACTGAGAAGAGAGAGAACCTGCTGTTGGGCATCTGCCCATTGATTTGGGGGGACTGGCCAACCATTTGGGGTTGGTAGTGTGTGGAAGTGGAATCTGTATCCTTGGGAAACTACGTTCAAAACCCATTTGTCCTGGGTAATGAGTTCCCAGTTTTTTGCATGCAGGGTGAGCTTTCCTCCTACGGGAGCAGGTAATTGAGCAGGGCTTGGAAGGGTTAAGTCATTTGGCCATTTTTCCATAAGGGGGTGGCTTACTACTTCCTGCTTTGGAAGTGGGAGTCCCCCACTGCTTAGGTCTGTACTTAGCATGAGACTGTAGCCTAGGTGGTCTGCTGTTCCTGGGTTTGGACTGAGAAGGCCTGGAAGGAACTGGAAAGGACCAGTTCTTTGAAGGCCAATGCCTACTGAATCTGGAAGGCTGTACTTGTAGGAAATCGTTAACAGTTTGCTTAGATTTAGCTTTTTCCTCCATCCTTTTGAGGAGGACTTCTGCTTTGTTGCCAAAAAGGCGGTCTTGGTTTAAGGGAGCATCCAGTAATTTAGCTTTAACATGATCTGGCAAGTTTTGTTCCTTAAGCCAAGCATGCCTTCTAAGTACAGACCCAGTGACAGCAGTCCTGCAAGATGCTTCTAAAGTGTCAAAAACCACATTGCAAAGTATGTTTACCAACTTGTTCAGCAGAATGCATTAAATCTTGCAATTCTTTGTGTTCAGCACAGTCAGGAATCATCATTTTCTGTTTAAGTAGTCCCATAATATGCTGCTGATACTTTAACATATGAAACTGGCAATTTATAGCCCTAATGGCCAAAGTAATAGAAGTGTATACCTTCTTACCCCATCTAAGGCTCTAGAATTTCAATCAGAAGGGGTAGGATTTTTGGCAGCAGTAGCCTTAATGCCTTTTGGTCCTTGGGAAATGGTCTCTGAATCCACAGAAGGATTCTTGAAGAGGAACTTGTGAGAGTCAGGTATTCTGTAGTACCGGTCAGGTTTTCTGGGAGCTGGGGGCAAAGTGGGTAAGGCTAGACTCTAAGAAAGCATCATCTACAATGTCCAAAACAGGAGGGATAACTAAAGGCCTGTGTTGAGGCAGGAGTAAGAATTCCCCCAAGTCTCTTTTTGGACTCCGAGTAATCCTGGCTTTCCAAGCGGAAATGCTCCCTAAGAGTATGCAAGGTTTCACAAAAGAAAAACCTTCTGGAGGGGAAGCAGAGGGAATGGAATCCTCTGCATCAGAATCCTCATAAGTAGATAAGGGCAAATCCTGGTAATCAGTTGCAGAAATATCAGATTCCTGATCAGAAGAATCAGAAAGAAAATCAGTTCTAGGTCTCTTGGAGGGGGAAGGCTGGCTTCCCCTAATTAAGGTAATAAGGTCTTCAGCCATTCTAAGCATTTGTTTTTGAGGCATATGGGCCTGAGTCTGCAGTTTGGTCATCTGTTTTCTAGGCGTAGTTCGAGTTTTTGGCCTGAGGAATTCGGAACTTCTAGATGGAAATGATGGCGTCGGTTTAATATGAATGTCTGTAGGCCTGAATACACCCTCAGAAGCTGGTGCCTGCACAGCGGCTCCAGACCCATCCAAGGTAGAGACATCTGCAGGTTCCATAGTCAAAGAAGCATCTCGCGGCATACCGGACTCCAAATGGTTCCCAGTACAGGCCTGCGAATCTGAAGTAGCGGTTATCAGGGGCTGCAAAAGTGCCTGAGTACTGGTGAACTGGCGACTAGCTTAACGGAAGCGTTGTCGGCAGTTTTGGACCTATGCGGTCTGTCTCTGTCTTTATCTTTACGTTTTTTCAGAAGATCGGTAGTCGGCTGTCTGAATGAAGTCATTTTGGAGTACGTAGATAGAGTACGAAAGTAAGTGGCTGCAAAAATGGCCAGACAATGACGAATAGTTTGGGCATTGAACAAGGCACAAAACCAACAGCGAGGGACGTCGTGGTCTGGGCCTAAGCAGGGGATGCAGTAAGAATGAAAATCTCTATGAGGTATTTGCTTTCCACAGGTAAGACAATTGTTAACTTTTACTGACATCGGTTGGAGCAAGAAAAAGGATCCCCAACAGGGTACTTATCTTTTTTGAAGACTTCCGTTCTGAAACTTGAAAATGAAAATTTCAGGAGACGGCAGACCAGCACTTGCGAACTGCTTCTGCTTCGGGCACTGCACGGCAAGAAAGACTGATGTAATGGCGTCGGCTGCATGTTTTATACCCCTGACGACCTGACATCAGGGAAGAAGCGACAGCATCTTCTCAGAAATCCGAAGACTCTGGTATTCAGGCCGGCTGAGGGCTACCTGCAGGCAGATAACCCAAATGTGATGACTGCAACAGTGAAACATGAAGAACATCAGCATATTTTACATGATTTAGGAAACAATATCAATTTTTAAATATTGCTATGTACAGTTTTGAAAAAATATTCAGTACTTTAGTTAAGCTACATTAACAATACTCTGTATGTGTGTTGCATTTCAAGTGATGTAGGTGTCATTGAGACAAAACAGCCCATACAACTAGCACTGCAGGCATACAGCAGAATAATGGTACTACACCATGAGAAAGCAAAACATCACCTTGGTGACTAATGTGACACATTATAAAATCTGCACCACTTTTTACACTTTGGGGGATAAAAATGTTATGTACAAACCATAACGTTCCATGTGTGTTATCCACAGTCGCCTTGATTCTTACCAGGTTGGGTTCAGATCTGACTTGGCCTTTATATGCAAGCTTGGGGTCTTCCACTAGCTCGTGGCTTAACCCTATCCCAGCATGTACTAGGTAAACTCCTCAGAGCTTGTTTGCAGTTATAAAAACAGTAAGAAAAGTAAACACAGTTAATAATTCCAGAGTGTAATAAAGAAGGTCATGGAAAAATTATATCCAATTGTACCAACTCAGTCTCCCAGGAGTAAAAATGGCCAGGGGAAGGAGGGTGGGATGTAAGAATGAAGGCAACGATGGACAACACACATGGAACATTATGGTGAGTACATAACTTCTTTATATGTTGTCCTATCATGCCTTCATCCTTACCAGGTTGGGATAGCGTCCCTAGCACCATCTTTCTTGGGTGGCTCAAGGGAGAATATTCTTCAGAATCATGGAACCAAAAGAGGTCCTGTTCCTGCAGGCCAAATCGACTTTGTAATGATTGATAAAGGTATGTGCTCTTGCCCATGTTGCCACAGCAGAAATAGTATCAACTGGTAGTTTGGCCAGAAAGGCAGAAGAGGTTGCAATGGCTCTTGTAGAGTGGGCTTTAACTTTATGGGGAAGATCTCTGTTCTGAGACTTATAGATCAAGGTTATGTAATCTGAAAGCCATTTTGAAAGAGTCACTTTAGAGACTGAAGCACCTTTCTTTGAAGCTGAAAAAGATGCAAGCTGGTCAGATTTTCTGAAGATTTGAGTCTTAAGTAAACAGAAACATAATTGTATATGCACGTCTAGTTGATGTCACATGTACTCTGCCTTATTCCTGTAATTTACATAAAAGACTGGCAGCTCTCTAGACTGGTTTAAATTAGACTCTCAACATACTTTTAGAAAAAAGGAAGGGTTCATTCGTAAGGATACCCTGTCTGTGTGGAAAAGCAATTGGGGGGCTTTACTGACAAGGCTTGGTGCTCTGATACTCTCCTAGCAGAGGTAACTGCTATTAAGAGAACAGTTTTCTATGTCAAAAATTAGAAGTTATGTACCTACCATAACGTTCCATGTTAGTTGTCTTCTCTCGCCTTCTTTCTTGCTGGATGGGTTCGGAGCCGATCCTCGGCTCCGACTGCACTGCTAAGCTCGAGAGTCACTTTTACCAGCTCGAGGCAGCCCCATATCCCATGATGCAAGGCGGTAATTACCCAGATCTCGTTTGGAATCTAGAGGAAAAACTGCCTATAAAAACTTTCCACTAAGGAAAGAGAAACAACTAACCTAAAAAGGCTGTAAGGGAAACCAGGTAATCAAGGACAAGAACTATCTGGTGTCCAAGGAAGAAGAATCTTCCAGAGAAAGGGAGAGATCAAGGTCTGTCCAGGCTAGGGGGACAGGAGGGAGGGACGCAAGAAAGAAGGCGAGAGAAGACAACTAACATGGAACGTTATGGTAGGTACATAACTTCTAAATGTTAAGTTGTCAATCTCGCCTTCATTCTTGCTGGATGGGACCGCGTCCCTAGCACCTCTATCCTGGGTGGCTCAATGGAACAGACTCTTGAGAACTGTGGAACCAAACCTTGCCCTGTCCCTGGAGGCCAAATCCAATTTGTAATGAGAAACGAAGGTATGAGAGGAGTGGCCCAAGTGGCTGCTGCACAAATAGTATCTAAGGGTAGTCTAGCCTGAAAAGCTGTAGAAGTGGCTAGACCTCTTGTGGAATGAGCTTTAGGTTTTGAGTTCAGCTGTTTGACCCTAAGCTGATAAATGCCAGAAATGGTGGAAGATAGCCATCTGGATAAGGTCACTTTAGAAACAGGGAAACCTTTTTTATTTTCAGCATAAGAAAGGAAGAGCTGATCGGACTTCCTAAATTGCTTTGTTCTGTCCAAGTAATATCTGAGTTGGCGATGAACATCTAGGTAATGCAATTTTTGTTCCGCCCTGTTAGAATAACTTGGAAAAAATACGAGGAGTTCAATGGATTGGTTTAAATTTGTCTTAGAAGCAACCTTGGGCAAAAAGGATGGATTGGTTCTCAAGGATACTCTGTCCTTGTGAAAGACCAAATAAGGGGGATGAACACAGAGGGCATGAAGTTCAGACACTCTTCTAGCCGAGGTAATGGCGACTAGAAAAAGTGTCTTCCAGGAAAGAAACTTTAATGAACATGAAGCAGCCGGTTCGAAAGGGGGAAGTATCAAGGATGTCAGCACTAAATTTAGGTCCCACTGTGGTGGCGGATCTCTAACAAGGGGTTTAAGAAGGAACACTCCTTTGAGAAAGGCTTTACAAAGTTTGTGGGACATAATGTTGTGGTCTGCAAATCCGACATGGAAATTCGAGATTGCTGCCAACTGAACTTTGACTGTGGAAGACGAAGAACCTGAGTGAAAAATTTCCGCTAGGAAATCAAAGACCGACTGAATAGGGGCAGTAAAGGGGTCTATGTTCTTAGATTTAGCCCAAAAGGAGAAGCGTTTCCACTTGCTAGAGTAAATCCTCCTGGTAGAGGACTTAAGAGAAGCTACTATGATATCTCTAACGGGGTTAGAGATCATAGGAAGCCTGGCTAAGGAAGGAAGTGGAGCAACCAAGCTGTGAGGTTGAGAGAAGAAACGGACCGGTGCAGTTGACTCGACTGGTGGGTCAGAAGATCTGGAACTGGGTCCAGATGCCAAGGCTGCACCAAAAGATGGCAATGAAGGAACGGGAACCAAATTTGTCGAGGCCAGTAAGGGGCAATGAGAATCATTTTGGCTCTCAAGACGGTAGCTTTCTGGAGTACTTGTGGTACCAAAGGAAAGGGAGGAAAGGCATAAAGGAGTCCCCGGGGCCAATCTTGGGTAAGAGTGTCTCTGGGGGGATGGCCTGGAAGTGGGAAGAGAGAGAAGAAGTCTGGGCATTTGCTGTTTTGAGGCGTAGCAAAAAGATTGCAGCATGGGCAGCCCCACTTCTGAAAAATCTCTTCCACTATGGATTGGTTGTGAGACCACTCATGAGGCATGAGTATAGCTCTGCTCAATCTGTCCGCTACTATGTTGGTTTTCCCGAGGATATGCGTTGCTACCAGAAACCGATGAGAGGAGATCGCCCATTGCCAAAGTCTGAGAGCTTCTCGACACAAGGGGTAGGACTTGGTTCTGCCCTGCTTGTTGATGTACCACACAACGGACATGTTGTCCATGTGAACTGCAATAGTCCCTAAAGGAAGAAAGTCGTTGAGGGCTTGCAACATTAAAAGCACTGCTCTCATCTCTAGGACATTTATGTGCAGGTGGTATTCGAACGGTTGCCACGTGCCATGAACCATCCTGCCATGATAATGCCCCCCCACCCGATCAGGGAGGCATCCGAAGTGACCGTGGCTACCGGGGCCGGAGGAACAAATGGTCTGCCCTGATGGACAAGGGGAGAGGAAGTCCACCAGGATAGATGGTTCTTGCAGGTTTGTGTCACCAGGATCTTGTGACGCATGGGAAGCTGCTGGAAGGACCATTGGGTAAACAACATCCATTGTAGGAGACGCATGTAAAAACGGGCCAGAGGAAGAAGTGTGATGGCAGCTGCCATGAGGCCCAAGACTTTCAGGACCAACCTGGCTTGTACCCTTTTGCAGGATAGGATGATCCGAACATGGTTTTGGATATCTAGGATTCTCTGACTTGTTAGGTTTGCTGACATCCGAGTAGTGTCTAGATTTGCGCCTATAAAGGTAATAGATTGGCAGGGCGATAAGGAAGACTTTTCGACGTTGACTGAGATTCCTAACTGACCGCAGAGACGTAGAGTGTAATCTCTGGCTTGGAGAAGTTGATGCCTGGTGGTGGCTAAGAGGAGCCAGTCGTCGAGATACGGAAACACCTGGAATCCTTGACGTCTCAGGTGAGCCGTGACCACTGCCATGCATTTGGTGAACACTCTGGGGGCTGTAGTGAGACCAAAAGGCAGGGCTCTGAATTGAAAATGACTGGTCCCCAGCCGAAAACAGAGAAAACTTCTGGAGCGTCTGTGGATTTTTATATGATAGTACGCATCCTGAAGGTCTATGGAGCACATCCAGTTGTCTTTGCCCAGAAAGGGCAAAATCGATTGAAGTGTGACCATCCGAAATCTTGCCTTTTTGACAGACTTGTTGAGCCTGCTGAGGTCTAATATTGGTCTCCAGTCTCTCGTCTTTTTGGGGACCAAAAAGAACCTTGAGTAGATTCCGGACCCTAAATGATCTGTTGGTACTGGCTGGATGGCCCTTTTTTTTAGAAGCTTTAAAACCTCTAGTTTTGCAATTTCCCTTAGACCGGGCGGAACATCTGGAAGGGAACTTTTTTGAGGGAAGGGGCTTTCCTCGAAAGGAATCTTGTAACCCACGGATATGATCGACCATACCCATTTGTCTTGAGAGAGGGAAAACCAGGCTTCTGGGTACAGTGACAATCTCCCCCCGACTGCCTCCAAGGGTGGACAGTCGGGCAACACCTCAGGGATTCTGGAAGGGCTTGTCAGAGAGAGGCTCTCTGCTGCCCTGGTTCTGCGGACCTCCTCTGCCCCTAGGGCGGCGTCTATTATTATTATTACCCCCTCTGCCTCTGGGGGTAAATTGACCACGTGCGTCAGGCGTGACTCCCTGAGATTTTCGGAACCACATTTTCCCTCCCTTCTGACCTTTGGGGTAAGGTCTAGAAGGGGTGGAGAAACGGACTCCTACGGCAGAAAGAGTCTTGCCGTCTTGCTCGCACCTGGTCAAAGTGTCCTTCACTTGAGGGCCAAACAAGGTTGTCCCATCAAAGGGAGAGTTTGTGAAGGACGCCTTAAAGGGGTCTGCAAAATTACAGAGCCACATCCAGGACTGACGTCTGAGTGCCACTCCTGTGCCTGCCGCTCTACTCGCCCCATCGGCTGCATAAGAAATGAGCCACATGGAGGAGTTGGTTATGGAATTAAGGATTCCCAGCTGAGAGGCAATCTTTTCTTGAGCCCCTGCCGCTGACGGATCCTGTACTACTTCACCCAATTCTTTGAGGATGTCTCTCTGAAGTCTGGTGAAGTGACATAAATAATTCAGCGAACGCATAGCAAAGGTCGCTGAGGAAAACATCCGCTTGCCATACCTGTCCATGGACCTAGATTCCTTGTTAGGAGGATGTACTGGCACGGAAGGATCTGCAAGTTCCTTTTTGGTGGTGGCCGTCACCACCATGGCATCAACCGGGACACCTTTAGTAAGAAACTGCTTTTCAGCGGGGGCCGTAATAAACTTTGAAGGTCTCCTGGGGACTGGTTCCACCGAATCAGGAGATGCCCACGCCTTTCGAGCTATGACTTCCATGAGGGGGTCGAAAGGCGGAGACACCCAGGAGGTGGAGGGTCGAGATCCAAAAGCCTCCAGGTATACAGATTCATCCTCGGAGGGATTAATGGAGGGCCAGTTCCCCCTCTGTTTCAGGAGTTCAAGGATGTCTGAAAAGGAGACATCCTCAGAGGGAGATCTTGGGGACCCCTCCGACTCATCTAAATCGGTATCTGATGTTGTAGACTCAGGGGAGTCTAAGTGCTTCCTCTTGCAGGTCCTCTTACGCGGGGGTTCACCTGAAGGATCAGGAGAAACCTCGGAAGAGGAAGTTCTTCCCAATGGGGAGACCTGGGGCGATGGATTTCTGGGTCCGGGACAAGACAGCAGGAAGAGGCATCTACAGGCACCAAAGAGGGAGGAGCTAAAGGAACCGACTGCTGACTAAGCTCGGGGGCTAGCACACTCCTCATCACCTCGAAGGCTCCCCTCCCAGGGAGGGCCGAGAGATCCCGCTCCGAAGAAACAGGGATCCCCGGTCCCACTGAAAGGGAAGGCTCTGAAGCAGATGTCGGGCCGAGCTCACCAAGGCCGAAGCCCCGAGAGGGAGAATGGGGTCGGACAAGGGTCCGATGCCACTCGCCCCCTCGGAGCCGACCAGGGAAGCCCGACGCCCGGATCCCTCCAAGGAAGGTCGCAAGGAGGAGATAGGAGTCGAGGACGACGGAGCCGAAAGGTGTGGTATTGGCTCTGAAGCAGCAACAGTCACGGTACCAATAATCTCCGGCTCCGAACTCTGAAGGAGAGTCGAATGAGGAATTTCAGGAGGGTGTAGAATAGCGGTCGTCTGTTGAGATGGGCTATGGAGCATCTGGGCTAGTGCCTGTGATTTTAATAGCCTACTGACCACTCTCTCTAAGTCATGGTCTGAGAGCCTGGAAGACCTCGATGATCGGCTCCGATGGCTCCGCTCCGAAAGCAAGGGGGAGGCTGGAGCCGAGTGTATAGATTCCAATGAAGGAGATCTAGACCTCTATTTTGATGGAGCCATCGGAGCCGAAGAACGTTCGGCTCCAGGCGGAGCCGACAACTTGTCGGCTCCGAGCGGAGACAAAGATATCTCGGCTCCAGCCGGAGCCGAGACATGCTTCGACGCTAGGATGTCGGCTCCAGCCGGAGCCGACACAGATGTCGAAGCTACGGTATTGGCGCCAAACGACACCGGTACTGAAACTTCCAACAAGGAAGGATCGGCTCCGGACGGAGCCGATGTTGACTCCGGCGGAGTCGGAACCAAGACCACAGACTTGGACACCGAAGTCTGGGTCTTGGGAGGCTTAGAGGGCTTCCTGGAACCAACCTTAGCCGGGGAGCTCTCAGGCTTAAGAAGACCCCTGAGGATCAACTTATTTCTACGTTCCTGCAGGACTCTCTGGCTGAAAGAATGACAGATAGCACAGGAGTCCTGCAGGTGTAGGGGTCCCAGACAATAAATACAAGAAGTGTGACCGTCTGTCAGAGACATCTTCTGACAGCACGAGTCACACTTCTTGAAACCTGAGACCCTAGTATCTTTGGACATGTCTAAGTCCTAATACAACACACACACACCAAACAGACCAAAGGACACTAAATATTAAAAATTAAAAATTAAAATTAGAATAGTGAGACACAACACCCACACACACCTAAGGAAAACCTGACAGGAACTGTGAGGGTGGGTAAGGCCTAAGGCCCGAACACAGAAAAACTGTGAATAAGGGAACTAAAGGGAAATGGGATGGAGCTAAATGAGTAAGGTTCACTAAAAACCTATAAAGAATAAAATATAAGAGTATTGGGATACCTAATTCTAATACAAATAGCAATTATAAATCACTTACCAGGAGCTGGTAAAAAGGATGACCTCATTAGCGAAGTGGCAAACGAGATCTGAGTAATTACCGCCTTGCATCATGGGATATGGGGCTGCCTCGTGCTGGTAAAAGTGACTCTCGAGCTTAGCAAGTGCCGAGTCGGAGCCGAGGATCGGCTCCGAATCCCTCCATCCAGCAAGAATGAAGGCGAGATTGACAACTTAACATCTAGAGTTCACAAGATGATTCTGGCTCAAAAGAGGAAAAAATTAAACAAGACAGGACAAAATTTAAGTCCCATGGTGTTGGGGGGGGGTCTCTGATAGGTGGTCGTAGTAACAAAGTACCTTTAAGAAATGCCTTGCCTAGCCTACAGACAGAACGTTGGGGCCAGACTCACCAATATGAAAACTAGATATTGCTGCTAGATGAACTCTAATGGTAGCCGCAGCTGCACCCTCACTGAATAATTTTGCTAGGAATTCTAGAAATCAATTGACTGGGGCAGTAAAGGGATCAATGTGGTTACGACAAGCCCATAATGAGAATCTTTTCCATTTGCTTCTATACATCTTTCTTGTTGAAGCCTTATGAGAAGAAATTAGGATGTGTTTAACTGATGAAGAGGTTAGGAAACCTGGCTATGGTTAGAATTGGAGTAGCCAAGCTGTCAAAATGAGGGTCTGAAGGGAAGGGTGGAGCGTTCCTGACGCACGAGTCAGAAGGTCTGGAACTGGGTCCAGAATCCAAGGCTCCTTCCAAAGATGAGACAACAGGAAGAAGAAAGTACAGTTTTGTACCTACCATAAATGTAGATGTCCGATAGGTATGCATCTGCAGTCATCACATATGGGTTGCCCTGCCTCAGGCAGCCCTTCGGTCGGCCGGATTCCAAAGTCTGGGTCTGGTCTCGGCTGATGTCGCACTTTCCCCAACGTCAGAGCGTCTGGGATATAAAAGCATCAGCCGACGCCATCTTCCTCAGTTTTTCTTGCCCCAGATGCCAGGTGCCCTCTAGGAAGGCTAAATTTGGATAAATGCAATAAAATTCCAAACATTTGCAAAATTATATATATATATATATACATGTATATACAAACAAATACACCATAATAGATTCCCCCAGCTAGCTAAAAGAGGGGAAAGCACCCTAGGAATACCACAGAGGGGTAGGAGGGAGGGTAAACCTGACTGCAGATGCATACCTATCGGACATCTACATTTATGGTAGGTACAAAACTGTACAATGTCCTTCAAGGATGTATCTGTAGTCATCACATATGGGTAGAATACCATAGCCAAACTGGGGGTGGAGGTACTAAGTGAAGGATGGTGTAGTTAAGATACCATGCAGGACAGCCGTGGCAAAACCTGCTCTGGATCTGGAGTATAAAGGCAAATTGTAATGCTTGGCAAATGTATGCACGGAGCTCCATGTAGCAGCTTCTAAAATGTCTTTGGTAGCCACCCCTCTAAGGAAGGCTGTGGTGGTGGCTGTGGCTCTCGTGGAATGAGGTCTAATGTTAGGTGGCACAGTCTTTCCATGAAAGGAGTAACAAAAACAAATGCAATTTCCTATCCATTTCGAAATTGTCTGTTTGGAAATTGCTTTTCCTTGTACCCCATCAGCATATGCTACAAACAACTGGTCAGTCTTTCTGTAACTTTTAGTTCTGTCCAAGTAGTAGCGTAGTTGTCTGTGTATGTCCAGGGTGTGCAGAAGTCTCTCCCTTTATTTTGAGGCTGTGGGAAGAATGTAGGCAAATGAATAGCTTGGTTCAAAGATACCCTGGATACCACCTTTGGCATGAAAGTAGGATTGGTCCTCAAAGAAACTCTATCCTGATGAAAGATAAGGAATGGCTGCACCGCCATTAAAGCTTGTAGCTCAGATACTCTTCTTGCTGAGGTTATGGCCAGAAGGAAGGCAGTTTTCCAAGACAAAATCTGTACATCTGCCGATGCTGCTGGTTCAAAGGGAGGTAGCGTTAGTTTTTCCAACACGAAATTCAGGTCCCAAGTAGGTAGAGGTGGTTTCCTTGGAGGATTAATGTTTTTGATTCCCCTTAGAAACTGTCTTAGTAGAGGGTGAGAGAAGACAGGTGGATTTAGATTGTATTCTGCTGAGATTGCTGAGGCATGTATCTTGATGGAAGAGTAAGACAGGCCACTGTGGGACAATTCTGCCAAATATTCCAGTATGTATGCCATATTCATCACAGTCACATCTAGGCCCTTTGCTGTGTTCCAGGTGTGAAATCTTTTCCATTTTGCTGTATATGCCTTTCTTGTGGAAGGTCGGCGAGCTTCCATAATAATATCCTTCACTCTGTGGGATAGGTTACCCTGAGGAGGAGTCATGGTATTCTCCAGGCAGTTAGCTGCAAGGTTTTCAGGTTGGAGTGTAGAGTTCTGAAATTGTGCTGTGTCAGTAGGAGTGGCCATAGGGGGAGAGGCCATGGTTTCGTCTGTGACAAGCTCTTTAGCAGTGGGTACCAGTGCTGTCTTGGCCAGTTTGGGGCCATCAGGATTACTCTGGGCTGCTCTGTCCTGATCTTCAGTAGGACCTTGGTCATTAGTGGAAGAGGTGGGAAAGCATACACTGTTAGAGCTTTCCAGCTGAAAGAGAGAGCGTCCACCCTCCATGCTTGTGGGTGGTATGTCCTTGAGCAGAATTTCTTCAGTTGATGATTTAGGGGGGAAGCGAACAGATCTATTTCCGGCCTTCCCCATGATTGTGTGATTTGTAAGAAGATGTCTGGGTGTAGCATCCATTCGTGTGCATCCATGGTAGTTCTGCTTAAACTGTCTGCCAGTGTATTGTCTTTCCCTGGCACGAATTGGGACTGTAGCTGTATGTTGAGTTTCAATGCCAGTTCCCATAGGTTCACTGTCAGTTTGCAAAGAGGGTAGGAATTGGTGCCTCCTTGCTTGTTTATGTACCACATAACTGTGGTGTTGTCTGTCCCTATGAGCAGGTGGCCTTGCTGAAGGAAAGGTTTGAAGGCCTCGATTGCGTGTATCACTGCCAGCAATTCCTTTTGGTTTATGTGCATGTGCAGCTCTCTTTGTGTCCATAGCCCTTGTATACATCTGTCCTCCATGTGCGCTCCCCAACCTTGGTCTGAAGCGTCCGTGGTGATGGTTTGGTTGGCTCTTGGCTTGCTGAAGGGCAGCCCGCTGTTCGACCGGCAGGCTTGAGCCCACCACAGGAATTCCTTTTGAAGGCAAGGAATGAGTGGGATCAGAGCTTCTAAGCTGTGACTGTGCTGAGTCCATAAACTTCTTAGGTACCATTGTAATTTCCTCATATCAAAAAAAAAAATAAAGAGGCTTAGAAAACAGGGCTTGAAGATTTGAGACTCTTTTAGCAGTGGTAATGGCCACTATGAAGACAAGAAGAAAAGTTTCCCTTATAAAGGTCTCACAAAGTTTAGAAGAAGCTAAAGAAGAATTATTTACTTCAATGCAAGAATTACAAATGGCAGAAGGTTGCACTTTAATAACTGCAGAACTAGCACCTTCATTAAAACTGTAGCCAAGAACTCAAGAACTTTAGGTATTGGAGCTGAAAAGGAATTAATGTCATTTTGCTACCCCCAAACAACAAATCTTTTCCATTTCCTTCTGTAAAGTTTTCTAGTGGAAGCTTTGTGGGAAGATAAAAGAATGTAGCAGACGGGGAAAAGAGCCTGGGCTGTCTAGCTATCAATGGAAGTGCAGCCTGAAATACCTAGGTGCATCATATCTGTCAAATGAAACAGTAGACATAAAACCGGATACAGAATACATGGCAGGTGAAGCAGATGAGGCCAAAGAAAGGGGAACCAAATCTGACGAGGCCAATATAAGCAATGAGGATGACTGTGCTCTTCAATCAAGATGCTGTCTGAAGGAATGTAGAAATTAGAGGTACTGGGGAAAACAGGAGAGGAGATCCGGGGGGGGGGGGGCAGTCTTGGAGAAAAGCATCTCTCGGTGATTCCCCGGTGGGGGGGGGGGGGGGGGGGATCCGGTCAAAGAATCTGCTGCACTTGCTGAAGGGAGATGCAAAGAGGTCACAGCAAGGCTGGCCCCATCAATGGAATGTCTTTGCTGCTACTTCCATGTTGAGTGACCACTTGTGAGGCATCAGAATGGACAAGCTTAACTTGTCTGCTATCATGCTGATTTCCCCAGCATGTGCATTGCTATCAGAAATCGACTGGATGAGATTGCCCACTGCCACACTCTCAAAGCTTCTCAACACAGGGGATAAGATTTGGTTCCTCCTTGTTTATTTACGTACCAGACCACTGACATACTGTCTGAATCACAATTGTCCAGGAGGGTAGAGCATCTTGGAAGGCCTGCAATGCTAGGATAGCTCAAATTTATAAGACACTGATATGCGTATTGGCCTCTTTGTGGGACCATGTGTCTTAAACTGTCTTTCCTAAAAAATGTCCCCTCACCTAAATTGGGAAGCATCTGTGGTAACTATGGCCTTGGGCTGAGGGAGGAAGAAGGGACAACCTTACATTTCCTGATCGGAGTAAATCCACCAAAGGAAGTAAGTTTTGCATGCCTGAGTTATCTTGATTTAGGTAAAGGTTGGTGAAAAATAGACCACTGACTCACTAGGGTATACTGAAAAATACTTATGTGGTATTTTGCTAACAGAACCAAAACTATTGCCGCACACATTTGCCTAAATTGAGCTGAGAGAGAAGAATTTTGAATGATCTTTTTGACTTGGAATCATATGGTTTGTATATTTGGTGAAGGAAGTGAGGCTGTCATGGATATGTTGTTTTACAAAGCTCTGATAAACTACAGTATTTGAGTTGGTTCTAACTGAGATTTGTTGTGACTGATAGTAATTCCCAGGAGAGAGCATAACTTGAGTACATAATCTTGTGCTTTGATCAGATGATGCCTGGTTGGAGCAGTTATGAGCCAGTCGTCCAAGTAAGGAAAAACCCGGAATCTCTGCAGTCTTCTCAAGTGAGCTGCCACTACTGCCATGCATTTGATAAACACCCTGGGGGATGTGGTGAGACCAAAGGGCAGAGCTCTGAATTGGTAATGAATGGCTCCCAACTGGAAGCATAGGTATCTTCTGGATCATCTGTTCATTTTTACATGATAGCATGCATCTTGAAGATCTACTGACCACATCCAATCATCTTTGTGCAGAAAAGGCAAAATGGACTGAACTGTGACCATCTGGAACTTGGTGTACTGAGCTGACATGTTCAGAAAACAGATCCAAAACTGGCCTTCAGTCCTCTGTTTTCTTGGGCATTAAAAAGAATCCCGAGTAAGTTTCAGACTCTTTCTAGTCAGGAGGGACCACTTGGATGACACTTTTTTCTAGCAGCTTTTTTATTTCTAGTGCTGCTGCTTTCCTCTGACTAGGTGGAACATCGGGAATTCTGTTTACTGTTAAGGGGGAAGGGAAAAGAGCATTATACAACCTCTGCAAATAATCCTCTGCCTAGCCAGGCTCTCTGGTGCAGGGATAAACGACCCACAACTATTTCCAGAAGTGGATAATCAGGCCTCCTTTCAGGAGCAATGGTAAGCTTCGTTAGAGAATGTATCACTAGATCATTGGTTCTGCGAACCTCCTGTGCTGCGTGGGTGGCGTCTTCCATTAGAGTTCCTCCCTCTGCCCCTGGGGGAACTATCGCCACGTGGATCTTAGAAGGGACCCTGGTACTTTATGAACCAAATTTTTTGATCCTCACCGATTCCTAGAAAAGGCCCTTTGAGGAGTCGAAAAACATATCCTGGCAGCAGACAGGTTTTACCTTCCTGTTCACAGCTGGATAATGTGTCTTTAATCTTGGGACCAAATAAAGAACTTTTGTCAATGGGAGCACTGGCAAATGAAGATTTGCAGGGTTCCGCAAAGTCACATAGGAGCATTCAGGCATATCTCCTAATGGAAATGCCTGAACTCACCACCCTTGAGGAGCTGAGGTGTCCAGCTCTGAGGCTCCAAGGAGCAGAGATGGCTCAGACACCTCAGATTCAACTCCAACACCCTCTATCTGGTGCCACTGCTACAGCTCCGAGAGTAATATGGTTCCGACATGCTCGAAGTCAGTCCACTCAGAGAAGGTACCAGCATAAAAGATGCAATAATCTTTGGATCTGCTAAGGGAGGATATGGGATCCTCATATTCAGCTGCTCTGAAGCCAAAGGTCGGATCCAAGAAGCAGACAAAATAGGTGGGGTTGTACTTAAGAAGGTCTCCGGACCTTATGAGATAGAAGCTGGGAAAAACCCCATTTGAATTTGCATCAAGAGGAATTTCCTCATAATTCTGTCCACATCTGCTTTGGTCAGACTTCTGGAGGAATGGGAAGAAGAAGCTAGTGATGAAGCCCTAAAATGATGATGCCTGGGAGGCCTTTCTATAAAGGGAGATGGGAGACGAGAGAACATTGGATCCACGTTTAGAGGAGATCTGATCCGTGGTGATCTATTTGTATGCTTCTTTGGATCTGAGTGGGGCGGATGCAAAGTTTTTGAAATTTTAAGAGGTGGTTCTGAACCCGGAGTCAAGGAACTTGTAGGGTCTGGTGAACGCTTTTTAGCCTCTTTTTTGTAATTTGTTAGGGGTTTGAAACCTGGATGCTATATCAAAAGATTTTGATTGGAGTAATCCTCTCAAAATGAGTTTATTTCTTCTGTCAATAAAGAGCTCTAGGATTAAAGGACTTGCAGATGTCAGACAGACTCCAAGTGGGTCAGGCATAAACAATAAACAAACATACTGTATGCATCAAATAAAGGAATTTTATGGCCACAGGCTGTACATTTTTAAAACTGGAGGGTTTTTCAGCCATATTTCTCCTACATGAAGAAGAAAAGGATTTGTTTTATAGAACAGGAAAGATAAAGGGAAAGTATTAACTCATTCACTCCAATGCAGCTCAGGAAGTTTGCACTGTAACTTCCAATGACCGGAGCCTATGCCTTTTGACAGAATCAAATTATGTTCTCACATTTCAAACAAATGTTCATATTGCTGGAACCATACAGCTTATAAAAGAAGTATAAATGTCAAACTCTTCAGCACACACTATTTTTATAGTGGTAGTATTCTTTAGGTTCTACGTCTTAAACCAAACTTTATAAGTTACAGTAAACACTGTAACTATTACATTTGTAATATTTTGTAAACAACTTAAAATATCTCAGCAACCACTCAAGTTACAAACAACGTCAACAGTATTTTATTCATCTAGCTGTGAGCATTCATATGAGGCTAAGGAGTTCTGTGTTACTTACTTGGTGAGATATTTAGAAAAATGTGAAAATTACATCTATATAAATTAATATCATAAAAAAACAACATCATATCTATTTACCTGTGCTAGACAGAGGTCAAATATTAATGCAGTTGAGTTTGTCATTGTGTAAGCTTTAAGATAAAATCTTTTAAAACCTTGTGCATAGCATGTTTTTTGGAATTATTAATGCAAATATGAACAAGCAATATTTAATGCCTAGACACGTCAGGAGGAGTTAACTGCAGATGTACCTGGAGGTGGTACTCGGATGTAATGAGTTAAAAAGAGTGGTAATACAAGAATATACCTCAAAAGGTATGAGACAGAAAAGAAAAAAAGGAAAGGAAATTACCAACTATAGTACTGTAAAATTACACTAAAAAGTGTACAAAAGGGAAGAGAGGATACATAGAGAATTTTACTAATAAATAGGAAAAAGGATAATTAAAAAATGTCTTTTTCCTCACAAAAAACCTGCTAACGTTAGAGTGCAGTGACCATGTCCGTACGTGAAAGTGGAAAAACAGATGTATGGTATGGAACTACTGCATTGTTGGTAAGTGAGGAGCTTAAGAGTTTCAGTGTTCCAGGAGCTGGAAAAAGCAGATGAGTAGGATACATGGTTCAGATCCGAACCTATTTGTTGATGAATGAATGAAAATGACATCAGAATAAAATAACATCAATAAATTAAGCCAACTTTCCTTGATCATACCAATTATATCCTTGAATTTTGAGTCCTTTATTTTCTTTGCCAATGGCTCTAAATATAAAGCAAATAAAGGAGAAAGAGAGAACACCCTTACCTAGTTCCTCTGTTCAAATGCAACTTATCAGAGAGGGACCCTCCCACTTTAATTCTTGCCTCCGATCCTACATATATCCTCCTAATTAACCTTATTCATGTATCAAGGAATGCAAATGCATCCATTGCCCTACTCAAAATCCAAGCTTTCTATGTTGAATATTTCTCAGCATCAAGACCCACCAACAGTGGTGGGTCTTACATTCATACATTAAATTCTGCTTCCTTTAGATAATCACTGTTCCACTAATGTTGTCTAATGTTTGCCTCCCTTCCACAAAAAGAGACACTAATCCATATCTATCAGTTTTGTCAAATCCTTTGCCAGTTTTTTAGACAGATTAGACATCAACACTTTATAATCATTGTTTAAAATTGAATTGGGTCTATATGAGGCTGGGTCTGATGGGTATTTACCTTCTTTGTGTAACACAGTCACCACAGCCTTCTTCCAAGATGCTGGTAATTCCCTTCCTTTTAAAATATTACTAAATGAAATCCTCCAGATGTTTACCAGCTTCTTCAATCTTAACTTCCACACGAATGCTACCTGCTCCTGGAGACTACCCTGCAGATTAATTATGTATCACTGTTTTACCTCATCTCCTCCAATCTTAACTATTAGTTGTTGAGTCATATCTTCCTCTAAACATGGTATAATTAAGTCTTCCATAAATATTTCCATTTGTGCTCTTTCTTGGTTTCCACATTCCTCTGCTTTATACAAATTTTCATAAATTTTCCAAAATATCTCTACAACATCTCTACGGGATCACTGGTTATCTTTCTTGTCATGGACTCCCTAAGTTTGGTGACAACCCCTTCTACTTTCTGCTGCCTAAGTCACTGTCCTAACAGTTTTTGTTCTCTGGAGTTATCAAAAAATAGTTGCTTAACAGCAATCGTTCTAAATGCATGCATATTATCTAAATACTCCCTTATTTTCTCTTTAGTGCTCTGAGTTGGTCCTCTTCTTGTTTTGTGAAATTTCCTTTATTTGGCAATACTGTAAACTTTTCCAGCCCCTTTAAATATTTCCTACTACTACTACTTAGCCACTTCCCTCTCTTTTATTTTTATTGAATTTTTAAAAATTTTCATTTTATTCACTAGTTATCCCTTCTGAAGAAATTTCTATCCTCCTTAACTCTGAAATAATTTCCACTACCCATTCCTTAAATTATTTTCTTTTTAGCAGGTAGGTGGGAAAGCACCAGCGTCTCATATTTACTTCATTACCCTGCATTGTATCTTGAATTTCTTTGTGCATGATCTGAAATAGTTATTTAATGTGTGTCAATGCTTTCAATTAAATGCACATCTTCCTGTGAAATATAATTTTTATCCAGACTAGCCCAGTTATCGTACCTTAGGAAATACTCTAATTTCAGTCGGAATACGTAGTACCTAAACTTGTGTCTTCCATACAAAATATTCTCATAAATCACTCCGAAATCTGCACTCTTTTATTATATTTTCCCTTCTATGCCCCCCCCAATACATCCTCACTATTGAAAATCATGTTCCAATCTCCACCAATAAGTTCTATTCCCTGATGAAAGTCTATTACTTCTCCAAAAATTTCTTAAGCTACATAATTAGCAGCTTTTGGTGGAATATAAATACATGCTGGCATAATCCTGCTCCCTTGCCTATAGCCCCTTACTACCACAAAACTAACATTGTCTTTTTCCTTGTCTATCACTATTGGAGCCCCTCTATCAGTATTATTACTCCCCTTTTCCTCTGTCCCTGATATTCAACTGAATATTCATCCTGAAATCCATCTGTCCAAGTCACATGTTCATTTCTTTCTAAATGTGTCTTCTGCAGCATTGCTATCTGCACTTTGCATTTTTTAATATAATTCAATACTTTTTTTCCTTTTTTGTCTATACCTGTAAGGTCATTTACATTCCAAGACAATATGGCCAGAGTAACCATTATGATAAAAAAACTATTGTACCTACTTATTAAAACGTGTATTTTCAACTTCTGTCTTACACATACACACTGATGTTTAACAATCTGATCTTTTATACAGTTCTTTCTTCTCATCTCCATCTGAACCCATGTCACATTTATCAAGACATTTTCCTTTAACGAAAACCCTCAAACAAAAAAATAACTAAATTTGAAAAACACTCCCATCCCTTATTAACTTAGAACAAACCATACAGAATGTCCCAAATTGACAGCTGTACCGAGAGGTACAACCTAACCTAAAATTAAGGTTATCCATGCTAATGCACAAGTTGCAGCCTGTGTTCCCATTTACACTGATTGACGTCTGCTCTTTTCTTAGCTCTATTCTTCTTCCAGATGTGATAAACAGCTTGCATACTTTCAGAAAACATTTAAATTGCAGCCCTAAGAAAAAGTGCACTGGCTACCTTTAAAAAAAGCTAAATTCTGTGGGGGACCTATGGGGCTTTCTGTACTACTCTGTCCAAGGAATAACTGATGAGAAGGCTGAAATACTACAGACCAGAGCAGATACTAGAGGAGGCAATGCACGTCATTTTGATGTATAGGCAATCATCCTGAAAGGTGACCCCAAGTCTGCCAGTACTAGAGTCCCTCAAACCGGTACTGCATTTGGCCCTACCAAAGTGGATGGAAACAGTACCAGCAATGAAGACCTGGACAGGCCAGAGACCAAGACAGGAGTTGATGGGTTGAAAGCCAAAGTCTCTGACAGTGATAATGGTGATAATGATGGTGATGAAGACCCAAAGTTGTGCAGTCTGCTTTGAGATCTCATCAATGAAGGTCTAGGTTTGGAGTGAGTGAGATGCTGGCACCAAGTTGGAAATGCCAGTCTGCACCAAGCATATAGGCTTCTGTGTATCCTTTAGCTCCAAAACCACCTGTGCCAAAACAGGGAACGTGGAAGTAGCCTGGATAAAGGACTGTGGGCCAACATGATCCTCCCCAGAAACTGAGGGCAATGGGATAACACTTACCTCAATCTCAGCCTTCAAGAAAGCACTTATTTGAACCCAATGTATGTCAGATGTATTCCTAAAGGACCTAGTAAACTGAATGGAAAAAATACATGGAGGGCAGGAGATCATACAAGTAAAACAGCTCTTTTTCTGATGAGTGCCTGTTAAAGGTTTTCCTTGGTGAATTGTCCTGTACTACGATTTGCTCCAAACAGGTTCACAAGAAAGTATCAGGCTAACTTCCACTGCAGGCCATTTCAATACTCACCAATTTTCCTTTTTGTGCTTGAATTTAATCTATCCCATTTGGTTACAGATTGGCCTTACCCATCACATGGTCAATAGTTGTATATTACCCCTAATGAGATTATCTGGGATCATGCCATAGATAATTTAAGGGGACCCATGGATGGGATAAAGCATTTAGGAGCTGCATCTGTCCATTAGTAGTAAAGGGGGCAGTCCTGGGGTAAATTTTCTGTTTCCCATTCAAAGATACAAGTTGTACTTGAATATGGACAGGTATGAACTTTGTTTTATGTAGATGGGGAGTCTCTTCCAGAGCAGTGGTATCCTCTGCGAGATATACTTGTCCCTCCAAACCATTCTGTTGATGTGGCAGAAGAGGTTTAGATCTCTAAACAATGAATTTCTGATGCCATACGACTTGCTGATGTGTAGTAAATCCATCAGTACTGGGTCAGAGGATGCCTTGCAGTCTTGTAAGATACAGACAGTATAGTGACAAGAATTTTAAATTGATCCATTTAGGACTTTTTGTTTAGGACTTGTATCCTTTTAATAAGGTATCTCTGTGGACATTCCAGTCATTGCATATGTCTAGACAGGTACATGGCCAAAGGGGGCATTATATTTAATGAATGTCCTAATAAGAGCTGAGTAAAGGAGGACACTGACATCTCTAGATCTAGACAAAATTCCTTTGTTTATACGATGTGTAATACAGAAGGATTTTCTTATGGATACAGCATGTTGGGCAAAATTTAGGTCACTTGTCCACGTAAGTTCCCAAATTACAAACAGATATGTTCATCTTAGGCATGTATTGTTAATGTGGAAGTTCCCTGGGATACAGGACTTCCCAAAGGATACAATAATGCATTTTTTGGCATTTAGTTTCAGTCCATGATTTTGGCACCAGTTATTTATTTGGGATAAACCTTCCCACAGGATGGCCAAGTCATTTGGAGATTCAATGACTGCTCCTAGCTTGCAATCATCTGCAAACTTAGCCAGAACCCTTTGGTATAAATTTTTGCCTGAGAAAAGTAGGTGCCAAATAGGAGAAGTCCTGGCACAGGAATGCAGGGGGACCATCACTGGTGACTAGTCTCTTTGTGGTGGTAACTTCCCCATTTTGATTTCCTGCATCCTGTGAGCCAGATGGCAAGAGCAGGTGACACAAATAAGATGGGCCTGGAAGATGAGTCAAATGCATAAAAGTTGGTGCCAGTAGTAGATACATGGCTTCTTGTCTCAGGAGCTTTGGTGCTATTAAAGAGCTTGCATCTTTAGATTTCCTTTTTTTCATTATATTTGTTCTTATCCTTGCATTTCTCTGATGTGTCCCCACTGCCAGATTGGGGTTCAGGTGGTAGGAGACCTTTAAGTATAGGCCTGTTTTTGCACTCAGTGAGGGAGTGAAGCCCAAAGACCTTTCATATTGTGCACGCCTCCAATAAACAAGCCAGCCCTAGGCATACCACACAGTGACTGTGGGTGCCCTGAAGCAGGATTTTGGCAGCTGCACTGGCCATACGTCTTGAAGTCTTTTTCCATGGAAAAGCCTGCAAGGAAACAAATTAGTGAAGGTTCAAAATCAGATATTCCCAACTATGAAATACAACTATTTTTTGTAGTTTATCCAGCAAACAGACAAATATAAAATTTAGAGAACAAATTTTCAGATAAGATTAGAAACACAGACAGGGTCTGAGATTGACTAGAAGACATCAGGCCTCCATGCCTAAAGCCAACAAATGAGCTAAAGTAAACCTAAACTTTTTTTTTTAAACTAGCTATTATGGGGTAGGAAAAAATGGAATACATTCATTTGAGCGTCCACACTTACCTCGAACGCGTGTAACGCTGAATTGAAATGTCGAATTTCACCATGGCGAACAGTCAGAATGTCGTACAAAACACTGAATACGACATTTCTGACCGCTCTACCACCTAAACACGTGCTACCATAGATCAAAAAGGGAGGGATATTTTGCATTTTGCATATACTGCGTTCGGAAAAAGGAGAATTTGCTGCACTGCTTTCGAACATTTCCCGGTTGGCCATCCACCGGCTGGTCAAATGAATGTATACCGGAAAAAATACAAATGATGAAAGATTGAAAAGGGAGGTTTTAAGACCATTAACAAATTAGGGAATGAAAGAACATGCAGAACTTAACTGCAGTCAGGCATAAATCTAGGCAATCAATTTGGCAGCAAACAAGATCTAAGGGCAGAGAGAATAAAAGGGGGATTACAGGAGTTTTCTCTAAAGTAGCTTGAGGCAAGCAGCACTAGCAGAATGGCCAGACCGGATCTCATTTTTCATCAGCTGGATTGGACAAACTGGATGAAAACTAACATTCTTTTCTCAATCTGCATCTATCTGGTCTGTGCATCAGGAAATAAGTACTTATTGCTCCAACATCAAGCTGACTAGTACTTATTTATTTTCATCACTGTTAATTGGGGTAAAACACTGGTCTCACTGGACCATTTTCAGCCTTAGCATGGGAGAATACAACAGAGAGAAAATAAAGCTGACATTTTCAAATGGATGCATGCATATTAATGAATAGTTAAGAATGTTTCATAAGCAAGCTTCAATAAAAAAATCTATTTGCAACACAACTAGTTTAGCATCATCATATGATTTCATTGCTGCTGTCGCTGGAAAATTTCTTTAAAACTCACTAACCACCATAAAAAGATGCATTTTAATGAGTTGGTACATTAAAACAATGTAGTAGTGGAAGTGACTGTACAGGGCAGCCGTGGTGGTGCAGCGGTTAGCGTTGCCACCTCACAGCAAGAGGTTCTCTGGTTCAATCCTCGGCTGGGGTGCCTTCTGTGCGGAGTCTGCATGTCCTCCCTGCGGTCGCGTGGGTTTCCTCCTGGTGCTCTGGTTTCCTCCCAAATCCCAAAGACATGCTGTAGGTGGATTGGACACTCTAAATTGGCCCTAGGTGCGAGTGCGTGCTTGTGTGTACCTCCTGTGGAAGGTTGGGCGCCGGGCTGGCAACTCGACACCATAAAAAACTCCACTGCCAATCATGAGCGGACAGGTGATCTGCTGTGGCGACTCCTAACCAGGAAAAGCCGAAAGAAGAAGAAGAAGAAGTGGAAGTGACTGTACAGAAGAGTTGTTAAAGCTAACGGATTACTGTTCCGAAAGCTTTCTTAAAGGCACTAAAATATCTCACATACTTTGTATAAGTACTGTACCATTCACAGAAATTTCAGACACTGCAAATACTTTCACTCTACCATCTGCAGTATGGCTCTCACTTTCTCAGTTATCATATCATACAAGTTATTGCTAACGTTATTATTTTCAAATACTCATGGTATTTCATTCACAATACTGATGCCCTTTTAGGATATCACTTGTAGGTTCCATCAAGCAATAATTAACCATTTTTTTCTACAAAGTGAACTTCTAGACAGTGTGACACCTAGGCAGTGACAGAGTTAGAGCACACTTCACTCTTACAAATAGGACTGGCATTTTTGCTCAGTTAGTGTGTTACATTTGCAACTATTTGAAATTGTGCTCGTTTAGCCTCCAGCTATAGCAGAACAGCAAGTAAAGCAGGTACAAATGTTAGTGCCACTCTGATGAGTGGAGTCCATGCCCACACTGTTATAGAGGAAAAAAAAATAAAAATGATGTAGCACATTCATACTTATGAGCAACAGCGCCCCCACAAAGAAAAAAAAAACTGTTAACTAGATCTCTTGTAATTCATACAGTGTTTGCATCAAATGATATCCTTTCCCCTGAATCACTGTGAAAAGCTTACAGTACTGGCTTGCCCACATTCAACATGAACAAAGCCACAGCTTGAACTGTAAAAATCAAGATGATACTGCTAAAAGTAAAAGCATTATCTCACTTAAAATAAAGTGTGTGCGCTTGCCGAGCAAGAACCACAGCTATTTACTCTCTTTTAAACACAAGCAGCAGTCCAAACAGTTAAGAAATTATTAATGCTTACCTAACCATTCCATTGTTCATTGATGACACCATTTTGGAGAATGCCTGCTCCAACGGTTTCTCAGAGCCCTTTTGGTTAACCTAAACAGAATAAGTTTATCAACAAAAATGTACTACAGTATACACATAAATCATAGTTAGTTTCAAATGCTGGTAATTAAAACTACATACCAAGTTTAGCACCACTTGTTTTCCATAGCTTATAATCTGGGAATCGAAATGCCTCTGGAAGCCATCCATCTGAAATAGATATCAGAATCAGTTGTACATCTGAAACCTGGACAAATTCAATATACAAATTCACTACATAGTATTTGCTGTTGCAATAGACAAAAATGATGATAAAAGAAAATCCCCAAATGCATAAGTAAGTATGGTAAGGATATACAGCAACAGAATGTACATAATATGTCTGCAACTTCTAATACTAAGACAGCACATAAGGCTATTACTAACATGTCAGAAGTTTGCATAATACAGAATTGACAGTGTCAACAGAGCCAACAGTTCATGTAGTTCATTCACTTCCCTGCCTTGTTCCCCTGTTAAATCATAACAAAAAGATCTGAGTGTTTTAGTACACACACATCACTCTTAGTAAATTACTTGCCTGTGTTACTCCACTTTACTTTAAACCATCATTCCTTAGCTTTAACAACTCTTCTGTGCAGTCACTTCCACTACTATATTGTTTTAATGTACCAACTCATTAAAATGCACCTTTTTATGGTGGCTAGTGAGTTTTAATCTGGTAAAGTGATTTGTCTCACACTAAGCAAGTGAAAATTGAAATACTTAAATCTGTGCCTGACATAGCATAACAGCAGCTTGTAGCCTTAACCCCCAGTTTAAATATTTGTGTTATGAGGTCATTTATCAAGAGCTTGTTTCACAAAGTACAACTCTGTCAAACATAATGCAGTGGAACAATATTTGCCAAAAATACTAAAAACAGAAAATCAATCACTTTATATGTGAACTGAGCCCCCCCCCCCCCCCACACACACACACACATCTTTAATGCATGGGGAAGACTTCATCATGTACACACATTCCACTCCAACTTTATTATAACTTATGGGGTCAGTGTTTCTTACACAGAAATGCAAATCTCTTGATGTGGCAAATTCAGGGAACTTCAATTTGGTGACAATATTACAGCTAACATTACTTGGAGGAAAAACATTTACTCAAACATTTAATTACTGCTGTACTGTTACTAGGCAGTCAGTCAGTTGTATTATCAGGTACTGATGCCATCCAGCCAGCGGCATTAATCATTAAGCTGTACAGAGTAATGCCCACTCTGCAAGCATCTGTATCCAACAACTTGTTCTGCCATTACATAGAACAACATTCCTCTTTCATCTGCTGCAAGAAGTCAGCATCCCAAGACTCTCCCCATTCTCACTGCAGAGCAATTTATTACCTGGGCTTAGCGATCTGTTGGAGGCATAATATATGTAACTCATCTGAAGGGTTTCCAGTCAGGATAAGAGAGAAAGTGACCTTCTGGGTGGGAAGCAGAGAAAATGGGCATCTTCTAAGTTCCATTCTTCAATACCCAACAGCTACATCAACAACCTCAAGACAACTGTCCTTGTTGCTTATTTTTGTAGATTTTTTTTTGCAAACAGGAGCACAGCATATAATATACCCAGTGCTGGCTAACAACTGTAGAAAGCTGACGATAGTCTCAGAGTGGTTTTAGTGAGCGGACAGGTTCATGAATTTCAGGTTTGCAATTTTCAGACTCATTCTCAGATTTTTTTTTCCAGATTTTTTTTTACAGCAAATCTGAACCCATCTAATATCCAGTATCCAGTTCTAGTACTAATATTAAAGCATTTAAACAAATTGAACATAGCCGTGTACGAGTTCAATTATTAAACAAAAAAGTGAGCTTCTTCAGAACCGACTTTGTTTACTCCCAATGACACTACTAAAACTCTGAAGCAAATTTCTAATGTACAACTAAGGTTCATCTCATGCTCATTTATGGTCATATGGGCTCTGGGTAGTGAGCAAAAAGAATGAGATTATACAGATACAAATGAATGAAATAAAGTTCTTTTGCAGGGTGGTTGGGCTCATGCATTTTGACAGACTGAGAAGTCTGGCAATCGAGGAAGATTCTAGAGTACATCCACTATTCCCTCATGTTGAAACCGGTTAGAGAAGTGGTCTTGGCACCCTGTGAGGACACTCCCTAGATATATCCCAAGGGAGGGGTGCAACTAGCAGGACCCACTGGGAAGAAAATTGAGGCTGGAATCGGAACATACAAGATGGACTACATATATTAGATTGTCTGGGAACACCTGCGGATTCCACAAGATGAGCTGGACAGTGTTGTCTGGGATAAGTAAGTCTGGTCATCTCTACTCATCTGGTTACCCCCAGCTCTCAAAAGACTAAGCAGTTTAGAAAATGGATGGCTATAGATTTTACTAAAGAATTTTGGACTGAGTGTGGAGTTATGTTCAACAAACATGACTTGAGAAAGACAAATGCCAAATGACACAGCTTTTAAAGGACTTTGTCTAAAATATACTTTTTCCCCACACAAAGTTTATTTTCCTCTTTATAAATTATCTCTGCACTGCTATACATAATAAAAGCATCACTCTGGTGTTTCTCCTCTTCTGTTACATTTCTTTGCTTTTTCAAGCATCCCCAATGCATAACATGTTGGGTTTGGATAACTTCCTTGATACACTGTTTAGGAATTTTGTCTCCCTAGCTCTTATATTATCTATAATGTTTTAATGTTTTTGACTCTGAGAAAGCCACATAGCAAAATGTTTGCAGCCCTTCAGTCGTTCACAGTCACTAAAGTTATAAGCTTAAGCAGTTTCTGGGGATCAAGTTCTTTTATTGAGTAATGTAATTTACAGCTGTCTTCTCTCCTTCCCTCTGATGCAATGAACCTAATGAATTCAAAACCTTATTACTGTGTGGTGGAACTTAAATACTCATGGAAAAATAAATCTGCCTCCATGACATTGAGGAATAGAGGCATGACTGTCACACAGATGACCAGAGTTTAACTAGTGGCTTGGGCACTGCAACAGTTGGGTTGGGGTGAGCAAGACTTTTTTTTTTTTTTGGTGGTGCATTTACCCAGGAATGTGGGAATATGCACACTCCTGAGGTAATGCAGGTATCTATGTCACCACCAAGGGGGTGGGATTAGAGACTCAGAAGCAAAATCCCCACATGGCTGTATAGTTTATGGCTGTATCACAGAATGCTGTCAACCAGGTGGGGATGTGCTCTGGTGGCCCACACCCTTAAGGAGAATAAATGGGTATTGGGGCTCTCACTCCAGTGAGAATGAACAAGTGGCTATGACAAACTGAGTACTGGCAGGCACAGGAGTAAAATAAAGCATACAGAAAAAAAATGATGGAAACAGAGACTGAGTAAGAAGTCTCTGAAACAATTTCCAAAACAATCTAATGTAAGTGCTATTTTGCAGCTGAGGAACAAATTGAACAGTGACAATGAAAAATCTCAGCCAAAAAAGCAAAATCACATCACTATATCTGCCCCATTCAGGTAATTTGTGGTTAAAAGCACAATAACAATGCAATAACAACTACTTAAAAGTGCCACAGAAGCATTAGTTTAGCACAGGTAGGCTATGTGGCAGAGAGAGATGGAGCCCTGCCTGTGACCCACACAGACAGAATTTCAATTAGCTGCCCCATCACTGGAGGGGGCAGGCAGGGAGGTGGAGAAGTGAAAAGGCATGAACCACTCAACTTTACTAAGGGCAGGGAGGGATGTGCATACACTGAAAGGCACATCAGGTGATATGACCTCCCTTGCTGGAGACCTGTGAGACCAGCACTCATGCTGTGGGGGTGGGGGGCGTGTGTGTGACAAGGCTGTACAAAGGCAAAACCCCAAGCAGAAGTGAGAGAACACCCTTCTTGGACAGCCCATTGCAAGTCTAGTCCAGGCTGCTTGTATCTGCAAGGAGTTGGAGAAAATAGAAAAACATTCAAACCACCACTTATAACTGCCTGGATGATGACCCCTCTTGGTTACCTCTCATCTACTGACAAAAAAACAAATGGGTTGACTGATCAACAAAGGATCTTATGGATACTAAGCAATGGTGGCAAAAAAAAAAAAAAAATTAGAAAAATAAAAGTACATTAAAAAAATTAGGAGAAGATTAAAAATATAAACATACAGTGGATATAAAAAGTGTACACACCCCTGTTAAAATGCCAGGTTTTTGTGATGTAAAAAAATAAGACCGCAATAAATAATTTCAAAAATTTTCCCACCTTTAATGTCACCTATAATCTGTACAATTCAATTGAAAATCAAACAAATCTGTTGGGGGAAAAAAATAAAAAACATACGATAAGCTGGTTGCATAAGTGTGCACACCCTTAAACTAACACTTTGTTGTGTGTGCACACCGTTAAACTAATGCTTTGTTGAAGCGCCTTTTGATTTAATTACAACATTCAGTCTTCTTGGGGAGGAGTCTATCAGCAGGGCACATCTTGACTTGGCAATATTTGTCCACTCTTCCTTGCAAAAGTGCTCCAAGTCTATCAAATTACAAGGGCATCTCTTGTACACAGCCCTCTTCAGGTCACCCCACAGATTTTCTATTGGATTTAGGTCTGGGCTGTGGCTGGGCCATTCAAAAACTTTAATTTTCTTCTGGTGAAGTCATTCGTTTGTTGATTTGGATGTATGCTTGGGGTCAGTGCCGTGCTGAAAGATGAAATTCCTCTTCAGCTTTCTAGCAGATGCCTGAAGGTTTTGGGCCACAAGTGACTGGTATTTGGAACTGCTCATAATTCTCTCCACCTTGACTAAAGCCCCAGTTCCAGCTGAAGAAAAGCAACCCCAAAGCATGATGCTGCCACCACCATGCTTCACTGTGGGGATGGTGTTCTTTTGGTGATGCGAAGTGCTGTTTTTGCGCCAAACGTACCTTTTGGAATTGTGGCCAAAAAGTTCAACCCTAGTTTCATTAAACCATAGCACATTTTCCCACATGCTTTTGGGAGACTATGTATTGTTTTGCAAATTTTAGCTGGGCCTGGATGTTTTTCTGTGTATGAAAAGGCTTCCCCAGACATATGGAGACTATGGGAGCTTGTTGTTACATGTAGTACACAACCAGTGCTTGCCAGAAATTCCTGCAGCTCCTTCAGTGTTGCTGTAGGTCTCTTGGCAGACTCCCTGACCTGTTTTTGTCTCGTCTTTTCATTAATTTTGGAAGGGTATCCAGTTCTTTGCAAAGTCACTGTTGTCCCATATATTCTCCATTTTTTGGTGACAGTCTTCACTGTGTTCCATGGTATATCCAATGCTGTGGAAATTTTTTGTACCCTTCTCCTGACTGATACCTTTCAACAATGAGATCCTTTTGATGCTTTATAAGCTCTCTGTGAACCATGGCTTTGGCTACAGCAGGCAACTGAGTAAATGTCATGAAAATCCTACTAGGACAGCTAAACTTTATTTGGGGTTAATCAGAGTCTCTTTAATTGACGGCAGATGTGTACCCAAGAAGACTGAATGCTGCAATTAAATCAAAAGATGCTTCAACAAAGTATTTGTTTAAGGGTGTGCGCGCACACAACAAAGTATTAGTTTGTGTGTGTGCACACTTCTGCAACCAGCGTATTTGTGCATATTTTATTTTTTATATTTTTTTTCTCTAACAGATTTATTTTTTCATTGAATTGTACAGGTTATAGGTCACATTAAAGGTGGGAAAAGTTTTGAAATGATTTATTGTGGTCTCATTTTTTTATATCACATGATAAGTCCTTGTGCAGAATTTTTGTAGTTGGCAATTCAGTGGGGAGGCAAAAAGATCTATGTCTGGGCATCCCCATTTTTGCATTACCATGCTGAAGATTTGTGGATTCAATTTCCATTTGTGAGGGTCCACGATATTTCTGCTTAGATCGTCTGCCAGAGTATTTTTCTTTCCTGGCAGGAATTGTGCTTTCAGATGAACTTGATACGTTAGAGCTGTGTTCCACAAGGTCATGGCTTGCCTGCATAGGGGATAAGAATGAGTGCCCCCTTGCTTGTTTATGTACCACATTACTGTGGTGTTGTCTGTCTTTAATAATAATTGTCCTGGATGCAGAAGGTCCTTGAAAGCTGTTAGGGCATTTTGAACATCCAACATCTCTTTTTGATTGATGTGAAGATGCATCTGGTCTGTGGTCCACTTGCCCTGAATGCATTTTCCTGCCATGTGTGCTCCCCAGGAGTAATCCGAAGCATCTGTTGTTAGAGTTTGCCTGGCTGTGGGTAGGGTAAAAGGCTGACCCTTGTTTAGGTGACATGCCTGTGCCCACCATCGAAACTCCTGTTGTAGGCAGGGAATCATTGGTATTACTGCTTCCAAACTGTGAGAGTGTTGAGTCCAAACACTTTTTAGGTACCACTGTAATTTCCTCATATGCAGTCTGGCATATGGTATTAGTAGTATGCAGGATGCCATGAATCCCAGGGCCTGCAGAATTTTTCTTGCAGGGAGATGGGACTTTTTTGCCAATAAATGAAAATATTGAGTTAGTTGAATTTGTTTGTCTGGCGTGAGATAAGCCATCTGGGCCGTTGTATTTAAGCTGGCACCCAGGAATATAATCTGTTGTGAGGGCACTAGTTTTGACTTCTTTTCATTTACTGTGTACCCTAGAGAAATTAGCAACTTTTTTACAAATGCCAAATGCTGTAGAAGAATGTCCTTTGTCTCTGCTTGAATGAGGCAGTCATCCAGGTATGGATATATTTGAATTCCTTTTTGTCTGCAAAATGCAATTACTGGTGCCAGGCATTTTGTAAAGACCCTGGGCGCAGTAGATAAGCCAAAGGGCAGTGCAGAGAATTGGTAGTGCATTGTACCAGCTTTGAATCTGAGGTATCTTCTGCAATTTTGTCTGATAGGGACATGCAGGTATGCCTCTTTGAGGTCCAGGGTAACAAGCCAAGCCTTCTTACCAGCATAGGTAGAAGCAGCTGTAATGTCAACATTTTGAATTTCGGAATATCCAGGTAAGTATTTAGAATTGAAAGGTCTAGTATGGGCCTCCAGGCCTTGTCCTTTCTGGGGACCAGGAAGAGTCTTGAGTAAAATCCTTGTCCTTGCTCCTGTTGTGGTACTTTTTGAATAGCTCTCATCTCCATGAGGGCTGAAATTTGTTTTTGGGCCTCTGCCCATTGATTTTGTGGCAGGTCTGGCATTCCTTTTAGTCTTGGTAAAGTATGAAAGTGGAACCTGTAACCTTGAGACGCAATATTCAGAACCCATTTTGGGTGATTGTTTGCCAGTTTTGAGAAAAAAGTGCTAGTTTTCCCCCTAAGGGGGCTGACAAAAGGGAAGTGCTTGGCGTATGAAGGGGGAAGTTATTGGGAATGCTTCCTGTAAAGTTGAGACTTGTCCTCACTGTCATTGTCTGTTAGAGCCTTAAGGTTGAGATCTGCCTCTTGAGCGTCTGTATCTGCCTCTCTGTGGCCCGTCTGACACTGGAAAGGACCAATTCTTTGTTGGCCGATTTCTGCTAAATCGAGGTGGCTGTACCTGTAAGAAATCCTTTCCTGTTTGCACAGATTTAGCTTTATCCTCCATTTTCTTTAACACCTCTTCTGCCTTAACACCAAACAAGGTATCGTGCTGTAAAGGAGCATCCAATAATTTTGCCTTAACATAATCAGGTAAACTCTGTTCTTTTAAAGTACAGTTTTGTACCTACCATAAATGTAGATGTTTGAGTGTTCACCCTGCTGCAGTCATCACACTTGGGTGATCCTGTCGTCAGGCGGTCCCGTAGTCGGCCGGAATTCCAAAGTCTTGGTCCGGCGTCAGTTGCTGTCACCTCTTCCCTGACGTCAGTGCGCCAGGGGTATATATAGTGCAACCGACGCCATTTTCTTCAGTTTTTCTTGCCCCAAATGTCAGGTGCCCCCAAAAAAGGTGGCCAGAAATTAGTACCAAATGGAGTAACCTCTGCACAAACACAAAATCCCTTCAGCTATAAGCAAATTCATCAGTAAGGTATTGAAGAGATTTAGTCAGTAGATCAGAGGGGATGGAGGGATGGACTGCAGCAGGGTGAACGCTCGAACATCTACATTTATGGTAGGTACAAAACTGTACTATGTTCATCGTGCTACCCTGCTGCAGTCATCACACTTGGGTTGAATCCCAAAGCTAAGGTAGGGGGGAGGTATCATAGAGGGTTAGTGGAGGCTATAAGGCCCTGCAGAACTGCAGTGGCGAAGCCTGCCCTGGTCTTAGAGTAAAGAGGTAAGTGATAGTGTTTGGTGAAGGTGTGTACTGAACTCCAAGTTGCAGCTTCTAAAATCTCCTTGGTTGGAACGCCCCTGAGAAAGGCTGTAGAGGTAGCTGTTGCCCTGGCAGAGTGGGACCTAATGGTAGCAGGAACTGGTTTCCCATGATGGGTATAGCAGAAACGTATGCAATGACCTATCCATTTAGAAATGGTTTGCTTTGATATAGCCTTCCCTTGAGAAGCTGTGGTATAGGATACAAAGAGCTGGTCAGATTTTCTGAAAGCCTTAGTTTTGTCCAAGTAGTAACGAAGTTGCCTTTGAATGTCCAGGGAATGCAGGAGTCTCTCACCTTTGTTCTGTGGATCTGGGAAGAAGGTGGGTAAATGAATGGTTTGATTTAAAGACACACTGGAAACCACCTTAGGCATAAAGGAAGGATTAGTTCGTAGAGAAACTCTGTCTTGATGAAAAATGAGGAAAGGTTCCACAGCCATTAGTGTCTGTAGCTCTGAGACTCTTCTAGCTGAAGTTATTGCTAGTAGCAGGGCAGTCTTCCATGATAGGAACTGAAGATCTGCAGAGAAAGCTGTTTCAAAGGGTGGTAGCGTTAGTTTTTCCAGAACAAAATTGAGGTCCCATGTTGGTGTAGGAGCACTCCTGGGTGGTCTAATGTTTTTTGCCCCCCGAGGAACTGCTTTAGAAGAGGATGTAAAAATAAAGGTGGATCCGTGTTGTAGTGAGCTGAAATAGCTGAAGCATGGATTTTAATGGAGGAAAAAGAAAGTCCTTTGTGCAACATCTCAGCTAAATACTGTAGAATGTGAGGCATGTGAGGCTGAATTGTGTCTTGGCCTTTAGCTTGGTTCCAGGCACAAAACCTTTTCCATTTGCCCACATAAGCCTTCCTGGTGCTTGGCCTCCTGGCTTCCAGAATGACATCCAGAACTGCTTTGTGAAAGAGGAGCTGGTTGGATGTTTAGTTGATTTGCCATGCAGCCAGATTTAAAGTTTTGAGCTGGCTGTGAAGAATCTGATTGTTTTGTTGCGTGAGCAAATGGGGGATTTGAGGCAATATCCATGGAGGGCTGTGGGCCATATTTCTCAATAGCGGGTACCAGTGCTGGCGTGGCCAGTCTGGGGCTATTGGAATCAGTCGTGGTCTCTCCTTTTTGACTTTCAGGAGAACCTTTGTGAGGAGAGGCAATGGAGGGAAGGCATATACTGACAGGTTTTTCCAACTGAAAGAGAGTGCGTCCACTTTACAAGCTTGTTGGTGAAATGTCCTTGTACAAAATTTTGTTAGTTGATCGTTTTGAGGACTGGCAAACAGGTCTATGTCTGGAAGGCCCCATTTTTGAGTTATCATTGCAAATATTTGTGGATCTAGTTTCCACTCGTGGGGATCCTTGATGTTTCTGCTGAGGTCGTCTGCCAATGTGTTCTTCTGTCCTGGCAGGAATTGAGCTTGTAACTGAACTTGGTAAGCCAGAGCTGTGTTCCATAAGATCATTGCTTGCCTGCATAGAGGGTAGGAATGTGTACCCCCTTGTTTGTTTATGTACCACATTACTGTGGTGTTGTCCGTCCTTATTGCAAGTTGTCCTGGATGTAATAGATCCTTGAAGGCTGTCAGAGCTTTCTGTACAGCTAGCATCTCTTTTTGATTTATGTGCAGATTTCTTTGATCTGTGGTCCATAGGCCTTGAATGCATTGTCCTGCCATGTGTGCCCCCCGGGCGTAGTCTGAAGCATCCGTTGTGATAGTTTGCTTGGCTGGGGGCAAGGTGAAAGGCTGACCCTTGTTGAGGTGACATGCCTGTGACCACCATAGAAATTCCTGTTGTAGGCATGGAATGAGAGATATCATTGTGTCCAAGCTGTGGCTGTGTTGAGACCATACGCTTTTTAGGTACCATTGTAATTTCCTCATATGCAGCTTTGCAAATGGTATTATTAGTATGCAAGATGCCATGAAGCCCAAGGCCTGCAGAATTTTTCTTGCAGTTAATTGGGTCTTTGTTGCTATTGTCTTGAAATATTGAGTCAGTTGTAGTTGCTTGTCTGGCGCAAGATAAACCTCTGGGCCGCTGTATTCAAGCTGGCACCCAGGAATGTCATTTTTTGTGAGGGTACTAGTTTTGACTTCTTTTCGTTTACTGTGTACCCCAGGCAGTTTAGTAGATGCTTTACAAAGGCCAGATGATGTAAGAGAATGTCTTTGCTTTCTGCTTGGATGAGGCAGTCGTCCAGGTATGGATATATTTGAATTCCTCTTTGTCTGCAGTATGCAATTACTGGTGCCAGGCATTTTGTGAAGACTCTGGGCGCAGTAGATAAGCCAAAGGGCAGTGCAGAGAATTGGTAATGGGTTGAACCTGCAATGAAATGGAGGTATTTTCTGCAACTTTGTCTGATAGGGACATGCAGGTATGCCTCCTTGAGGTCCAACGTTACTAGCCATGCTTCCTTGCCCAACATGGGAAGTAGCTGCTGTAGTGTTAGCATGTTGAATTTGGGTACTTGTAAGTAAGTGTTTAGAATTGAAAAGTCCAGAATTGGTCTCCAGGCATTGTCCTTTCTGGGCACTAGAAAGAGTCTTGAGTAAAATCCTTGGCCTTGCTCTCGAGTAGGTACCAGTTGAATGGCTCTCATGTCCATGAGAGCTGTAATTTGCTTTTGTGCCTCTGCCCATTGATTTTGTGGCAGGTTTGGCATTCCTCTTTTCATTGGCAAGGTGTGAAAGTGGAATCTGTATCCTCGTAAAATTATGTCTAGGACCCATTTGTCCTTTGTGACAATGTGCCAGTTGTCTGCAAAAAGTGCGAGTTTTCCCCAAGGGGCTGCCAAGAGAGTATTGCTTGGCCAGATGAGGTGCAAGTCATTGAGTTTGTCTTCTGGTGGATTGAGACCTGTCTTCTCCTCCCTTCTGTGTTGTAGTGCCCCACTGGCGAGGTTTGTACTGGGGTTGTGGTTGTCCTCTGCCCCTTGGGCATCTGTATTTACCCCTCTGTGGTCTATCAGTAGCTGGAAAGGACCAATTTTTTGTTGGCCAGTTTCTGCTGAAAGCGAGGGGGTTGTACCTGCAGGAAATCTTTGACTGCCTGCATAGATTTTGCCTTATCCTCCATCTTCTTTAAAACTTCTTCTGCTCTAACTCCAAAAAGAACATCCTGCTGTAAGGGAGCATCTAATAGTTTTGCTTTAACATGATCAGGCGGAGTTTGTTCCTTTAACCAGGCATGCCTACGTATAACAGACCCAGTGACAGCTGTTCTGCAGGAGGCCTCCAAAGAATCAAACCCACATTGTAAGGTATGTTTGCCCACCTGTTCAGTGGCGTGTAACAGATCCTGTACTTCTTTTAATTCAGATTGTTGAGGGAGAGTGGTTATTCTTTGCTTTAACTGAGAGATTAGGAATTGCTGATACTTAAGCATGTGAAATTGACAATTCAGTGCCCTCAAAGCTAGTGTGGCTGAGGTGTAAACCTTTTTCCCCCACCTGTCTAGTGCTCTAGAATCCCTCTCAGAAGGTACTGGGTTTTTAGCCATAGAAGCCTTAGCCCCCTTGGGACCCTGGGAGATAGTCTCTGGGTCACCTACAGGGCTTTTGTAAAGAAATTTGTGTGAATCAGGTACTCTATAGTATCTGTCAGGCTTAGCCGGAGCAGGAGGAAGAGAATCAGGGTTCAAACTGGATTCTAAATAGACATCAACCACAATGTCTAAAACTGGAGGGATGGCAAGTGGTCTGTGTTGGGGGAGCAAAAGAAACTCTCTGAGCCTTTTCTTCGAGTCAGAGTAGTCCTGACCCTCCCAGAGAAAATGTTCCCTCATAGTGTGTAAAGTTTCCCCAAAGGAGTACTCTTCAGGATGAGAAGCTGAGGGAACAGAGTCCTCAGCATCAGAATCTTCATAAGGAGAGAAAGAGTAATCTTGGTCCTCAGAGGAGTCTGAAGAAATGGAAACTTGTTCAGAGGATGCATAATCTTCCTCTTGTCTAGGCCTTTTGTCAGGAGGGGGCTGGGAACCCCTGATTAAAGAAATCAAATCTTCAGCTATTTTGAGCATCTGTTTCTTAGGCATGGGGCCTTGAACAGGAGAATGAAGTGCAGTCCTTTTAGATTTAGTAGGAGTCTTAGACTTAGAAAACGTTTTAATGGTGAGAGTTGTCGGTCTGAAAATGCCTTCAGAAACCGATGGCGTTTCTGAAGCACCGACGTCTTTTGTAGCAATGTCGTCGAAAGGGCCTGAACTAAATGGCTGCGTCGGCCTGGTGCATTCCACCACAAATTCCGTAGCGGTCTCGAGTTCCAGATCTGCGGAAGTCAGGGGCTGCGTCGGAGCCTCACTGAGGACCAGAGAACCGGAGACCGGATCAGCCGAGGCCTCGGAATCTGGCTTAGGCCTGGGCTGTCTGTCCTTATCCTTGCGTTTTTTGTGCACGCCGGTAGTCTATTGCTCCGACGGCATGGTGCAGTTAAATTTCCTACCAAAGTAGTATCGTGCGAAATCAAAGCGTCTTTTAATAGTACGCTTATTAAACCTAGCACAAAACCGACAAGTAGTGACGTTGTGGTCTGGGCCTAGGCAAGGTATACAATAAGAATGAAAATCCTTATGAGGTATTTGCTTCCCACAAGAAAGACAATTGTTAACTTTTTCTGATATCGGTCTGAGGCAAGAAAAGTTTCCCCAACGGGGTACTTAGCTTTATAGAATACTTTGGTCTGAAATTCGAATTCAAAAATCTCAGGAGTCGGGCGACCGGCACTTGCGAACTGCTTCTGCTTCGGGCACCGTGGGGCAAGAAAGACTGGAGAAAATGGCATCGGTTGCACTATATATACCCCTGGCGCACTGACGTCAGGGAAGAGGCGACAGCAACCGACGCTGGACCAAGACTTTGGAATTCCGGCCAACTGTGGGACCGCATGACGACAGGATAACCCAAGTGTGATGACTGCAGCAGGGTAACACGATGAACATCCAAGCATATCTTCGAATCACAGAACCTGTAACTGCGGCTCTACAAGAGGCCTCTAAAGAATCAAAACCACATTGCAGAGTATGTTTTCCCACCTGTTCAACTGCATGCAATAAATCCTGCACTTCTTTACAGTCAGGAGCTTCTGAGCTTGCAAGCATTTTCTGTTTTAACTGAGCCATTAAATATTGTTGGTACTTAAGCATGTGAAACTGGCAATTTAAAGCACTTACTGCTAAAGTTGCAGAAGTGTAAACTTTCTTCCCCCATCTATCCAAAGCTCTGGAATCTCTGTCAGAGGGTACTGGATTTTTAGCAATGGAAGCCTTAACTCCTTTTGGACCCTGGGAAATAGTTTCTGGATCAGCAGAAGGGTTTTTATAAAGAAACTTGTGAGAGTCAGGGACTCTATAATACCTATCTGGCTTGGCTGGTGCAGGGGGCAAAGAATCAGGAGATAAGCTGGATTCAGAGAATACATCATCCACAATATCTAGCACAGGTGGAATAGCCAGGGGCCTGTGCTGAGGCAATAAAAGGAAATCCCTGAGCCTTTTCTTGGATTCTGAATAATCCTGACTTTCCCAAGGGAAATGCTCCCTCATGGTATGTAAAGTTTCCCCAAAAGGATAATCCTCAGGAGGAGAGGCTGAAGGGATAGATTCTTCAGCATCAGAGTCCTCGTAGGGGGGTAGAGAGTATTCCTGGTCTGAAGAGGAATTAGAGGAAATGGAAATCTGATCAGAGGAATCATAGTCTGTATCCTGCCTAGGACTTTTCTCAGGAGGGGGATGGGAACCCCTGATTAGAGTAATGAGGTCTTCTGCCATTTTAAGCATCTGTTTCTTAGGCATGGAGGACTGTCCAGGAGAATGCTGTACTTGCTTCTTTGTCTTTAATGGTACTTTTGTCTTGGCTGTTGCTTTAATGGTAAGTTGAGAAGGTCTGAAAACACCTTCAGAAGCTGATGCCTGCTCAGCGGCTCCGGACCCATCTGTGGGATTAGTTTCCGTAGGCCCAATACCTTGAGTTTCCAGAGGCCTAGTTGTCTCCACATGGGAGTCGGCCTGTGGCTCTGAGGTAGCGGGTGTCAGGGGCTGCGAAAGCGCCTCACTGAGAACTGGCGACTGGCCTAGAAGAGGTTTCGTCGTCGGTTTTGGACCTCAGATGCCTGTCTTTATCCTTGTTTTTGCGTTTTTTCGGAATTGCGGTCATCGGTTGATCTGACAGCATAGTATAATTGAACCTTCGGCCAAAGTAGTGCAAAGCAAAATCAAAACGTCTTTTTATAGTGCGTTTGTTAAATCTAGCACAAAACCAACAACCAGTGACATCGTGATCAGGGCCTAGGCATGGAATACAGTAAGAGTGGAAGTCCTTATGAGGTATTTGCTTCCCACAAGAAATACAATTATTAACTTTTTCTGACATCCGTCTGAGGCAAGAAAAAAGTTTCCCCAACGGGGTACTTAGCTTTTTTGAAGACTTCTGATCTGAAATTCGACTTTGAAAATCTTAGGAGTCGGCCGACGGGCACTTGCAAACTGTTTCTGCTTCGGGCACTGTGAGGCAAGAAAAACTGAAGCAAATGGCGTCGGATGCATCTTATATACCCCTGGTGCACTGACGTCAGGGAAGAAGTGACAGCAACCGACGCCGGACCAAGACTTTGGAACTCTGGCCGACTGTGGGACCGCCTGATGGCAGGATAATCCAAGTGTAATGACTGCAGCAGTGTAACACGATGAACATCTAATGCTTTACACACAGATGTAAACATTCTCAAAATCTTTTTCACATGAGACAAGGAAGCCCATTTTACAGTTCCATATGTACTTGCTAAAACTACAATGCAATTTTATTCATTGGTATTGTAACAACTACAATGTTAAATAGCACAGGCCCAAGAAACGATCCCTGAGCAACAGTACTTGGATTTGGTGTGTTGCACTGTTACTAACTAGGTTCTTTCTATTAGCCAAGATATGATCCACCTAATTACATAAGAAGTTATCCTTGGTATTACTGAATGCTTTGCATATTACTGAGTGTAGTAAGGAATTGTAAGTCTTTGCCAAATCTAGGTAGATTATTAACATTATTTTCCATAATATCAATAATGTATCCTACAAAGCATTTGCCTAAAATAGAGACCATGGCAATCTGTCTATAACTCAAATCATTTTGTTACCCTTTTTATATACTGGTGTGATGCTGGATTTTTCCTAAATAGTTGGAGAATTCCAGACTGAAATAGTTTATTGAAAATATGACAATGTTGGCCCAGGTATAATTTTAAAATCTGACGAGAGTATTGCAGAAATATTATCGCAACAATATTACCCGGTTATAATGAGACACACAGCAAGATCATCAGAACAGTTATCAGCCTAATTAAATATGTACTAAATTCACTGTCATCTTGGGATCCCTAAGTGTCACTGACTGACAATGTGTACACATGACTTCAGATTTATAGAACTGATTTATAACAATTTTTCATTAGCCATTTTTCTAATTTATTCTTGTAACCAGAGTTCTCATTTCAAATTTTATGTTTCAGCACCTTCCTGACCTTTTTTTTAATTTCACTGTATATGTAGAATTAGGAAATGTTCTATAAATATTAAACATTTTCTTTTTTGACATAATTAAATATGAGCTCCACCTAAACAGAAGGTCATTACTTTTTAATTTATTATTTTTAAGTGAGGCAGACAGTTCCACACTATCGGTTAATAAACGTTTAAGGGTCGAATAGCCAAAATCAGTTCTGTAAATTAATAAGTGATTTAGATGATCAGCGTTATCAATTGATTTAGTCTTGTTAGTTAACCATACCATATTTATATTTCATCACTTTTGTTTTTGATATGGAAGCTGCTACCATTTCAAACACAACTGAGTTATGACCAGACCTTAAAAGGGCTTGGTGGGGTGGGGGTAGGGGGATAAGAACTGACTGGCTGCAAAATAACGATGCCTGCTGAATTTCAGGCACTGGATGACTATTGACTTATAAAATATTACAGACATGGCATTTGCATATGACTCAGGTGCCTGAAATGTCTCCAAGGCTTCAACATTGGCTGGGTCTTCCTTTCTAAATGCTGGCTGGTAGCTCCAGCTTTAGGGATGGACTTGTACAGAAAAATGGTAAATAAATGGTACTCCTGTCTGAGCTACCCTTTAGGAAACCGACAAGAATCCCAGTAGTCTATGAGAGAAGCTGTAAGTCATGTGTGGGAGCTGATAAAATGTAGGGCATTATATCGTTACAGAAATACTATGAAGTACACATGGATCAAGATTTTCTGCTTTAACATACAGAAAATTTTAAACTAGAGGTTGCTGTTGATCTACCAAAATTAGCAATATCACAATGAATGTACAGAGGAGATTTTGATAAGATTAACCACATTATGAATTCCAGGTTTGCCTGGAAAGGAGGCATGCCTCTTGTTGAAAGCAATGCGTGGAGAAGCATCAAGTTACATTAAAGATTAAGCAGTTACAGACATTACTACTCCCCATAATGGAAGGTCCTCTGTGTTAAAAGGAAAGGGGAAGGAAAGATGTGATTGTTCTTTTTTCAAGTTCTGGTAAATACTGCCACTTCTGCTAAAGGTATAAAACATTACCATAACAAATACAGTCAAGATGATCACTTTTACTTTCTCTCTCACTCGTTTTGGTGCTGCTGGTGGCAGAGCCTGTCATGGCTAGTGACCCAGTTTACATTTTTTTTTTCTTAACAGGTATGCATGTCACATTTACTACTCTACCCTTCCCAACATACAGCACACTAAGAATGCACGCAGTCGCCCACTGAGAGTGGCTTTCTCGGATATGAATGGTACCTTATACCATTAAAAGCAAACATTTTTGACGTATTCAAAATCATACAAAGCAGATTTGATATGCCTAACAGAAACTTATCTCAGTAGATAAATGCTGGAAGAACTAGGGTTTATTATAGTAAGCTCATCACACATCCCACAGGTAACAGAAATGCAAAATGTTTCTTTAGACATACAGGTGTCAGACACAAATTAGACATTCCATGTCACAATATGAGGGGACAACACACACTGTTAAAAGATAAGGTTAGTAAGAATCGTCATTCTACATCTTCCTCGGGGCAGCATCTACACAGAGATAAAGGTAATTATTTGGTTGATTTTGCATATGAAAATGTATGGACTACAGGTAAGTGCTAAGTCTTTACCCAAATCTCCTGTGTGTCACCTGCCAAACTAAAATTCATAGGTATCTCTTGTAAACAATGACATGGAGAAAATATTGTGTAACAACTTACCATAACCTTAGATGTCCTTCATTTCTATATGCTGCTGTATTCATGACATCAGGGAGTTTGCTCTGGTGAACTCTAGCACATCTGGGCATTATACAAAAGTTAAATGCTACCACTAGGGTGCATGTGACATCCTGCACCTCTTCTCTGACGTCGGTTGTAAATGGGCGTCGGGCATAAAGCGGACATCAGCACACATCCACCACAAAACTGAATGCTGCTGGAGTCGGCGACTTGGGAGTAGGTGCACCAGAAGTCAGGAATCAGGCAAGTGTGAGGGGTAAAACTGGGTGGGAAACTACACAGCAGTATATAGAAGGGAAGGACATCTAAGGTTAGGGCAAGTGTGAAGATTGGGTGAAGATAGATGAAGGCTGAATTTTGATGATAATTCTGTCATCTGTAAATATTAATGTAAACCACAGGCTTGTTGTCTTAAACGGTAAAAATAGTGTTACATGTGGGAACTGGAAAAAAATGAAACAACAGTGCACTCTACTGACCAAGTAAAGCATGTTGTGACCCTTTGATGTTAGGACTTGGAGCCATTGAGTATAGAGTGGGGCATCCTGCCTACTGCTTTAAGGTCAGAGCTAATGGCCAGAATTTGTATGCATAAATTGTCCTTTATTGCTCTGGTTTTTGCCCAGAGGTGAAGAATGTAAATGTAGTTTCTGTTAGCCTGGGAACCCAGGGAAGTGTGAAGAATGATGTAATGTGAACCAGGAATGTGATTTTAAAAACAGAGAGAATCAGAGAGTATTAAGCATTTTTGTCTTGACCATCCAACTCATCAGCACTGTCTTGCTCTATATGTAAGTTTGTCTTAGACTTGTGTTTTCTCTTAGAAATAGCTAGAAACTAGAAATATTAGACTAAGTGTTTTTTCTGTGATGTCAGAATTGTACTACTGAATTATTTTAAGTATTTCTCTGTGATCTCTGAACTCTTGACTAGCACTGTGTAGTAAAAAGTATTGTCTTGTGTTCTATTTGTTATTAAAAATATTTTTAAACCCTTTCAACTGTGGCTGTGTTTGTAGAGATAATTTAAGCTCTTTAGAGTACTTGCATGCCTTTGGTAAAATTGTACAAAGCCACTCCAATAGCTTTAGCGGTAGGCTGTACTACCAATTGGATAATATTGCACATTGATAACTGGACACCCTTTTAAGGGCCTTTGAGTAGCTGATAAATATTAGTGGGCGGTGGCAGCTGGTACTACCGTATAGTCTGGGGAAAAAGGGGCACAGCTGGAGAACTTGTGCCAGCCTTCCCCAGGAGTGTCTGTGTGGTTGTATAAACTCTTCTCAAAAAGTGTGTGCATGTGTCAGCTACTTGGGCAGGGACATGAAGCACTGGTTGGACAGGGAGGGTGCTGGAGGTTTTAGCTTGCCCACTAGGCTGAGATCTGGACCCTATAGCTGTGCCAGTGAGGAGTCTTATTGGGGACCTGGAAAGCAAGGGAGCAACCAGCCCTGGACAGACTGTGATCTCTGTGTGTTCTTAAATGAAATTGCACTTTATTGTGTTAATTTGTTATCCTTTCCTTGTATATGAGATGCCCCTCACTGGTGTTAGTGGTGAGGATTGAGGCTCCTTGATTGCTGGGCCAGGGCATGGGCGTCACATTAAGTTCTTACACAACAATACTATGTCATTCTATTCATATGCTGCTGTATTCATGACATCAAGGAGATCGCAAAAGGGAGGCGGACCAGAAGCACCCTCCACAAACCCATGGAGGATGGCTCTGGCAATTGCCCTGGCTCTAGAAACCAAGCCTAGCTTGTAATGCTTAGTTAAAGTGTGTACAGAGAATCATATAGCTGCTTCGAAGATAGCAGCTGTGTGTAATCATTTAAGGAAATGCACAGAGGAGGACGCTGCCGAGAAAGAGTAGGCCCTAACTGGGGCTGGGAGAGACTTAACATGAGTAGTATAACAGCATGAAATAGTTTTAGATATCAAAGAGGATATGGTTTGCTTGGAACCAGCTTGACCCAGGGCTCTTGGGTGGTAAGAGGCAAACAGCCTGTCAGATCTGAGTAGGGATTTGGTTTTGGCCAAGTAATACCCAAGCTGTCCGAGTACATCTAAGGAATGAAGTATCCTCTCTGCCTTGTTCTGTGGAGAGGGGGAAAAGGTTTGCAGATTTATAGTTTGATTTAAAGACAGCTCATTGACCACTTTGGGCATGAAAGACTTCATGTCGCACAGATAAGACAAGACCACTGGAGGCTCTACTCTTAGTGGTTGCAGGTTATTTTTTTAGACACCACAATGAAAATCTCTTCCACTTTGACAGGTAGGATTTTCTAGTAGTCGGTTATTTAGCCTCCTGCAGAACCTGGATCACGTTCTCTGAGTATAGGTGTCTGAAGGGAATCAGTGCCCTATCACCCACAGTGTGAGGTTCAGAGTGGACAGCTGGGTGTGCAGGAGTGTTCCCTTGTCCTGTGTGAGTAGGTCCATTTGGTGGGATAACTTGTGGTGATTGCTCTTGCCAGGTGAAACAGAAAGGGGAACCAGTGCTGCCTTGGCCAATAGGGAGTCACCAGCAAGAGCTGAAGCTGTTCCTTTGGAATTTCCAGCTGGACTCTGTATGAGAGGGAAGGGGGAATGCATAGATATACATCCCCTTCATGGAAATCGAGACAGCATCCACCTTCCAACCCTCTGGGTGAGGTACCCTGGAACAGAAGGTCGGGAGCTGTCTGTTCATGGTGGAGGCGAAGAGATCCACATCTGGGATACCCCATCGCTGGACCAGGTCCAGAAACACATCCCTGTTAGGCATCCATTTGTGAGATAGGGTCATGGTCCTGCTCAATGAATCTGCCATCACATTTTCTGTCGAAGGGATATAGACTGCTTGAAGAATGATCAGTTTCCCCAGCGCAATTTCCCAAGCCTGCAGTGCTAGTCTGCACAGGAGGTAGGGCTCTGTACCCCCCTGCTTGTTGATGTACCACAGCACAGTGGTATTGTCTGTGTACCACCTCAGAGCACCTGGTAGAAACTGGTCCTGGGAAATTTCTAAGGCCAATATCAGGGCTCTCATTTCCTTGATATTGGTGTGCTCCTTCTGTTGGGTGTGGGTCCATGTGTTCCTCACTCTCCAGTTTCCTAGGGTTGCACACTAGCCTGTGTCTGAGGCATCCATGAAGAGATCCTAGTTGGGAGGTATGGGCAAGCCAGGATTCTTCTGAATCTGGGAGATCCACCATTTGAGTTCCCTGGTCAGGTACGGCAGCTTGGGAATCATGAATTCCAGTGGGTGCAAGCGTTGTTTCCAGATTGAACTTGCATACCACTGGAACTTCCTCATGTAGAGCCTTGCCAGGGGGACAATGAGGATAGTTGAGGCCACAAACCCTAGGGTACTGAGGAATTCCCTGGCTGAGATGGCTTTTAGTGGAAGAACTCCCACAAAATAAGATGTGAGCATCACAATCTTGTCTGGAGATAGGCAAGCCATCATTTCTCTTGTCCGAATATGACACCCTAAGAATACCTGATCTTGAAAGGGCATCAGGCAGGTTTTTGAGGTTTATGGTAAATCCTAGACCTGACATCAGGGAGATGGTGAAGCACAGGTGTTGTAGGGGTGTGAAACTTCAGGAAGCCTGGATCAGGATGTTGTCTCTGTAAGGGAAAAGCTACATTCCTTTTGTTCTGGTGAATGCCATGACTGGGGTCAAACATTTTGTAAATACCGTTGGTGCTGTAGAAAAACCAAAGGGTAAGGCACAGAACTGAAATTGCACAGAGTCCACTGAAAAGCGGAGGTACCTCCTGAAAATTGGATGAATGGGGATGTGTAAGTAAGCATCTTTTATGTCCAAGGACACTAGGAAAGCCTGAGGAAGGTTCAGGGGTAGGTGAGTAGGGAGAGAGAGCATCCTGAAGGAGAGGACTGAGGAAGGTGTTGAGGTGGATAGGTCCAGGATAGGCCTCTAGGGGCCTTCCTTTCTGGGGACCAGTAAGAGTCTTGAATAAAATCCCCTTCCTCTTGCCAAGGTGAGTACCTCCTGAATGGTTCCTTGAGCAAAGAGTTCTTGCAAGATAGATGGGAAGAGAGATATTTGATCTTGGGGTGGATGAGGGATGCCTTTTGGGGTGGCTCTGACCTCCCAGGACATGAAGTATCCCTATTTTATGACTGAGAGGTCTCAGGAGTCCTGGGTAACCTGCTTCCATGCGGGATGGTAGAGGGAATGGCGCAGGGATGTCTGAGGGAGGAGCCTGGCAGTCACAGACTACCAGATTTTCCCTGAAAGGGCTGTTTAGAGGGAGGGATGATGGAGGCAGGCCTGAGTGGGGCCTTTTTCCTGTGTTCTTTTCTCGGTTTTGTTTGAGATCTCCTACCAGAAGCTCTCTCAAATGAAGTCTTTGCTGGGTAATTCCTCTGAAAATGAGGTATTCAGGAGACAAAGATGTGTCTCAGTTCCTGCAGCTCCTTCCCTTTGGTTTGGAGGGCTTTGAAGAGATCAGCAGCTGCTGCGCCAAACAGGTGAATGTTGTCCAGAGGCGCATTCAGGAGTTTGGATTTGATGTCATCAGGGAGAGGTTACAGTCACTGCAATGAGTAGCTCCCGATGATGGAGCCTGAGGCAGCAGCTCTAGCAGGGGATTCTACACCATCGTAGCTGCACCTGATAGAATGTTTTGTGACCTGGGAGCAAGAACTTGGGAGGGAAGAAATATTTGCCTTAGCAGGGGAATCTGGTAGTTCTTCCAATTGTTTTGTCACATCTTTCATGACAGCCAGGGCATTATTTAGCCATATGTGTCTGACAGTTGATGGCTCTTACAGCCAGGGTGGCAGAAGTGTAAACCTTCTTTCCCAGGCGTTCCATCATCCTACTCTCTTTATCAGAAGGCAGAAGAGAAGTGGAGTGGAGCAATTTGGAAGTTTTGTCCATGGTGACAGAAATGACTGCCGGACCTGCAGCAGGAGACCTGTAGAGAAAGGTTGTGGCCTCAGGCACCTTGTAGAATCAGTCTGGATCCTTGGGGGCTGGGGGCTGTGAATCAGGCTTTTTAGAAGCAGGCATGAATGGATCCAGAAAAGCAGGCTGTACAAGGGGGCACAGCAGAAGGGCTAGGACACTCCAACTGGAGTAACTCCATATCTTTTTTTGAGTCTCAGTGACTTGGCTGCTATCCCATTTAAAGAAATCTTGCATCTTGGTGATGGTCTCACCAAAGGTGAGATCCTCGCCTGGTGAATCTGTGCCAATGGACTCCTCCTCTGGGGACGGATATCCCACAGGAGAAGCCATTTATAAGAAGTAGGTGAGGGATTCTTCATCATTCTCTGATGAATCCTCAGGGATTGCTCCCTTGGGGGTCGAGGCTGTAGCAGCCTGAGTAGGGATCGTGCCCTGACCCTGACATAAGGCCAAGAAAGCATTGAGCAGGCCTTGGGGTAAAGGCCTGCCAATCATGGGGCTGTTTGAAGCTCGGAGAAGACAGAGGTTGGGATATATGCTTAGTCTTCTGTTTTCTCTTCCTATGAGAATCTGGTGGAGACATTTGAGAAAAACAGTGGAGGGTAGGAGGGCCTGATGCCGGTCTGCACTCCAAGACATCCAATTCTATGTCTTCATGAACTACAATCTGAGAAACCCCTCGTGGTCCCTCGTTAATATCGAACCTAGGTTCCCTCTTGGTGACTGACTCAGACCCCCAAATTTCCATCCAGGATGTGACCTAAGGCAACGGAATAGTTTCCTCCGGCCCTTGCGCTTAAGGAAGCTCTGAGGCCTCCGGCTCGAACTACGGGCCTTCACTAGCCTCGAGAGATATGGCTGGAGTGGAGGGCGCAGCAGTTGGTTCAGGCCAGCTCTTTTTGGCCTTCTTGACTGGGGCTCTACCGAGGTTTCTGACGTTGGGTCCATACGTGCGGTTAGATGTTTAAGCCTTTGGTTCTCAAGGTACAAATTCAAGGCTGCTAGACAGCTTCTAAGGGTTTTGGAAACAAAGGCCTAACAAATACTACACGTGGTATGGTTGTGTTCTCGGTCTAGACAGAATAGGCAGAGCTCATATGAATCCTTTTGTGGAATTTGCCTTCCACACTTACACTTGCCCTTCCTACCTGACATGAAACACAAAGCAGTAGCAAGAAAAGATTAGAAACCCCCTATGGGGTACCTATCCAGAGTTGGATGTAGAAAAATGCTTCTTCTGATAAAGCAACAACAGCAGCTGGTAGTCACACAAGCGGCAGAAAAGTTCTGAGATGGATGCGTGCTGACGTCCACTTTATACCAGATGTCCCTTTACAACTGACATCACAGAAGAGCACAGGAGATTCCGCACACCCTAGCGGTAGCATTTAACTTTTGTATAACGGCCATACATTCGAGAGTTCACCAGAGCAAACTCCCTGATGTCATGAATACAGCAGCATATTAACAGGATATATGTTATGTACACCTCTTCTTCTCTCTATTAATTCATTTGCAACTGTAGAGATCCTAGTTTCATGACTGGTTCAAGTGCTGATCTGAGCAATCTTCAAAAAAAAAATGCAAGTAAGGGTAGAAGTCTTAATGCAGCAAGTTGCCTGTAAGGTATACAGAAGGGAGGTCTGACAGATAATACACTTTCCTTCTGTGGAAAAATATATAGCTTAGGTTACCTCCTGGCAAGACTAGCTGGCCTTCTTAAAAAAAAAAAAAAGTAAAGCCCATATAATAATTATACATGCTAAGGATAAGTAGACAAATCTATACCCCTTCAGATGTTCTAAATTGTGCATAAGACAAAGGATCTTCAGGCAACTCAAATTATGAACAATACAGCCAGCTCCACGGCATACAAGGATAAAGCCATAATTATGACTCAGGCAACCACAGTTCAGTTAGCAGCTATGGCACCAGTAGGGGTTGGCAGGGGAGGATGGAAATGAGTAGTTGCTTCAGTTTGCCACTTTATGTGACACCCAGTAGTAGCACTAGGTGTAGTCCCCAGTGAAGCAAACGGGGATAGTTCAGCAATGGAGGGTGAGTTGCTCCAACAGACCTACAAGCTGGCCTGGTCCCTACCACCTAACTCCCACCTTAGAGAATAGAAATGAATGGGCTAATAAGGCACTCCCATGCAAAACTGAATGCATCACAGGGCTCTTGCCTGATCTGGGGAATGCCTGTCCCTGGCCCCCAGAAGAAATGAGCCAAATGGGTGAAAGTAGTGGAGCCATTAGACAGGACCAATGAAGGGAATTATGGATAATATCAGGGATATATTGACAGCTTTTACTTACATGAATGCATATAGAGCATTCAGAAATCTGATTAAAGGAAAATAATCAGGCAGCAGTACCACCAATCACTAGCTCCCAAAATGTTTTTACAGTGAAATCTTCCCTTAAGGCAAAACTCTTAGTTTTACACATTACTCAGTAACTCACTCCACTGGCTTTATCTGGTCTTGCAAAGTACTAGAAAGGCAGTAATAATGAAAAGTTATTTACCACAATAGTGAAAAGTACAAATGTCTGCATGTTTAAATCCTGGCAGGGATCCCACTTTTCTTGTACCATGATATATCCTATCTTAGTTTTCTGAACAGTGAATACAAGATCTTTTATTTACTTATTTATTGCTTTTGTTTACTGGGCAGAACTGACTGGGCAGAAGTCCCATTTTCAACAGAGGCCAGGGGAGAAATGCTCTAGTTTTGCATAATGACTAGAAGGCAGTTATACAAGATTTACATAAATGTGTGTGTGTGTGTGTGTGTGTGTGTGTGCGTGTGCGTGTATATATATATATATATATATATATATATATATATATATACATACACATTTTATATATATATATATATATATATATATATATATATATATATATATATATAGGTTCATAGGTTCATAGGTTCATACTAGGCTATCTGCCCGAGGCATTTACAAGCCTAGCCCATAGTTTTGTGGCTTACACCACCCCTTAGGTTTGGGGAACTATGCCCATTATTTTGCTGTGCCTCTGTCGAGCAGTGACACTGAGGTAATCCCTGGGGTATACTTATGCATCTCCCATCCATTGGTCAAGATTTCTCTTAAACAAAGCCAGCGAGGTGCTTTGCCTCACATATACCGGGATTTTGTTCCACAGCATAGGGAGTCTTTGGGTAATGAATCTATCCCTCCAGCACGCTCTATTAGGTGCCGGGTCAAGGTTTAGGTCTCCCGCCTTGTGGCTCTGATGGATCTAGATTTTTGAGGTGAAGCATGTACATCAAGTCAGGGTTTGATAATGCCTTGTATGTCAGGCACAGGTCACCCTGAGCAAGCGGTAAGCGACTGAATAGAGTTGGAGTTCTTTCAGTCTGGCAGCATAGGTCAGATTTTTGAGACCCATAATCCTCTTGGTGAGGAACTTTTGTGGCCTCCAGCTGCTGCAAGTGTCGGGTCAGATACATTCCGAATAGGGCATTGTACTCAATCATTGGTCGGATGAGTGATGAATATAGGGAGACTATGACCTCTCGATCTAGATGTGAATCCCTTCATGATAAGGTGGGCAATGTAGAAGGTCTTCCTAACTATTTTTGCAACATGGGTGTCGAATGACAGACTGCTGTCAACCTGGGTCCCCAGGTCCCTAATAACCTCTTCTGTGCTCAGTGGATTTCCACCTATATGGTAGCTAGTAACCTTGTTTTTCCCGGGGTATGACTATGCATTTTTTGGCATTTAACTTTAGGCCGTGGCTCTGGCACCAGTTATCCGTATCTGTGAGACCCTTCTGAAGGATATCTGTGTCAGATGTGTTTTCGACTACGGCACCCAGTTTGCAGTCATCTGCAAACTTTGTCAGCCATAACCCTCCCGTGTTTGCTTGTACTTCGGAAAGTAGATGCCAAACAAGAGTGGGCCCAGGACTGAGCCCTGTGGGACACCACTTGAGACAGGCTTAGAGTCAGACATGGCACCGCAACTCTGACCCTGTGGGTTCTGTCACCAGCCAGTTTGCAACCCATCTTGTGATGTATGGGTTAACATTTAGGCTGATGAGTTTTTCAATGATACCCGAGTGGGTATTGTGTCGAAGGCCTTCGCCAGATCGAGGTAGGCTGTATGGACTGCCTTTCCCTCATCAATGGCCTTGGTGACTGTTTCAAAAGTCAACCAAGTTTAAAAGGCATGACCTGCCCTTGACAAAGCCAAACTGGGTTGGATCCAGAGTCTGCAAATTCCCTATGTCTTTATTTATGAGATCCATTATGATCCTCTCCATGGCTTTGCAGATAAGGCTTGTCAAGCTAATGGGTCGGTAATTTCCAGGGTCGGTGGAGGCACCGCCTTTGTGAAGTGGGACTACAGTCGCCAGCGCCACTCCCTGGGCACGCATCCCGAGGTGAGGCTACGATTAAACAGCTGTCCTACCTGAGGATTTAATTCCTCGCTGCGTGCCTGTAGCACCCAGCCGGGGACACCATCAGGTCCCATGGATGCTGTGTTTTTGCCTTTGAGAGCTGCTCTCACTTGGGCATTAGAGATGTTTGGGGGTCTGCAATCTGTTGGTATAGATATCTCTCCTTTGGGAGGGGAGAAGTTTGCACTGAACCTGTCAGCCAGTATGTTGGCAATGTCTGTAGGATCAGTAATCTTCTCATCATTTTGAACTAATTCTGAGCATATCTGGGAGTTTCCTCCCAGGTTTCTAACATAGCTAAAGAAGGCCTTATGATTGTCTTTAGAGTCTTTAGCTATTCTTCTCTCAAAATTTGCTTTGGATGATTTTATGAGGGCTCTCAGCTTTTACTTATAGTGATCAAAGGCGTTTACCTTTCAAGGATTTTGCTCTATCATGTAGTAGCTTCCTCCTTTGTTGTAGAGTTTGTTTATGGCTGGGGTCCACCAGACTGGACGCTTGCCTTTGGTACAAAGAGTCTTTGTTTTGCTTGGGATTGCCTTATCCATGCAGTCCTGCAGGTGCTGGTAGAAGGCATTTGTAAGTGATTCAGCGGCTAGAGTACTGTTTTCCGCCGGCTCGGGGGCCTTAAAGGAGACCACACTAGTCTTTAGAAGTGCAAAGTCTGCTTTCGGAAGTTCTTTACTGTGGTCTTTTTGTTTCAGGAGGGGTGGATGAGGACCTCCAGCGAGATTTGTTTGTGATCTGATCTCACCAGTGAGGGGTATACTTCTGGTGTTGAACATTTTGCTCCCATGTTCGTGATGATGAGATCAAGTATGTTTTCTCCTCTTGTGGGGATAGTGACTAGTTGTTCCATGGCATTTGAGTTTATGAATTCCAGGAACTTTTGGGCCAGGGTGTTTGGGCTTGAGTAGCATTCCCAGTCTATATTTGGGTAATTGAAGTCACCTAGTATGATGGTATTAGGGGATACATTTATTCCTCCAGTGTTTTCAGGAAGGCCAAGTGAGATTCCTGAGTTTGTGAGGGTGGCCTGTAACATGCTACAATTTGTAGAGCAGTCTTGCCTATGGTTAACTGCACCTGGATGGTCTCCGATGCATCGCGGCGTTGCCAATCTTGAGGTGTAAGTATCCTTAATGAATATGGATACCCCCTCCTTTCTTGGTATTGTCCGGATTTTGGGGCCGAACGCATGATATGAGGTAAAACCTGATAGTGCTGGGGTGCTCTCAGGAGCCTTGAACCAGGTTTCTGTCACAGCACAGACATCGATGTTCTCCATACTGAGAAGGGCCTCGAGTGAGTGCATTTTGAGATTGAGACTTCTGGCATTGAGCAGCATTACCTTAGTTTTTTTTTCCTTTTTGTGTTCTAGGGTGGAAGGTTTAGAATTTGAGCCTTGCCTAAAAAGGCACTATGGGGTGGCAAGAGCCTTTGCCAATATCCGAATCCCAGGCTGACAGGTGCAAGCCGTCCCTTGCGTAGCAGCGTGGCTTGTCCAGCATGTCATCCCAGGCAGACAGACATTGGATCCCCTTTGAATGACACCAGAGTTTAAGCCAATTGTTAAAACTGATCATCTTATCTTTGTATTGTGGCATCATTCTTGGTGAAGGTAGGATACTGCTCAAGGTCAGGGTCATACCTGCCTGGGCTACATAATCAGAGAGCTCCTCAATGTCTCTTTTCATGTAGTCCAAGGAGGTACGCCTCAGGTCGCTTACACCAGCGTGGACAATGACTGAGTCGTATTGTACCTGCTGTTGAGAGACCTGAGTGCTTATGCTATGTGGCGGATTCTAGCGCCCGACAGGCAGCTTACTGTGACCTTCTCCTTACTCAGTCTGGTGAGCGGGACGCCAGTGTGTCTGACTATGGAGTCACCAATGACTAGTGTGTCTGGCATTGTGTTTGGCCTTAAGGGCTGTGACTGTTTGACACTCTGACTGTGAGGTCTATGTGTTGCAGGTGTTGTGTTTTGAGGTAACAGTTGTTTGGGTGTATGCTTTGGTGGTCTCTGCTGTTTTGGTAGATTTTTGATCAGAGCCTCCAGTATGTCTTTGTGTGTTTATGTGTATGATTTGTGGTTGTGATGGTACTATGTGAGACTGGGTCTATAGTGTATGTGGTAACCTTCTCCTCCTGTCTGGTCTTGCCAGTCTTGTGTTGAGAGAGCTCAGCCTCCAGTTTGGCCATATAATTGCATCTCTCGCATGTATTTGTGTTTTGTGGGAGGAGGAGAGGGTTGTCTGTGTACATGAGACAGTTGTAACATTGCCTCAATATTCCCAGGTTCACCAGCTGAGCAGGAGAGGACACTAGCAACTGATCCTCGACATGCTAGAAGGAAATAGACAAAAAACTTTAAAAGAGTTTTCAGGGGATGTGGGTGAGCAAGAAAGGGCTTGCCTTTTTGGGGTGCTATCTATAACAAGAGTGCTGTATCAAGGTGATAAGTACTGTAGGAGCAAGTGCTAGGTTTTATAGATAGAGTATAGTCTACTTGGAGTCAAGTAGAGATGATCTTTTAGTTTAGGATACGCAGGTTTGATCAGTAGTATAGTTCGAGGAAGGTAGTTATAAGGGAAAATTTGAAGAGTGGAATTTAGATGGCCCAAATAGTTTAAACTTTGCTAACCGCTGCTGCTCTAGTGTGCAACGGTGGCAACTCAGCAGCATAAATCGCTAATGCGCTGCTTAGCGTGTTTTATACCAGGGGCTGGAAAGCTAGAAGTAGGTGAGGGATTCTTCATCATTCTCTGATGAATCCTCAGGGATTGCTCCCTTGGGGGTCGAGGCTGTAGCAGCCTGAGTAGGGATCGTGCCCTGACCCTGACATAAGGCCAAGAAGCATTGAGCAGGCCTTGGGGTAAAGGCCTGCCAATCATGGGGCTGTTTGAAGCTCGGAGAAGACAGAGGTTGGGATATATGCTTAGTCTTCTGTTTTCTCTTCCTATGAGAATCTGGTGGAGACATTTGAGAAAAACAGTGGAGGGTAGGAGGGCCTGATGCCGGTCTGCACTCCAAGACATCCAATTCTATGTCTTCATGAACTACAATCTGAGAAACCCCTCGTGGTCCTCGTTAATATCGAACCTAGGTTCCCTCTGGTGACTGACTCAGACCCCAAATTTCCATCCAGGATGTGACCTAAGGCAACGGAATAGTTTCCTCCGGCCCTTGCGCTTAAGGAAGCTCCTGAGGCCTCCGGCTCGAACTACGGCCTTCACTAGCCTCGAGAGATATGGCTGGAGTGGAGGGCGAGCAGTTGGTTCAGGCCAGCTCTTTTTGGCCTTCTTGACTGGGGCTCTACCGAGGTTTCTGACGTTGGGTCCATACGCGGGTTAGATGTTTAAGCCTTTGGTTCTCAAGGTACAAATTCAAGGCTGCTAGACAGCTTCTAAGGGTTTTAAACAAAGGCCTAACA